>NC_137545.1:32471931-33128207 GCF_963082525.1 Nesoenas mayeri
TCTTTCTCTGCCCTAGATTATTTTTGCCCCAGTATCAAACTACATCTTGGACATTTGACAGAGAAACCTTCAGAAAGATCTCTCTCTTCCAGAGTACATATCTGTGTACTCATATGTTTCTCAGTGAGGCAGACACCCGCCGAACACTACAGCACTGAAAGATGTTTTGTACTTTTGCCTCCTTACCTGGTCATAGTGCTTCCCAATAGCTAGCTTCTTCCACACTGACTTAGGTGCCTCCCCTCCCACTCTTCATCTTCCTCAATAACCTAAATTAATGCCATTTCTTTTTACTGCCGCAAGCTGCCTTTGCATGCTTGGATGAGGTACAAACTGTATCCATCAGAAGGTTTTGGTCACTCAGTTGGGTCATCATTCAG
Source organism: Nesoenas mayeri (assembly GCF_963082525.1). Lineage (NCBI taxonomy): Eukaryota > Metazoa > Chordata > Aves > Columbiformes > Columbidae > Nesoenas > Nesoenas mayeri. The sequence goes on from NC_137545.1 coordinate 32,472,312, forward strand.
AATTTATTATTCATTTTCTCAGTTGTCCAAGACATTTAAGTTTCCCAGCTCCATAAAACATATCCGGGATTATTTTTGTTCCTCCTGCTATATATGGCAGTCGAGAGCAGTAGACACTTCTGGACCCATGTGGCAATAAACCACCTTTGATGGCTGTGGGTCATGGAAAAGGGAGCCTGGATGAAGATGTGGCAAACCTGAGAGCAAGGCTACATAAACACCGGACAGTATGTACTTTCTCCTAGCTGCTTCCCTGCTCGCCCTGTGCTTAAGCAACCAAGCAAACAGTTTTTAGACTGGTAGGTCAGCAATTCCTCCCCTTATATCCTTAACAAGAGCACCCCAGCTCCTCATGCTACCTCCTTATAAGGTCTCCAGCATCTCTTCCCTCCTGCATTTTCAGAAGAATTGTAGTTTCTAACAGTGTTCTCAAACACTTCAAAGGCTTCCCTTGTGGCCCATGTGCAGAGTGGGGGAACACCACATTCATTTGCCATCTGAATGAAACAACCAGCTCAGAGATGCAGCTGCTATGAAGGACAAGGGCCATGCAAACCACAAGCAGGAATGCCCAGCCAGGTACGAGAGTACCAGCAACTTTGTCCCTGAACTGAAAATGCAATTATGTGCCCTCTGTCAGCCTATTTGCATGGACACTTGGTTCTTCACATCTCTATTTCTGTCCTTGAGTTCTATACAGACAGATTTTCTCAATAAGAGAAAAAGGTTTGTGTGTTATTTCTGTATCTTTAGGAAGTCACAAGGAGAAGAACAATCACAGGAGAAGCAGCCATGTGTACAATCACATGTACCTGGGGCAACATTGCCCAACTAGAAATTAACTGAAATGGGCCACAATGGCTAACCTCAGTGCACACCTGGATATTCAAATGTCACACTCAGACACAGAAAGAGTTAATGCCTCCTCTAATAAATTACAAGCATCACAATTTGCTCCCAGTTCAGACAGCAGATCAACAGTACTTCAGAAATTCTAGCTCATCATGTGCTGTCAAATCAGTTATTCAGCATGTGCTGCTGGGAGAAGCTTTCTAGATACATTTATTTAATTATCTGCACTTTCCAGTGTTGGCATCCAAAGTACCTGTCTGTAACTAGCAAGTCCTGTTATCAATAGTTATGTGCATCCTCAAATGCTGATGCGAAAATCTCTTTGACTTCTATGGACCAGCATTTACATTGACACCAGCAATTTATAATTACTTAAAACACCATGTATGAATTTAATAGATAGGCTGACACTAATCCCTGCACTGTACTTGCACAACAGAGGTTGCAGGTTTTAGTGCAAAACCAGAATATTGCTTTAAAACTGGAAAGTGAAGACCGGAAGAGAACAGGTTATATGCATATCTATCAGGTAAATTAAACCTGTTCTTAATTTCTAAAGTCTATTACAAACAACCTACCAGTTGCCAACCTCACTTCCATTAAACAAGTACCCTGTGCAAGCTACTGGAGGCCTTGTGTGCTTGCCAACAGACCCAGAATCATGTTGATCTCTCCTATTAGGGGAAAAAAGTATAACACAAAAATGTACATTGTGTATGTTTGGAAGGAGATGAAAAAAAAACAAGTACAGGCTTACTGAAAAAATAACCAAAAATACAGGGACTGATTGTGTGAGATGTTCAGCATTTCCTAAAAGGCACTGAGTTCCTCAGGTTTCTGCTAACATCAGCAGAAGCAGCACCTTGTGTCCCAGGCTTGGGTTTGCAGGGATTGCTACTGGCAGGAGCTTCCATTTCCATCAACCCTCTGCAGCGCCCATAGGAGACTTCTCAATCTGCCCACGGAGCCAGAGGTGACCCGAGTTCTCCACATGCGCCGCGCAGGGCACCCCGAGCAGAGCCTGCCAGTCACATCAGCCTTTGCTGAGCTAGTTCTGCCTGAGGAAGGAGGGCAGGAGGTGGTGTGATGTGACGTGACAGTTTCTGTGCACCAGAGACCCAGGCTGGCAGCATCATTTCTTTCGCTGTGTATTTATTTACGTCTTCCTTCCAGAAACTGTACAAAGCACTAGTATGTTCAGAGAAATTTACCTCTTGGAAAAAAAACAAAAACAAAATCAAAACAAACAAGCACCAACCAAAACACTTGCTTTGAAGGCAGCTTCCTGGATCCCTTATACCAGCATCAAAAATCTCCATTTCTTATTTACATTTACTGAATTTTTTTTGGATCAGCTCATTTCACAGCAAGGTACAGAGAATTTTATCCAAGTCTGGGGAGACAGGAACATGGAGGGACCACGTTTTTGCATGGCATTTAATATCTGCCAACTTTAAGGAAATAAAACACATATTTACATACCCTACTGGACCAGTTTAACTTAACCACATGCTTAAGGACTTCGCTCAATCGGGGTGCAGACTGAGTCCTTCAGGCAGTGGCAGCTCAGAGGCCAGCTCATTCCCCTACGAGATGTCAGCCTCAGTCTTTTAATCCATACTGACAAACAGATTTCAGACATCTAAAATATCCCCCGTAGATTCTTGCTGATAATGACAAAACCATAAGTTTGTTTCTGTATACTTTGCAGTCACTACACAAGACAGAACCAGTGTAAATCTACCCTTCCCTGGGAAAATTCTACAGCATTTAAAAGAATTGGTAACTCCTGGGTCTTACAGCACTTAGAAGAAAAAAAAAATCTTTGAAAGACAGTTCTATAGGTTGGATCCATAAAATCCATGAAAAGGTTCTTGTTTAACTTAGGTTTCTATGATGTATACTGTAAAAACATTTCTAAAACATTTTAGTTATTTCTTCCCTATTTAATCCTCCAAGACTTCTCTATAAAGACTTGCTGCCTTAGCCTAAAAGCAGAAAGTTAAATTCCCTTTTTGAAACATTGGCTTTTATCTCACAAGGACAAGGCACATTTACAGTGCTCTATAAATAACAGCTCATTGAAATCTAACTTCTTAATAATAAAGCACAGCAGCTTAATACCCTAGAGGCCATTTTTGAAGCTCCAACACTGATAATTTATTAAAATGGTGATAAACATGTCTGATAAACAGATAACTAATACCGAAAGAACATAATGCCAAGCTTCAATAAATAGTTCTGCTACATACTGCAGCATACAAATTACAGATCACCGCTGTGTGCAGTGACAGGTATGAGGAATGATCACAGGATTCAGTCAATTCATTGCGGGGAGGGGAGCGGGCTTGGATGAAGGGAATTGCATTGTGTTTTATCAAATTATTAATTGATTTCCCTTCAGAGATCTCAGATCCTTCGAGATAGGGTAAAGCTCAACCTGTTTACTTAGTTTAAACAAAGCACCCATAGTGCCTATCAACAGGCTGGCCAACTTGCACAGCTCTTCTGGAGTGGCTGGACAGTAAGTCAGCTGGGGAAGACCTCAAAATGCAACACTTAAAAGATGGGGGGCTGCAAACATGCTGAAAAAAACTAGAAGTCCATCAGTGAGTTCTAGTTTCCATAACCTTAATCTCTGAATTAGAGCTTTGCTCTGGAAACAAAAGTCAGCCCCTTACTATACTGGGACTGATTTTGGCCTGGCATTTATTGGCTCCTGCAGATGATTGCTCACACTGTTCATGTCAGAGCAGAAGTAGATGTTACATACTGGCACAGTAAAGATGGAATAATTCATCAGAAAGGAGGACTTTCTCATTTTAAGAATCGATCTTTAGCTCAGCTCCAAATAATATCATCTTCAGATATCCATATTTCTCGATCTCAGGGACTCTTACCACATCCTTAGAAAGAGAAATGCAAAAGTCTGAATGAAGATCTGCAGCCGTAGCTCACCTGTTTCACAAAAATTACAGAAATACTGTACATCTGTCCCACTAGTCAGGGAGGAGAGTTTCCAGAAAGTCTGATTACATTCTCTCTGTTGGTTTCCTTCTTAAGTCTCACTGATTTAGAGCAGTGTCTGTCCTCCCACCTCCTGTTTTCAGACTGTCCACACAGACAGATGAAGCAACACCAGGCAGAACAGGGGCTCAGCCGCCGGGTATGGGAGTTCTGCATCCTCTGATCAAGCTATCCCAGCCCCATGAGCTACTCTACATTAGCTGAGTCATGGTAACCAGCTCTGTTTGTGGTCTTGTCTCACCCCAGATGCAAGTAAAATGCTTTTTAAAATCCTGCAGAGTCTTCCTCCTGCACAGAGAGCACTTTCCCGCAGCCGAGCTCCACGGCTGGCAGCAAGCTCCTGCACCTCTGCAGTGTCTGTGCCTACAAAGCCAACACATTTTAAACTGCAGATGTCATCAACTCCTTTTTGAGGACAAGTTTGCAGCTGCTTTGAGTTCTTCTTGGATGGCCAGCGCTCCCGATTTTCTCTCAAACACAACTTCAAAATCCCTTGTTATTTACTTGTATTATAGGAGCACGTAGAGGCATGAACCGAGACTGTGACCCCATATTTCTAGGCAATAGACAAACATGCTGTGGCAGAGAATTTCTGTCTGAGGGCTTTTACAAACTAAACAGACAACACGGACACATGGGAGGAAAGGAAAACCAGAAGCACAGAGAGGTCAACTGACTAGGAAAAGCCACGGAGCATGTCAGAGGCAGAGATGAGCACAGAACTTTGCTCTCTTGAGGACTAAAAACTTTACTGTCTAGCACAAAATGAGTTCTTAGAGAGCATTTTTTCTTTTGCTAGCATCACAAAATGCATCCACTGGCTCAGTGGTGCACAGAGCAAGTAGGTTTAGAGAGCAGAACAAAAGGTGAGATGCCACATGTCCTGTCCTTTCTGACTTCCTGGGGCATGGCCACAGCTAATGTACAAAACCAAATTTGAGTTTTGGTGTTTTCAACTTCCATTAGTCCTGCAAGAGATTCCATTAACAACATACAGTCTGTAAATCGGACACTCCTCTCTCTCTGCAGTGTTTGGTAGGAATTTACAACTCCAGACCATGCATTTGCTTATCTGAAAGGAGCATTGTATGAGGCTTAACAGATCACGGTTTCTACAGCGTATCCAAATAGAAAGCGCTGTACAAGTATAAAGTTTTACTATTAAACCCAATTGTCTAAAGTAAAGAGCATTTGATGCCAAGTACTAAAACTAAAATGGTGTTTTCTAAGACAAACAATAAATATAGATAGTCACATCCAGGCTACAAACTGTACTTTTCAGCTCTTCGGGTATTTTAGTGTGCAAAGGTCAGCTTATAATGGAACTTCTGGCTCAACCTTGAGGAGTTACTGTCAAATTAAAATTCATATTTGAAGCAAGAAGATTGGTGTTTTACACATATTTTCAATAACCCTGGTGTAAAACATTTGTAACTCCATGCTGAGTTCTACACAGTGGAGAATTTGAGCTTTTTTGCATAAGGGAACTTTCTTTCTCATCCAAATTTGCAGTTTTCATAGCGTCTGTGAGCGCAGGACTCCTTGTGCAAGCCTGTGTAGGTATAGCCTTGCCAAAATGCATTATTATAATATACAATGCACCAGGTAGCAGTGGACGGCAGAGCTCAGAGACAACGGAGCATAACCAAACCACAGGGAAAGGCCTCAGCTCACCAGCCACATAACTCATCGTGAGGTTCTGGTAACTGGAAGAGTTTTCGTATACTAAGGATGGGTTTCTTCCAAGACACAAAGAGGACACATGGGAGAAAGCAAGAGTAGAGCAGATATTAACCAAGGGTGGGGAGAGATGGGCTTCATGGGCTGATTCCAAGTGGGGTGAGTCTCTTACAGCAAGTGATAAGCAGGTCTGTGAAAGACCCTTAACACTAATACAAGCACTACCACAATGCAACAAGGATATGGCCAAAGAAAGGGGTGGAAATGTCGCAAGACATTGGTGATCCAGTAACATAAGGAGCTATGGATGTGATGCTATACCTGAACAGAAGGGCTTGCAGAAGCCAGGAAAGATGCCCAGATTACAGGTTTTAGCAACAGACTGGATTGTAGTGCTGTCCTTAAGGGTAAAGAAAGGAGAACACACTGTGCTGTGGCTATGTGCCATGCTTAGACTGACAGCTACGTATTTATGCAGCAATGTTAGATGAACACGCCAACATGTTACTTTGGAAGAAAGATATAGCTCTGAAGAAGAGAGATAAAGATGGCACTGGATTTGTTTCCACTATCTAGTGTTTGTATTTTTATCATTCTATGTAAACAAAAACATCAGTCTGTGACAATGATTTCATTTTGCTGATGATCTACTTCATTTTGCTTGAAAGTGCTTAACACTGCAATGATTTACTTGCAAAATACTATATGGGAATGCTTTTTTTAAAAAAAAACAACTTAACCCATTTGATATTTTTATTGCTTTTAAGCATGCAAAAGCATGGACAGGGCCAAATGCAAATGAATAGTCTTAGTTAACTGGGACATTTGGCATGCTGGTAAAATAAAAGACCTTAAAGCTCCCACCCATAGTCAGTTTAGGATGAATGACAACACCCAGAACCGGAGAAGGGCACAGGGGATGTTAAGGAAGGATGACTTACAACATTTACTATTACTGAAGATCAAAAGCACACAGAAACTGAGACAAGACTTCTAGCATACTGGGTAATTAACAGCCACAGTGGAATTTGGTTTCTTGCCATGTCACATTCAGTTTATAGCTTATGACAACAAACATTTACTAAATGTACTGGAGATTACAGAGACATAAGATTATATGATAAATCAATAAAATAACTAAATAAAGAGGCTAAAATACACTGAGTAAAAAAACAATTATAGAAAAATTGCACTGCAGTCAAGCACAAGTTGGGAATACAAGCACAGTAAATACACATGCAGGTGTAGCTCACACTGGCCAGGTGGGCACCACACTGTTTTTAATTCAGTTGCTACAAACACGGCACAACAAGCTATTTCTAAGAAGCAAGCCAGAGAACAGAGTCACAGCAATGGTCGTCCTTGATAAAGCAGAGGCAATTCTTCCTTCGAGGCTCCTCTACCGCCAAAAGATGTCCATCTCCACCCCTTTATGTTCTTTGGCAGAGTCGCCATTCAGAACTAAATCCCTCCTTCCCCTTTGTGGGCTCCACTGATGGATGTGACAAGACTTCTAAGCAGCCTCCTCTCACTGTTTTGTACAATGATTTCTGGAGTAGGAGGTTCAAAAACCCTTCCAATGGACCAGCCCATATTCAGTACAAAATCAATTTACCATGGCTATAGTCCCCTTTGTATTTCTGCATCAAGCAAGGCGATTTTATTCTCCTTCATTTTTCTGCTCTGGGTTTACTTGCCATTGTGCCTCTTTGAAGCTCACTGCTATGTAAAGATGTTAGGGGTTCTCCACTATACATTTTTTTGTGTTCCCTCCCCTGCTGCTTCAGAAACAGACCGGACAAATCCTGCACAGTCAACTGAGTGCATTTCTGTGCACCCACGTTCAGAGTTCAGCTACAGAAAGCAAGCTTCCCATATATGCTTCAAACCAAAAATGTAATCACCGAAGCACATGTGAAACCTCTGTGTATTATCAGCTTTCTAAAGTGGGGAAATCTTGCATTCTTTATTCCTCTCCAGGTTACATCATTGAATATACTTGTTCAGCATTTATTTGTTTGCTTTGAGAAGGAGCTAAAATAAGTTTGAGGAAATGCCCAATTTGGATCTGATTCTCCCAACAATTAGGCTGAGATTCAGGAATCGATATCAGCACATCCTGCAGTATTAAAGAGACTAATGAAGAACTCAAGATGACATTTTCACTGTTCTGTGCCTCCTGTTTTTCTTTAGGGAAATCACATCTATTGCATTAGAGGGGGCCTAATACACTTTCGGATGACAAACACTGCAATATATTCTCATTAAAATTGTGTGAGATGTTGAACATGGTTTGAGTCCCGTCTTAGCTTGAAAAAAGGAGGCAGCATACAATTAAACAAATAAATGTGCATACAATTCAATGTATCCTATCAATATTCTTTTCTGGCCATGCACTTTAGCTTGGTGTAGTACAACGAAAAGGGAAAAAAAAGGTACTGGAAATCTTTAATTAAGTGAAAGATGTATTATTGAGATCAAATGAAAGCTTTGAGATTACTTTAATTAGCCAAGGCAAGTTTCATGCAAGCCAAAGAAACTGGGAAAGTTTTGCAAGGCAGGCTGAAAACAGAGATCCTGCCCGAGCCTGCCTGTACCACGGGAATTTCAGTGAAACTAGACTCTCTCTCCTGTTTTTCCCCATTTTAAAGTAATAGTTTTTGAGCTTCAAGAACATGGGCAAAATATTCTAAATCCTCAGCTTAAAAGGAGTCTTTGTACTTTGCCTGTTTAATACAGCAGATGTATGTCTGAATTTCCGTTTGTTTTTCAGGCCTAGAGAAAGGATCCAGGCTCCTCTTCCTAGATACCAGGATTTTTACATGTACTGTAGAAGCACATTAAGTACTCAGCTGCACTCTTGCTAGGCTTTTCTGCTTAAAATTAAATAGCAGTCCTCGCCCTAGTGAGCCTGAATCCTAGGGTTAAGATGAAAGACAACGTATGGCTGAAAAACAGGCAGAAAGAACAAGGAGCAGCAAGATGACTGGTATTTGCAATCGGAGAGTACACATGGTGCACAGACAAGAGTGGTGCAAGCTTCCCAGGGAAGTTTTTGGCAACACACCTAGATTTTGACCTTTAGACTCTCTGGCTTCTCTGGGGTTTGGTGCTCAGTATCACAAACTGTCAGAAAATGTCATTTCTGATAAATCACTACTAACCAAGAATAAGTACGATCTTTCCAATGTTACCAGGCTGGGCTGGAAGAAGAAGTCAGTGATGAAAAGTCCCCCATATTTTTGATGAAACAGATTTTGCTATTTTTTTAATTGTTCTATGGCTACATTGTGCATTACATATCTGCTTTCCTCTGCCAGGTGCCTAATGCTCTTGATAAGCTAATTACAGCCTTCTGCTTATTTCATGTCAAGCTTAACTCCCCAGTCTGAGCCTAGCTTGCAGTTCTGGCATGTTTTTTCCTCAATCTGAGACCATCTGTGCTCCATCAGCAAGGAACACTTAAATACAGAGAAAATGAAGAACCAACAGTGCTGAATTCCCTGTGCACTGCCCCCAACTCCTCTCCCCAGCATTTCCAATTAAGTGTGAAGCCAACATCCATCCAGTCCCAAACACACTGGAAGGTTTTGAGCAGCCTACAGTTGTCTACGGATGCAGCAACACTGTCAATGGGTAAATGAGAAGCCAGAAAGGACCTGAATCTCTCCATTTCTTTACATGAAAATCTTCATATTTCAAATACTATCACATTGCCAGCAATACATGCAGTGGCTAGAGTTCAGCACTTGATCAATGTAAAATCAAATACTTGTCTCAGAGAAGCACAAGGAGTCAATTTGGGAAAAAAGCAACGGCGCTGATTTATCAAAACCCCAAAGATATTCCTCAAGTCTTATGTTTACTGCTACAAAATAGAAGAGCACAACAGTTTAAAATCAAAAGAGAACTGCAACATTAGGAACAATGGTTCTCCTTTCCTGTGCCACTATTAGTTCAAGTGTTTCAAAGCCCTATTGTCCCAGCTGGACACGGTCCCTGCTGCTGCTGCTGGAAGCTGTGTGGAGCATCAACCCACCCGGCTTCCTCCTCAGGCTGCGAAACAGATGCCTTCAGCCACCCTGCTTGGTCTGTCACAGTTTGCCTTGCTTCTGCCTCCTCTTTTCCAACACCAGACGTCAGCACCTGATGCCTTAGTGAGCTCTGCCAAGATTCATCTCAACAAGGAATTTATTTGCTCCTTCTCCTGCAAAGAAGCCTCTGATGCAGTGTCTTCTATTCCTTCCTTCCAGCTCCTCTGTTCTCTTCTCCAGTCTGCACTCTCCTGCCAACCCAGGATTTATTTTCCAATTTCCTTCAGTCTGAGTCCTGCCCTCACCTTCCTCCTGCCACCTGGCTCTTCTCTCACTTCCTCTCCAGCACATTTGCATTTGACCTCTACCAAGGTCAAAGATTCCACAAATTAGTTTTGAACATATACCTTATAATTAAGATGAGGGAATACAAAATGATTCTCTAACAGGACTAATACAGCATACTTCTTTGTGCTTCTGCTAAATTCTTTTTAGTGGTTTTCAGCATTTTCACATTTATCTTGTATTAAAAAAATATATTTTTCTTTTTTCTGCCTTGTTCTTAAACCCTCAGTAACTGATCTCACAGCAAAAGCCACCAAATTTGTAACAATTATATTAGCCACATACTTTCTTTTCTCCTGTCACTGTGTTTACCACTACTATGTTTATGAACCATTGATCATTCCTTCCTGCCCCATGCATCAAATCCCTCTCCTCTTGGGCAACTGCAGTTTGTCTCTTAATACTTCCAGGCTGATTTAAGAACTTTTTTGTCATCCTTAACAAAGCTTAAATCACTTCTCTCAGAACAGCCTTGCAGCCTATTCGAATGGCTGCAGCCCTGATAGTCCTTCTTCTTTACTTATAAGGAATTAAAACACTCTTTTTCAAAAACCTCAAAAACCATGCTTTGTCTCCTGAGGTGGTTAATTAATAATTAAAACATTGTGTGGAACTTGATTCACATTCCTGCCACAGAAGTGTTTCCCATGAAAACATATTTTTATTAACCCTGCCCCCAAATTCTTTCCAAGCTGTTCTTTTTTTTAAACAAATTTACAGAATTATTTATATTCTAAGTATTTTCATCTGAAGGGATTTTTTTTCATTTTTCCCCTACTACACACCAACTACTCTACTTTTACATTAAAAGGTTTTCATTTCAGAAGTTTAGACAAAAGTAGTGAAAAATGGGTCCATTTTAAATGTGAACACGCTGAAGTTGCATAATTGCTTACCTAGAAAGCAGAGGTGAAGAGAAAATCTGCTTAATATTACATGCACTATGAATCAGAATATAACAACTTTGCAGACTCATGATTAAGGCAAAATCCCTATATTTACAAGTGAATATCACCGTGTGTAATACTTAGGTCTTAAAACAGCCACATATTTCAAAGCACTTCAAAAGGACAAATATCATTATCTCAGGTTCATATGTGGAGAAATGAAAGCCCTGACTGGAGAGGGCTGGCAAATACCTTCCCTCCCCACAGCTGTACAAGGGAAGCAACTAGCCCATGCTATACAAACTCTCCTCATGGAGAACATGCATTTTTTCAGTGTATCTCCTTCCACTGAATTGCCATGCTTGGTCTTCTCAATCTCAGAACAGCCTCTCCTCAGTCACATTAATGATAACAACATATCAGGTAGCTATCACAGAATCACAGAGTGGTTGGGGTTGGAAGGGACCTCTAGAGATCATCTAGTCCAACCCACCTGCTGAAGCAGGCTCACCAGAGCAGATCACACAGGAATGTGTCCAGGCAGGTTTGAATGTCTCCAGAGAAGGAGACTCCACAGCCTCTCTGGGCAGCCTGTTCCAGGGCTCCAAAACCCTCAAATAAAAGAAGTTTCTCCTCATATTCAGATGGAACCTCCTGTGCCCATTGCCCCTCATCCTATTGTTGGGCACCACTGAGAAGAGCCTGGCCCCATCCTCTTGACACCCACCCTTGATTGGTACGTTTGATAAGGTGCCATCTCAGCCTTCTCCAGGCTGAACAGACCTAGCTATAGCCACAGTGCAGCAACTTTTAGATGAGAGAAGCATTTCAGTGACAGTAGAATACCTGTAAGATCATTGTTCCTATTGACCATTCAAGCTACGGTGGCACCCAGCAACTCATTTATACCCCACATCCCTCACCCTCCTCCAGTGGGACAACCCAACCTTCCTCTCCTATTGCCTACCCATTAGCTGGTAACTCATAGCACCTGTGACTGACTGATGTTGTTTAGCTGGAGGTTTGCTACTCCTCTTGTGAGCCCTGAAGAAAAGCTTCTGAGCCTGAATACTTGCCATCTTCATCCAACCAAGGCAGCTGGACATACCATAGACACAGTCAAGTTTGTGACTGTTTACTCATCCATCCTCTTAGCACATGGATTGTGCTTTCCTTCCTCAGCCTGGGGAAGTCAGGTGAGACCCAGGAGGCCAAAGCTCTTTGGGGCTCTCCAAGGGATCAGGCAAGCGGTGCTGAGACAGGACTGATGTCCTGTGGGAGCAATGAGCAAACCGTTCCCATCTCTGCTCCACAGGTCTGGGTCTCTGGTCCCAGCTGTGTAGGGCACATTAGTGACTCTGCTGTGCAGCTCCAGGCTCAGATAATCCCTTCATGTTAGCCGTTCAGAACTCTTGTGTTTAAAAGAAGCTGTAAAACACACATCAGCTAAACTCTTGCTAACAGAGCAAAGTAGGATTATTTATCTAGGGAAAAAACACACGCATTGACATGAAATGTATTTACTATAAAATAATTCTTTTTTTTTTTTCCTAAGACCTCAATAGTCAGGAAACATATAAGGTCATTCATGGGCCCTTTTAGAGAGGTGCAAATCAATAAATGGTGATTTTTCTTTTAATGCTCTCATCATAAATGACTGGATGCTATCAGGGTCAAACTTAATCCTGTGCAGTGAGCCAATGCAAGGGACGTGAATCATTTAGATCTCTTAAGCTCTGCTTTTAGAATAAAATATAGATATTTCTCTGTATTCTCAGTCTAAAAAACAAAACCAAACAAAAAAAGCACTACTGCTTTTTTTTTTTTCAATAATTGACCCAGATACTCCATTGTTCATCTTGTGAGATGCAGAGCTTTGTGTTTTCAAGGACTACACTTCTGACTTCCCAGCACGTGCAGCTCACCTCCCATACCAGGGATGGGTCAGGGTGCTGGGTCCCAGGTAGGAATCATAGAATCATTTATGTTGGAAAAGACCTTCAAGATCATCAAGCCCAACCTTTACCTAGCACTGCCAAGTCCACCACTAAACCGTCTCCCTAAGCACCACATCTATGTATCTTTTAAACCCCTCCAGGGGTGGTGATTCAACCACTTCCCTGGGCAGCGTATTCCAGTGCCCAACAACCCTGAGAAGCACTTATTATTCACAGAATCATAGAATCATAGACTCATAATAATTTCAGTCGGAAGAGACCCTCACTTCACCCAGCACACAGCCCCGAGAAGTAGCAAAGGCAGCACCGGCAGCAGCAGGGTGCTGGGACCTCTCCCCTGGCTCCCCAGTGTGCAGTTCACACCTCCACAAAGCTGGGCTTATTGAACCAGGGGAGAACCTGTGGGAGGTGTCACCTCCTCTTCAGGAGAACATGAAGCAAGAGCTGAGTCCATGAACCCTGCGCTCAGCATGTGAAACTCAGTATGTTGCTGTTGCCATATGGACTGCGCTTAGCGGAGGTGCTGCATTGAACCCGTCCTGCATTAGAGCCTTCACTGACACCTTCATCATTAGATGCATTCATCATTACAGCCTTCATCGGGGCACCCTAATTGGGACAGGAGCAATGAAGAAATGCTTTCTTGGCATTGTGGTAAACCAGCATTTGCAGCTAGAGAATAAACCTCTATCATTTCTTAAAATACTCCACATCCCTAAAGTAATAATAACAAAAACGCAGCATATTTTTATATAAATCTCAGTTTATAGAAATGTCAGTTTAGCTAAGGTGCAGCCTACAACAAGAGGCTGATTTGCCTCTTGGGAACATCTGCAGAGCTGGATTTGCTAACAGCAGCCATGGATGAATGTGTGTGTCAGGGCAGGGGACAGCCAGGGTGTAGGTACATGCGGATCCCAAACAGCCTCCTGGCGCTGGTGGAGTGGGAAGCAGTCCAGAGAGAGAAAGTGAAAAAAACAGGCAAACCTAAATATATTTTTCAAATATACAGAAGCAACATTGATGATAAGAAATGAGGAGTTCAAGGGATTTTTTTTTTTTCATTTTTTCCCCTCTTCTTTCTAAAGGAGTTTAATGGTCCTGACTGTAAGTTACAAGGAATAAGAACATTAGTCTTCATTCCCTACACATAAAATGCCTGACAGGGTTTTATCAAATAAAGAGCCCAATATGCTACTGTTATCAGTAAGTGACTTCAGCACCTAATTAAATTCTCAGTTTCTGAATCCTGCTCATAATGTTTGCTGACAAAGACCAAAACCCCTGTAGTAATTTTGGCTTTCAGGTGAGGTGAGGCAGGGAAGAAGGGAATGACAACTAACAAATTACCCAAGAACATGGGCTGGCAATCCACACCTGACAGTCATCATGCAAACCTCACTTCACCATGTGAGCATAACAGGGTAGCTCCCCCATAGATGTAAATCAGCTCCATGGCCTCCACTTGCTCCAAGAAGGCTGCCCTGCTTCATGCCGAGTATGAATCCAAACAGGTATAGCTCCAACATGCTACACAATCTTATGTACATGATCCTTCTGTCTATGGGTACATACATGTGTATATATATAAATATAGATGAAAAAAAAAAAGTGAGAACTCCCTATACCACACCTAAACACTCACTTCAGAGGGAAATTAAGCAGATCACAACAGGCAATGTACTCTGAGCCAATTCAGCAAATCTACGAATGCACATATTGAGACATATTCTCACTCGGTAGAGCATGCAGCATGTTCTTAACTCGGACAATTCTCAAAGGAAACCAGGCATTTATTTAAAGCTAAACCTGGGCTTAAAAGCTTTGCTGGCAAAAATGGACTCCTGAGCTGGGTTCTCTCAGACAAGGGGGATGTCGTGTTCAGAAATCACTTGATGCTACAGAGTGTGAGAAGAGATTTGCTTCCTCTGCTCTCTGGATTTCAGCTGATGAGTAACATCAGCACCAGGTTGGTTCCCAACAGCAGAGACTGGAGCCTGTTAAAGTGCACAGGTCCCTGCAGCAAGGAGCTGGAGAAGTGTGTCCTTCAGACATGGTCACCTCCAGACTGACATGCCTTGGTTTCTTCCCCCATCTCCAACCCCAGGTACAAATGTCTCTCTTTGATAAATCCTGGGAAGGGAGACATGCACCTGAAAGCTCCAACTGAGCTCCTGATCGGTCATTTCAAGGAAAGGTGTATTTGGAGAGCAGATTTTATTTGGGGACCTGAAACCATAAGAATAAAATGCTGATTTTGCCCAAAAGTTTGTTCAGCCAATATAAGCTTTATTCTAGAATAGCTTTAAACCTCTAGGCTGAGAGTGAGAGGTTTTAGGTGCAGCTTTGGAAGGTGATTTATGAATAGATTTATATGTTAATCTGTTAATAAAAAATGTAGCATACTGATAAAATATGTGACAATCATAACTCAGCTACGAGCCACATATTAAAGACTGCATCTGCTCTAGTAGAGGTTTTGATTATGTTTTTAAATGAAGGAACTGCATTGGCCTAAAAATAAAGAAATAAATGTTTTATCTAGAAATAGGTGCCAAATAATTCAAAGATCTATCTGGGAATCTGCAAGAAACAAATAATAAACTGCTTTTAAGAAAATTACTTCTGGAAAGTGAAGCTTATTCCTGAACGTTTCAAAATAGAGTTCCTGTCAGGCGGGTCAGAGGTACATAAAGATTGGCAAAGTATTCTCACTCCTTCCCAAAATTACTTCCCAAACTGGATTTTAAATTGGATGATAATCTCGACACTCCAACTAGATTGAAGAAATAAATATTTTCAGCAAAGTTGGGCCATGTGTTTGCACTGCATATGAATATCCAGTTGCCTCATGATTTTTGAAAAGGTATTTTGTAAAATGGGAACGGCTCTGGCTCGAGGATGTTTCTGCAAGTAAATCTGAAATATGATACTTCTTTTTACTGACAAAACTCACGGCACTTTGTAAAGGAGTGTTATATCCCTATTTCACAGGCCAGCAAACAGCAGGCAGATAAAACGGGCAGATCAACTTTCCCTCAGGCATCCACAGGCAGAGCCAGCAGTACCAATTTGGACCCTCCAAGCCCCATCTGGTACCTGCCCAGCATCTCTTGGGGATGCAAGATTCATGTATTATCTGTAAGTTTTCTGATGAGTGCCAGGGCTTTGTGGACATATTCTGAATCCTTAAAATTTCCTAGTGAAGTATTTTCACCAAATAAGATTACTTGAGTGACAATTTGTGCTATAAACTATATTACTCACTGTTCCCCATTGGGTTTGTTTATCATATTTTATTCAACTATACAGAGAACAACCAAGTTAAACTCTGCCACCTCTCCTCACACTTTTATACACTTGCAGAGCATGTTTCTCATCAGCACACGTAAATGTGGCACTACTGAGACCTAAATAAGTAGAAAATAATGCATTTAATGCTCAGTTTGATTCAAAGTGCAAAATATGAAACCTGTTCTATTTCTTGCTACGTAACATACTGAGGACTGATAGGCAAGTTTTCTTATTATTAAGTATACTTTGTTGATAGGTACTGTTGATTTCCTGGTGATTGTGCTACAGAGTTCAAGATCCCTCCAGGGACTAGCAGGGAGGAAAGTGTGTCTTAGGAGCAGCTGTGCAGTTCAAGAGCTCCATCTCTGTACCACGGATGTTTCTGCTTCTTAGATTGAGGGAAGAAAAACTGAGGTAAAACTGTACTTACCAGGAATACACTGGGTACATAGCCATGGTTCATCTGCTATAGGACCATCCAGAAATGTTTTGTCCCTATTTCAGGTTTGAAAAAATGCCTATACCAAAGCCCCACAATACCAGCAGAAATAAATTCATTTCAACAAGCTTCTGCTCAAGCCTCAGAGAGCTGATGCTGCCTAAGCACATTGCTAACTTTAAGCTTGGGTTTAAGTCTAACAACTCCAGCAGGCCTGAGAAGTTCATCAAGTTTTGCCCTAGAGACTTGGTAACATTCTCCAAGGTGCCCACATGAATGTAGGTGCTCTTATTTATGAATTTGGAGCAAAATTTCAAAATCAAATAGAGTCATGAGTTTTGTAGCATTTTCATGTTTTGCAGTGGGGTAACTGTAGATCTGCAATTGAAGCTGCAGACTCTGGCAGCCCAGGTGGTTCTGGACAGTGCGGATCTCCACAGGCAACCCTACCAAACTCAGGGTTATGACTATTGGGAAGCAATACACTCTGTTTCTGAACCTAGTCCTCAATTATTTCATCCTCAGCAAAAAATATTAGATTGCTAATTAAAGTATATTTTAATCTCAACATTTTTGTGTCTTTCTTAACACATGAAATAACTTATGTCTTCCAAATACTTTTGCAATAGGTTCACCCAATTATTCTTTCATATTCTGTTAAAATACAGTTTATTTTTAAGAAAGGCAATACGTACAGACTCTTCAAGTACTTCAAATACTATTAACCTGATGTAACGTAACTGGTCAGCATACAAACTTCACAGGGCTGGTTAGAAACTTTTTCACAAGAGATCTTCCATTAAAACAAATAATTGAAATCTAAACATTTTATGAAATTCTAACAATATCTATTACAATTATCAGATGAGAGTCCAGAAGGGAACCTTGGATCCCGAGGGAAATTTTTGTTCATAAACAGAAGGAAAAAAGATGGCCCAAACAAACCAGGTCAATTGCTTGAGATGAGAGAAATACACATTCAAATCATTTCACTTGATGCTTGAGAAAACAGCTTGACCCAGAATATTTCCATCCCAAGTAACCATGTGTCTACCTCCTTCTCTTTCAGATTTTACAAAGATATCAACAAGTCTTGCTTTCATCTCAGTGCAAAAAAGACTGGAAATCTTGGCATCTCAAAAAGGTTGGAAAAATCATTTCCCATTCAGCTCACCTGAGAACTCTGAGTTCCAGGTAAAATCAGGGTGAACAGGGGGTAGGTACTGCAGTGGGATTTCTGAAATGCCTGCCAAGCAGCCTGCTTTTAATGCACACCAGAGAATAGCATTCCTGGCTAAGAAGTCCTAATCAGCATTGTGCATTTTTAAAAATTTCTTCAAAGGCTTATGATTTTAAAATGACCTTTCCACCTACTCTGTTAATTACAAACTCCAGTATAAAACTGACTTTTCTATGGCCTCACTGTGAAAGCTGCAGATTAGGAGCTAACCTTGTTTCAGACCCATGCATAAATTAAGCATGTGCTCCAAGTGCACGTCATTTTTAAAATGTGTTCTATAAATTCTCTAATTCTTAGAGCTTATAATGCATACAAGAGGACATTTAAAGATGGAGGTGAAACATGTTTCGGGGATTTTCTTTTAAAAAGCTGCCAAAAGACTTTGGGAACAGTATCCACTTTAAAGTTATATCTCTTGTCTGCAGCAAGAATTTGAATGCTACAGGCAAAAGTTTCCAAAATGAACAGGTGTTTTTGCATACCCCACCTGGGGCATCTCGAGATGCTGATTTTCAGAAATACTTGAACAATGTGGCTCAATTTTGGCAAGAAAACCAGGTAGAAAAAAAATCACAAGTGATACTCAAAATATCTTGGCCTCAACTTCCTTCTGAATATTGACATTCAGCCAAAAATGTTTCTCACAAAAAAAAAAACAACCAGCACCACCAGTACCGAAGTTTCTCATGCAACTGTAACTCATTTGATGAAAGGTTTCTCAGGTCCCAAATGGAATTTCTGAAACACTTTTCCAAGACAAAGAGAGAGGAGGGAAAAATCTCAGAGACATTTGGTCCTGCAGAGCAGGAAAGGAGCTTGTTCTGCTTCAGTTTCTGCTCCACTCCACTCACTAGTTCTCTCTTGCTCATACTAGTTGATTTTCCTTTTTTAAATGAAAGGCCTCTAGAGTCATTCTAGAGGTAGAAGGAAAGAGTGCAGTCTTTAAAAAGTCTGGGAGCTGAAAAGGTTTCTAAAATCAGAGAGTAACAACACGGTTAACACTGGGTTTGTGATACACAATATTCATAACGGAGATTATAATCCAGAAAAAGAAGAATGTATTCCCATTGGAAAGCAGTGAATAAAGTAATGCTGTGATGAAAAAACATTATGGCCTGCTCAATGGCAGGAAATATTCATTTTCTAGTTAAAGAACAGATAACTGTCAAGGAAAACACGCATTAGGTAGAGTGAGCTAGTAAATCTACCCATTACAGAATGAGAGACTAAAGTACTGAATTTGCTGTGCTAGCAAGTGATGGTGTGGGGATATTGCTCCTGCGAGAAGCTGCTGCCACCCTTGCTGACAAGACAAATAGGAGTCATCTCCTTCAGAGGAACACCTTGGCCTCTCTTCTCCATGACAGCTGTGGGGCTGAAATGTGTCTTTTCCCCCCAGAGACACTGCAGCCTAGGGGTATAGCTGATTGCACAGGAACACTCAGTGAAAAACAGCTTTATACTCGGCCTAACCCTCCTGCAGAGAGGTATATTCCTCACACTGCCATGCCTTGCCCCACAACCAAGGTATCCTGCTGTCTCTACAGAGTGTGCTCCTCATGTTCTTGCCCTCACCTCACGGAAGTACAACTGCAAGGGAGCAGACATCTGTCAACACAATCCTGCACCTTGAAGCAGATTTAGCACCACTGGCAACCTGAAGAGTAAGTCCCATGAGCAGAAATAAATCAGACCACAATTTCAAGATGAAAAACTATCCCCAGATCAGGCCTGACAAGATCCACACTGTATTTTACAAGCAAAGAGCATACACAAACCAACCCAAATTAGCATTGCAATTACTTCTTAAACTGCAGCCCCTGCAGAACTAGCTGCAAATTCCTTGCATTTCTTGTCTTGCTTTCTGATCTGATCTTTAAAATGATGCATGGAGAGGGGAAGGTGGAAGGGGGTGCCTCTAAGCTGCATCATGTGCTTTATGGCGACAAGCCAAGCAGCTACTTAGGCAACCATTAGGTCGGGAAACAATCGTTTCCATCATTCCCAACACGTGTGTCAACATAATTCCATGCTCTCTTTGTCATGCAAAAAGTTTTGGCAAAGTGACCGGATACACCCAGAAAGCAGGAGCAGACTAAGCTCATTATGTTAACCGGAGATCCCACAGCATCCTCCAGTGCCATAGAAGCAGACTTCCCATGTTTTGCAGTGTAGGAAAGGAAACTCGCGGCACTGAAAAGGGCCCAAGCCAAGCCCGGCTTCACAAGCGTGTGAGGGAGATTCACAATCGGGTTTCATGGCAGGGGATCCCTCGTCTGACAAGCACAAGAGGCTGTGTCGGGCAGGGTGATAACAGGCATTTAGAT
Source organism: Nesoenas mayeri (assembly GCF_963082525.1). Taxonomy (NCBI): domain Eukaryota; kingdom Metazoa; phylum Chordata; class Aves; order Columbiformes; family Columbidae; genus Nesoenas; species Nesoenas mayeri. The sequence goes on from NC_137545.1 coordinate 32,492,395, forward strand.
GGTATGACACCTCCCATAACTGCAGAGACTTCCCTCTCCCGTGTGCTTACTGGAAGCTTTCCAGCTATGCCAGAATGGCTCCGCAAGGGGAAACTACTGCCAAAGGGGAGTATCGGCTTCACTAACTCTTTATTGTTGTCATTGGTAACTCCGGACTTTGTTTTCCTTTTAAAGGAAGATTCAATGCACTCTACAACCATTAAACCTCTTTTCTTCTCTCCAGCTATACTTGTAACTATTACTAACAGCAAAAGGCTTGTGCATATCAGAATGCCTGGCAATACTGCTCCAATGGCTTCTTTGGTGGTCAGGTATAGGAGGAAGGCACTTCAATCCGTCTCAAAAATGCTGGATACATCTTTGGTACTCTAGCAGCTGTAGAAGATGGTAAATATCCCAGAGAATAGGTATTTATTTGTTTAGAGATAGGCAGTTGTGGTTTTCACTAACAATTCTTGCTGCATCTTTCAATTCCAGAGTCAGTGCAGTGGGAGGAAAGTCCTAATACTGCTGGATATTTGCCAGCTCTTTCAAACTTCAGCTGCTTTGCCTTCATTCTGCCACGGGTAACACACCTTTTTCAACCACTTTTGCCTCTTGAATGCTTTTAAGTCCAATCTTGGGTTATAGCAATGCATTCAGCAAAACACAGCTCCTCAGCAATCCATGTTCACAAAGGCCAACAACAGCTAAAAATGAGGATGGACAAGAACAGTAAAAGCTTCTCCTACATGTTGCTGACATCTCCTCTAACGAAAGCCAAGGATTTCTCTTGATTGTTGTGTTTAAGCCTGTATCAGCCACACTACCTGCTTTGTTCCTTAACATGCCATGTTTTTGGCAGATCCAGTTTCCATGCAAACACTCAAGAATCAAGAGCAGAGAGCATTATCCAAATGGACAAGTGTAGAAAAGCCCTTCCGCCAGAATTATCATTGGAGTGGGAATAAGAATCTGCTTCTGACTTTGCTTCTCTCTGCTCCATCACTCTGGGCAAATTTACACTATACAGCCTTTTGAAAATGTATATCAAATATTACAGAACATTCATTAGCAGGTCAAACAAAACAGAGTAAAAAGTGAACATACCTGAATCAGAGAAACGTTGTGTAGACTAAGTCTGAAGAGGTAGTTCCTGCATGAACAAGCAGAAAAATTACAAACTGTTAGGCTATCAAAGAAGGGAAAAGCAAGTCATAGGCTTTGGTCATTCATTTCTGCAAATAAGATTTTCTTGGACCCCTCTCCACAGAATGCAAAAACAGTTATATGCCCCTTGTTCATTGGTGTCTTAGTGAACCTCATAATAATGTTCTGAGCAGGTCTGGGGTAAAATATTCCAGAACTCACAAGGAACAACCACAATTAAATCCCAGGAAAACAGAGACTGCCTGCAAACCCTCAAAGGGCTTCAGTTGAAGTTCTGTATGGGCTCCACTTATGTTTTTGTCTGCATTCTGAGAAAACTGGGGTTGGACAGAAGCCAGCTGGAGCAGAGCTGAGTCCTATAGTATGTTCCTCCCAAGCCTGTCCTTGTGGACTCTGTGGAAAAGGAGAAGAGGACTGATACTTCTCAGCAGAACCTCTCTGCACAGAAAACCAGCAGGGAAATCAAGACAGTGAATGCAGATACTCCCAATCCTCCTGTCATCGCATCTCCACAGGCAAAGCAAGGGAATTCCTGACAGAAGTCACTGTAGCATGAGAAACCACACATCAGCTGAGCTCCTGCAACCCTCCTTTTGCATGTTCATATTCTATCACAAATAGAAAGGAACACCTATTTGCATAAACATCTATTAATGAAGCTTAGTTAACAGGATTTACCTCACATTTTTGCTTGCTAAGACAAAGCAGTTACCAGGAATCAAGTGATATATTAAGTCATACGGACTTGATTGTGTGCTTGAGGGTTTTGGCCACTTCAGAATTTTGCATCCCATCTGTCAGGGGGTCTAAAGAGCTGTGATCCTTTTCCAACATCCTTGTCACCACAAACTCCCAGAGAAGACACATTTATATTATATCAGGTGAACTGTGTTTTCAGAGGTGTCTATTTGAATTGTAGAAAGTGCAGCTTTGATCATATAACGTCATCTGCTCTGGAAGTGCCAGTATACAGACATTCCCCTACCTAGTAGAAATGCAAGTTCCAGTTTTAGGTCAGTGAAGCCAGAGAAGTCACTGGAAAGCTCCTATACTGATGAGAAAGTCCCAAGGACTCTTCTGAAGAGCCTTGTTTAGGGTATGTAGTCAGCAGCACACTATGTCCAAGCAAAGAAAGTAATTCAAGCTTCAACATATGAGAAATTCATATTGAGCCACAATGACCACTACAAGGCTTGAGCAATTTTTCCTTCTTCTATTATCTCTCTCTAGTGTATTTCCTAGGTCATAATCATAGAGTTGCCTGTGTATTTTGTCCCAGTTCTATAAATAAATCAGAAAGGTCTCAACTTCTGCTGATTGTCAATAAAGAAAAATGGGAATAAGGATGATGGGTAACTCAAGAATTCCCACTCTTGTTTCCAATCTTCAGCTGATGGAGCTCTGATTTGCACCATCCTGTTCTATACTGAGAGTGGTTACCTGGAGAAGAATGAGAGCCATTAGCAATATCTGAACAAAATATCTCATGTAAGTATGCAGAGAAGTATGCACACATACAACATCTCCATCTTCTCTCCTGGTCCTGTCACTGGAGATCCAGCAGTTCTTCCACAAGGTCTGAGACCCTATTCTGTCTCAAAGGGCTGCATACTTTCCCAAGTCGTTTGTTATTAACTCTGTAGCTAATGCTAAAGAGTTAAATATTACGTCCTGCGGGTACACGCAGCAGACCAGAGGCACTAAGCTTACATACAGATAGAATTTCAAACTGGAAGTAAATTCTCATCCAGTGACTGATCTGACATAGCTCCCTTAGAAAAGCACATGCTACTCACACCAAAATATTAATGCAATTCCAGGACATGAGATATCGTGGAATAAGCTTTCTACTGGAGAAGTTAAGCATGTTCCTGGCCTCCGATCTTACAACACCCTAAGGAGAAAATCTCATAGCTAGAGACTTGAAGTTGCTATCTTGTTGTTAAGCATGCTATTTAAATGCATTGATTTTGGAAACCTTATAATGCAGATTTCAGCTCCTTGTTTTAGTCTTGTAAAAAGCTGGACAGTTTGACTGACTAATAAATTTTAATATTAGGTTTTTTTCTCTGATAGTGCTGCAGAGCAAATTCAACCAAAATATCTTTAATGGAAGAGACAAATCTAAAGGACATGATTTTCATTGCACTCACCCCAAAGAGATGCAGATGGGAATAGTGTCCATTTAAATAAAGCTAGTGTCTGTCCTCCCAGTGTAGCACCTGGACAAAGCATTAGCGGTGAGATCTCAGGTGTCTGATATCTAAACCAGACAGGAACATAGTACTAACGTGAGTAGCACAATGATCTTCCAAAGCCTTCATACTAACCTCAGCTCTTTATGTCTGACCTTGTGGCTTTCCTGCAGAAATGGGGGGTTGCCTACATTTTTCATCAGCTTGCCTCACCTGGTGTTTGCACAGCCACTGGCAGTTTCTTTTTGCTTATTTGATCCTTCTCACATCTCAGCAGCAGCAATATGAACACCGGTAGGCAGACCAGGCTATTGGAGACTCCTCCAGACTCTGGTTGACCTGCCCAGCTAGAACCAACTAATCCTTAATTAATAACATGCTCTTTTAACCAGACTTCTTCTGTAAAGCTATACCAGGAGTAAAAAGCCAAGGGGAAGGAGCTGCTGAATAAGACAGTGCCATTTTTATGAATTGCATTTTAACTGCAATTTCAGTCCAAGAATGAGAAAAGTCTCCGAATGACAGTCATGGTTTATTGTACCTAGAATTGCCCCATTTGTGTCCTTTCTTCTGCTTGTGTTTGAAGTTATGTCTGTTTAATACCTTGCTGGCCTATAATTTAAAGCAGCTGAAATAGTAGCTTTAAGAAATATATGAGAACACTGAGATCTCTGCATGAATGGATGAGGTGCCTTCTTGGTTTTTTTTTTCCTTTTTTTCCTCCCATTTTGTCCTGTAAGTGAATGCTGGCTAATTCCTTTCTCTCTTAAATTAAACCCATCTGGACTAGGCTAGAAGAGTGATTGCCTGGTGCAACCAGCTATTCTAATAAGCTGCTTCTCCTGTTTGAAAAGCTGGTGCATGAATGTGAAGGGATAGGACAACCTTCTTACTCACTTTCTGTCCTAAATGGTCATGCAACATCACTCCACAGTATTAAAACACAAGTTTTGTTTCATCCCAAAATTGGCTGCATTTCAGCCATCTCCCAAGCAAGCGACTACACTCCTCCTAAGTACTCTGGGGCAAATGGTATTATATACATTAAAAGGTGCCTCAAACTGCTAATTATTATTACTACTAACGTGAACATAAGTGTGTTTCTGAAAATGCCCATGTTAAACAGTCATACCCTGAAGTCTCAGCCAAGCCTGTGGTTTGGTCATGTTAAGACACAGGATGGGTTGATGGTGGTTCCTCTGGAGACTGACTCATAGTAGATGCCTATTTAAACAACCTGAGGGTGGACCTTCTCTCCGTCACCTCTGATTGCAGGGTTACATTATCGCCCAGCTCAGATATGTGAAGTTAGCTGCTGTAAAGACCTTCCTGCTCTATACAACCTGGTTTTGAAGAATTTGTCATCTAAATATATACAAAAGATCGAAAAAGAGACCTCATTCTCATTTAAATTTAAAGCACAGAGTAAGCGATTTAGCCAACATCACAGGTATATCTGCAGCACAACCAAGAGCTGAGCTCCTGGTCCATTAGTCTATGCCCTGGTTAGGTGAATAATTTGGCCCCAAAGCTGGTGCACAGCATGTAACCCTGTGCTGAAGTGCCTTTTACACTCATAGAAATTGGGTAGATGCTGAATTACTTTTCTGAACTGGGCTCTCTCTCTCTGCTAGTCTGCGTATGGACAGAGCCAAGCTGCAGTATAAATCCTGAAGATGAAAGTATTTGTTAATTGGCTTCATAATTTGTATTTGGCTGCCCTGTAAAACGATTAAGTGCTTACCGTGCCTGGTACCACAAGGCGTACGTACCAGAACAGCAGGAGAGCAGCTGAGATGTGTTTCAAGAAAGGGTGGAGGAATATATCCATTTAAATCTGCTTACCATGACATTCCCAAGTCAAAGCTGCTTATTAAGTGTTTATTTCATATAGCCAAGCACACCTTGGATGAACTTTGTAACATGATGCCCATGCACTTGATCACACATCGCCTGGCCTGGAAACAGTTTACAGAGAAGGCGAAACACTTTGTCTATGATGCCACTGAGCAACAGAGATACAAGACAAATTAAGCCTTTCCAATGGAAAGCCGCGTAACAAGAGTGCTTGAATAAAAACTGCAGCCCTTTCTCTTAGTTGTACTGAAATTATGAGGGTTGCAACGTGCTTCAGACACTCATTCAGGCCTCTTTTTCAGAGCCTCTTTTAAGGCACTACATCTGTCAGCACTGTGCTGGCTGATTAAAAGGTGCTTTCTTCTAATTAAAAGAGTGCACGCTTTCAATTTCTGCTGTGGTAGATCAGGAGGAACATCCCTGCAGTCGATGGAATGAACACATGTAAATGAAAGGCTATTCTAGCTTTAGATTATTTCTTCCATTTAGGTGAGCAAGGTTTGTTCACATTTCACACCTCTATCCCCCTTCACACACACCAAGCAGGTCAAATAACCTCTCTGTGCTTCAGCACAACCCCTGCCAGCAAATTGGGAGCTACGAGATCCCTGACGCCGACCACCAACAGAACCTCTTGGGACATTCACGGATATCGACAATACACTGTCTTATCTCAGCTGCTTTGTGTCCCTATAAGACATATACACCTACTCCCATATTGCTACTTTCCTGCGCCTTATATCAGACACGCAAAGCTCACCTCTTCCTCGTGACAGGGCAGGCTCTCTCAAGCCCCCTCTCTTTGTACACAGACAATTACCCTGCAAGTAGAAACAAAGCCAACAGAGGCTGATAATAATGTCTGATCATGTTTAGGGAAAGCTGAAGAGAAGCAAGTGAAGAATTGCTCTTCCCTTTAGGGGACGATTATTGCACTGAAACAGGCATCCAGCACAGCCCAGGTGAGGTACTGGAGGCTCAGGGAGCCTGGTGGTGCTCTGAGAAGGCTTTCCCCACACTTTTGCTGCAATCAGGAACCAGGTCTGCAAGAGGGACTCACAACTGTCACAGCATAGATAGTAAGAAAAATAATTAACAGAACAGGGTCCTTTGGGCAATGCAAGACAAGACACGGAATTATGCATATAACAAACGTAATGCTCCCTTCTGGCACTTCTGGAAGCCACGTGCTGGGGCTGAGTCTCAGGCTAGGAGCCAGCAACTCCTGTCAGCTCTTCCTACCTGCTCCTGGCGGCCTTAGATATACTTTTTACTTCCACAGCACATGACAAACACAGCTTAGTCATGCTTCATGACTCCCTGGGAACTGGTTGGTATCATTCCCCCCTTATTGTAATGGAGAAAATGAGCCAGAGAAAGTTTAAATGACCTTCTCCAAAGCACACAGCATGTCAGTGATAGAATCGAGATCCGACCCCAGGGCTCTTGGCTACCAAATCTCATGCTAGATTAACGCACAGTGCCTCTAAGCAGGTCTAGCTGTGGCTGAACTTTTCAGATGGTTATCCACATTTCTGAACTAGTCAACCATCCCAAGCAACCCAGCTCCTGAAGGGTGATTTCGGCCTTTGTTCTCAGAAGGAGTTAATTACATGTCCACTCTGGAGTGTGATGTGACGATCTGTTTGCAAATGCTGCTCCAGTGAATCATTTGAAGGGCCTGGTATGCACATGCTGGAGAAAAGGTGGAGAGCCAGCATCTCTCTTACAAGTTGGATCCTTATTCACCAGTAATTTTGTTTCTATTGAAGAAACACTTGTTTGGGACATCATTCTTCCTTAAAAATCAATAGGTGTTCAACAGAGAACCATACTAAATGGCATACAGTAATATGATGTAGTTGCTGCATGAGCAATTGCTTTCCCCAAAGCAACATTTCTCAGTGATAAATCCAGCCAGAGCCAGAGGAGCATCCTCTTAAAAGAGGCTCCTCATGCAAGCAGCATATCATTCTCATTAAGCAGCTTCGAAATTAAGCCAGGGCCTCAACTACCATTTCTGTTTGCCACTGAGGCCCATTCAGTATTTCTCAGTGGAAACAAGGATGAAAATCAAATCCTCTATATTCCAGTCAATGGAGGAGAGCTGTCATCAGCTTTGATGGCAAAGGGTACATGACACAGATCTGCTCGGACTCGATGCTATACACTCAGGGTCAGCTCTAGGAAGAGTCAAAAGAGGCAGATGCTCATAGCTGCAGAGCGTGCAGGACAGCAGCATGGCTGTGACACCCTGGACTATCCCAATATTCAGAAATCTAGATGGATGACTGTTGCCACGGGAGAGACAAGCAGGATGGGGATTAGACCTTGGACAGACAGCCGTGTCCCCTCTTCCATCAGCTTGGAAGAAGAGCAGCAAGCTGGTGTATCTGGCCCTTCTCTCTGCCCAGGGCAGGAGAGGCACAGACTCGCTCTAATGTGATCCCACCTCCTTGAGGGTGACAGTATTCACCATGCTACTGAGACACCTTGAAACGGCTTTTTTCTGGAGGGAAGCCATATGTACACACTTCAGAGAACCGGAACAGGACATTTTTTTGTAATATTGTTTGAACATATTTATAATTGCAGGCCAATTTCCATTTTTTTTTTGTTACATTTCCCTCCCTCTGTTTCACTAGATAAGTTTCTGCAAAACGTCAGAGATGGAAAGTGAGCCAAATTTTCAAAACTCATGTGTGGGTTTGTTCCTGTTTTCCTGGAAGAGTGAGTCCATCTCTCAGACCATCACATATTATCCCACATGCCACCTCAAGTGTCTGTTGACATGCGACTGACAGCTCTTCTCTCCCCCTCTCATCCAGCTGGCAGAGTCACAGAGCACTTACAGCACCTTGATATGGCCCCAAGCCGAATGGGCACCTTTGACCTCCTATTTGCCCATCACTTTTAGTTATGCTTTCATGAGCCAAACTGTAAAATTCCTCTTCTTCTGATGCACTGATTATTGTTTAACTATTCTCTGGCAGTGCCCCCCACCTGCCTACTTAGGCTGATAAACATGCTCAGTTCTGTCAGGCTTTCCTCAAACTCTGGATGAGTTCAACATGACTTGTATGCAAATACTGAGAGTTGGCTGCTGAACTTAAGTTATTGCCAACCAATCCCTTCTCTTTGCTGTGGTTTTTATACCTCTGCAGTGGCACAGAACAGTAGGCTTAGCACCTAAACATCTGGATATAAAGTGATATGCAAGTCACTGTGGTGAGCCCTGCCCTATAAAACTGACATATCACCAACTGAACCAGAGTAAGAGAGAGTATTTTCAGTAATGCAAAAGGAAACTGCTCTGCAGCCCCATCCTGTGATGCTGTAAAAACACATTAGGTCCAAGCCTCCAAGGCATTTGCCAAAATATCCTGACCTTGTGTTTGCTGACACCTCACTCTCTGAAACACAACCTTCAAACGTAATTATTCTCAGTGTGTCACTAAAGCAAGTGAGCCTCTCATGGGTGGCTGCTTTTCTGATAGGGTATCACCAATTTTCGTTTTATCTGGAATACGAGATATTTTTCCAGTCAGGCCTGCAATTTGCTTTGCAAGGATGATTCTCATCAGCCTGCAGTGCACCAGGATTACCTTTCACACCGCCCTGGCTGCGCGGGCACTGACCCCGAGTCAGTCGAGAGCCCCATTCCTCTGACCACAGCCAAAAGCAGGTGGACCACCATGCCGAGTTCATTTGCAGAGAGGTAGATGGTGCTGCCTTGCAGGCAATTTGAAGGACCAACTGTTTTCTCTGCCAACAAAGATGACAGACCAGAGACTGCCATTGCCTCACCCTCTTCTCCACACACAACATCTGGGGTACAGCTGCTACAGCTGTGGCTTCTGCTGTGCACTGGTCTGGCCCAGCAACCTGACAGTGCTGCAGCATAGTATTTTATTTGATTTATTTCTTCTGAGTTAATTAAAATTTGCATTCTGTGCTCAAGCACATGCACAAATTTTAACTAAGGAAAAAAAATTACACTTCGACAAAATCTCAGGCAGGCTCCAAAGTTCCCAGAATCCCACAGTTACTAAAGTTCTTCTGCCCTTTCCTGCCCACACCTCTTCTCCTCCTCCCCAAGAGTATAAGTCAGGGACAGCACAGATTTGGGGTAAGGCAAATTCAGACTCCCTACAGACCAGCAGGGGAAAGTAAATTCTATAGGTAAGAGCCAGACACCCCAGTGGGGCTTCACCCCTCCACACTTTATACAAGGGCTGAGCTGACCTCACCTGGCACAGTATCAGAGAGGAAAATCTCCCTCTGAACTATCCCAGGCTCAACCAGAAAAATTAAACCCCGCACTTTTGTTCCCTGTGTAAAGAAACTGTGCACTCCCAATTATGGATTTAACTAGCTGCAATGTCTAATTACAGGTTTCTCACCTCACCATATGCTTTACCATGCAGGTCAGGCAGCTTCTTTAAAAAACATTAATGGTCCTTCAAAGGTTTTTGTTAATTTCAGAGACTGATTCTCCCTTTTTTCCTCACATCACCATGTTATCTGCCCCCCTCCACTCTCCAATACAAGGATGTAACTTTAACTAGAGCATTGTTTCGTCTGATAGGAAAAATCACTGTGAGAAAGGGTGGTATTTGTTTTTCTAGGTTTTTCTGCAGCAGGGCTTTCAGCTACCCTCCTATGATCTGGATATAATAAAAAACATTATCATGCTCTTTGCTTGCTCACGTCCTCATTAATACCTCAACCGGCAAGGTAATTTCTCAGCCAAAAACGAGTTAGTAGGGGGTAAAGCTGGTGTAAGACAGTGCGATACAAATGTGAGCCATCAGAAACCGCAGTAACTCTGCTCAGTCATTTTGTCTCAGAAAAGCACTGAATCAAATCCTGTAGTCAGGGACAAATGGCATGTCATTCCTGGCTCATAACAGCACGAGTCTGTGGACTATTTAACCTTTGGCTATGCCTGTGTGCTTGTGGGCAATGTTAACTTGTTTGCATGTTAGTGTCTCCATGCTGTATAAAACATGACTCTTTCAGTCATGCTGAAACTGTCACAGTGTAAGTGTGTGGGACTCACACTTTCATGAGCATTTTGAAGAGTTACATCTTCTTTGGAGATGCAAGGCTGAGGGCAAGTGATTAAACTACCAAGTGGAAATACAATAGTAAAGGGTCTAAATCCCACCTCTGCCACAGGTTTTCTGTGAGTCCATCCATAGAAGAGCTTTGGCTGTCCACATTAGCCAAGAGCAGAGGCCTCTGAGGTTCTGCAGACTTTGACTGGTACCTTCAGACAGCATAGTCCCACTGCAGGAGTAGCTATGGATCTACTATAAACTCATGTCTCAACACCACAGCCTTTATACAGGGCAGGCTTGCTTTTAATCCCTCTGGGCATCAGATTCCCATCTATAGCGTTAAATTACTAGCGCTTTCCTGCCTCACAGAAGCCCTGTGAGTATAAATGTTGGTGAGGGGCCCTGGCCGTTTGGCAACAGAAAGTATTCTTGACAGAGTTTGGACCCAACACTGATACTCTAAATCTCTGGATCAGCTCTGACCCAACTTCTGCCACTGAATTTTCCATTTTGCAAAATGCTTTTTGCCCAGGCAACATAATCTGCTGAGACTTATTCTGTTCAGAGTTCAGTGGCAGTCCAGATTGAAGGTGCCCAAGGGTAACAGTGCTACTTTCCAAGCAGCACAGGTTTTGAGAGTTTTACTGCAGTGCTCTGGAGCTTTCTGCCAAGCAGGCAAGAAAGAGCCCATGTTCAGCCAGAAACCTGCGTGAAACCTGGTATCTGACAGACTAATCTATCATACACCGGAGACTTTCAATAAACTCAGGGTGCCAAACCTGCTGGTTGAGGGTCCTAGAGTATATTTACAATTTGCCATATTTCTGCAAGCTGCAACTTGACGCAACTCTTCTGAGACATCAGTCACTCCATTCACTCTTCAGCTAAGCCCGCATGATCCAGAGGTGGTTTAACGCTTATACAGCCAGACGCAGTAATAGCCAGGAAGGGGTGTGCCCAGGCTGCTGTGCTCCCCCTAAAACAACCTTTGTTGGTTCATATAGCACCTTCCCTGCTCCCCAAACTAACCATATCTCCTTTCTTGAACGCACCTACTTGGCATTAACAGGTACATTCAGTTCGGCTCTAAATCTAGTTTGAAAATCACTCCCATCAAAGCATCCAGACTTGAATCACCAGCAGCTTTGTAGTTTCACGTTTATTGCAGAGAAGGCTGGCAGCCCAGAATCATGTGCACTTTACTTGCCAGTTTTGAGTCCTTTCATGCAGCCTTTGCTCACTGCCCTCTACCTCCAGGCTCCTCTTGGTAATGACTATTCATGACAAGGGCTCCTGAACTGCAGTTCCCTGTGCAACAGCCACAAGAGATGATCCTTTCCCACCTCCGGATGGAGCTGATAGTCCCCTTGGCAGGCAGAACTACAAGGACTTCTGGTCGTGATGCTTTCTGGCTGGTTTTCTACAGTAACACCTCCACTCGCTGCAAACGGCCAACCCTCATGGCCATGCCCCTCATCGGCAGCCCCAGCAGGCCACCGCCCGAGCTGACACCCCCATCGTTTCCTTCTGGGAAAAGTCAAATGTTTCCCGTTGGGTTTCCCGGCCACTCTCTGTGCAGCCATTTGTTTGGGTACCATCCTCCTGTTGTCCAAGCTGTTGCCCTTCAGCTTGCTGTCGTGCCAGATTGTCACACGGTGTCTCAACCACCATCCTTTAAACCTTTTGTGTTGTCCTCGCCAGGAAGATCTTGTGAAGCATGCTTTTTGGCTTGACTTCAAGCAGGGTCTTTCATATCACCATTTCTTTACTGGCCTCTGTCTCTGCCAAGCCAGTAATGAGACAGTCTCAAGGAGTATGTCTCCTCAAGAAGGTGGGATGTCACAGCTACACATGGTATCTCTTCTGCAAAATCCACTCTCCCTGGGGACTGGGCACCCTGCCTGCAGCACGGTGGGAGAGCAGAGCTCTGCTTCTCCAACATGCGGCTGAAATCACAGCTGTGGGGATGGGAGAAGGCCAGCACGTCTCTGCTGGAAGAGAAGGAAGGAAAGGGGCAAAAGAAGGACGCTGGAGAGTTGGGAGCTGGGACATCCTGCAGGAAGGGGATGGAGGCTTCCTCTTCCCCCACCACCATCACCTCCAGCATCCCCATTCTCACAGCGCAGGCACATTGCTGCGCCAGGCAGGCTGCTGCTCTCTGTGCTTTCTGACAGCATCTAGACATGACCTTGAGCTACAGCAAGCAGATACCAGCAATTCAAACAGTTGCATCTTTTAAGTCACCACTTTTTAACACAGGTGTCTTTTGCTTGCCCATCGAGTTAGGAAATTCAGCTCATCTCCTTTGTTAAACCATTTGTTATACAGCAGCTCATTCAAGCTGTTCTTCCCAGCCCATTCACCAGCTGTATTACTGACAAAAGAGCAGTGTCCCACTCTCCTAGCCTTTGTTCTGGTACCAGAATAATCTCCTCTGTGGCTCTTCTGCCGTGGCGGCATATGTACAACTTGTGTCTATAATTCAAAACTATAGCTCATTATGTGACACTAATCTACGAGAAACTGCCACCCATTTCCTCACCATTACTCTTTGATTTCAGATGTTTAGGTAGAGCAAATAGACCCTCAGTTAATAAAAGCAAACTGCTTGGTAGGAATGCTGTATAGTAGAGTTAAATTTGAAATCTAATAATGGGAGAGAGGTTGAAAGTGAAGACAATAAGTATTCCAGATCATGCTATTAGAGAGGGATGGAGGTTTCTACATAGTCAAGGCTGCAATCGGTTTCTATTTCAGCTGCTTTATTGGCTTTGACTTGGAAGGTTTCTCAGGTCTGAAAAATTCAAGGCTTATTCTTGATGAAAAGAAGAAAGTGTTTTCCAAAAGAGCAGGACAATTGGACAGAAATGGCACTGCTGATAGCTAGCACAGAAAAAGCAGGATTCAAGTTACCATAATAATCATTTTTTTAATGCATGGGAGGATTTATGTGTCTTTTTTTTTGAGCTGTTCAGATCATATTTTCAAGTTTTTTCTCAGTAATAATGAGGTCTAGAAAATTGTTTTTCCTCCCATTAAAATAAGCTCAAATAGTAATCACATGTGCTCAAGAGCTGAAAAAAGCAGCAAATATTTCAAAACAATCACTCATTCATAGAAGAAAAACAGTACATTAAAATACTAACATTACATTTAAAGCAAAAACAAAACACGCAAACTATGAGTCAAAATGAAGGTTATGAATTTTTGAAATGTGTGTTTTTATGCTTAATGAAATGTGGCTCATAATATGGGTAGTGTGAGATTTACAATGTTCTAAACTATTCATATCCTTTACTTGCAAGTGTTTGGATTTTACAAATGATATGACAAGTAAATATGTTGCTTAGAAACCATGGTGGGCTTTTGAAACTAATTCTTTTGTTTCTGGGATTTTGGCTTGGCAGGTGTTTGGTGCAGTAGAGTTATCAAACTCCTCTGGTTTGCACTCAGTACAGTCATTTGGGGAGGGCTCTCAGATAAGGATAAAGCTTAAAAATCTGAGGCTCGTGTTCTTGCAGCTCCCTGTCTGCGCGGCATGCCCTCAATACCTTTTACATTTTCAGTCACGCTGTGTCCAATTCCTGAAACCAAAAGCCCTCATGAGCCCCAGGATCTTCCTTTCTTCTAGGAAGCATTTCCTGTGAAGCTTTGAAACACAGGATGAACTAAGCCAAAGAGATGCTGTGGTGAGGTCATACTGCTTTTAAATAGAGATAGAAAGAACTAGTCTGAAATAATTCATAGTGCTATCATCTAAGAGAATGATGTTAACCAGGAAATTGAGAAGCGGGAGTACTTATAAACTCCAGCCTGATCCCAAACTCCTTCCACAACCCCAGAATAGCTGGCATTACTACTAATATGATCTACAGTAGCACATTTAAACATGGTTAACATTTAAATTTAGGTTTCATAAATTACACCCTGTAGAGATGGATAGAGACAGCTCCTATCTCTTTGAGGTATTGTTTCATTTGCAAATTCAAGCAGATGGTGCACGAGCAACTAATGACTCAAAAAATCACCCCTAAAAATAGTCCAGAACAAGGTGTGGATTTGTCAGGGAAGGAAGGAACAGAAAAGATTTTACTTCCCGTTCCCATTTCTCTGGCACAGCCCCGGGAGCTCAGCACACCCAGAGCTGAGCAGCACCGCGGGCCCCATCCACACCCCACATTCATGCACCTCTCCCTGTCACCCCACACAGGGTAGAAATGAGATGGGGAAGAGGGAAAGGGCTCAGCACTCCCCACTTTCCCCATACCAAGCCTACAACCAACCCAAAAAGATCTCCATTAACTCTACCAAGAATTGCTCAGCAGAGCTGTGTGGCACCAACTAAACTTTCAGTCTCCCAGTCAGGTGGGTAGTGCTTCGTGAAAACTGACTTTTCCAAGTAAATTCTGTAAATACTTGTCACTGCTTCCTCATGAGGCAATATACTACACTGTACTTCCAGCAGGTAATAAAATTTGCTGTCATTCCCCTGTTCATAGTGATATTGTAGCCTCATGTCTAACCACACTCGTACAAGCTCTTGTGGTTCCCTCCAGGACGTGTTGCCGGGGTTTGAGCAGGGGGAAGCGTGTTGGCATTGGCAGCGGCTGCGTGGGGGGAAACCTGCCATGCAGCTGAATTATGTAAACCATCAATTCCTCAGAGCGACGTGCCTGTGTCTGTGCAATGCCTGGCAGAAGGCGCTGTTCACAGCCATCCCCAAAGCAATGCCGTTCTCAAGTAATAAATATTAATAATTGCTGGTTGAAGATTCCAGCACAGGTAAAGCCATGGCTTGAAGAGTGAAATGTTTCGGTATGAAAAGCAGGAGGGCCTCTGGCAATTTGAACAGCTACAGGAATTTAAGTGTTATTATTTGCTGCACAAATACACACAAAATGCATATTAAATCACACTTCGGTTGCCTCTTTGGAGCAAAAAAATCTCTGCTACATATCTTGCTCTTTTCTTTTGTTCATATCATAAGTTCTTCCAGCTCTGCTCCTCACATCCCTGTCCTCAAACGCTGAATATCCCAGGAAGAAAGCATTCTCTTCCTTCATTTTCATTAATAGCACAGCCTGCTACCACAACATTATCTGACTCTAAATGTTATACTTAAACAGATTTGTTAGAGCATGCTTAGTCTTTTCTTTTTGGGTTGTCTTATCTGTTTATTATACAATAAAAAGAGTTGTTGCTGCGACTCATGATTCAACCCCTCCTGATGTATATTATTTCACTGAACTCTTTTCCCTATTACAAATGCAGCTCTAAATTTGTTAGAGCTTGCCTATGCTTACCTTGTGTGTTTCCACCCTTTTCTTATGATATCCTGAATAAAAATAATATTAAAAAATAAAGGAAAATATATTCTAATTATATACAATGGGCCAGAACAACAGAGTTGCACCAAAACACATTAGGTGAGGATCTGGCTATATCAGCAAGATGACGTAAACAGGCTGTGGAGTGAATTCTAAAAGAAGAGAGAAGAAAGCAGTCATTTACGTTGCCCAAGTCTGACTATGACTTACACAAAGGTGAGTACATGAACCTGGTACAGAGGGCAAGTCTGGCCATAGCAAATAAACTGTAAAGTCAAATTCTGTCCTGGCAGAGGAATGGTGCAGAATAATTTACTATAACTCTTGTAACATTCACAATACAGAGGGAGATGCCAGCATTCTGCTTCATTAACCACTCATTTTGATTGTTTTTTTGTTGTGGGTTTGGTTTTTTTGTTGTTTTTTTTTTGTTTGTTTTTTTAATTCTAGCAATTTTCTCTTCTTTGCAATTATACTAGGAGTTTAAGTCCCTCCACATGAATTATAACTTTCTTTTTGAGGGAGAGACAGGCCACATAAGATAGAAACACACTCTTCTCTGAAGACAGAACCTGAAGGGAAAGAGCTTGAGTGGCAACTCTGGACTAATTAAAAGAATATCTTTACCTTGCTCCCACAATGAGCTGGTTCCTGTTGGCATCCAGTGCAAGCTGAGAAAAGTCCTGCACACCTGGATAGGTGAAATTCGACACCCAGGGCTTCAGATCTGCAATGAAAATGAGAAAGCAGAAAACAATAAGGCTGCTCTAGAAGAAGAGAGTTCACCCGGACATCCACTAATGGATTTCCTACCGCATTACCTGTCAGGGGAAGGCTAATTAATAATCTATTTAAAGGGTTTCTATTTACTCTGATTCTCCACAGAACATGCAAAAACAAAAAAAAACCCTGCACATAAACACAGGGCTGTCTCAGCAGTTATTTTCACATCCAGGATGGAGTGTCAGCATTGGTTTCGAAGACAACAGCAGCTCTATTTTACTTCTGTTAAAGCAGGGGAACCATCTCCAGTGCCAGGGTTAAGCGGTGTAAAGCACAGGACTGCCTGCCGTGACACCTCCACAGCCTTTCCTTCCGTGCCAAGCAATGGGAAACTGCTGCCCTCCAGAAAGGGATGGTGGGGTCAACTAAAAACCACGTTACCATAGAGGTGATCTGTACTCAAGACCTGGCTGCTCCAAGGACAAGTTTAACCTTCTCTTTCAGAGTTCAGGTTCTCTTCTAGGTTTCACTTTACCTAACATCTGGGATCCCTGTCAATTAAATCTTTCCTTGATTTAGATGTGGGAAGCCATCACAGCATTTTTGTGGCTGAGAGATTGCACAAGCTTGGGACTGGCTCTATCAACTAGCTTGGGTTTGCCAATCTAGGCAATTGTCCAAACTACAATCACACAGGTTAAATGAAAAGCAATAGATTGGGCTACACTATGCTCACGGAGACAAAGATCTTCCAGAAGCTACGTATATTAACACAATATCTCTTGAGAGATCTATGGCAGATAGTCCTGGTGTAATAAAAAATGCACCTGTTTTTTTTAAAAAAAGTGGAATTATTATTTTTAGAGTACTCTCAGGCATGATGCTAAGGCATTCACACAATCCCAGCTTTCAACAGTTACCAGCTTTGACCTTGTATGTCTCACAGATCACAGAATTTCAGCCTCCCACTTTACACCTTTACTGCACAAAATAACGGGATAGATTAATATGTATCTTCCAGAAGGCCATCCAGCTTTACAGTGAAGAATTCTCTTGGGAATTTATTCCAACTGTTAACTGCTATGGCTGTTAAATACATGGAGAATACCAAGTATCTGAGGGAGCAAGGCACAAATGACAGCAAATCAGTACTTCTGTAATCCCTCTGTGACCTGTTGACAAGTAACCTGCTGCATTCAAGGACTGGATGTTGGAGATCCAGGAGGCTCAACATGAAAGGTAATATCTTCTGGCCTCGAGCCAACAGGATACCAGTACACAGGCCAATGACTTGATGACTCATAAAAATAATGACGCAGTCCAGACCGGTTCAAAAGAGCTCTCAAAAATCGTGCTCCATTGTCCTTTTATATCACCAATGACAAACTGAGAAGTCTCACTGAAGGCCATCAGGTTTCAGTGTTTTGTTGTAGGCATTAGCTCTGCTTTCCCCAGGGGCAAGATGACAGTGCTGATGAGGAATCTCATTTAGGTCTTTGGCACTTTGGCATGCTTTGTAGGGTTACAGAAGTACAACGGTTTAAAGTCTTTGACGTAAGAATAGTTGTTGAGCAATTTCTCCCTCCAGGGACGGGTGAAACCTAATCAAGCCCTTCAGTTATAAAACCCTAAGAAAAAACCATATAAAAGTCCTTATATTCTACTTGTCCTTATATTCTACAAAGTAACGTGCTTCCCTTTCCAAAGCACAACCTTGCCACGGAGCTTCTGCTTCTGCCCTGAACACCACCATGTCTTCTAACATCTCCTAAGTTCCCTCACCATGGAGCTGAACATCATCAGGCCTAGTCCCATGCCTCACCTAACTGGACACTGCCAGGGCCTCTCTGACAATGAGTCCTCCACCCTCTCAATCTAAAAACCCTGTCACCAAGAGCTGGAGGCTTCCAGCCCTTCTCAGCATTGCTGTCACACTGCGGAACCACACACGGCACATGTCCCTCCTCTGCTCTTCAATGAAAAGGCATGAGTTAAGGAATAATTCAGCCCATCTAACCTTCTAGCATCTCCACCTCCTACACTCCTCTAGGACCTTTAATGATGTACCAGCACCAGGGAGACACCGCAGTTTCACCCCTGGCATTCTCCTACCTAATGGGGCTCTGTCTTCTTTTCCTGTAGCTCTTTAGCTGCAGAGACATTTCTGAGCCAAGCAGCAGAGCCAGCAACAATAACACCTTTCAGGCAAGTTAGCTGGCTGACATGTGCTACAGATCTCCTGGCACTTCTGTTGGCTGATGGGGGTGGGATTAGGGGATTGCTATATAATGATGATACCTTTTAAGAATCCTGCTTTTAGGCCATAATTTCTCTTGTCATTTTACCTCCTCTCCTACTGACTCTTTCCTACTAACTAAACCACTATTACAGGGCAGTGGCAGGAAGAATATTTCTTCATCTGCTGCTCTAAGCAAAAGCTTCACTCATCAGTTCTTCCTTTTAATGGCAAGCTCTGATAAATTACAGGTTAAAAAAAAAATTTTAAAAAATTAAAGGCAGTAGGTAGCTTGAATCTTTCCATGTTGGCTGAAATGTCAATCAAGCCCAAGAAATAACAGGCACTGTCTTGATTTCTATTACTACTGCAGGTGGTACAACTTATAAAGAAACCCTTCCCGGTTATTAAATTAAAGGCTGCAAGGCATGCATCCTCATAGCAAAATTAAGCTTTTATAGGCATGTAGTTGGAGATTATTAAACCCAGCACGATCCCAACTACCAATGTCTAAACGTGAGTTGTCAGAATTAATGCCAAACAGCGCATTTTCCTTCCCAACCTTTTTTCTTCTTGCTAAGAGGGAAAGGATAAAGTGGAATGGAAATGCGAGCAAGAGTCAGGACATGGGTCTTTTTTCATTCGATACATTCAAATCTACCTCTCAGGCCACAGTCATCCCTAAGGACAGTTCCAGCCTTTCATTTTGAAACTAGTTCAGTTCTCCAAGGTAAGTGCTGCCCTGGGTCTATCCCATATTAGCTGAAGTTTACACATATGGACCCAATGAACTCCAGCATTTCTTTGTATTTGACCTTTCTCAGAAGGCTGATTTTTCCAGTGCTGACTCTTTAATTTGGCTGGAAACTTTGAGTGCTGGGGCATGTTTACATTTGCAAAAGTATCTGTTTAAAAACAGTATGAAAAATTAGAAACCAAGGCCCTGGCTTTGCATGTCGGCAGCAGGAGCTGGAAAGAAAGGAATCACACAGCTTAGGGGCAAAATGTTCATCAAGGCCTCCTTTGTGCTCCTCATCCCTAATCATTTCCAGGGGGTTAAAGATCCATGCTCTCACTTCCTCCACATGAGGACCAATGAACAAAAGTTTAATAGTTTCCAACACCATCTATCACCAGACATCTGATTCAGAGCCTCTAAAGCTCTGCAAGTCCCTCCACAGCTCAAGGTGGCTCAGGTAACCAGCTGCAGGGGCAGCAAAGCTTCTCAGGAAATGTAAGTCTGCCAACACAGCTGTGCTCAGGCTTTTGTGCATGCACAAGACAAGGTGAAAAGAGGCCCTCTGCCATTTCAGAGGGTGGTCCCTGCAGCCTGCACGCTGCTCTGCACCGGCTTCCTGAGAGCACAGGGCTGCAAGGAGGATTACTCAGCTGCACAAAGAACGATGTGCCAAATGGCAGGAGCCGGGTTTAAGGCCCTGATCCAGCGGCCCTTCAAATCATTGGCAGTTTTCCACTGAGCTTGATGGGGTTTGGATCAGCTTCTAAAGATGTGGTAAACCTGGTAATACTTGAGCCTTCATCTCCTCAAAACCAGCTGCTCCCCACCTCTCCCTTACCCTGTGTGTTTTGGAGGAAAGAAGTGTGTAAAATTGAGTTGAGACTTCTCTGTCTGAGGGACATCATTTACTGCTTCAGCTCACTCGAGCCCACTGGCAGCCCCAGCTCCAGCAGGCTGGAACAGATTTGTGCAGCCAGCACACACCACACAAGAGCAGAGAGGTTAAATGCCCATGCCTTGAAAGTGCAAAGCTATCGCTAAGTGCACGGAGCACGGCTAACCGCTGTGTTATCCAAGGACATCTCTTCCGGAGTAATTCTCAGAGTGGATTTCCTAGTCTGGAGCAAAAGAAGCTAAACTAAACAGGACGAATAATTCTCTTTTTTTGTTCAAAACAAGGGTATATTCAAAGATTCCATTAAAAGACCTTAAGGGAGGAAAATTGGGAACAAGAAGGAAGCTTCAGGGACACCATTCCAGAAAATACAAACTAAACCACATACATTACACGAAGTCCCTGTAAAATAAGCTGATTCAACAGTAAAGGCTTGTGCAATGAAGTAGAGCATACACGTAACACTCAAGGCCTGCCAAACTCAATGGGAATAAATAAATACCTGTTCTGCAGATATTCAGACCTACTTTTGTGCAATGTTAACTTGGCGACACATTGAGTGCTTCTCTTATTCCCTTGTTATGATCTCTAATACGTTCTCTTAACTCAGCCTACTCATTCATGGCGTGTTTAATTACTGAGTAATTAACCATTCATGGGGAGGCACAGATGACCGCCATGACTTCTGAACTGTAAAATCTCCTCTCCTGGTTTGCTTTAGCCCTGGCACAGAGCAAACTGTGTTTAGTGACTGGTAGATACTCCAGTTTGCAAGTACTCAACCACTTAAATCTTTTTCAGGCTGCCCAATAGCTTGGAGGACTCTCAGTGCTGGATCGCAACAATGACCAAGAGATGCAAAACATTTTGCACAAGGTAAGGTCTCAGGCTGTCTTCTTGGTAGACACTGACGAAATGTCCCCTTTCCAGAATCAGATCTATTAATACCATCTCAGACCATACTCTGCTTCAATCATTCCCGTATTCAGAGCATTCTTCATGAAGCAGACAATTGCTTGCTAAGTCTGAGGCCACAGTTCCTCTTCTGTGTGGGCCACTGACCAGAATCCATCAGAGACAAAGCAAAGAAGGCTGTACCCAAACATCAGAAGGCCAATGACCACCCATGCTACTACCTTTCTTCTCAAATGTACTAAGTGTGGACACGTCCAAGGATATACAGAAGCTAAAGTCTACTTACAGTGTTATCTTTATTAGACTGACAATGAATCATTTTTTAATATCAGCCTCATTTTAAATTTTAGCTCTCTGTTGTAGGTCACACCACAGGTTAGTCATTGGAAAATAACTTTCACTCCTACTCCATGCCGAGATGCAAAAGTAGCCTCCACAACACAAAACCACTCCACAATTCGGTAAATTTATTAGGGGAAGGAGAAATCTTCTGCTGTGCGGGCAAAGCTGAGCAAACAAATGTGTCAGCACTCAGAGCTCAGCTTTACTCATGAGGCCTAAAAACTCAAGCTGGCTTTACCCCAAAAGTCCTCCTACACACACATATCACCCTGCTGTCTTGTCTTCCCATCACCACCTCCACCTCATTACTGGTATTCTCTCTTTCTTTAACCTGATCCATTGAATACTTTAATTGTACATTAAATATGTCCTATCCCAACTGCTGCAATTTCTAACTTCATTGCCTTCTTAAATCTTTCATCTCCACTCACAGTTGTGAGGACTCAGAAGGCTGTTGGCAGAGCACACCTCTTTCTATAAAATGGGCCAAACCAGCAGTTTTCTTCTTTCTCCTCTCAATGCCCAAATCCAACTCAGACGTTCTTCCAGCTGTATCATTTTCATAGCTTCACTCAGTTTACCCCTCTGACCCCACATTCACCTCCCCTCCCACTCCTGCTTTCTTTTCTAGCAGTCTTCACCTTACAGCCATGTTTCTACCTCATTTCCTGTGCACTCAATCAATTCTTCCCATCTTGGCCAACTACGAAACTCCTCCTCAGATGAGAGAAACAATGAGGCAACCCATGAGTGTCCTGAGAGTCACTGTGATAGCTGCTTGCAGTAAGCCACCCCCTTTCAATGAGATCCAAGAACCAAAATAATTGCTAATGACCCTCTCCGGCCTGTCCAAGAACATGGGGATAGGAGATAACTGGAAGAAGGAAGAATAAGACTTTTTCTCTCTTGTTATCATGAAAGAGGGAACAGTGCCAACTCTCAGCTACCAAGGAAGGGAAGAAGACATAAGAAAAAGCTCTGTTTTTTACTACCCTGGTAAAAACAAACAAATAAAAAACACAACACAAACATCGAACAAGGAACCAAAGACTCAGGTCATACCTTCAAAGCGTCACAAGAATCACAATAATCATAGTAACCTAGACATGTTATCATTTAAAGTTATGTCAAATCTAGATGATTTTGCACCTCTCCCATCACTGTCTACAGCTCCTCCTTGAACTAATCTTGCTGAGCTTCATCCATCTCAAGAGAGAAATGACATCTGGAGATGTAGGCAATGTGGTCCTAAATGCCCAGTGGCAATGACACTGGAGTCCTCTGTGTCTTGGGCAAATCAGGAAACTATTTAGTGTCTCAGGGCTTCCACATGTTAAATAAGTTTAGGGATACTGGAGAGTGCATCAAGGCCTCATTATCTGTAAAGCATGCGATGCACAGGAGGCACTAACTGTTGCTGATGCATACCGAGCATCTTGACTCTGTTTCATAAATTTTAATCATTTCTTCAAAACAAGTGTTGCTAAATTGTTTCAGTATGGAGAAAAAAGAACTTAGTCCAAATGTAATTTTTGCAAAAGTACAATTATGACTGCTTATTTACTTTTTTATTATTAATGTGGAGCAGCTGGCAAAACACACCAGTATATGGGGAAGAACCGAGGGATTCAATCCCAGATGAAGAAAACACCAGACAATAAGCACGAACTAGCGCTCACTCCCAGTATGGAACAGCGTACTGTTAAGTTGTCCTGGGGCTCCCCCAAGGAAGGAGAACAAAGGACTGTGAGTCACATTCCCAGTACTGCACATTTCTATAGTTCTTCAGCATTTCTGTTCCAGAGAGGTCAGTCTTGGCCCATTCTCTGTTTCACTTGGGTTCCTATTTGCACATAGTGAAGGGCAGGCAGAAGCTAAATCAAGACCTACCCCAGGGAAGATCCAGGAGGCTTCCACTCGATGAGTGCCAAGGCCTTAGGCTGGGGGACTGGGAAAGAAGTCATGTAACATGAGAGACACTCTTCCCTCTTCAGCACAGCTCCTGTTGCTCAGATCCTCACAAGATCTCAAACCCCAACTAACACAGAACCATAAAATTATAGAATCATTAAGGTTGGAAAAGACCTTTAAGATTATCAAGTCCAACCATAAACCTGACACTGCCAAATCCACCACTAAACCATGTCGCTATGTGCTACATCTACACATCTTTTAAATACCTCTAGGGATGGTGACTCAACGTACAGCACTACAGATCCTCACTGGCAATGGCCAATCAAGAGCAACAGGACATCACACAGTGCTGCAAGAGTATAGCGTACAGGTGCACATCCATGAGTTCCATTTGCCACACTTGGATTGACAGGACCAAAGGTGTGTGTCTACACAGCACAGGACTGTTTCCTCAGCAGGCTACTCACTGGGGCAAACACTCCCCTAAAGCTGCCTCCCCTCCTCAATAACCTTCCTCCAAAATCTTGCCAGCTACCCCACATGGCACTGCACGATGTCACACAGCCATAGCCCTGTGCCCCACCACCACCATCTGAAACACTGCTGACCAGTGCCACACACAGCTGGGAAACCCAGAGTTTTATTGTTTTCTTAAGGACACTGCAGAGTGTTCAAGTATTAGGATCCATTGTTTACTGAGACAAGCCCTGCAGCTGTCACACAATCTCCCTTGCTGAGGAAGATAAGGTGAGTGCTCATGCATCACTTGCAGCTTCCTACAACATTCTGATCAGTATAATCCCTTTTTTCAGACAGGAAAGCAAGCTGCATCTTGGCTCTACAGCCTCTGCAGTCTGATGGAAAAAACGCTTCTTTCTCATTGTTCAACCATCCATATTTGGAGGCATTTTTTTTTATTATTATTCTTACAGCTACGTATCTACACCAGCCACTTGTGCCAGCAGAGACAGTGGAAGATCCAGGACAACTGGTTTCACTAGTGAGAATGCAGGAGGGAGCAGAGAAATCATGGCTGAACTCTCTGTGAGTTTCATCTGCAGGTACCCAGACCTGCCACAGAAGCAGATGCATCTGATTTTGATGAACATCTGAAACAGAAGGTGACCCTCTTCACTGGCTCACCAGAAACTGAACTGGAGACTCCAAGCCAAACACACAGCTTTTTAGCCAGCCAGGCCTATGAGGACTCCCATGGACAAAGGTCCCACCATGAGTCAATTACACCAATGAACTGGAGCACAGGCTATAAAATCCTGAAAGACTTTTGAAATGAACCTGTTCTCATAAAGATCAGTGTTTTTAAATTGGAATTTGGCTAATAATAGAAAAGGATTATCAAAGACCACATTTCACCCATGACCTCGACCTCTTTTATTAATGTGTTGTAAAACAGAGTAATCCCCATGTATAAAACACTAATCTGAATTTTGCAGCTCAAGCACTTCCATTAAAACACATTCTAAAGATCGTCCAATGTTATAAAAAGGAAAGAATGGATGATCTATGAAGTCAGAGCTTTTTAAGTCAAAGCACAGGAGTTCCTTCAGGATTTTACCTGCACCTCCCAAGGCTAGAAGTGATCATGAAAATCTCTAACCCAGTCTAGTGTGCACTGCAGATCACAGACTTCCATCCAGCTAATCCTATACTAAGGCCAGGAACATGTTAGATTTCATAACCACTTCATTCAACCATGTTAGAACAACTTGGCCAGCTGGACCTATGGCAGCAGAACTCACTAGAAACAATATGATATGCTGGGATTCCCAATTACAGACTTGATGTTTCAGTGCTGTGCACTTTGTGGCCTAGCTCAGCACACAAGCTTACGCTTGGTTTCAAGTACACAAACCCATTCACTTCAAGGTAAGTACATATTAAGTGCTTGACTGAGCCGAGACTGTTCGCGGCTTTCCAGGGTGAACCCCGCATGATTAAACAATAATATTTCTTATGAGATTGCTAGTAGTAAAGTGAACTTTATCAAGGCATAATGACACCCTTTAATGGAAGGTTTTAGGAGAATGTGATATATTAACACTCATCAGAAGCAGATGTGCTAAATAAATGAGGTCTGCCATATCACTGGTTCACAAACTTACTCAGTTAGGGAACTAAGTAAACTTTAAAATTGAGAATGAAATCTCCATAAGGCATGTCTTTGTTTGCACTGAACTACAGAAAAAGAAGAAAAGCAGCTGGCTTTGCTTTCCACCCTATTTCCTTTCTCTGAGATGCTGCCTGGGATCTGAAGAGACAGCCCACTTCTATGTCCTACATCCAGCCACTGTTCCAAAGAAAGGACCACGCACATGTTGATGTTACCTGCTGCTGTCAGCCTCAGTTACACCATCAGTACCTCTGGAAAATATAAACAAGCTACTCTGCTGTTGACCAGAGCTTTTCATGGCCTTGGCCCATGCATATTGTACTGGTGACCTAAGTACTTGTTCCTACACATTGTGAGTCCACCTCACTCAATCCTGGTGCTGAGCATACGCTGCCCCTCATCATCACCACCACTCATGGTCAGAGGCTGCTCCTTCACCTGAGCTATCATACCTCTTTAAACTTTTACCTTCCTTCACTCCAATATGTAGGAGTTACTCAATCACTTTGCTCCCTGAAGCTTCACCATAAAGTCTTCCTTTTCTCTCCTGTTTGTCACTATTTGCTCTGTCCAAAGCATTTTATGAATGAATGGCACTCTTCCAAGACACCTTTTCTTTTTGAAGCCCCAAGGAACAGAACACTGAACAATTTTTTCAATCAAATATTACTGTGATTATTTGCGAAGTGTCTTGGACACCATTAATAGGAAAGTGTCAAAGAACTAGCATCATTATTGTTATAATTATTATTATGGAATGAAAAATACATTGAGAGTTCCTTTGTGTAATTTTCACAAGTTTTGCCTGAGAGCAAATTAATTCTCTAACCACTGTATATTTATGACATTATTAGTCATAATTTTCAAACAAATTCTATATCAACCCTAAGGAAGAAAATATCAGCTTCATTTGCCACAGTTCCATTTTTCAAGATTAAAAAGAAAATTGCCACAAGGCTTTCTTAATAGAAACAAAACCTATACTGAAATGCACTGAAGGTCAAATATTCTGTAGCACCCATAGGATGCCACCACCCTCCAGTCAACACTTCATCACCAGTTAATGTCTGGGCTCCCTGTGTGGCAATTCAAGGGCAGCAAGGCTATGAGCTAGAAGGCAATTCTCCCACAATGTATTTTGCCTTCCCTTTGACATTTAGGCAGATATATGTCTCATACTTTGCATCACAATCTTCACCCTTTGTTAACTAAAATTTCGATTTGGATTGTCAAAATCTCACTTGTTCAAGAAAACTGTAAATCTTTATCAGAATTTCCTAAGGGGTTTTCCTAGTTGGCTTTCAGAGTTGATGGATGCTAATGTGCTTTTTACCATCAATATACGGTAAAGTGAATAATGTATTAGTGACCAATTCAACAATAGTGAGGGTGTTTGGTAAAATGTCAAGAACCTTCAAAAGAAATAAATCATACCCTATTATCCTTCAGCCCACAAAGTTAAAACAGTTTTTGCTTTCAATACAACAAGTGAACACTTAACTGCTCCCCACAGATTTCAGTGTTTGAAGCTGGCCACATTTCAATAAAATGTTGTTTAAAGGAAGAAAATATTGAGAAAATATATGGCAGGCTGCATTCAAGCAACCTGAATCATATTCATCGGGTAGGAGGTAATAATTACAGACAGTCTGAAGTGAAAACCCAGTTTATACACTCCAAACTAATTCATTTTGAAAACCTGAAGCAACAGACAGAGCAACTTGTTGCATCCAGGAAAGACCGAGGATTAGACAATGGGTCAAATGCTACACACTGAGGACTCGCACCAGCTGTCATGATACAGTCCGTGCAGCTGAGATTTGCAGTCCTGAGAAGATCTGGGATATGAGCTTTTTAACCAAGTCTGCCTCTCTCCTGTGCTTCAGCGTGGGATCAGCTGAGCTGGTTTTGTGGATGAAGATAGGCTGCAATAATTAAAGCAGGGACAAACGTTCTGTGATTCTGTGAAATGATGTTCTTCCAGCTTACACTACCTGCCATGGCTCAGGGGAGAAAGCCCTAGAAGACAGAACAGCGAAGGACCTGGGAAGTCTATCATACTTTTTCCTGAGCATAGCGATTTAATGGATAAACTAATGAGAAATAAATAATGGTAGAAACTGCAAGTGGAAACCTGTCTACAACTCATTTCCAGTCAAGTTGTGAACATGCAAGTGATTCGTACAACACAGGTGAGTTTGCAAACTTTTAAGCACTTCCTTGGTAAACAGGCAGAAACTAAGCACTCTGCACCCATTACAAACACGTACGCCTGTCAGTCATTGCTCTGGCTTTCGAAATAATGAACCATACGTAGTGTTGCCATAGCAGAAGATGTTCTGGCTTTCCCAAGAGGCACGTTACAAAGGCACTCCAAATGTCTTTAATGAACAGCAAAGGTGTTTTTTGTCTAAGAAAGAGCAATGAAGGATACTGCTAGGAACCAGGACAGTATGGCAAGGGCACAGCCCAGCTGCAAATGCAGGGACTAATCTATTGCTTTTAAAATACATATGGGAAAGACAAGAAAGATGAGCATGACTGACAGGAACTAGAAACAGTGGCTTACCAGAGTGGTCCATTGTGGATCTGTGCCGACATGACATACTGTTCGGTGAAACAGGACTTGTACGCATGTGTACATGTATGTATGAATAAAAAAGGATGCACTAAGAATATATCCGACTTGTTTCACTAGTTTATTAACTCATTGAAAAACAAACAAGCATTCGAGATCCTTAATGTAGCTATCTGCTCACAACCAAATAGCTAATAAGACACCAGAAACAGGCTCCTGGGAAGTAAAAGATCATTTTCTTATTGATCTGACAAGGGAAATCAAACTTTAACTGGATTTACTATAAGCACAGAGTAGAACAATCAAATTATGAGAAGCCCAAACTGGGTACATTATTATTGTTGGTGAACTGTACAATGAGCATCATTTATAAGCCCCAGGGAAACTGGGGCGCTGTTGTGTTAGTTTGGTACTGTGCAAACACACAGGACAGTGCTCACAGCACAAATTCCTAACCTGTCCCTCATGATCCCTATGTAGTCTGATAGGATAAATCACTCATCTCACAGCCCCTTACCAGAACACATCTTTCCTGGCAGTGCAAACTTTATAATATTATGAAATGAGATGTATTTTGGAGATTTGAGCCCTCTTTCATAGAACTTAAATATTATGTGCAGTAGAAATAAGGTGCCTCTAATTTTATTCCTCTGTATTTTCCAGATGAGTTTTGCAGCAGAAAATATAGCATTAAACTGTATCATGAGCAACCATGAGGAAAGATGTGCTGAGAAAAAGCCAAAACTTTGAATCTAACTTGGGTTTAAGAGACCCAAATGATAATCTAGGTAATTTTCTTGATGTGCCTGCAATTTCAATCTTTATTGCTTTTGTATAATTGTGAAGTTCTAATTAACTCACACCAGTTTTTGCCCTCTATCATTAAAGAGAGGAAGGGAACAAAAACAGTGAAAGGGGAGGAGAGATTATTTTTTTCTGTGAAAAATTCATGCCTGATTAAAACAAAGCAAACTGGCAGACGATGAGTGTGTTGACACAGCCATCACTTCTGCAGAGAGCACGCATATTGAGTGCCAAAAAATGTCCACCAATTCCTCAACATGAGGAATTAGGGCTCTAATATTCCCTGCAGAATGATTGATCTCAGTGTTGGATCCTGCTAAACCCCCCTCTGTAAACTCAAAGTTTGGTGCTCCTGGCTAATAGAAAGAGCACACATTTTTTCTCTTTTCTGCACCTACAACATCCTCATGGTTGTATTATCTATTTAAATATCCAACTGAGTTACAACACATTTTTAAGCACACAGGTTTCTCCTTTCAGCCCTCCGCAGTCAAACAGATGGTTAGACTTGGCAAATAAAATCAAGGTTTATTTACTCATTCCACTGGAGCAAGGTTAGAGCCAGTGCCATATCATGTAGGCTTAAAGATTTTGCTAATTTATTTTAATCCACTTAAACCTTTAAAGTACAGATAATGGAAAACAGACAAGAAATCTCTTACACTTTCCAAATTAAGAGATAAGAGTTTCATCCTGTGTGAAGAAGAGTAAAGCTCTCTAGAAGAACCCTGAAAGGTCAGCAAGGAAGCCTTTGACTACTTTCTTCCTGGAAATCCTACCTCAAAGGTCACAAAACCACAACTAAATTGCTTCTAGCAGAGAACCTAACTAGAGACACATTGCAAGGTACTTAATTGCCTTCAGCAAAGAATGTAACTGGAGATGCATTGCAAAGCCTTAAATGGAAACCAAAATCGATATTTCAACATTTAGGAGGAAACCGTTTTTAGCAAGGAGCTGCCACCCTGAGCTTAACACACCAGTCTGGGCTGAACGCAGAAAAAAATAGTGGTACCAATATAATGATCAAACTGTTGTGTGGATAAGTGGACAGACTGGGCAGACAGCAACTTAGGAGTACATGTACACTCATGGAAAATCCAACTGGGATAAGGACAGCAGAAATTCCATGTTGCAGAAGAACAGTAAAAGGATTGCTCACACTTGGCAGGATGCTGCAGCACAAAGGCCCCCTCTCACTTCCTTAAGATCTTGTCAAATTAACTGCCCAGATGAAAGACAGAAAAACTACTAGCAGAGGTGATAAATACACAACAAAACCAAAACAAAACAAGCAACAAAGATCAGACACTCCCTGCAATTATAAAACAATTTACTTCTCTTGCATTCAAGTATGTTCAAATTCTCTTATCACTTTTCACTTAATAAGTGTCTGGATCCAGCCAGCCAGGTGAGGTATATAAGCATTACTGATTCCAGGTAGAGAAATGGAAACTGAAACAGAGTTTCAGTGTGGCACAAGATTACAAGGACCCTGTAGCAGAATTGAAAATCGGGATTCTTAGACCAGTAGTACCAAAATTGCCAGAATTAAGTGACTGCTGTGAAACCTCAGAGTTAAAAGACTGTAAAGCATCAAAGGGAATATGATTCATTAGGCCACTTGCAGTGGCCTGTGGATCGCAAGTATAAGGAAAACAGCACAGACTAAACCATCATCCATAACACCACCAGGAAGGACTTCAAAATGGATCATCCTACTGGAACTTGAAACAGGAATAGAAGCTCTTACCTTCAAAAGCAATTGTGGGGTGCTCTTTCCTGACACATTGCTGATATTCAACTTCAGAGTATTCAAGTACATTCTGTGATGCCGAGAGATGAAAAGCAAGAAGAAAAAGGCTTGGCAATGACAGGGAGATGGCCTTTAATCTTGAAACAACCATGACTGAAGGGCGGTTGCAGATCTAGCTTCCAAGGTAGGCCCAGGGAGGATACCTGAAACACAAATAATTCCACTTTGAGAAAGACGAATGCTCATCCAGAGTGCGTAACATGGGTAGAGAAGGGTGGAGGTTCCCCTTCCATACCAATCCCACTTGTGCTAAATATTCAGCTTAATATTCCACAAACAGCACCTAACAAAAAACTACACAATTTACAACTGTATTTGGGCTTCTAATTTCAAGCAGAATGGAAGTGCGCAGCTCCTTAAATATACATCTCTGTGTAGCTTTGGGGTGTATGTCCTTATACAGTAGCTGGTGTGCAATGGCCAGTGCTGACAACACGAAAGCTCAAATACTCCAGACGTAAATGTGTTCCCCAGTGTGGACACCTCCCTCCTCAGTTTCCTGATGTGTGTGTTAAAACGTCATGCTACATTTGACAGATTGCTAAGGAAAGGCCAACGTCAGTCATCGCCGAAACACATGTGCAATTAATACTGTTCTAATAGGGGATTTATACATTTTAGCACTGCTGTTTTAAATGTCTTGAAACAAGAAAAGCCAATTAAAAGGTGTTGGTAGGAAAGTGCTAATTAAGGTAACATAAAAATTAAAACTTCTTAATGGGGAGAATGGTGAGAAGTGAGTCAATTGCCTGCATTACCATGGGATGCTGTAGCTCCTAGTCACAAGAGCTGAGGAGGAGGAGCCTTCACTCTCCAGCCTAGGAGAGGGGAAAGTCATGGCTTTCCTACGTGAGCAGGTTTTAACAACAGTTCCAGAAAAGATATAGCTCTAAAAACTCCTCTGGGTCAACCAGGCCTGAGGCAGGAGATGGAGGATTAATTAGCCCACGCCACCAGCTCCCCAAGATGCTGCTGCAGCTTAGGAAAATATGTGTCGCCAAATTTAATCTTACTGATGTGCATATGTAACTTTGTTAAATTATTGCAAACACGTGTTTTCAAACAAATGGAGTCTCCTAGCCTTAAATCTTATCTAGCGATAAAGCTGATTCTGACTGAATTCACTCATAATGAGATTTTCAAATCCTACGGGTGTAGTGATTCATAAAGGTAGCATAACAGTCAACACCTGCAGAGCCCAGTATCCATTTTTGTTCAGAGTCTCCAAAGCACCTTCGGTGAGCTGAAGTGGCCAGGCTGGTGGCTGATAACATGAGGCACCAAAACACAATCACAGGCTTATGGTATGGAGTGAACTCCAAATATAGGGGACAACATCGCAACATCAAGAAGCTGGAAGAAGTTCGCAAATGTTTTTGGGGATCACAGGACCAAGAAGAGGCTGCTTACAGCAGCAATGGGAGACAGCTGGCTTGAAAGATGGATCCTATGTTTTATTCTTATCTACATTTCTCTGTGATTTTAAACACTGGCATAAAGATGAGTTGCCAGTGCATCCATTATGCGTGTCCTCAGCAGCAGCTACATACCATTGACTGAAAATAGCATTGGCATTCAGGATTTGGGGTAGCTCTAGGGACTTGGTTTCTTAGCTAGTTTGAGTGAGAGATTACAGCATTTCACATTTTTTCCAGCCCCAAATACATGAAGATTTTATGCAGGGATGTGTAAAATCCCCATCCAGTTTTCCAAAGGAGGTTCTACAGCACTTAGCTATGCAGGGTTGGTTGTTGTTTTTTTTTTTTTCTTAAAAAAAAATACAGCAAATATCATGTTAAATAAAAAAATGGGACTGGCAGAAGTAAGAGATGTGAAATCACTCAAAGCTAAGGCCAGCACAGCATTTAGTCATTAAGCACAAGCACACTGCAGGGTGTATACAGCTGGGCACTGTGGCATCTCAAGATGATGGAGATGTTGTGCAATTCACACTGTAATGAAAACTACTGATGATGAAGCATCAGATTATATTTTCAGCCACTATTTCAAATGATCGTTGGTTTTTTTTCAGTACAGATCCAGAAGTAAAACACAGCACAGAGATGTGAACCCTAGGGAGACCCATTATGTTTAGCTCTCGGATCCATTAAAAGTTCCAAAAGAAACAAAGCCAAACTTTCCTTAGGTGGGTGATGGTTCTTGTGGGATATGCACAAATGGCAAAAGAACTTTAATGTCAGATGTCATTAATGGAAACTGGAAGAGACAGTCATGGAAATCTCACATGATGAATGCTCTACTCCTCCCAGTGAAGTCACTACTGGCTAATCTTAGAAATAAGGTACTAAACTAGACAATTTTTTGGTCTGAGCCAATATGGCCATTTTCATTTACTATGCAACCAAACAATGATCTCAAACGAGGTGAAAAAAATTCTTAAATCAAAGACATACGGTAGGGTCCCACACTCCTCTAAAGGCTTATGTGGTCTAGAATCAGCAGATATGTGAATTCAAGTTTCACAGTCATCAAGGTAATGAAATTATATGAACTTGCATAGAGGAAAGCTTCATAACATCCCACAGCCTATTCTGTGCCAAAGTAGAGTACATTTACTAGTGTTTTGTCTGGACTAGTTGTAAAATGTGCCAAGTAGCTGGATTTCTGCCACTTTCCCTGGGAGATTTTACCACAGTCCAAGAGACTTCAATGTTCCTTAGAAAGCTGTAACCAATATTTGGGGTAAAGTTCCATCTTCTTTTTCTTTATTGTCAAAGGGAAATCCAAAGTGTGCATGAAAATAATGGTTCCAAACTTGATATGAAGTAGAAATAGACGATCAAACAAAGATGAAGGAGAAACATTAAAAACCACCTGTATCGTTCCCTGTGTCCCTTATCTATTACATCCAATTGCATCCATCAAATGTGTGGAGCTCTCATGGGCTGGGAAGCTGCACAAAATCAGTGTCATATGCAGCCATGAACTGGTGTCTACTGGAGTCAATGGGTAAATGCCAGCTTGACCACGGGCAACAGACATCAGAGCCCTAGAGCATCAGCTGAACAAGATTCAGACAGCGGACAGCATGGCAAGAGGTTACTCCTTCAACCTGCCCCTTCCCAAGGCTTCCTTGCTCATTTTTTTCCTCAATATTTTAAGAGAGACTCTAACTCAGTAATTGCTATTGACAACTGCTGCAACTTTATTTCTGAAAAAAATAAAAAATACTCCAAATATGAAGCAGTATCCTGTTTGTATGCCAAAAGCAAACTAGTAATTGCTTGCGTAGTCCAGCAGCTAGTTAAGAGTAAACATTTTAATTCTACTGGAGATGGCCAAACTCAAGCCCCCAATTTTGCCCAAGCTGCAGATTTTCCCTGTGAGGGCTAGAGTTTAGGACCAGTGCTCATCCAGATTGCTAAAACACTGCACATCCTGAGCACAGCCCAGGCTAGTGGTGGTTTGCACTGCTGGAACTTGCCCTAGCATTAAGCCGGTTAGATACAGTTAAAAGCTATAAAAAGAGTTGTTATTAGACTCTCTGCTCAAAATGGCTTAGGGCTCAAGAAATCAGCTGTCAAGGTTTCAGTGCAGATGAGAGACAAGAGCTCAAATCCTCGGTTAAACTCAAATCTCAGACAGGACATATCGTTTCAATTCTTTATTTGCTCATCTTGATCTATCTTTACCATCTGAGTTATCTCCCCTGCACCCACAATGCAGACATGTTAAAAAAAAAAAAGGATAAAAATGCCCAATAAGATTATCTGTCCAAGTGTATCTGTCCTCCCCTCACAAAAGCCTGTCCTCTGTGCCCCCACACAGCGCCAAGACCCAGCAATGGGGCATCTCCCTCCCTTCTGCTGCACACAGTGAACCCCTCTGGCCCTCTGCCAAAGAAAGGCCAACAAAATCAGGCTCCATTGGATCCAGTGAAATATGCTCCAGAGAGAGGTATTTTGTAGAGCAACACTTCTGCCACCATCCTCTTGTCTCTTAAATCAGGCTCTCGAAGCTCATGGGCCAAGAGCTGCTCTGCTGGGCAGAGCCGGAGATCTGCAGGCTCAGGGCGTCCCCGGAGCCGAGATTTGCGACCCGAGCACCCACGTGAGCACCAACCCACAGCCGCTGGCCCATTTCTCACCCAGTCCCTTTTGCAGCAGCCCGATAGGGACAGCATATAATTCTGCTTTGCCTTGTGGCTTCGCCCCCTCGCACAAGCGCAGCATTCAGGGGATCACCCACAGTCCCTCCCTTATTCATTCTTGGGGCATGAGTCTTTTCCAACTCGCCCTGTATTGTATCATTGTAACTCCACTGATTTCACAGGAACTAATCCTGATTTACAGAGGCTAACTCAGATCAGGCCCCCTTTGACTAAAGCTCCACGTCTAAAGGAAAAATACCTTCAATCAATCTTCAGGGCTTTAAAACAAAGCACACTTTAAAAATGGCTATACCAGGAATTCATATCCTGCTTTCCTCTGACTGTAACTATCATTTTAACTTAATAAAATGTGACAGTAAAGTTTAAGGATAAAAGAAAATGCTTCATCTTTCATTTTAAAGAAAAGAGATGCCTTTAAAAAAGACTAAAAAAGGAACCTCCTATAAAAGCATGAATTCTTCTGTTCAGGATCTTTTGTGTTTGGTACAGCTGACTTCTTATTAGAATGGGATACCAGAGGGAAGAAGAGCAATGGGAAAAGGTGGACATCAAAATATTCAAGAAAGTACTGGAAAAATAAGATAAATAAATACACACATTACAAAGCAGGACAGCTCAGCAATGCAGCTATGATAGGCTGGCACAGACAGCGCTGCCCTAGAAAACTCCAAGGCCAACAAAACCACGATCCTTTATTCATTTGCCGCTCCTTGCCCTCCCCTCCCACCCTTACCAGCTGGAATTCGTCCTACCGGACTGGCTCCAAGGGCCATTCCACACTGTCAAAGAAAAGGCACAATCTTTCCTTCTGCCCCTGGCCACACTCAGCCCTCGGCCGTGCCCGCACTGGGGAGACGGATCTGTCCCACAGCTGAAACACAGCACGCTGCGCTTGCACGTCCACATGCCAGACCTCACGTGCACCCTTACACTGGGCTCCTGCATAACGAGGATTTCTCATCTATGCACTTTTGAGGAAAACCTATGGGAATGGCCAAAGTGCTGTCCAAATGAGAATCTGTGAAGAGATCTTGTTTTGCTTTAGTTACATCACCCCACGGTCTCCTGAAGAATCAGTGAGTTCACCTCTAACTTCGCAACAGCTTACACCTGCAGCTTTGGCTCTGGCTGGGTGTCACCATGCTCTCCTGTGCCCACTTTGTTCAGGGCTTCCCAGTTTCCCACGGACACCACTACAACAGCATCTAAAAGCCACACACTGAACTCACTCTCACAACACCCCAGGAAGACGACATTTTCATGCCTATAATCCAAGAATTAACTTTAAAAAAACCCTAGAATCCAGCAGCAGGGTGGATCACAAGAGTGTGCTGGTAATACGCTCTCCTGCAGCAAAGCAGAAGCTGGAGCTCCGTGCCAGCCACTGGGCACTCCCAGAGCTCCTGCCCTGCACTCTGCAAGACACCAGCTGCAGCATCACAGCAGCCTGTCCACCAGGAACAAACAATCGAGATCTCACAGCACAGCTCACTTCATTGCAACCTTTCTGTTATCTATTTAAACAATTCAGGTAACTCTTTGCAAAGGAGAAATCAGTTTAACCTAATATACTGTTAGGTTCATGGCTTGTGAAGCCTGTAGTAGAGCCAAATAGTAATAGTCTGCAGTTTGATCTTAGGAGTACTTCCCACAAAAGATTGACAGTGCACTTTGGAGCATTTTATTGCTAGAGTGCTTTCTCATTGCTGTTCAAAGCCATCCAGGACTGGTCGAGGTCCCAAATGAAACCTACAAAATGCAATAGGATGTACTCATTCAGATCAGGTAACAGAGGCAAAACTTCTAATAATGGCTTGGTACAAAATAAACTGGCTGGTGTCAGCCCACTTCTTTACCAACTTGTACCTGCCCTCGCTGAGCCACCATCAGCCACCACTTGGTTACTTGGCCTCAGAGCACAGTCAGCAGCTGCATGGTCCTGGAAACTGAACTGTTTCCTCACCTCTGGGGAGGCCCCTCCAGAACAGGAACCTATTATAGAAAGCTCCCATGAAAAAAAGCTGATTCAACAATAAGAGTCTGTGTAACAGAGCAAAATATACTGTACTTCTGGGTTACTGCCAGACCCAGTGGGCATAAATAAATACGTGCTCTGCTGATACTCAGACCTGCTTTTGAATCAAGCTAACCTGACCACACATTGAGTGCGTCCCCAAGGGCTTCAAGGGGGTCTCCCCAGAGGGCTCTAGATCTCTTTTTTTTACTGGCTACACATAATATAAAGACATGAGAAGTTTTGTTAGCATTTGTTCGGGGTATGAATTTAGCACTTGTGAAAAGGTGCCTTGGTGTCTGAAGTCTTCTGTTTATCCAGAGATCACATTTGGCAATGAAGGCTTACACTCATTTATTTCCCCAGTGGTATGCCTGCCCTGTTCTCTAGAAGACTACCTCTACAGTGGGGATGGGAAGACCTTCTATTTGCTGGTCACAGAATGGTCTCTCTGAGAGGCTCTCAATAGAGATGTCAAAGTGGAAGTATTTTTGGTAATTCTGGGACCTGAACTGACTGTGGAATTATTTTTCATGTCCTCCATCTGTGAAACACAGAGAAGGCAGAGACTAACACAACAGCAGAACGCAACGAATGCTATGGTACTCAGCACAACTGCAATTTAGACACCAAGTTTACTGCAGCCTAGTTTAGAAATCAGGAGCTCCTGGCTCCCAGTCAAAGTCTCTGGATGCTCCATCAAAAGGAGAGGATGAATGAGTGTAACACAGCCCAGGAGAGGACCCAGCCCAGGGCTCAGGAGACAGCAGCAACACATCAAGAATAACTATTCCAGAGGCCCTGTCCGCAGCAGGGGAGCGCGCCCAGGGCTCACATCCCTCACAGTGCGGTTGCCTTTCTCTCTGTACACGTGATGTAGAGTCCTCTGCATGGGTGCTGTAAATCCAAGGTGCCGGGTGTGCTGTTTACATGCAGATCAGCCACATAATGCACATACAATAGATTCAGCATCAGACTTACTGCAAATCATCACCTGGCTGCAAGAGCTTTTTCTGGTATGAGGTTTGGTACTGAAGCCCACAGACCCATGCCCTAAGCCTATATCTGTTGTAGAAATGCTTAACACAGCAGCTTTGCTTTAAGTTGCTCCCCTGCACAACACGTGAATCGTTTGTAAATCTGCAAATTAGCAGAGTCACAGCCCCTAACAGCACACTGCACAGCCAATATCATTTCAGCACTGGTGCCTGACAGTCTGGAGACGCTCCTCTGTTTGCAGGGACTGCCAGTGGTGTGGTGCTCCTGGTCACCCACCTCCCTGCTGCAGCTCTGACACTACAGCCGGGGCAACTGAGGCATGACAGAGCTCTGTGACTCGGTCACCAGTAACTGCAGGCAGTTTTTGGTAGAGACAGAAAGAGAAGTAAACTCCTCCCGACTCTTCCAAATGCTTTTGGTACAGGGCTTTCTTTTGTCTCACAGTTCGATACAAAAACTGTAAGTGTTCTTGCATTTTTGACTTCTCAGAGTACTAACCATTGTTTTACTGACTCTAGTTTTTTATTCAGCTCTAATTAGAAGGTCCACTGGAAACATCCCATGGGATTTTCAGTAAGGAAGTTACCGACAATAGTTCCAAATTGTATCAGACCTAATACGGGTTGGTATAATAACTCTCTTCAACACCATGAGGGCAAGTCAGGTCCAGCTGCAGTCTCAGATTGTGTCAAGCAGACAGGTGATCCTGACAAGCTATGTCACAGCCACTGTGGTGATTCTGTAACTGCACAGTTGGGAAAACAGTAAGATGAAATTAAAAAAAAAAATAAATTCTCCTTTGACCTGAAGCAATCTCAGGATTCAAGTCTCCAGCAGATTAAAACTGAGCCATGAAATCATCACACCAATCAACGTTCCGCCTGACAGTCAGCCATAACATATGGGCTTGACTTGCCCTAGAGCCTTGTTTTTCCAGCTTAAAGACTCCGGCACTGTCTCCAGGGCTACAGCTCCTGCCACCCGCCCCACTTCTGCTTCATCCCGCGAATCCTCCTGCATCACTCACGCAGCCCCATGTGCCACGGTCCAAAGCAGCTGCTGTACGTCACAAACCCGTCTCATCCCTCCCCGCAGCTCCTTCCTCTACTGCTACATTCCAACAACAGCAGGAGAAAAACTTTTTCTTTTAATGTTTGTCCATGCAGGAGACAGAAGCCACAGCTTGTTTGTTTTTGTCAAAGATTTGTGATTACCTTGTGCCACATAACACATACTCACAGTTCGATTGTAACTCTAGGAGAACAAGCACAAACCATCATTGTAGCGCAACTCCAAGTTTAGCCTGCTTGGAAACACGAATATGTTTCACTGCATCATCTTGGCACCACACTGCATCATTTATCATGTGGAAACCTTTGGCTAGAAGGCATTCAAACGGTCTACATATGCCCCAAATCTGAACAGACAAAATAATAATTCTCAGGCAGACTCTTTTTTTCTCCTGCCTTGCCCAGCTTTTTTCATATTCCTTGCAGCAGCAGTTACCTCTTGGGCTCTATTAACTCTCCCCCTCGTTGGAGCCGAGGGCTGCTCTGCTCTGCCCAGCTCTGGCCTTGCACTTGGGACACTGCAGAGAGAGCGGCTGCAGGACAGCACTGAAGGGACGCAGAGCAGAAAATATACAGCTCACAAACAACAGGTTATTACTGACTCTTGTATGTGAACAAAAAGGGACTGATTCCTCATCTGCTGAAAACAACAGTGACATTAATTTTCCACCAAAAAACTTCCAGTGATCAACGGTTTCTGAAAAGGCTGACCTGAATTTTCCTCTTCCTTCAAACATCCTACACAACTTCTTCAATACCAGGAACACAGTGCTCTGTTACCTGATAACTGAAGCTAACCAGCCTAAGAACACAGGTATTACTATGCTGGGTCACAACAACATCTTTTTACAGCTTTTCTCAAAAAATGATATTTAGTAAAAGAGAAAGTGCAGCAGGACAGGTGACCTTCAAAAAGCTTCTAGTGCATTCTTTCAATGAACTGCACTCGTCATTTTCACTGTCCATAGATTTACTTTACTTGAACAGGACACAGTACAGCCCCCATCCTGTAAGGTGTCCCTCTCCCTAAAATCCCAAAGACACCAAGGTGACCCAGGGTTTAATACAATCCCTATGATCTAAGACTTAGCTAGGCAGCTCCCTGCTGGAATGGAAGGAAAAAATATCTGGACTGAAAGCTCACACCATCCTCCATACTCACGTTTTTGGCAAATTCAGATGTCCAGCCAAAACAGGACATCAGAATCTTCTCCCATCAGGCGGGAGATGCAGCCTGCCAGTGGACACCCCGCCCTGAGGTGCCAGCTCACCTCCTCAGAAATGCTTTAAATAGCCCAAACAAGCCCTCAGACAGAAACTTCGTCATCATCTTCCCAGTGGCAGGGTCTGAGCAAGCGTTTGGGGGCTGATACCATTTTAATGCACTCCGAGGCCAGGCTTTCTGGAAAAGATGAATTATTTGTAATGAATTCCAATCACATGGCACTCCAGCCCCCACACCTTCATCCTGAATATATAACCAAATTAGTTTAGGAGATATAAGTTATTCAGGGACTTAGCTGTTCAGTCTGGCCTTGGAGGATTTGCTCTCATTATGGCTTTTATGCAAATTCTGTCCTCCAAATCTCTTCTGAATCAATTATTACTAGATTAATTTAAACATGTCCACCTGGGGTGCCTGTATATCATGTGCCTCATGTTAAAAAGTAAAAAGGATGATAACAAATTCAGGAGGTGACTGAAACAGATTCCTGCTTTGTGGAAATGTGACCTTTTTGCATAATGTCATAAAAGAAAGAAGTTCCCTCAAGAAACATGGCAGATAGGGTCGTTCGTTGGATCAGCTGGGCTTTCAATCACTCTTTGGAAATTAGCATGATACAATAAAAAATTAATAAGAAATTAAAAAAAAATATCACTTTAATGCTCCAGACTATTAAAGTCTTAGATGGACTACTAATTGAAATGTAATGCTTAATTTTAAGCAATGCCATTTTATTAATGGTAAAAACTTGAATTAATGGCATTAACCAATGTTAATATTACAAATCCCCTGAGGGATAACAAAGCAATTATGTTATTCACAGAACTGAAAGGGGTGAAAAAGATGTAGTCTGTACACGACTGCACTGAGGCAGAAGGGACGGCTTCCATCTGCATTTCCTCTGCTGAGAAAGGGGGTTTGTTTGTTTTTTGAGCAAAGAGGAGGGAGAGGAAGAGAAGAATTTGTGCTGAGTTAATTACTGCTGATTTTCAGGCACTTAATAGCTAGGAAATTATTCTGTTACTCAAACACCATACTGTGGGGATCCTGGAAAAATAATTTGGGAATGAGATATTGATTACAAACCCTCCTTCTTGGAGGCCTCCCCTGTGTGCACTTGGATGCTAACACACACACCAACCGCCTTCACCTGATGGAAAAGCCTGATGTAAGTCGTTGGCCCCCACCTGGCAGTTAATGGCTCTATGGAGCTGTGCTGGTTTGCACCCACCAGGGATCAGCCAGGAGCTCACCTGCTGTGGTACTGGATGCCCTCAAGTCTGTGTGAGGGCAGGTGTTTTTTATTTTATGTAATTCAGCAAGTTCAGCTTCTTGTCAGATCTACTGTTCACACAGCAGGATAGATGGGGTTAGCCTTAATTAAAGAACCAAAACCAATACCCTTGCCAACTGGAAGAAGTCACATTGCCCAGAGGTAATAAGAACCTTGTATGGCACTGGTATAATGCTGCATTTACCCCAGAATAACCATGCTTGAGATAAAACCTTGATTAACTATTGTTTTATTGTCTGGCTCATAATTCTGGGACAATGAGGAGATTCAGCAAGCCAGAGCATGAAGAACTCCCCAAGGAGCTATGAGCCTTGTTGTTATTCCTCAGAATCCCAAAGACTTTTGCTTTTTATTTCCACAAAGTGAAAGCAGCCCAATGCACCCAACATACCACTGCCAAAGTCCAGGACTAACACAAATGCCTCTTTCAGTGCTCACCTCTCAAGGCAACCAGTCAAATGTGTCACAAATTCGCAAACAGTATTAATCCATGGGAAGAGATATAAAAACTGAGTTTTCTCTGTTTCATCTAACATGCCAATGCTCTGCTGTAAAGCAGCTCTCAGGATGTTCAGATTCTTCTGACACTGTCTAGCCAAGTACTTTTTAAAAATTAAGTTCATCTTCTTCTTAGGTGAAAAAGAGAAAGAAAAGCATTGGCACTAATCACTACCAGGCTTTCTATTTATTATTATATGTTTATTACAATCTGCTATTATTATTATTATTACTACTACTACTAAATATGTTGCACAAGGTGTAAACCCTCAATACTAACTCAGAATAAATCAACCAAAAAAAAAGACCACGGCTTTGAGTGGAGTGAGAATCTATTCCTGAATTTGGTTGGATACAACACTTGGCGGCTGGGACCAGAGTATCTTTCTTTGTAGCCGAAGCACAGAGCACCCAAGTGCTTCTTTATATTTCCGTTCAGGATATAGATATAGCTGTAAAACACAGTGAGATTTTGGGGACTTGGTTAAATTGATACATTACTTAGCAATTTTATTACAAATGGGAGAGTGAGCAAGAGGAAGAATTACTGCAAGGTTTCCGTTGTGCTTACCAATGAGGTCCAGCACGTGGCAGGCTCCAGTCTATGGAGCCAGTTATGCTCAACAGCAGGATGCTTCTTCCTGGAAATCTGCAAATCAGTGCATTTTGTCTGCCAGTAATGGTTTCTCTCTTACCTCTTCTCTCCCCCATTTCCTCAAAGAGCAACATTAAAACTCCTGTGAAATATCTCCAAAATCCATTCTGTCACTGTTCCATTTTCTCTCCCAACTCCCCACTCCCGATATGAAAACAGAGAGGAGGAAGCCACTGAAGACACCAAGGTCAAGGCAGAGGGAGACAAAGTCAAATTCCTACAATCATTTAAAAACGCACACCACCAGACCATTACAGAGACACGAGACGTTATGGATTGCAGCTTAACAGATCGCCATGGAGGATGGATGATGGGGGAGAGGGGAAGAGAGAAATGTT
Source organism: Nesoenas mayeri (assembly GCF_963082525.1). Lineage (NCBI taxonomy): Eukaryota > Metazoa > Chordata > Aves > Columbiformes > Columbidae > Nesoenas > Nesoenas mayeri. The sequence goes on from NC_137545.1 coordinate 32,535,304, forward strand.
CCTCCTGAGTTAACACTTACTGATTGAAGTGCACAAGTGGGCAGGGGACCGCAACAGCACTTGTGCTCACGGAGCTGAGACTTCACGATATTAATGGACACACCGTTGTCGCCAGATGCAATGTTTTGGTTTTGCGTGATTAATTGAAAGTCACACACAATGACATATTACGGGCAGGATAAAGCTGTCACTGGAAAGCAATTCTTCACAGTAATTCCTGCCAGTCTCTACATTCTGAAATTGCATACCCTGTTACAGATGACCGCTCAAGCACAAACACATTACATATCTTTATATAAATAACAATGCGTAACAACGGCAGTCTGAGGTAATCTCTGTGGGATATGTAATAGAGAAAAAGGTAAGACAGAGAAATTGTCTTCAAATATTAGTAAGCTTGTCCATGCTAATCTCCATCAAATAAGCTATTTCTCTTTTCCTCTAAAATGAAAACTGTTCCTGTTGGAGACGTACAAAGGAAGATAAAAGGACATGTTGTGGCATAAATGACAACCAGAAGCCTTTCTTCTTCAAAAGGTCACTAGGTCTAAATCTTAAAAACGTATCTTGATCAAGACTAATTAAACTTTGACAGAGTCGCTTTATCACTTACTTAGGTCAGTAAGTAAGTATCAGTAACTGGTCCAGCTCACTTTTTTAAAGCCCCCAGATCAAAGAGTCTTTTATATTTCTTTTGGCAGCAGCAAGAAGATATCAAATCATTAATTTTCTCCATTAATTTCATTTCTGTCAGAATCACTGCATTCAAAATACAATGTACAAAAAAAAAATCTCCAGTGCTCAAGGGAAAGGACACAGCCCAGGGGCATACAGGCGCCCAGGAAATAGCTCACGTCACTTACATTTTGTGTACGACAAATTCACCGCTGAATTGCCAGTAATGGTACACAGTTGTCTAATCTTTGGTTGGCGTTTAGCACTCCATTTCCCATTTCATTGGCTAATGGTTAGATCTGTCACAGTGCTTGATTTATCTTCTTGCTATTTGAACATAAATTGGAGACAACACCCCACTACTCAGATGAGCAATATTTTAAAGATTAACCATCAGATAGGGTGGCATCATCCAAAACCAAACAGTATCCTCTCTTTCGCAACTTTTCCATTAAAAAGAGCTCAGTTTCACACCCCCACAGAGATTGTTTTAGGCCCTATCAAGCACATCCACTTGGACTTTCTGTTACCAGCCACTTATAAAATAAGGAAAAGTGATGCAAAGGTCTTTACCTGCTCAGAAGAGGATCTCTTGCAGGCTCTTGTAAATCTGCCAGTGACAGAATCCAAGAGGAACGGGGACTGGAGAGCACAGAGCCTGGGCTGTCCTGGGACCTGGAGGCAAATAGCAATCTCTGTCTTCACCTAACCCAGCCAGAGCCCTGCAAGAGAGTAAATCTGTGTCCACTGGCCTTTTTAACAGTCCCTTAATGACCGTTAACTTTTTTCAGCCAGCCATTGATTCTAATGGCATGTGCATTCACACACAATAATACCTCAGACGGCCTTCATTAATTTACCATGCATAATTTCTCTGAAAGCTTTTGCCAATAGAATACCCCTAAACTGACTCACTAACTCGTGAAGATAAAGCACTTTCTGTGTGAGACCATTATGCAGATTCACAACATTCTCCTCAAATAAGTTAAAAAGTAGGTATTGTTCGGTGTCAACCCATTTTTTGGATGCAGCAAAGTACCAGAGCTCGCAAATGTAAAGCTGGAGTATCCGGTGTGACAATGAATATGTAAGATACTCCAGGCTGGGGAAAGAACAACAAGAAAAAAGGCAACTTATATGAAAAAGCCTTTCTGCTGTGAAGTTCCTGAAACCTCTTACAAATTTTAACAAGAGCAAGTCCTAAAAGTGAAAGGCTGTTAAAGTACCAAGGGAAAAGGCAGCAATATAGATATTCACCAGCCCAGGTCCATTCATCCAGAAAGAGCAGGGGGAAAGCTCCAGCAAAGGGAGTGGATAAGAAACAAACTGTCCTGCAGAACAAGGGTTTGGAGCTGTCAGGAATTACAGTGCTGCCCGTTAGCCTTGCAATAAATTACGGAGCTGTCAGCATTCTCCCATTACAAATCTCCCAAGTCTGCTCTTACATACACTGATACAAGATTCAGACCTTAGTCCCGTGGCAGCGATGAAAGTGCAGACAAAAGCACCACGGCCCCCCTTTGGAGGTATAAGAGCCATAAATATAACCAGTGGTCTTATAAACTTTACAGGATGTTGATTTTAGGAAATAAAAGAGGATTTTTTTTTTAATTACAATTAATTTGGCTTTAAGCAAAGTCACAGGGTGGCAAGTGAAAAGCTGATTGAAAAGGTGATCAGGCTCCTCTTCTGCACTATACTCAGGTCTTTTATTGACGTGCAAGTCTCTTATCCCTTCTGGAGGATTGATCACAGAGCCAACGAATGCTGCAACTCGGCTTCTACAATAACAGGTGGCAACCTGACTTATGTAAAAAACTCCTTCCACAGACACGTATGCTTGTTATGCCCTCTAATATTAAATGTGGAGGTAAAATGAAGATTAAGAAAAAATTAGACCGGAAACTTAACTTAATCTGTCTTAAATTCATGAGCTGTGGGGCTCAGGTTCTGCGTTCTCATCAATGAGCAGTGAACCAGTTGCAGAGAGCACAGGAGCAAACGTAGACACAGAGCAGGTGGATTAAGAACAGAGCTCTTTAAAAAAATCTCTATTAAAAGAAACCTTCATATTTTTAAGAAGTGGCTTTTTTGTTGTTATTTCAGAATACAGACTTCAAAAGAGGATCTGTACACTTCCAGAAAAAAATAAATATATATATATGTATATATAATGAAGACTGACATGATATATGGGGGAAATAGGCTCACATGGAGATACACTTTTAAGCAAACACCACCAGAAGGATTTTGGCAATGTGGATTTGGTACAAAGGCTGTAAGCCATTATCAGCATAAAGGTAATGAAAACTCAGAGAAAACACCACTGCCTGGATTTACTGTCATTAAAGGCCATTAATATTGACACTAATTACATATGCTTAACTACAGCTTTGCCTGCAACCTTAACATCACAATATTGCCAATAAACTGGTTGGTCTAGGAAATAACAGACTTCTTCAAAAGCCCCTAAATATGTGTTTGCAGATTATATGGGGAAAAGTGATCTCATGCACCTGAAGAAGAATATTTCTCCTCTCCTCTCTTTCTTTTTTGGTACAGTTGACTCGCTCCAAACAAGCAGCTGTTCCCCTGGCTCTGAGCCGAGGGGCTGGTCAGTGGTGCCGGCACCCGGAGCCTGGCCCATCAACCCACAGCGATGTGAGCATGGGCTGCAAACCCAGGTACTCCAGTGACCACACTGAATCTGAGCAAAACATCCATGGCTGTACTAGACAGCAAGTAGTGCATATGCTGGAGGATGTGGGGCTAGCAGCAGCCTGTCTGCTCCAGAGACGAGCAATGAGTCAAATACAGGCAGGAGACACTTGAGGCTGCGGGTGTGCGACAGCCCCGCAGAGCTAAAGCCGCCCCAGATCAGCAGGAACAGCACATCATTCCTTACATTTTCTAACTTTTTAACAGCGTTTCCATACAATACCATCCTCTGCTCTTGGCTTGTGTATTACAGGGAAAAAGTAGGACACGGTTTCCTTTTTTAAACCTTGATTTTTACATTATTTTTTTTTATTGTATAGGGTATTTTTACTGAAATCTTGCAGTATATCTGCTCATAAAGTAAACAGCATAGCGCTCTGCCTCAGAAAGAATATATAACAGCAGAATAAAATTCTATCCATATGTCCGAAGTACAAGAGGTTCACAGTCAGAGCTGGCAAATGGTGTGATTAATCCTGACTGCATTTCATCGAAGACAAATCTAGAAATAATGTACAATTTCTCTCTTTGTGAATTACCACTTGAGAAAACTCCCTGCCTGTATCATATACACCCAAAGCAATTTTTGAAGATTGTTTACAATAAATCAAATTTGGGACAGTACTTGACTGATGAAATTTCAAACACCATCTCTTTATTCTTTGGGTGCTCCTTTTATAATGTCAAGTTAACAGAAAAAACACAGCAGATACACAGACGTCAGACACATTCAAAGGTTTCCATCTGGGCTTTAATTACTATCACAGTTGCCTCACTAAATTGAATACGTTCCTCCCCCTCCTAAGGGCTTCGCCTTGTATCTGATTTAGCTTACTTTGCCTTGATGAACAAAATCTGGTATAATCATTTTCTATAATGCCCTAGAGGAGCATCATCCCATGTATAAACTTGCTGCCCCATAAGTCAGCCTTTTACATTTCTCTCTTCAGACATTACTCTGAACTTTACTCAGAGAGATTCTTCTTCCCTTCAGGAAATTATTTTGGAAAAGTCCTGCAGCAGATTTTCTCCAAAGGCCACATTTAGATTAGATTAAGTCACTCGCATTATCATAAAGTTTAAAAAGAGGCAACACGGCAACACCATTTAAACCACTTCTTCCAAACGCAGAAGACAAACACAACCCTCTTTCTCCTCTCCACACAGCATCACCTGTTCCTGATCCCACTGACCAGTTCATTATTGCTTTCAGATGGTAATTAGTAAGCCCAGACAGCCTGATCTTTGCCATTACTCCTGACCTATTAGGCTTGGCCTCTCAGTTATTATCAGTGTCTTTCTGTAGGTGTTCTCAGAGAGCAGTAACAAGTATGCCATCTGTTTTAGCTCTCCTCATTTGAGCTGTTAAATAAAACCAAGTAACATCATCCACAAGAATACCTTTGTTAGGGTTCTGCAGCAAGCTCTGAACCCTTTATAATTAACTGCAGATCTACTTCTTCGTTTCCAATAAGGTCACTCTTTCAGTAATCAGAGGTGGTCCCAGGAGGTAGCACATAAATAGTCTATATTGAAGCCTAAATTAGGCTAACACAGAACTTCCTGTACTCTTCACTGCAAATAAAGCAAATATTTATAGACTCTTGCAATTTTTGAGCTTCCTGCCTAAGAATTAGGATCAGAACAGCTCTTCTTGTCCATGGTAAATCAGAACCCAAGCAAATGTCCCAAAGCTTGGACACCTCAGTGTATCATTTTTGTTTGAACCTCCCCATGCCATTCTTTAGACAACCTTTCAAAAAATAAAAAGACAACCAAAAAACAATTCAAAAGTGATATGAAAACAGACTTTGAAGGAAAACATCTCTCTGCTGGATTGCTGTTAATGCTTATTGTCACAAACTCAGAACATCTGGCTTCTATTCTGGGCTCTGCCACTGACTCGCTACATGGCCTCAGGCAAGTCCTTTCAGCTTTAAGTATCCATCTTTTTTATTTTCAAGCAAATAAGAGTTTTCCTTTCTTCTCCCTTTGCTTTCTGTCTTGACCATCCAGAGCTGTGCGTAATTTTGAAGAAGACAAGTAACATCTTCTCACTTCTCATATAAGTAGACACCTTGCTGAAGGATGGAGGCTTTGGACTGTAAACACTTCAGGGTAAAGACCATCTCCTAACATTTGTCAAGTCTTCTGTTTTATAGACTATTTAGAGAAGGCTAATGGTATGCTGTAGGAGTTTCTGGAAGCAGCTGGCTGAGTTTCTGCTGGAATCATCACTTTAAACACTGTTGGGATGTCATTGTTTTATTCAGAGGTGTCAGAACGCCTAGAGCTTTGGCGAGCCATCTTTTCTCATTACTAACTTTCACACAAGCCTAAATAAATGTGTTTTTACCGTGCCCAGCGTAATGCAGCTCCTATGTGCCACATTAACACAGCTAATAAATAAAAAATCCTATTCATGGTATTCTTACACCAAGCCAGCAGTAGAAAATGGACACTCATCAGGGAAGCGGGAAGCATTAGTGGCTGGGGCAGACGGTGTTAGCAAACAGGCTCCAGCTGGAAGTGTAAGCATTAAAAGTAACTTTATCATTTATTTTCAACAGCTAATTCTGCATTTCCTTGCCCCTCTACCACCTCTTAGACGTCTGGAGAAAAGCATGGTACCCATTTATCCTTGGCTGGCTGATGAGCCAGGAAGCCTCTTTGTTAACATTTTGGCCTGGAAACCAGGAGCAGACCTGAATGATCAACGCTGTTCAGCTTCTGCCTCTACCCAGCCAGCAATGCAGGAAGAATGATACCAATGGGCGAGGAAGAATAGCTGCCACCAACATGCTACATGCTTTTCAAATACTCAGTACCCAGCCTAAAAGTCAAAGAGCTCTCAGACATCGCTGGAACACAACATTAATACACAGGCAAGTGTCTCTGTCAATGTATCGCTGCAACTTCATGCCTCTTGCCCTGACTGGACCCAGCTGTGGTGCAGCTTCCCTGCATCTCTTTATCACTGGCCATTCATCTTACCCAGAATGATAAAATGATCTTGTTTCATGAGAAAGTGTTTTAAGAATAGAGACTTGACTTTAGAGCCAAACACAGCTAATTATCATAACTTGTATACACGTTATCCCCCAGAATCTGAAATTCCAGACTAATCAGATTATTCGTTTCTTCCAAGTAGCACGGTTAACCATCTTCCTGATCCACAGAATAAACATATTTGAACAAGCATTCTGCAGCCACAGCATCCCGTTGAACTCCACCCATGCTATGGACTTACACAGTAAAGGTTCCCACCTCTTTTAAGCCCGGAAACCAGCTCTTCTCCTTTTAGGACCAGGTCCTATCAATACAAATAATCCTGTATCAGCTTACTGAGACTCACTGAGTCTTTAACAGAAGCAATTTCACAGCCAGTCTGCAGAATCTCCTCCCCTCTGCAGCCTCAGCCCAGAGCTCTTTCTTGCCACTGCCTTTCTCTTCACCTCTCCTGTTCCCCAGATGGGAAGCCCAGCTCCCAGGCTGAGACAAATGCATTTTCTTCCAGAGCAGTGAAGCTAATGTTACTCCCAACAAAGTTATGGGAGTTACTTGGCCAAGACCCCTCACCCATGAACACACCTGACAGAGGAGAAAGCTGAAGCATTCCTAACTACCAGCCTTGGAAAAATCCAAGAAAAGAAATCATTCACCTGTGCTCATAAATAATAGTAATACTTTGCTGTTGTGATTTTAGAAATGGAGCTAATGAAATCTAGGAATGCTAAAGAAAAAGGAGCCTATAAGAGCAGCCTTCTGTGAATCCTCAGAATACGCTGCGTGGTTCACTATGAAGATGTCAGTTGCCCTAGAAACCTCATCAGCTGGAGTGACAGATAACTGAAGTAGGTGAGATCTGTCAGAAAAAGTTTGGCACCATCAAACCAATGCTTTGAAAGCATAAAAATGACTAATTGTCTGTATTTTCTTCTTCCTCTCAGACAAAAGGCTCTCCTGGCAATGCAGAGCAGCTCTTCGTGTTGTGTTTCACTACTCACTCATTTGTTTAATTTCAGAGTGTAGGATTTAAGACTTATTTACATTTTTACTAAAAGCTTATTTCATTTAAATGAACGATAAGTAAGTAATGGGCTTGCATTTGTTCCCCTTCTCTTCCAAAGACCAGAGTTCAAACAACCTTCTGAAAAAGACTGGTGTCCTGCTGGCCCTACACCCTACTTGACATCACTATAAAGATGCCACATAACTGGGTACAGGTCTCATTTTCTGGCCAGGAGGCTATCAAGACAAAAAAATATTTGAAGATCTGACCTGTGATGCATCAAAGCACAAACACTACGTTTGATCAGACTCTGTCTTGTCATATCGGACTAGATTTGCTACTCAAGGTAGTAGGTGAACACAGAGGCAATACAAATCAAGGTTTGGTTTACAAAACCAAAGTACAAGAAGACATTGACTTTTGCCAAGTCTACTCATCTACATCTTTAATCAACAGTAAATAAATAACAACATTGAAAAGAGAAAGATAGGCTTTGAAAACAAAATAGCTACAATGTATTTAGACTCACGTTTCCTTATTTGGCCTCTGTGTGTATGTTTCTTATTCTCTCTCCCTCCATTTAACTGGACAGTTGCCAAAAGAGGAGAAAAGAACAGAAAAGCAACAAAAAATTAATTATAAGCCATAAAAGTCGTTCCAAACTTTCTTAAGGACTGGTGCCAGAGCAGGAGGAAAACTCAGGTACTCAGGATTTGCTGCACTTGTCTTCGCGGGTCCCCAGCACTGCCAGTGTAACTGTGTCACCAGCACGCAGCACACAGCACAGCTGTTTGCATTCTCTCTGCACAGGGAAGCATTTTTTTGTTTGTTTCATACATTATTCACAACTTGCTGCAGCCATTCTGCAAATTCAGTACATCTCCTTTAACGCAACGATGAGATTGAGATGCAGATTCTTTGTTTTGTTGTGTTTTCTTTTTTCTTTTTCTTGAATACTGAGAACACTGGATATGGGTTTTCTTTCTATTTAAATTTCTCTTTTCTATTTGGAGCCGATTTAAACTATGCATTTTGCAGACAGGCAACAAGTAAGGATTTCCTGCTCTAATCCATGCCTTCTCCTCCCGGCAAGCCTGCAGAAATAACCCTCTAAGCTTGGACATAGACACATCCCCTACAGTTTAGAGAAGAGATAGTCCCAACTCCCCCACACTTCAAAATCGTGTGGGAATTAATGTCTTCAGATAAAATATTGTCTCTTCTACCTCTCTACAGTGAATAATACAAATCATAGTCAACTCCTTTGCAAAAAGCAAACATTTAACACTACCATCACCGTTAACAACTCCCTGCTTTTGAAAAACCCCTAGACTGCAGCCACTAAAACTTATTCTCACTTGATGTTCAGATGACAGATTTGCCAACAGACTTGGGAGATGAAATAACATCACTAGGCCACTTGCTCCTTGGAGTTCAGCTTTAATAATGTAATGCAATATCATAAGCTGAAGTCATTTGATGCACTTGATACAGGAGGGAAATGTAGATTTTCTCGCTTTCTCTGTAAGTTTTAGCTTTGGCGCCACAGTAAGCTGCATCGTTCTGCTCCCACATCCCCAGACTGAACAGAGTAAAGAGTCAGATTCATCCCTGGTGTCAGCGTTGGCTTGGCATGAGGCCAAAAAGAAAAAGAAACTGTGGTTTTATTGCCACTTCTAAAAGACTTATTTGAGCACAATGAGCACAGATTTCCTTGCACACTTCAGGTTTGGCAGCCACTTTGCATTTCTTCTCCAGATAAAGTGGAGTATCTTTGTTTTGCTTTGAGAAGTTAATCATTTTATCATTGAAGCTTCATAACATACTGCATAGGAGTGTCTCTGGAAAACATCCATCTTGCAGCTGGGCAGGGTTGGTTACCTGTTCACTCACTACAGCATCACGGCAATATCGACCCTGTCAAGGTTGCTGAACACAAACTGGATTTCATTTCAATACTGCGTTGATGCCTTATCCTGAACACAAAATACAAATTTGCACACAATATTGTAGGAGCCAGATTCACACATGTGTCACTCAGTCCAAGTCCAGTGACAAGAGCAGACATGTGTCATTCACATCAGCAGATCCTGGTGCAGGTCTGGCATTAGCTTCGGTGGGTTCTTGCAGCAACCCATCTGCAATAGTCACGCTTCCTAGTGGAGATTATCGCTCTGTATAGGAGGTACCCCATAAGTAAATCCCCTCTTCCCACTGATGTGAAATCCTTTTATGAAAAGTCGCTAAGCTTTAGACTACCTGAGTGCTGCACCTAGAAAGTGGGGGACCCTGCTAAAGAACTGTGTAAGCCTTGCTTCTTCACCATGAGTGAGGCTCAGGGCTCATAGCAAAGCCCGCTTTTTTTGTACGTGGGCTTACATGTTAAATATGAGGGTCTTGACAGTGAAGTCAGTTCCAGGTTTCAATTACAAAGCGGAAAATCCCTGTGTAATTTCAGTAGCGCTGTATTCACTGAGCAAATGTTTGCACCAAGTTCAGGTCAAACCAAACGCCACCTGCACAGGCTGGTATGACATGCAATGAGTAAGGGTTTCTCCTCCAGAAGTAGGTATGTGTAGAGTTGTTTCCTACATTTGCAGGGGAACAGGAACTGAAAATGTAGAGTCATAAATACACTTAAGTGTCATCTAAGGCAGCACCTCTGTCAGAACAGAGTGTTACCAGTTACAGGGGCTCATGTTGTTTTTCCTGCATTGAACAGGCTGTTAAATGAACAAAACCAATTTGATCTCACACATCTAACTAGCATACAAAAAAAGCTCAAGAGCAGCTGCTGCCTACCTACAACTCTCTAATTCCAGCCCAAACAATCTGTTTCCCAGTTGTGGGAGAGCAATCCGCAAAAGGACGCAACAATCAGATGGAGTCAGCAGAGACGTGATGTTGTGCCTCCAGCTCTGGCACGCGGCTAATTACAAAGGACAATTATTATAATTAACGCCAGTGGATGTGGCCAAGTCTCCCTGCAACTGCTGTGGGGAATTTCTACCCCTGCCTCAACCAAAAGCCATCTGTCATACAGGAAAAGCACAAAATAAAACCCGTCCTTGCCAAATATTCTCAGTAAAATGTGTTATTGCCACTAACCTGGCAGTCATAAGGAGGTCACACAAGTTTCAAATAGGAGCCACACTGTGAAGTGAAAATCCCAGACTTCATATTCTCCACCTCATCAGGAAAATAGTCCATTGATTTACGCACCAAGTAGCTATTGCTGGAGAGGTGCAAGGACAGATAAGTTACTCCTGTTTATCCCAAGCTGGTTTAGTTTATTTAGTAGGGTTGGCAGCAGGTATCAGCTAGCGAAAATGGACTGGAAATGCTGCTACTGCACAGCAATATCAAGGTAGTGAGTTTTGTAAAAGCTGCTTGTTATTGGCCACTCACACATTCAAATTTTCTTGTCCTTGTACCTCAGTGACCACTTCAAAGGCAACAGGAATACGGAAAAATTATTAAAGCAGACATCATGTTCCTGACTGATCCATGCACAGACTGCTAAGAGGCAAATTTTGCTATGCAGGAAAGTTGTTGGCTATGACAAACTACTTTCTGTGCAACTAGGAGACAAAGCCCATATAGCTGTCTGCCATGGCGCTCTGATTCCTTCTCTCCTCTCCTCCTCTTGCTGCAGTGCTGATGGTGAACTCCCATCACAAAATGCCCACCCATGGACCTCTTTAGCCACTTGTGTCAGGCATCAAACTCTTAATTCTGTGCAGAAACCTTCACTTGCTAAGTATTGGAACCCAGGCCACTGCAAGAACTTTGGTGGTGGTACTCAGGGACATGTGAACCAGCTGAGACTGTCAGAGACTCACTCATTTGTCCTCCACTAGAGGAAAAAGCAAATGGTAAAGACAAAACTGTATGAAAAAAAAGAAAAATAAAGTTACACAGTGAATAGTAGTTGAGCTTTTTTCTTCCCCAAGTGTAGTTTTTACTGGAATAGAAAAGTAATAGCTTATGAACTCTCAATACCACTTTTTTCCAGACAGCCCAGTCATGTTTTGCAGTCTTACCAGTTCGAGTGAGGAGCTCCTGACACTTCCCGGCTGATCTACCCTGCGATCCCCATGCCAGATGCACTTACACTTGCACTCACGCCACCTTCCAAGCGTGTACTACAGGTACCACTAGTGACTTTGTCACCGCAGAATGGAGCGTGGCTGCACAGCTTGCCTGAGAATATTTGGGCCATAATGCTGTTGAAAAGATTCACGGTATATAGCTACACATTGACACTTCCTGGTGGATGGGTTCTGAGGAGTTGAAAAGGCAAAGCTAGAGTCTGCTGAAGAAAGAAACAAGTTCAAATGAATCTAAAGCTCAGGTCCATGTCATTCACTCCCATCCAGCTATTACAAGATCAAAGAGGTCCTTAATTTGGGCTAATATGGCTGAAACACCTGGTTCGGCTCCTAGCTCTGCAGGGGTAACATAGAATTTAATGTAAGCAGATAGATGACATATAGGCACCATTAAGTGCTACTACGTGCAAAAGCATCTGAGGGTGTATTCCTATTCATCCCTGTTACTGCAATAATTATTAAAATAGACATCTGTTGTCTGCAAAGTCTCATGGGGCAGAGTTAGGGTGTCTTCGTAGGATATTTCTGTACAGGTGTAATGAATTATGTACATGTATTGATCTGAGCTGAATGAAGATTTGTTCTTCTTGTAAGTTCTTGTTGATGTACCGCTATGCAACATTTGACATAAGTTAATTAAAAACTGCTTAGCAGTCTTCACACATAGGCTAACAGTGAATACATCTGTAAAACGGAAACCATTACAGAGGACAGCTGTTTTGAGCTGTAGTTTTGTGGCATACGAGAGAATGCTGAAATATTACTATTTAATCTGAACGCTTTAATAGTCATGACAATTGTATATTTTTCAGCCCATTTAAAAGGTTTTCATTATTTCCCATCAATATTTAATTCTTTGTTTGATAATGATTAGCCAAAAGAGAATAAAAGGCTTCAGAGGAACAAGGAAAGCAATTTGTAACTTTCAAGGATAATTTTCTATGGCTTCCAGCTAAGTAAACCAAATGCGTTCATGATATAATGGGGGCAAGATAATATATCAATGAAACATGTTTATTCTAAGGATTGAAATGTAAAAGTGTTCACAAAAGTTTAACTCATCCTTTTACATTTAAAATCACTCTTGCTCGGAATAGTCAGGGAAAATAATCTTTTCAGCTTAAAAAAATAAAATCTGAAGTAAAAGGCTCCTCACCATGATGGTGATTCAAATGTTGATGTGGTTTTTTTAATGTCTAAAATGACTTTAGTTTTGATTTCAATTTCTGAAACAACTATGAGAAAATAATCTTCATATCAATGGTAGGAATCCCTTCAGGTACCTAAGCCTGCCGAGAAGAAAAAATAGAGACTTCCAAACCAAGGAAAGTAGTTTAGTGTAATAACTAAGCACGCATTGCAGCAATTGTTTTTAAACCCGCCTTCCTGTCAGATAACATACTCATAAATCCATCAGCACCAGGTCACTGCTGCGTCCCCCTGGGGTGCAAATGTAATTGAAACCTCACAGCCACTTAGAGCTGTTGTTTTTCCATGTTTAAAAGGCTAGAGAGGTTAGACTCAACTGCACTGATAGACCAGACTGGCATTTATACCACCACTGTCTCACTGAAAAGCTCCTTATAAGTCTACAGGCAAATGTTTTGCTGCTGATTCACATTGACTTGCAGTACGCACATCCAGATCGCTCGGCCTGCGAGGGTCCGGGAGATGAGCCTTTGGAAGAATATAATAAGACAATCAGTTAACAGTGCTTAACATCTGTTGCTTAACTACCTTACGTCTCATCAATCAGTTTTCATTCTATTTCCCTTTGGTGTTTTTCTTTATCACTCTATCTTCTTTCCATTATTTCTGTTCAATGCAGTAAAGACAGTAGATGAACTGTTGAAATGACTTAGGAATTTCAACTGCAAGACGGGTATATAAGCAACATTTGGAGTCTGATTTGAGTGTAAGAGAGGATATTCAGGTAAATCACAGATCCCAGAGCAATTCAGCATCTTGGAATTACAGCGGAAAGGTTTGCCATTTGCATCCAAGGATGGTGACAAATTGTGCATGCAGCTCATCCAGGTATATTATTTTTATATCCTTTCTCTGTTCTTTCCTTTTTCTTTCCTGTTTTGAAAGTTGCCTTTTTATTTTTTTAAGCATCATTTTGCACCTAAAATAGGTGCTATCATCATCACAGACTCTAATGCAACTGCAAGATTGCTTGCAGCACAGTGTAGACAAAGGTGGGCCAGCTCTCATCTGCAAAGGAAAGCAGCCAAACTGGGACAGCATGGACAGCATGGACATCAGTACAGGTTAGCCACCAAACTCAGGCAATTCAGCACAAGCTGACTTCTGCATTATCACAGCTTTACTGAAGTGGTTCCTCCAAACAGCAAAGTTGCCAGAAAAACAGAATATAAGAGTTCGATGTAGAGGGCAAAAAGCATTGTCCCTGTGTTAACAGAGTTTTCTACAGGGAGACTATTTTGTATAAAAAACAGAAGATACGCTGAAGCTTTGAAACACAAAGAGAACAAATCCAAACCCCCAAAATCAACTTGATAATTTTCTGCAGAGAGCAAGAGTTGGACTCACAGTGCCTGTGAGTACCTGGCAGCGGGGTCAGCGTGTCCCTGGGGCAGCCGTATGACACTGGCCACCCCACCATGAGCCGGCGCACTCCACGATTTGCAGTCCTACACAGTGTCCCTCTCCCGACAGCGCTGGACCAAAATGGATTTGTCCACCTAAGCACAGCTAACACAATTCTGCAGCTTCTGCAGGTCTTTCTCCAGCAAATAGTCTCTTAAAAACGCAGGAACAGAGCCTCGCCACCACGCCAGCATCTGTGCCTCCCTCACCTACAACACCAGCCAGCAGCGCCTGGCGTCCTGTCATTATGCAGCCAGAGAGCAAGTAACATACAAACCTTATTTGAAAGTTCTTTTTAATAATGTTTTACACAGCTGAGTAAAATTCTTTGGGATATTTAATCTCTCTTTGTTGCAGGGAACCACCTGCCCGGATAACCGATCCGGCGCAGGCTCCCTGGGCAGGTGATGTCAGGGTTGGCAATGCTCACATCTGACACTCTCCAGGCAGGATATTTCAGGCTGATGCTGACATCCTACATATTGAGAACTTATAGCCAAGTCATCTGTATCAATTCTGTGTTACTTCTCTGCTCAATAGGCAGCGGGTCAAGAAATTACTGGAAGCCAGGTGGCCCTCATCTCCCACATATTTATTAGATCAAAACTGAGTGATAGCTCCACTGGCTCAAATACACAGGGAAAGAGCAAAATCCCAGTCACTCAAACATATAAAAGCAGTTAAAAGTGAAAGCAGAATTAGGTTAGTTAAGTAATGAGAAAGTAGTACACCTATTTTTCATTTAAGTTCTATGGTAATTCAGAGGCTCACAAGTCTTCACTGCTTCGTGATAGACCATAAGAACTCATCAGTGAAGCTTATTTTAATTCTGAGCAAATTAAGGCACACATTATTGCAATATTTGCCTATGGACTTGCATAAATGATTTACTTAAATTATCCAATTAAAGGAAAGGACTAAACTGTATGGATTGTGAGTAATAAATGTAATGAAAATTGAGAATTTCCACCGCAATATTTCAATTTACTCTGCCCTTCCCTGGTTCCACACTTGGCCAAGCCATACTGCCTCAGCTATCTTTGCTTCTGCTCTGTACCATCGACAACTCACTGCCAATGTCAGCCACGAGCTAAAAATCACTGTCTGTGCTTCAGGGCAGCAGGCAGCTCTGATGGGTACCAGTCAGAGGAAGCTCCTTTATGGCACAATGTAGTTTCATGCACCTTCCCTAAAGCATCGGACATTGGATACTGTCACTGACAGCACATCAGAACGGAATGATTGCCAGTTTTATCTGCGTAGAAATTCCTATTCTCCTAACAAGTAACAAGAGTTGCAAGCATCTCTCAAAAGCATTGCTTAAAATATGCACCCTTAATTGTTCTGCCAGTGGCCTTCTGGAACCCTGTGGGGATGTACTACCCACAAGGATACGGTGTGTCAAATAACCGGCTTCCTGCTGAATTAAAGTTATCTTCAGAAAAGTATTACAAAACCATGCTGGATACAGACTCAGCTGTGCTCCATTTTTCATCTGCATAGTATTTGCATCATTTGCAAACAAATGCCTAGTGCTGCACAACCACAGTAACTCTGGGGAATAGACTTTGTCCTATTCAACCCTTTGTATTAGAAGTGAAGTTACCAGCCAGCTTCCTAATCCAGCCTCCTCACTGGTACTGCACCCCTTTAAAAACTGGGAGGAAAACATGTTTTCTCCTTTACTTTTACATACAGTTTGCAGTGGCCAGAGGTGGAGGAAAAAATGTTCTCACTTGGAAACTGTCTGGCTTGAGTCTGTGAGCATTAATCAGGAATAAATAAGAAATATCAAGTTATGTATTGCACTGTTGGCCTGGGCCATGCTCTGATGTTTATTACTGTGAAACATGTTTAAGAATACAGGAAATGCCTCAAAGGTGAGGATCTCTCAGCACCAAAGAAGGAGTTGAGGCAACAAGTATAAAAAGCTATGATGGGAGGAAAAATAATAATAATAATAATAACAACAATAATAATAATAATAATAATAAATATCTCTATAAAGTAAGGATATGGAAAAAAATAATCTGGGGAATAAGGGGGGAGGAAAGCAGACTGTGCTCAGGGTCTGTGATGAAAGAGCTTTGCTGATTCCCCCTTCCTTTCCACTCACCAAGTCCCGACAGGCAGGGACAAAATGAATAAAAATCAAATCCAGTGAAGGAAAGGGAGAAACAACATTTTTTATTAGCTTTCATATCCGACAATGTGGTGGGAATCCCTAGAGAAGGGGTGCAGTGCGGAACAGCCTGGCCCTGGAGCTGCAGTCCATGCTCACACACGGCTGAAAGTCATTTAGAGGCGTGACAGACAGAGCAGCCCATTAGATGGAAAACCAAAAGATCAAACAAATAGGTAAGTACTAGAATCTTAAAAATCAACCAGCTACTTTATTGGGAATCAATTTTGCTCCCTTAGGAAAGAAATAAGATAATGGAAAGCCTTAGATCCGGAAAAGAGCCCTGTACCTGAATTCTGTACAGGGGGGCAGCATAAAAGGACACCCTCTGGCAGTGACTCAGAACAAAAATGGCCAAAACCATGATGAGATGGAATAAAAGCAGACAGCACATTGCTGTGCTGCCACTGAAATGAATAGTCTCAATTCATGTGATCAGTTTGTCTGCCTTTCAGACATGGTATTCTCTTTAACATCACCCTCTGCCTCAAATCAGATCATTTTGCTCCCTTCTTCGCAAAAATTCAGGTTCTGCTTTTCTAATGCTTCTCTCATGCCTTGTCTCAATGCTTTTCTAGTCCAGTTCCTTCACTATCACCCCTGGCCCTGATCTTCTCACACATTTCCTTCTATCAGCAATTATCTAACCAATGCTCCTTTAGAATTAGCCATAAAACAACACAGCGAGCAGCACTGACTTCCAGATGTGTTCACAGAAGTCACATCCTTCCCCTTTGCCCCTTCCTTGCCTGCTTCCACAGCCCCTCCTATCTGCTGGATCTCCACCACATGCCCACTTGGTTCATCTCTTTTCCACGCTGGTCCTGGTCTCTTTCATTCAATCACCAAAAGTTACAAATGCACGTGGCGATGAGCATCACTTTTTTTCTTACAGCTGAGGTCAGTATTTTCTCCCCTTGAGATCAAACCTGAAACACATTGAAGACTCGAGCAACACCCCCAAGACACCCAGATTAGAGTTTGTCTATGGGTGGCCAAGACTTCACCACACATGATGCCCTGCAAACATCCCCCAGCCCAGCTCAGCTCCAGGGGTGACAGTATCCATTAGAAACATGTCTAAAGTACCAGCATACACTGAAAGGGTCAAAGTAAAGACAATCAGGGTTTTATGCTCAAGACTCCAGCATATTATTTGGACTCACTTTGCTGCAGCCACCAGCCAGGAGAGATCTCCTTCCAAGGCCCGATCTCGTCAAACTGCAACAGAATTTCACTGAACGTTCATGCGGTTCTCTGTGCTTTTTGCCCTCTTTGGCAGGAAAAGGCGCTTTTGATAGCTCAGCTGTTTAATAAGGAAATTCCTCAGAGGGTCTTTGCTGAGAACATACAAAAATCTACTGACAGCTGCTGTGATGGTGGCTCATTTTTGGGTTAGCACACAGTATTAGACAGGAAGCAGTTGAGGAAAAGGTACAATTTATTAAAAACAGGCCGAGTTCCAAAACTCACATTATGGTACAACACATGGCACAGAGACAACACACTCCCACTGCAGCTACCTGCATGGATGGGCAGCCGCAAATCCCAAACCCCAAATACTGTGAGTCAGGAGCGGGAGCTGCAGTTACACCAGGAGAGAGCAGGACACACACCACTTGCAGTCCTTCAAAACTACAACACTCTGATAAATTCCTTTTTTGAAAGACACATCCTGCTTTACCACATGGTGCAAAGTGAAGCCAAATCTTTGCATTTCTTTTTACATCTTCAGAGCAGCTGTCAGACAGAAAGCTGTCTCTCCGAAGGACTCACACAGTCCCTCACATCACAGCCTTGCTGTAACACAATGATTTTTACAGCATGTTTGAGAAAGATCTCCTCCAATTTACAGGAGAAGAAACTGAATGAGAAAGCCTCTCGGTGATTTTGCACAGTGCTCCCCACTGCAGAGGACGTTGATGATCACCCTGGCTCTTACAGACACCCCAGCACTTACCTCACTGGAAAAGCTGTTTGCACATCATCCCATTCACTCCAGCAGTGGGACACAGGTGGGATTTTGCCCCCTCCCCATATGATGGCTACAGCCCCCCACATGGGCAGCCTTTCCCCTTCTGATCTTCTCCTACCCCCAGGGCAGCACTTTAGTGGTATGATTTCTGTACATTACAGCCTATGAACCCCCATGGGGCCTCACACTGAGAGTGCTGTAAAATGCGCATCTCCCTTGGGGCAGAGAACCGACCTGGTCTGCCCTGCGCAGCCAAACTGCTGCCAGGCAGCCGCAGCTGACGCCAGCACGAGGTCTGTGCTCCAGACACACCATCTCGCCCTCTTCATGCAGTCAGCAAAGAAAACCTCTGCAATGGGGTTCATAAAGCACCTGATGGTAGCCTAAATGAAATAACAACAAAATGAGCGCTTCCAAAAAATGGTTGCTGAAAAAAATTTCTTCAGAAATTCCCACTACGAGGTGGTGACTACTTTACTCACTTCACAAAAGGACAGAAACTCCTGTCTCCCCCCTCTCTCTGCCTGTGTCAGCAGCCTCGCCTGGATGCTTTCTTGTACACCCACATTTGTCTTTCCTCACATAATATCACAGAAACATTTCATTTTGCTCTTTTCATACACTAAGCTCCAAAGTGTTTCTGTCAACCGCATTCCCCCTGTAAGCTCATATGTGTAGTCAACTGGTAGGCGTCATCAAATCCCACATCCAGCCAGAGCCGGCTATAAAGAGAAGGATCTGTGCAAAGCGATGAGACGCACATGCACATGGACACACACACACCTTTCCTGCCCTCGCCACCAAGGCTTTTTGCCCAGTTTAAGCCCCACATAAACCCTTAATGTGTATAACAAGTCCGGTAAATTTTCAATGAAATTTCACAAAGGTTCATACAAGCATGTGCATCAACAGCTTGGTTACACAGATCTTGGAGTGGCTGCGCCCACCAGCGCGGTGCACACTGATAATCAATGTTAACACAGAGGTGCAGAACTGCTCTCTGTTCACAGCTGTGAACATGAAAGTCAGAGGTTTTGGGCATTTAGGAACTGAGCCCCGTCCGCTGCACAAAACACAAGACCATCGGGGCGCTGAACCGCGGAGGGGAAAGAGAAGCAGCGCTTGCCTGGAGGAGGCAGTACTTTGCATTCTTTCACAATTAGAAAACTCAGCAGTGGTTGAATGGATTTATATCTAAAGTATTAGAAAGAACATTTTTTTCTGCCTCTAGAGAAAATAGCACCCCAAGCGCTAATTTTTACTTAAGTAACTGTAGAGAGCAGTCTAGAATGAAATTGCCATCTGAATCTTAATTATACCTTCACATTGAAACACTGTAACGAATTACATGTAAGATAAAAAAAAAAGGAGTGATATTAACATATAATGAGCCTCATCAATTACTATGGATCAGGAAAAGTAGCCCTCATATTATTGAAATAGTTTAATTTGCATGACTGGATGATTCAGATTCTTCTTGGTCATTCATTGAAATCTCTCCAGAAGTCATAGCCACAGACAAATGTCCCATAACAGGCTTGGCCTTAAATAACTAAATTAAATACACTGTTAGTTACCCTTTCATTTTGTATCAGGGAAATTGAAAAGATTTCCTACAGTAAGTCTAGGGAGGAACACAGATCTCTAGCCATTACTGTACCTGTATATAAAGTTTGCATGATTTTTATAGTGCAGAAGTATGTAAAATAACTTGCATATTTAAGTTTAGCTTCTCGTTGAACAAAGTTCAGCCCCATACTGGAAGCAGGAAATGTACTTTAGCAATGTAGCGAGAGATGGACTTAAAGACAGGGATCTGTGTTCCCATCATTTGTACAGGAGCCCAACAACTGCCAAACCACCCAGCAAACAATGAACTACACTCACAACTAAGGCCGTGTGTGCACATGGGTTCAGGCCCAATTCAGCCACTGGCAAAAGCAGCTGACATATCTGGGGATACAAACCACTTACAAGTGAAGCCACATTGAGATGTTTCCTCCAGTTTCGCCAAATCCTGGCTTTTCTTGGCTGTCCTTGGAAGTTTTCCCCAGTTGTAACTGCATAGGTTAATGATGACAAACAGCAGGATGACAGGTACAAAGATACAAGTCAGGAGCTGCTCAGCATTGCTTTGGACATGACATTTATCCTCCCTGCTTTAATATTCTTGCTCAAGAGTTAGATTATTTCCCCATTTTGCGGAGACGTTAGGAAAATCCATTTAATACTGTTGAGCAGATTAAGATGTTGGATGAATATCGATCACTGAGCTCAAGCCGACTTTAGTAGCATATGCATATACAGGCCAATCTTCAAGACACTTTCGATGATCAGCACTGACTGATTATATTTAATGAAAACTATTTTAGAAACACGTTTGACTCGGGTATCATTCATTCATTTCTAGATTCAATCAGCAAAGGAGCGGGGGAAAGTTTGTTTCCTTTTCTGCAGATTAAAGGTTGTTTCTGCGTGGAAAATTAATCACTTTCTGCTATGGTAAAATGCTTCAAGAGGCAAACTGATGGATTGGCATGAGGTTGACTCACAATAAACCTTATGACTGCAAGTACTTGTAAAGATTAAGGATGGGAAGGGATTTTTTAGAGTTACATGGAGATACCATCATGAGTAATGAAATGAGGAAAACAAAGGCAAAATCTTAAATTAAAAATGCACTGTGCAGTCTTTCTTAGAGACTGGGGCAGGGATAAACCTCCAAAGGAATCCCTAAAAATTTCATTGCTTGCAACTGGATATAAAAGAACCGGACAAAGCGCCTGAGAACATACTATCAGGTGTGCTCATGTTTTGGCAGGCTGATGTCCTAAAAAGCTCTTTTGCCATCTGATATTCCATGAAGGCCCACAGCTAGAACTCTTATGAGCTCCTAGTCCAGCAAGGCTCCACAGTGAGCCAGGGCTACTAGCGCAGGAGAGATTATGGAAGGAAGGACCAGCAAGTCCCGGGGACACTGACATTGCTCACAAGCACAACCCAGCCATGCACCATGTCCCCCTTTCCCACCTCCATTGCCCCACATAGAAAAGAGCCTGCTGTCATTTATCATCCTTAAAAAGTAACTATCTGACAAAGTGACTGCCTCGCCATGTCCTGGCTTTAAATCAGAAAGACGGCACAACATTCACTACATCCCTTGTGCTCCTGAGGCATCCTTCTGCCCTACCTGTGTCACCACTGTCCCAAACATGCCCTTGTTGTGGGCAGCACGATAAGGAAGTATAGATAACGACTCCAATTAAGAGGCGTGAATGTCATTCCACTCCCCGTGCTCTCTTCCAGGTCACTATGAATGTGTTTGAAAACTACTGGCACAGCAATTTAACGATAATTCAGATTTAATTTGCACTCTGTCATCTCTGTTTTTTCTATAGGCTTTAATAGTTTAATTTAACAGTCTTAAGCACTGTCTATATTACCGAGACATAATGTCTATTTCAGATTTGAGCAGCTGCATGGCACAAAATAATATTTCACATTTATATTGTGCCTTTCATGCTGAAGATGCTTAAAAATGCCTTGATTACTATATCCACACAAGAATCAACTCATCCATCACTGAAATGCAGCCACTTCTAGGTTGGAAGCCTCATCAGTCTTTAATAATTTAGGCAAAATACAGCAGAATATTCCACTGCAATGAAGAGGCAAGTTGAGCAGGTAAAATTAAGTTATCAAAACCGCAGCTGGGCAGGGCTGTCTCATACACTCACCCTCATAGCAGGAAGTTTTTGTCGACTCTCAGATATGTAACCAAAAGGCAGCACCTGCGGGAATAGTTTCCCTTACACCAGTATCAGTTTATTAGGGGTTGAGAGAAGGAAGGTTCTGCCTTCTGCTGCAGGGCAGGGCAGCACAGCTCTGCCCTCCCTCCGCCACCCCCCTCCAGGGCAGCACAGCCCCACCTGATGACAGCCAGGACTAACCCTCAAAAGATAAAGAAGCAGTGAAATGACTGTCTAAGTTTCTCACTCCAGTGCTGGCCAGGCCAGATCCTTGAAGCTGATGAGAAGGCATCCACTGATGTCCATATGCCCCGAATCAGGCCCTAACGAAGCACAGCTCGGCTCTGCCCATCAGCCTCAATGCCTCCTAGCATTACCAGCTGCCAATTTTCTAACTGAGCAGCTCTCTGGCGAGAGAAACTTTCATGTCTCGTTGTGGCCTCTGCTTGATCTTTCAACGATCGGTGTAGGAGAGATCTACACCGTAGATGGAATTTCCTTTAGCTGCCCCACGACCCCTGCTCCGATCAGTGGGAATCCACAGTGTTACAGCGTCTCCCCCCGGAATGTCATGTTCTCCAGGCCCTGGCAGCCATGCAAGGTGGTGCTTTCTCATGTAGTTTCCCAGCTAAAGCTTTGTCTCACTGGCGCATTTTTGTGATAGTGATCCAGGGACCAAGTAAAGTAGCAGGGAAGTGGGTGGGTGGAGAACAAATGTGTCAAACGTAATAAAGATTCTCTCTATTTTCAAGCACATTATCATCCATGTTCATCACTTATTAAAAGCCTTTCATTTATAAAGTCTTTAAAGCCCAGTTTAATAACCTGCAATCATTACTTGAATCACAAAATTTGTTTTTTATTATATTGCGTAAATGAAGCACTGCAGCATTTAATGTAAATTATTTTTTCCTCTCCCTCTTTTATCGCTGTTTTTAAAGCCATTATGATCAGGTGTTTTTCTCAACCTACCCTAAAAATGCATAGCACAATATCTATGGCTCAAAGTAACGCTGTTCCTGAGATTTGAGTATAGCAACAAAAGAACAAAGATAATAAACCAGCTTTTCCTGTGTGCTTGCTGCCTCTGAGGTTTCTAACTCGGCTGCTCAGACCATTCTCCCTCCCCAGGGAGAGGCTCGAGGTCCCCTTATATCCAGGAGACATCAAAAGGAATTTGTTCATTATTAATACACTGTCTCCAAGAGGCTTTTCTTTTTAATCAAAGTATAAATTCTGCAAAGGAATTGATATATGTGAAAGCTGAGAACACCGCATCATCCATGGAGTCTTCCGGCGTTACAGGCTAAGGCATGGTAACAAACCATCAACCAGATTGGAGACTGGGGGACTGGTGTAGAGTCCTGGCTGTTTCAGGCCAGAGAGAAAGGCATTTGCCATCCAAACGAAGGAGGACTTCCCAGGGACTGTGTTTACTGAGCTGCCAGAATGCCAGTGAGGTCAGTCACCTGCCTGTGTCAATGCCAGAGAAATGTTTGTCAACCCAAAGTCTAGCACACACTTCCACTGCATGTACCAGCGCATCCTGCAACCAAATCACAGCTATGCAGTGCCAGTGAGGCCAGTGGCAGCAGGTCTCATGTCTGCCACTGAGACCAGTTTCCAGAGAGACAAAATCAAACCATTAAAACATCTGGAGTAAAACCAGAAGGAAAAATGAAAGGGGAAGAGAATTAAACACTGGAAACTGGTCCAAACTGCAAAGCTGAGATGTGGATCCAAAATCTGGAGCAATTCTAATCAGGGTTTTGGTTCTGGCTCATCTGTAATTAAAATGAAGTACAAATCTGCCTGAGACAGTCAACAATCTCAGCTGTTTCCGAGATCTGGCTTTCATTAATTTCATTAACATCTTAAATGCATTCTTATTGCTTGTTCTTATGCTGAAGAGCAAGTGAAATAACAAGACACCATGAACCAGTTTATCTTTGTCTTCACAGAGCAGCAGATGCGTTATCAGTCTCAGGGGCACACAGGCCCTTTGCATGGAAAGTGGCAGCGAAGGGAGTTGTGCAAGTGTGGAAATCTTTGGCCTGAAAAATAAATAAATTGAAACTAGCACTTTCATCAGCATCTCGTACTTTGGGGAGCTGCACCAGTATTATTAGTATTAATCAGTGTGACAATCTCAAGCCAGTCTTGTTCATGAGAAATGGTCAAAAAGTCAGAACTCATATGGAGCCCTCGCAGGTACCTGTGCACCGAGAGGCCGGATCTGGGCATCCTGCATGAGGCTCACAGCCCCTCCTGATGCTCCTGGAGGGAGAAACACCACAGAACAAGTTCCTGGTCAGCAGAATGCACTGAATATGCTATAGTCAGGTGTGTGACCCAGGGTGTAATGGCACTTCTGTCCCTTCCTCCAGGTCAGGAAGATTAGGGTGAGGAGTGGCTAAGGGAACTGGGGTGATTCAGCATGAAAAAATGGTCTCAGGTGAGACCTCACATTTGATCCAAATTATTTTGTCAGGCTTCACCCCTACTCTAAAGTGAGAGAAGTTGCCAACAGAGCGACTAGAGGGTGCTACAACACACAGGGGCCTCAGACTCTGACCGACTGGCATTCAGAAATTCCTGGCATAAATTAAGTGTTCAGCTCTGTGATGATGCTGATTTGCTCCACTTTCCATAAGCAGATATTCAGATAAAAGAGAAACAATACTTTCTGAGACCTGTCATCCTCAGGTTTTCAAATCCACAGGCATGTTTTATAGCAAAAAAGATGAAAGACAAAAATAGTCTTGTACAGAGAAAGACTTCTGTGTCACAAATGAAAACTCAGTTTAATTAAGCCAACTCACATACATTATATTCCACCCATAAAACTTATTATCACCTAAAAATTCCCATCAAATGTAAATTTTCCTCAGTGATTTATTTATGCAGTTGTGATGTGGGCAGAAAGCACACAAAGCAGTGGGAGCTGCAGGCTGAAGTAAACAGTGTTGTCAGAATATGCAAAACAAGGGAAGAACACAAAAAAAGAGAGAGAGAAAGAACGGACAAACATTCTCTGGCTGGAAAGTTATTGAGTGTTTAGAGCCAAAGAGAAGTGGAAAGCTCGGGGAGGAATTTCTACACGTAACCTATGGACTCTACCCTATTTCCACTCCCAGCATCTCTTCCATTTAGCTAACAGATGAAAAATCTTTTTTGGGTTAGATGTAGGGTCAAGTTTGTGGTTTTAAAGGTCATTGCCTAAAACCAGCACGGCAGTGAGCAGAAAGGAGCTTTGCAGTTGGTCGGCTTCGGCGTATCCCACACTTTGAGGAGCCTGGCGGTGAGGTAATCCCCCAGGAATGTGTGTGCGGTTGGATGGCTGTGAAAAGAGAGCGGTCAGCTACCAAAGCTCTGTGCTGAATATTCACGTCACACACACACAATCATTTTTCTTGTTAAGTATTGAGAAGAATGGGAACATTATAAGTGCAGTATCTTTTTTGGCTACGAGTTTAGCTGCTAAAGATCTGCTCCCTCCCTGCTCTTCCACTCCACCAGCTGTGCTCCACCTCCATCCCCAAACTGAATCTGCACACACTGAACTTTGTAGCATAAAAAAAACAGGGAGAAAATTAAATACAATTGCACTAAAGCTAAAGCGTAAGAACTTTAAAAGGTGCCAACACAGCAAATTGGAATAAGCATTTTAAGGTCACCTGTCTGTATAAAAAACACACCTTATTGAACACATAACCCTATGCCATGTGCTTGGGTTATACCCACATCCATATCCATATCCATATCATATTACTCAAAGCAACTGTTTTCCTCTCTATATGTCGAAGAGTCATTACAGCCACAGCAGATTAAGTTTGTTTTGCCAGTGCCAGGTAGTGTTGGTAGCCTGGCTGTTGAAAATACCTTTACCTGCCTGAGGCACTTAGCAATTAGTTGCAGTGAGACAGAATAAGTGAGGATCAGGTATCACAGCCCAAAGCTCAAGTATCTCACAGAGTTTTTCACTCATTTTGGTGAGTTTTGGATCAAGCCCTAACCAAGAAAAAAATGCAATATAATACTTCTAGTCACTTTTCTGATTATTTGCCAATAAGGCTAGACAGAGAATCTGCTCTTTTTTCTTTTTTGGTTTTTTCCTTCCTGTTTCATGCATCCTTGCATTGGCATTCATCTGTCCACTTCCATATGTTCTTGCTCATCCCATGCTTAGCTCAGTGGGCTGATGCTCATGCAGTTAGCCTGCACAGAAGCAAGACAATGACACTGCATGGAACTCATTTTCAAATTAATGATATCCACAAAAAGAGAGAGTTAGACAAATCACATCCCTCATTTGAAGATAATTTTTTTCTATTTTTTCAAACAATGGCATAAATTTGAAGGTACAAGACTACATTGTTTCTAGGTCACTAAATACCTGATTATGAGACGATTATCTTGAATGACATATTTAAACGCCAATCTCTGTTCTCTTATAGGAAACAACCAGCTCAAACATGTAATTCTTGACCCACTCTAGTACCTTTAAACTTACTGTTTAACAAAAAGAAAGAAAGTTGGATGAAAAGTCTACTTCAAAACATCAACTATATTCGTAGGTAAACAAAGTGCGAAAAGCAGTAATATATGTGCTCAGAAAGATTAAAACTCATTAGGAACAAACTTCCTAGAACTAAGAAGCAAAAGACTCAAACAGGTGCTTTGTGCAAGAGGCCACAATGCAAAGTTACTGCAAATTCATTACTAATTTTAGCATCCAGCTTCTAAACACGCATATATAAATGTCCTCGCAGCTGTAACTAACTCCAACGCAGAGATCTTCAACAATGTGTAGCATTGGGAAAGGTCCTGGACAGCGTCTGGTGCTGCTTACTGACAGTTGAGGATTGCCCCGCAAGGTACCACCTCTTCTTCAGAAGACACTAAACTCTCCACAGATATTAACTGACCAAACCTGAAAATCATACTGTGTTACATCAAATCAAAGCTCTCCACTTCACCAGAGGAAAAAGTGAGGTACAGAGCCACCAAGGGACTTCTCAGGGTCCTTCCACAAACTGTGACTATAAGGTACAATTCCCTTGTTTATTGGGGAATTTAACACCTATATGAGACTACAACTGAATGCAGCCTCTAAATATTTCACATCAGGATGTGAATGCACCACTTCATACAAGGAGGACCACTGTTTCACACCGTGTTAATGAAGGTCATTAACTCCCAATGACAAAAGGTGCTTTCTGAGTTTCTATCATTACTGCCATGAGTACAGCAAAGTCTGCTTATGCTTCAGCTTCCAGAATGGCTGCCCCCACTGGAATTTCTGCAGATGGTCCATCTCCCATGAAACACATCGACAAAATGTATTTTTAAAATGCCCACATGAAATTATGTTCATAATTTCAAAACTGTCCCAATTACACATGTTTGGAAGGTGACAATCAGAGACTATGGCTAAAAAAAATTACACTACTAAAAAGTTATTTTCCTTTCAACTATCTTGTCAAGTTCATTAATACCTTCTGCTGTTGGTGAAATGATCCCACATTAACATTTCCATTTATTATTGCAGTTCTATTAATGAGACCACAAAAAATGGAAATGAGGCCTATAAATATGCTAAGAGTTAAAGTGAGGAATCGTAACAGTGTGTGCACTTTATGAGTAATGTTCCGGTATTGCTAGCGCTCAAAACAGCATGGAAGGATGGCTCTGCAGCATAAGCATCTAGCTTAACAAACAAAACCCTCAAACACCCAAACAAAAGAAGCGCAATTCCTGAAACTATAGGTTAAAATCTCAGCAGACTCAGCTCAGTCTTAACCCCTGCTGCAGCAGATGGGAGAACTCCACCCAGTTCACTGTGAAAGTGTCTTTGGAGAAGGATTTTGTCAGTGAAGGTCACAGGGACTGTTAAACTTCACAAGGCAAATTCTGCAGGAGGAAGGATTCGTCTCTGTGTCCTTTGCTAAAAAACCCTCTCTCCATGCTGATGTCACCCTCGCTGCCACCACACCCTGTACTGGGGGAAAATTGATTCTCAGGTCCTCCAGGAAAAAGGGCAGGCTATAAATAGAGAACTCCAGCCTTGGGAACCACATTAAGATTCATTTGAGAAATGTGTTTATTGTCAGGTAGCCCTTTAGATCCCCCAGGCTCCCACAGTCCCTCTGCTGATATTTTCTCCAACAAACAGTGAATATCCTCCATGGGTCAAGAGCCATCCTTATGCAAATGGTATTACTGCAACTTGCGTTTTCAATTATTAATATTTCACTTCTTGTCTTTGAAACTTTTTCAGAAAAGGAGGAAAGCAGCAGCTTGTTCCCCTGGGAACAAAACCACAAAATGCAGTACCTTGTTGAGCCACGAAACAAACAGTCCCTTCAGCACAGGTGTGCCATATCTTGCTGGCAACATTTTTGTTTCTGCGTTTTATTTCTCTCTAGTGATTAAAAATGATCGATCCTACCCCATTTTCTGTGTATAGCTGATGACACTAGGCTTATGCTAAATGAAATGCGTAGCCACACTTCCACTAGCACTATCATCGTCCAAGGAGCAAACTTATAATTATTACATTGATTTTATAATTTATTTTCCAGGAAGCTCAGATTTCATGACAGGGATTGGCTTTGCAGTGAGGTCCCACTACATCAGTGAGAACACTGCAATTCATGCTTCTTTTTAAGTACTAACAGAAGAAATAATCTAAATTAGCCAGTTTGCCATGGCAGTAATAGCAGGTTTGAAAAAAATCCCCAGACACCTTCAGTAAGATGAAATAAAATGAAAACGTAAAAAGCAAACTATTTAATGAGAGTATAGGCTATTTCAATAAATCTAGTTATTTGATAAGCAGACTGCCACTGTCAGCCTCTTATTCTCTGTGAAAACGCATGATGCATTTCCTCTGTTTGCTTACAATTTCAAACCTTCCCCTCCTGATCAACATGAGCATTTTTGGTCCAGAGCCTCTAACGCCACGGACTGGCAGCACCAGCCCAGCTCCCAGCTCTCGGGGAGGGTGGAGGTGCTGACAGCCCAGGCTCGGCTCAGCAGCACATCCGTACAGAACGCAGAGCCGGTGGTTGGAGGCTGTTAAACGTTCTTCCTCCTCCGAGTTTGCCTAAAGGGAAGGAAAACGGCCCCTGCTGAGAGTGTACGTACATAAAGCTGTAACAAACATTTCATTTTAGATGCTGTGAAAGAGAATTACTCTGTGCACTCTGCACTGCCAGTTCCTACTGCAGCTGCTCAAAAGAGGTGAGTTTGGAGGGTTATTAATTCCCATATTAGTGGTCAGCCTCCCCCTCTTTGCTGAAATACAGGCTCCCAAGTGTGTTTCAGTCTTACTTTCCCACATCTTTCAATTCTCCCATTATAAGCAGATAAGGTCATTATTTGGCTGAAAAGGACCTCAGCCCAACACAGGCTCACAATACTTTATCTAGCTTTATGATTCGACTACACACTTTTCCTTCTGTGTAAAAAAAGCTTGTTCGAAAAAAGAAAGTAATGAAAAATGTATAGCAAGTTCCAGGGAAACTGCTGAAATGCCTACTGCCTGTGTTTACTGTTTGTGCTAAACCCGTTAGCAGCCACAGGAGGGAAAGACTCGGATATGATTTTTAAACTAGGATAGTGAAAAACGTTTCACTCTCCATCAGAGCTGATTTGAAAGGATTATTTCTCTGCTACACTTGGAGCGGGCAATGCTGCCAGATGTCGTGAATCTAAAAGCACTGTTTGCAAAACATCAGGCAACATATGAAATCCCATGTACCTTACATACCCTGCAGCCTGTTTCTGTCCCTTTGCTGAGGTTTGGGTACCAAGCTCAGGGGTACTGCTGGAACAACCCCCCAAAACTGCTTGAACGGGAGCAAAGCAGTAGTTATTCCACTAAAAACTGAAGTTTAGCTCATTTATGCTGACTAAGTTTCTAACTCCACTATCTACAGACTAGAAGAGGCTAAAAAAGGGCTATTTTTACATGCTTTACTAAATGTAAGACATGTGATTGGAACATAGGCAGAGATTCATCTCATCCTGCTTTTTTCACCTGAAAGCCACGCTAGGCGAGGCAGCGAGGCACGTGGTTCTACAGCGGGAGAAGATCAGTGTGCCCAAAAGTCAGCGCTTGTTGCCTGTGGGAACATCTTTCTCATGAGTCACTCTCGGAAGATGCTCGTCTCCTTCCTCCACCATACAGCAAAACTGGATTATGATAGATTGTCCCAACAAGCTGTAACAAAGTAACCTGATAGTTATGCAAAATCCTGATCCTCCTTCTTTCCTCCCCTAGCGGTTTTGTGCCAGCATGAACCCGCTGACTTTTGCAAGGTTATTCAGACTCCGATCCATCTAATCATAATTCCGACTCCAAAGTCGTGTTCACCTGGACTGAAAGCTGCTGAGGGCACTGAATTCAATTTTCCTAACTTCTTCAGAAAAAGTGCCTGAAAGGTAAAAGACTTACAGATCATCCTTTATATAAGGCCTTTCGTTTTTTTCATCCAGGTTTTGCCTCAACAGCAAGCTCTCACAACAAATTTGGTGTGACACAAGACAACTCTACCACGGAACAACTGAGAAATATAAATTGCTGTAAAAGCCCCTCACCACAGGATGAATTGCCCTGGATATGAAGCAAAGGCAGATAATGTTCACACTTCAATGCATTACTTCCAGTGAATTTCGCTGAAGTTTTTGAGGATTAATAAGCTGCCTGCTTCTCTTTCAGACTTTAACAGTGTCAAGGCTGTATACAGAGAGGTGTATGGAAACACTATCTGATCTAAAAGTAGAAACAAAAGACCTTATTTCTCTTTATCTGCTGAAGAATCCAGTAAGCCTCTTGGGCACAAAGTTGAAACCACAGTAAGGACTGTAAAACCCTTCCTGGAGTTGAAGGATCAGAAAGAAAGCAAGAAACATGAGGAAAACGAGTTGTTAAATAGAGTATACTTGAGGAGAGCCTTAATCAAAGGTGATAAGCTGTGTATGTCCCTCAGCAGACATTCCAGCACTCACTTAGAACAGGGACTGAGAACTGGGGCTGTTCCTGTTCTTGACTCAACTGGGGCTGCGTTTCCACCCCTGGGTACCTCTGTCTTCCCTACCTGCAAAAGGGTGATGACTCTTTATTAATAAAATCTAGTAGATGAGAGATAAGCCTTATTAGGAGGCCACATCCTATGTGTCTTCGGGCAGGCAACACCCCAGGGAAATCAGTGTGGGATTTCCCAGTCAAAAGGTTAGAGGACAGAGCCCAGAGCTGTGGGACAAAGCCTGTATAAGGCAGAAGAGATGACCAAGTGCCGTGCCCTTCACATATTTCCGGAGTGGTGCAAAGTAATTCCCAAGCTTGTTGTTGCAAAGCGAAGCTGAGATATATTGCTCCTTTACAAACACAGACGTTTCATCAGAGGACATCAAGACATGTTCTGCCTTTGTTTTGCCTTTCATAACTAAAAAAGACATCCCACAAAATAAACAAAATCCCTTCTTTCATTACCTCCAAACACGCTGCCAGGAGCCAGCCTCTGCAGCAGCCATCATCCTGCTCCCATCTGGTAAATGTCCTCTCCTCCCTTTCCCCCGCTCCCCCTTTTCTACCTGGGGAATTCAGCTGCTTCCAGAAAAAACGTGAAAAGAGAAAAAAGGAATAAAAAAGTTGGCCTGCATGGCCCACAAATAAGAACTGAAAAAAAGTGAAACCGTATGCCTTGTCCCCAGTGGCTCTGGGACTTGGAGCCAAACCAAGGCCATGAAAACAGAATATTGCTCTTTGTCAACCATAAATAAATAAATAAATAAATAAAGGACTACTCGCTCTTGCCTCTTGGGATATGTTTTCTAAGGAGGAAGAAATGCCCTGTGGAGTTTATTATGTGTAGACGGGAAGTGTGCCTCCTAGGGAAAAGCAACAGGGGTAGTTTTTCCCTTGCTGATTTCTTTCCCGCCTTCCCATCACTCCTTTATTCATTTTGCAAGTCTCCCTCCCCTCCCTTCTGCAATAAGTGAAGCCACACAAAGGAACATGCAGGTAATTCAGCCACTCAGAACTACACAGCATCTCCTCTCCTATATAAACGATCAGTGTGTGGCCTGGGTTTCATTTGCAACTGTAAATGAAACAGGCCTACAACTGTGTTCATAATCCTCCTTAATTGAATTTCTGTGACAAAACCCAGACAAAATTATTACCCTCAAGTTAACAGTTTGCGCGAAGTAGCCAAGGGTTCCTGGGAAGCTTTAAAACAAATGCAGGACAAAACTGGATACCACAAAGCGGTTATTTGGTGTTGGTACCATTTGTTTGAATGGGGGGAGGTTTCCCTGGAGGAACAAGGCCATTTTAATATGAGGGACAGCCTAGGAATTCAACAAAGGCCAGAAAAAAATGAGAATTAAATAAGCAGTAGAAGAGCTTGGATGTAAACCAGTACATGCTGCTCACACCACAGCTACTGGAAGGAGGTGTTGGGCTGTCCTGTCTTTTGAAAGGGCAGCTCCATTCACAACTTGGTGTGGGTAATTGAGAGAGTTTCACAAATCCAGAAGGACTTGAAACAACTGTTTGGTTTGTGCTGAAGTTCACGCTCCTTTAAAGCCCACCATGTAATCATTTCCTTAACTCAATCACCAGTTATATGGTAAATACGCAGAGCATTAGTAATAATGCCAGGCCGCTGACAAAATATCAAGACTTATTTTTAAAATGTGAGAACCACCGCTAAATGGAAGCAAGGATGTAAAATGGGCACTGCCTTGAAGGGCACTCCCACTACTTGCAGAAGATGAGAATTAAAGCCTTTCCTATGACCAAAATTTAGTGTTTGTTATTCTTTCAGATGATACAGATGTTTTCTTGAAGGACTGGGTGAAGCTGGTATGAACAGAGATGTCCGTTTGCAACAGATAATTCTGTGCGTCATACGCCATGTACTTGGACAGACACCCTATTTTTACCCCAAAGCACCATGTTTTCGTCATCTCTGTATCAGATGGTAACTACAGCAAACTAGCAAAGTTATTAGGGATCAAAGCAGACCCTTTATGCTTCAGTTTACACAGAGCTGGTCAGAGCAGTGAAAACCACGTCACCCCAAGGCAATGCCTGCCTGGGTTACACCCCCCGTGCTCATAGAAGTTCATATCCATTTCAGCAGAAGGCAAGGCTATGAGGGAACTGGGAAGGTTGAGGTAATGGAAAGAGAAATGCTGTAGTTCTTCAGTGTGCGCTCATGTCCTGTGTGTCATGCAGACCACTCACAGGCAGAGGGGTGATGGAAATTTAGGGGCAGAAGATGCTGGTGTGGCCTTACATGAAAATTCCCTCTAATGTAATTATGCAGCATGGAAGTAAAATACTGCTAGAAGCAATTAAATGAGCAATACTGTTCAGAGAGCAGACCTCATTTGCACAGACCTCCGTGCTGCTGCAGGACAGAGTGCCCCTGTCCCCACCCTCACTTGCAAGGTGAAGCTGGAGTAATGAGGGACCTCAGAAGAGTTTCCAGGAGACATTTCCTCTCCCAGGGTTTCAGTGGGTAACAACCAGGTGCTACCGCCTTCCTCAACATCTCTGCTGCAACATGTTTCAGCAGTTGCATTAACACCTGGTTTTGAGAAATTGCTCGTTAGCCCTTGGGTCCTGTGCTACTTCAAGTAACATTTTAAGAACACGTTTTTATAGCTTGTGTGTTCTGTTTTTCCTCAGGCCATAAGTCAAACGCACTGAACAGCACCAGGGGCAAAGTGAGACAGAAATAAATAGATGGGTATGCACATGCCTGCAACCCCCCACATACACACACACACACATGATCAGGGCCAGAGATCAATGTCTTCAGGAAAAGGCGTGCAGGGCTAAATTCATCACAGTGCTTTGTCACTGGTGGCAAATGAAAGGAAAAGGAACATTTAAAAGGGTGATGAAATGTTTCAAGAAAAAGCAATATTTTTAATGTACTTGTAAAATCCATTGGCAATGACTTTTCTGGTTAATTGGTTTCATCTTATTAAACTAAAACCCCATTTTTAAAATACAGACATATTCAAGCGTAAGTCCAATTTCTTCACCAAAAACCAATACGCCATTTCAAAGAAGAAAATTAAGCAACATAAACCATTTCCATTAGCCTGAAAGTACAGCACTTGGTATGGGAAAGATAAATGGAACTGTGTGCTTATCTTTTCTAAAATGCACTTTGGAAAAATCATGTTGCTAATTTACCCCAAAACTGCAGCCCCCTTCTTCCCTGGCCCTGTGAAAATGGATTAATATTTTGGGCCAATTATGCAGTGATTTATAAACCAGCCTTCTGCTATTTTTCCATGCACTTGTCATGTTCAACTGCTTCCCCCTTATCAGACCACTCTCCTTCTCTTTAAGTAGTCCCTCTGTTTCACTTGCCAAAGAACTGCCAATGGGCCCCTCATTTTACAGAAGAATAGACCCAGCCTTACCAATGGGAAAGGGCCTCTAATGTACCATGGACACAGCACAGTGAAGCGTGGTAATTTGCCTGTGTTAATGATGATACTTCACAATGATCAGGAAAACAAAAATCTTTAATACCTAAATGACATCCAGCCCTTTGGCAGCCTGTTGAATTCAAAACTGGTGGAAGTAAAACTCAGTGTCCCTTAACAGATGAGCTAAAAGTGGCTGCAATTCCTAATCTGTATGGAATCACTAAAATGGGTTATTTAATTCTAGGAGCAGGACAGAAAAAAAAACAATCCCAGTGTTTCAAAACATTTTAGCAGCTTAAAAGCAATGGATATTGGGGGAAAAATTAATGAACATAAAAGTAAACATTTTTTTGGACATACTATACACATGCATGATTCTCAGCTCCCATTACTCTGCTCTGTGTGAGGGATTTTGTGCAAAATACCAATGAAAAGCAGGCCTAAAGCATAATCTTTTGTTTTCTCCTTTTTAGGTGAGAAGAAGAAGTCATTATTGTGGGAAGGACAGAAGGGCAGTCTGCATGTGCTACTGCTTCTTTCTAAGGATTCTCTAATTCCACAAAGCACTGAGCTCTTGAGTGCTAAATCAACCCCCAGAAATGCTTTCAACCTCAGTTCTCATCAGAAGCTTTTCCCTTCTTAGAGCTGGTTCCCTGGACTGCCTGGCTGGGCAGAACACTGATTGCTTTGGCCAGTCAAAGTCTGGTTGTTCCAAAAAGTCAGTCTTCAAATAGAGCACATTAAGCTACTCAGTGGGAGAAATTCTGCTGTCATATTTGGCCAAACACGGCAGGCAGAACAGCACTGACTTTGCTGACATTATTTGGTGTGCACCAGAAGGAACTGGAGATCATAAGTGATCACATGGTGCATGTTTGGTAATCCTCTGTCACTGTTGACAGGTTGGAGAATAGACTTAGACATACGTTTAGGAAAAAAAAAATAATAATAACCAATATTTACAATATAGCTCATATAAGAAAAGGCTTCTATGGCATTTTCCAAGTGCAGTGGGAGTGATTTGTCAGAAGTTGGCCAGTTGCAGTTTTGTAGGTTTTGTAGCACATTCCACACATTTCTGGTACAGCTGTGCAAAGCAGGAACGGGACTTGAATTCAAGAGGCTGTAGAAAGGTGAAATTGCTGAGAAATTAGGACAACGTCATTTCAGAGCAGCACTTGTCCAGGCATTCTTCAATTCACAATGTTCAACACTCAACAAACCTTGAGGTAAACGTCTATCATAATTAAGCAATAGCTTCTGCTGTAGTGTTTGCAGTGGATTTTTTTTAAGGTTTTTCAATGTAGAGTTCATCAGTCTTACTGTCTTGCAACATTATGTGCTTACCACAGGAAAAGTTTGTCAACCCAGGTTGAAAATAAGCACCTAAAGACTCTCTAAATATCTGTTTACTCATTTTGGAGTAGTACTCAAGGGGAGTACTAAAATCTTCCGAGATAAATGTCACACACTGCCTGTTAAAAATTCCCCAAAATGTTGTTTTCTTAAGCCTTTCTTTACTAATGTGCCTGCTTCAATTAAAAAACGTGTTCTAAAAGTCCCCCAAGGGGTGTATTTCAATGGCTGGCTTTTGCAGAAAATTTGCAGAAAATGTGGCTATGACGCTAGCAACAGGGCTTTGGGAGGGACATGAGCAAATGATGTCTTTTAAAGACCAAATGATTTCCTGTAGGTTCAAATCTTAACATTTTTCTGA
Source organism: Nesoenas mayeri (assembly GCF_963082525.1). Taxonomy (NCBI): domain Eukaryota; kingdom Metazoa; phylum Chordata; class Aves; order Columbiformes; family Columbidae; genus Nesoenas; species Nesoenas mayeri. The sequence goes on from NC_137545.1 coordinate 32,571,522, forward strand.
ATGAATAAATTTTATACCTTTCATCTTGAGTTCTGTGGACCTTGCCAAGTTGAGACCATAATACTTATCATCAATTTATCAATAAAACCATGGATGACACTTCAGAGGCCTGATATTTGAGACCTGTCTTTTTCCCTAGGTCTCCCCTAGCGGAGACTGAGACATGGATTCCAAGTATTTTTGTAAAATAAATAACTTATTTTCAAGGTAGAGCATAGAGCAGCTCGAGCTGAGTGCCACCTGAAGAGGGACCCTCAGCAGAGGTTAATGCTAAGCAAACTTCTGCCAAGCAAATTCTATATAAGCAGTCTCTAAAGTTCTATAAGGAGCAGTATACCAAATAATTCAATAAGCTAGGGCGGTCTATTCTCTGACACACGGAAAGTTTCCCAGCTGTGACCCAGCACAAGTACTTGTGCAGTGGGGCATTCAATCTCTGCACAGCACAGTTTCAACTCTTGGTGTCTCTCTCAATACCAAACTGCCAATGTGAACACTCCTGCTCACAGACAGGGTTGTGGCAGAGCTGATACAAGGTACTTGTCACAGCAACTTAAGTAAAATCCATGATTTTCCCTCTAGATTTTGCAAGATGAATGCACAGGTGTAATCATTAGATTCATTAATTCTAAAATAGTGGTATACCTTTTGCTTGCTACTTGCCAGGCAGATATAGCCACCAGGTGGGCAGCTATTAAGGACAAACCACAGTTCCTATCACCCTTTTTTGTTCTTCAGTTTCCTTTTGCTGTGCATTTTCCTTGAGCTCTTTCCCTTTTTATCTCCTTGAGAAAAATCGCCTCCTTTATTGATTAAATTATGAATTCCAATGGTGGATGGATGATTGAGTTATATGATAACACCTGCTGGAAGTCATCAACTACAATTGAAATAAAAGGAAAAATTAGCACTCTCTTTATTACAAAGGTTTGGATGTTGAGTAGCTGACTGAATTAAATGGAGATTGAGCAGATCTGAGAGAACTGATTAGGAAAAACAAAGCAGAATTCAGGAAAGAGCTACCAAAACTAACAGCTCACTAATTCACCTTAGAAAAAGATGTAAAAAGTTGAGGAAGAGAAGGAAATTGTAGGTTTTTCAAGCATTCCCAACCAGAAATTGCACAAAAGCTTGTCTCTGTGATAAGACTCCTCAGATACCCAACTCTGACACCAAGTTACCAAAGGCCAACAAATACATGACCAGGGCAGCAACCCCTCGGGTTCATTCATTCAGCTTTAGTAGGCCTTTTTAATTAGTGGTATCACAAGCAAAATAGGGTTCTTGGCCTTTGTTCTGTGCCTGGGAACCAACTGCATGCCAGCTTTTGGTAATGTATCATTGCATTTTATTCACAGCTCATCTACACTAATGAGGTATTTTTATTTTTGTCTGCTTGTGGCATTTCCTGCAATACTGACAGATGTCTTTGGCTTTCCTCCTGAAGATTAAGCAACCATTATTGGAGTTCTTAAATGAGACAAGAAGCTGATACAGCAAAGTGTATAAAATGGCACAATTCACTTTAGAACTGTGTCATCTTCCAGTCATTTCCTTGCAAGCTCACTGCAAGGTCAAGTCCAGCAAAGATGAGTTCTAGCAAAGCTCTGGAAGGAGTGTAAACACAGCTGTTAAAGAAGGGTCGCAAACATTATCTTATTTACTTACAGCCTCTGCATTACTGAAGTGTCATATTCAAAGTCACGCTCCAGGGAAAATCCTTAGTAACCTGTAGAAACATCAGAAAACAGAGTCTTCAGTGGATAATTCTAACTACATATTCTGTTCAATGGGGAAGAGAATTTTACGTCACATTTTGGCATTATTTTGGAAACAAAATGTAAAGAACGTATCATTTAAGTTTAACCACAAAACAGTGTAAAAATTTTCCTTAATGCTCATCTACAGGTTGCTTCAAAACTTGCTTCAGCTGCAACCTTTTTTCTCAATATTTGCTTTCTGCAAAAATTCTAACCTGCAGATTTGCTAGCAGCAAATGTTCGTAGAACCAATAAATATTTTAACACACTCAATCTAACTTAGAAATTGTGCAGCCCTGCCTGAACTTTTTACAATCCTGAAAGCTTCATCCTCATGGAAGAGACAAGGAATCGCTCTTGTCCAAGTTTCCAAGTGACAGATTTGCACCAGTGAGAAAAGTAGGCTGTGAACACACATCTTACTCCTCACTGCAGCACCCTGCTTGGGGACATTGCTGTCCCCACCACCCATCACCCTGCCTCATCATTCAGCCCTGCCCAGCTCACTGCACCCTCCATTCTGTCAGCAGAACTACTCACAAATACAGTCAGAAACTGGTTAGTAAGACCTATTTAAACCATTCCAGTGAATCCAGGAGCTGCAGCCAGATGAAGATGTGTGAACACAGCCTGCAGGATTTGTCCCAGGTCTCACCGCAAGCCTGGCAGGGCAGACAGCTGGTACGCTCGCTGTGAGCCCATACCCCCCCTCTTTCAAACACCGAGGGTACTGACCCCAAAGCAAAGCACAGACTGAACAGATTTGCTCAAAACTGCATACCTCAAAGGTTGTTTTCATTAGTTTAACCCCAATTCCACCAAAACCTGATGAAAGAGGCAAAAATTGTAACAAGTTATAACAAATTCTAGATTCTTTTCTGATCATTTATTCTTTAGCTTCACATGATGGCACCACCCCAAAGCCCACCCCATGCCTGACCCCTTTGTGCTAAGCACTGTGCGGACACTGGCCGCGGAGTCTCTGCTCCCTGGAGCTGCCCAGCAAGAGATGAAGGAGCTGAACGAGTGGGCAGGGAAGAGACAGAGACGGCAAAAATCAGAGGACGCTTCTGCACAACAGCTCGTGAGCACAAATCCCACTCAGTCAGTAAGAAATGATTCACTGTAAAGAGATTCTGACCCTGCTACCTATTATGCCTGACAGACAATCTCACTGAAATCATTTATCTAGCTATTTACATGGCTTCCATTAGAGCAATGTCTGAGCATTCATGAACCAGATGGGTTTTTCCTCACTGCACTCCTGAGAAGGAGCACATGCTGTTAACTCTTCATCACGGACAAGGAATAGAGACGCTAAAAAGGAAATTTATATATACATATATATACCTTTTTTTTTTGCCCAGGGAAACTAAAATCTGATCTGCCAAAACCCTGTATCATGCCAGAGGGCTCCCATGGGTGCCACACTCAAGGATGGGCCATCAGACTTTAGCCATAGGCAGAGCTCTCACCACCCTGGTAATTGTTCCTTGAACAACAGCTTCTAAATTGTGTGAATCAGGAAAAAAGAAAAGGAAGAGGAAAGGAGAAAGGGGTAAGGGAAAAGCAGAAAGAAGAAAAAGGAAAGGAAAAGAGGCAAAGGGAGAGAGAAAAGGAAAATATAAAATAATAAAGAAAATGTCATAATAAATGTAGCAAACTGCAGCAACAGAGTAACCGCTTACCAGTTCACTGATAGAACTGAAGCAATTGTTTTCTACAAAAGCTTCATTCATCGCATTTCCATAACCCAGAAAATGCTCCCACAGTCCCTTCTTTCAACATTTTAATACTAACATGCACACACACTCTCACATTTCCTTCCTTCTCCTATCAGTCTTCCCTTGTAGAAAAAAAAATCATAGGAAAGGGATGAAGATGTTGAAAATTTCAGCAGCTGTTCTGCCAGGGCTGAATCCCGAAGGTGGGAAACCCAGGGGAGCCCAGGGGTGACAGAGCAGCTGACAAAAGGACTCAGCCTTCACTGCCACTTCACTCTTGGTCTTTAAAACGTGGAAATGCTTTGTTTTGGTGATATCCCAGGGGGCAGTTCAGAGCCCAGCATACCTGGTTGTAAGAAAATAAGATGCATCTGTTGGCTCAAACCTCCAGGACTGATAGTCTTTCCTACAAAGTAAGCCACTGGACAGCACTAACTCTCAGGTTTGATCATCAGAAGGATTTCTGGTCTGCAAACTGCCTAACTCTCTAAACATAATAGCTCCCTCCTGACCAAAGAATAGAGGATTCCTTAAACTCACCCTTTGATCTGCAAGAAACAGCCTTCTCCTGAAATTACTTCTCAAATCTTTGAACTCCCTCTCAAGTTACAGCATGAAACCTTTCCTATCTCTCCATTAAAGCAGCAGATAGATGGGATAGTCTTCATCTTTCAGGACTCTGGAAGTTTGTTTCACATTAATTTTAATGTAAACAGGACTCTCAGAGTTCCCGTTGAGGTTAAAAGAACCAGACCTGTAGCATGTGCTCAGTCAAAGCCAGGAAAACCTGCTAGTCCCTCAGTAGCGCTGCCATCAATTACAAACAAGCAGGATAAAATAAGTAGCACAGTGTAATGGTCAAACTTCCCCCGCCACACACCCATCCAAACCCATGCTGTCTCAGCCAACAGCAGGGAATTCCAAAATTAGAATAATAAACTGCCCATCCTGAGGCAAGGAGCCTGTGAGACCAATGTAACAGCCATCACCCAGCCTTTGCGGGGCAGCAGAAGTCTCCCCGCTCTCGCCGGGGCTGCCAGCTGAGCTCTGGTGAGTGGGATCTGCTGGCCAGGCCACAGCTGCCCCCTTTGTCCCTGACTGCTGCCCAGCCCTGGGCAAGACATGTTGCCTTCCTCTGACCATGCAGAAAAAGAATATAAAAAAGCTCACAATAATTTGTGAAAAATCTCCAAGCAGTGCCAATAGAAAGCCCTCTGACTGGCATAGTAGAGGTGGAGCTGCACCAGAATCAGGACCTGCATGTCCTCTCTTCACTCATGGGTTTTCATCCCCAGTTTAAGGCAGGCAGGTGTTATTGCCCCTTTGCAAACTACGAAAAACCCAACAGAGCACATGGATTAAACACCTCACCCAAGGTCCGTCGGGACATGTACATCTGCACTGTGAACTGATCTCAAAATGCCACAAACCCCGTCTATTGCCCTTCCCTCCAGCCCAGCCTAATTCTCTGAATTTCACGATGATTCAAAGCTCTATTTAAAGCCCTTACAACTATGGGTGTGTGCAAGGAATTAAGGCTGAGCCAAAAAGTTTGAATTCAGCAGCTCTGGTTGGGATTCTTCTTGTTAATAGTGAAACACAGAGCTGTGGGGGTTTAACCTGAACTGGAAAAAAAGGTGGCATGTGTCATCTGGGTGGTGATGTAAACCTCCAAGAAGATACAGCAGCAATGCCAATGTCTTCTCTTTCCAAATTAACCCATCTCCTAAGTAGCCCAGTGGTGGCCAGCCAGCCTAGCACAGCTTTCCCAAGCCTGCTGCTTGCTTACAGAGCAAGGGCTGCTATGAAACAGGAAAAAAATGATACAGAAGACCCACTACTAATATCTCTTGCAGTCTCCCAGTGGCCAGGCACAGTTACATGCTGAAATGAAGGGCAGTCCCGATAGCTGACAATGCTCAAAGACACACAGCCATGGTTTATTACTCAAACCATGCTAAGCTCTTTAGGTAAGCTTTATTATTACAGATGGTATTGCTTGCCCTAGATCTGTTGACCAAAATGAGGTTGCTCTCCATAATCCTTCAGAGGCTGCTTATAAATCGGAGAACACTTCACCTCTGGACACATGGCACTAATAGATAATAATGTAAATGGTCCAATGTTTTAACCTTAACAGGCATTTGCTTGAGTTGTTGTAGACAAAAATGAGGTCAAGAACTCTGGTCATGAGCGTTAAGTTAGAAGAGCCTCAGTCTGGGGTCATCTGGACCACTTCGGCCTTTCTGGCATAGTGCACATAGCTGACACAGAACAGGAACCTATAGGCTGGAGTTGCAAAGGTGAGAGTGGGCTATACTGCTCCTGCCCCTGCACAGCTGTACTGCCCAGGGGCCCAGCACCTCTGCCTCCTGGACTCCATCAAAGTCATTATGTCTATCAAGAAACAGCAACAGCAGTAACATGATTGCTGTGAAAATAATTTTGAAGACATCAGCCCCTAAACACACACAGGAAATAAAATCTGCTTCTATATGAGCCTTTTTACTTGTCCCAGGCATCTGAGGGATGTCCTTTATAAAACATGAGATAAGAGCAGACTTGTTGTTCAGGCTGCATATCTGTATGGTTCCTTGGATACCAACGAAAGCCCAAAGGCAGGTCTTGGCATCTCATCCCCTTCTTATAAACTCTTTCAGAAAGTTAGAGCTGACTTTGACACGAATACGATGAGAAATGAGGAGCTATCTGTGCCATTCTGGGGAACATGCCAAACTCTGTATTAATACCCCCCCGCCCCATTAAAAACAAAACAAAGAAAAAAAAACAACAAAAAACAACCCTCCTGTTTGCTACTGATTAGGCAGCCGAATTAAAACTGATGAAGTGATTGGATAGGATCCAAAGCTGTTTATCTGCACATAAATCACAGACATGCTTTACTCAGCCAGTATGGATTTACTGAGCTAGAGGAAAGACTTCTTATTCAGAATGCTGATTATTACAGCAATTAAAATATCAATGAAGCAAACATTTGGGCTAGAAAACTGTCAGGGGCTACTGGAGGAATCACTCCATTAAATATTAATGCAAACAAATTTCTAATTAAAAAAAAAAGTTTTAATTGAGAGTTGTTTTGTTTCTTCTAGTTAAGTATATGACATTAGAAAAATCAAATTCTCAAGGAAGAAAGATGCAAATTAACTAGCTGGACATGCCAAAGGAGATTAAAAGGGATGGCTGATACATATTTTATGATCACAAGGGAATAAAAAAAAAATTAAGAGAGATGTACTGTCAAACCAGACACAGTGTTAATAGCTAGTATATGGCAATAAGAAGTGCTGTTCCCACAGCTATTAATGTAAACTGAAAATTGGGAGCAGGCAGCAGCAGAAAAATAAATCAAACATTTTTTTTCTATTTGAAAATACATGTAAAATAAATTCCTACCCCCAGCATTCAGTCTCTGCATCCCAGCCCCCCAACAGCAAGACAAGGACTGTCATTTCAGCAAGCTACAACTTCCAGGCAAGTAAGACAAGTGACAATTTCTTCCTATTCATCATGGCTAATTTATTTATGCAGTTTTTCTACTTATTAGAACCACTGGCCTGTAGATTATCTCCCTCTTCCCCTTTGAGTCCTGAGAAACTATTTAACATGGGAAGTGGCTAAGGGGGGGCAAAGAGGGGAAGAGTGTCATGTAGCCAAGTTACGCATCCCAGCTGGAATTTGGGATGATGTCTTGCAGCTCTGACTCCTTCAGCCAAGTTTCATACAGGAAGCACAAATGCGCCAAGGGCGCAGTGAAACACACTGGAGCCAATAAATAGCACTTGACTCCATTAACACACTCATGCTATGGATCCCATCACGAAACCCTCCGTCACCTTGCAATGTGTCTGCTCATGAGGTAGCCAATGACCTCCACAAGGGACAGTTCAGCATCCAAGAGCATCCTCTGATGAAACCTTACAGATGCAGAGTGTGTACATATGTGGGATGTGAGAAAAGGCAAACTCTGCTCATATAAAGGTTTTGTACTGAAATACTGTCCACTGAAGGTTATGGTGTCACCAGTGAGGCAAAGGGCAAACTGCTGTAAGGAACAACCCCAGCCCTGAGGAGACAACCCACTCTTGGCACAAAGGCTGCTCTCCAGGCCTGGGGTGGGCACAGGAGTACCAAAGAGGAGTGGGCATCCCCAGCGGTTCATGCAGTTTTTGCCCATACACAACAATCTGTTCCAGCTGTGCTGCAGAACAGGAATTTGTCACCAAGTGGCTGTCAAAATGGGAATTTGTCACCAAGTGGCTGTCAGAAGGGGAACTTGCTAAGACCTGTTTTTGTCTTCAGTGTTGCATTATTTATCTTTTTTCCCCTAGCTACCCAGAGCTCACACGCAGTGCTGATTCTTCTGCTCAGCACACCTCATGCACCAGTTCCCCCCTGGCCTCGACTGGAACAAGAAGTCGGCTTCATGTTTAATTAAATCCCCTTAGATGACCATGAAAAAAGTTTCTAAAATTCTTACATTAAAATATTGTAATGCAAACATTGGAAGTCTGCTAGCTACTTTAAAAAAGACAGTGGTAGCAAGAACAGTTTCACCCAGCATAGGAATACTTCAGTTTCTCTGCTGGAGTAAGAGATAACTTTTGAGCAAAGTAGTTGACAAATTACTTGACAAATTTGTCAACTACTTTGGAGCTATCAAGATGAAAGGCTTTATATAAATGTTGTATGATTTTTTAATGTATATATATAAAATACTTTTACTGGACTGTTGATAAAAGCCTGAGCTACAAAGGAACTCTTTCTCCCAGTTGAGAAAAGGCAAGCTGCTAGCCAAATCTGTTCAATCTCTGCCTTTCAAACAATATAAAGCAGTAAAACTTTCAGGAGCAACACCTCATCTGTTTTTTTTTTTTTCCAGTCTGCCTATCAGGAATCAAGCAGTAAGTAAACATTTGAAAAATGTTCCTCTGAGAGCAAAGGTTTAGATTTGAGTCACAGGATCCATTGAAAAGAAAAATTGCTTCTGTGCATTGGGACAGTGCCTTCCCTTCTGAAAACTTTATAACAAGAATAAATGGAGATAATCCTTTTACAAGGTATAGTCCATATGGAAATTCATTATTGCTTCCCTTTAAAAAACGTCAAGATAGTTTAGAAAGTGAGAATGGGGTCACTATGGAAAAAAAAAAAAGTACGCAGAAGATTTCCTAATGACTATATCCAGTAAAAGTATAGTCAAAAAGCTTTATCATGGTCGTGAAGCTCCTTTTGATGAGAACATGAGATAAACAAAAGAGGGAAAGACAGAATAAAGCCCTAAATCACTAAGAGTATTTAATGCAGGAGTGGGGGTATATGTATGCAGAGATTGTTGATTAAATATTTTAAGGACCCATTCTTCTCGTAGTACAAAACACTCACTCGAGTAGCTTCAGCGCTGCGGCTCCCTGAAGGCTTCATTACTGCCTGTTCGCCCCGCGCAGTCGCTGCTGTGGAGGAGCAGCTGAAAGGAACCATTGTTCCTGCTTTACAAAAGAAAACTGAACCTCCAGAGAAGGTGAATGATTTGCAATGGATTTTACAGCACAGCTGGGGGAAGGGAGGAACCCTGAGTTATGGGCCAGTCCCTCCCAAAGGCTGGTCTCCATCGCTTGCAATGTTTCTGCTGAGAACACCATGGAGTTAGGTACTATTGTCATTCTTGCCTGTTCCACATATACACATGACTGTTAATTTAAGGCTTTCTCCAGAGTCCATCATTCTACAAAATCAGAGAGAATATATTTCTGTCAAAATTTAAAAATACTTTTCTATAAGGAACTTAAAATGTCTTTCTATTTTCCAAACAGAAGTTCTAACCTCTCCAAAGTGGAAACAATTCCTAGTTTCAGATAGCACAAACTAGGCACAAATAGTAAATAGTATCTCCTTGTAATGCTACAGCGGAAAAGTCATATTACAAAGGTAACTCCTTGCAATGCTGTTTACTTTGTCTGAAATATAATCTGGGACCAAACTGATCAATTTCCATTCATTGTTTCCCTGCCCATTCTGCTTCACATGCACCCATACTGAGTGATGATGAAGTAGTAGGTATTTGTGTAACAAGGAATTCTGACTAAACACACCAGCAACATCAATTTGGATTTTAACTGGATTTTAACTAGGCCCTGAATGCGATCTACCTTTTTAGTTAAACTGTGCTTCCCCCACCCACTAAACAGCACGTGCGAAAGTTGCCTCAGTTCCCTGTATTGCAGAAGACACACATTTTTTTAATATCCAAATTGTTGCAGAAACCTACCTACTTCATACACAGACTGAAATATACAGTCCTTGTTCGCAACAAAATCAAGGGAGAAAGTCCCATTGAGTTCAATGACAGCAGAGCTAAGAGAGTCCTGGAAAACACTACATCTAATGTCTGTCATCCTTTACCTTGTCCAAAATCACAAATAGGCTGTGGCAGCCTCAGAAATCGAGGCCAAGTCTTCCAGCTCTTAGATTTGTGCCTTAACTACTTGACACATCCTCTCATCACTGGAGGACAAAAACCAGAATGATCAGGGACCAAAAGCCCTCGTGCTGAGCAATCTGAAAAGATCATGTTTCAGCACAACAGAGACATGTGTCATTCCATCACTAACTCACCAGCCCAGAGGCCAAGTCCAAGACAAATATCCCGGCAGCAGTTCAAGGTCAGAGCTCCAGAAGGTAAACCCGTCAAGAATTAGTGACGTAAACGCTCCTTCTCAGAGCCAGTCCCACTGCAGCCTTCTCTGAATCCCTTGGATTCTGCAGACTTCTTTCTCTCGCATCCCTCTTTGGCCTCCTTCCTTCTATTTTTCTCATAAGCTTGTTTGTGGATGATTTATCTGAAAAAAAATAAAAAAAAGAAAATGGCATTTTATTTCCTTCATTAAAAAAAAGTGTGCCTGCATTTGGCTGACACAATGATGCTATTATAAAGTCCCCTTTGAGGAAGGCTGTCTCTCCTCCTGTCAGGTCCTTGTTCTTTCCTGAGTTACGTGAATAAGATCTTGGGAAAATAGCTCATAGCTCATAGACTTCATGGTCAGCATCACCTTCCTTTCTCCCTCCTCAGAATGTTTTTTGAAACAACTTAAATGATCCCATGCCTGGTCTGAGCATGGAGTCTGATATAGTCATCATCTCCAAAGGCTCTACTTTTTATCCATCACTGACCAGCACACAGAATCCCTATTCAGTATATATGTGACTCAGTTTAATTTTTCCAAAGGTCATTTGTTTACTTTCTGCTAGAGACTAATGAGTAAATATTATTTGGTAGGCTAGAATTTCATGAAGCCAAACTAAAATGAGGTCTCCAGATCACTAGATGCAGCATAAACATATGGTAAAAAGTTTGTAATCATCCCCAATGCTACAGAGGCATCCTGGGAGGCAGCCAGGAAAGGAACCGAAGTCAATTTTCTGAGTCCCAGTGTAAAGCCTTAAACATAAAGGCATCTTTCCTCTGTATCTCTGCTCTCAGAAAATGCTTATTTTCTGAGTTTCTGCCTTGCTAGCAAATATGTAAAGCTAGCAGTTATCCATCTCCAGTATCAGTGCAGTTGTTACAAATTTAATTGTAATTGGTTTCCTTAGTCTCTATCTCTTACAGTAATTTTTGCTGAAAATATACCTCCCATTGTTGCATGGGCTCCATTCTAATCAAGCTACACTGTTCTCTCCACATGTTTAGCACCACATTTAAAAATCAAAGTGCAGAGAGACGCCAAACTTTGACCCTAAATAAGCTAATATATGAAAACATTACAGTGTTGCTTTGGCTAGAGGAAAAGAGGATTACTTATAAAGGCTTTACTCAATTCTTCGTGGCTGTATTACAAGACAAGCAATTACAAATCTGCTCAGATTGTTCTAAACAGTACAAGTAAACTAAAAAAAATGAGATACACAAGCCAACATCATAAATGTTTTTCCATACAGAAATGTTAAGCACAGTTACAGCACAGCTTCAGGTCAGTCCAGTCCAGTAGTAACTGCAAGTGTTAAGAACGTACAAAGCGAAGACCAGATTCCAAGCAGAATCCCACCTTTTTCACCTATAGAGAAAATAAAGTTCAAAGAAAACCCAAGAAAGACTGAACCAAACTTCAGAGAAGTGATAAAATCCCCGAGCCTGCCCTATATGCAGAGCTAAGGATGGCGCTGTTAGGGACCTGAAGAGGAATGGCGTGAAGGATGGAGATTCTGCCAGACACTGACAAGCTGAGCCAAAATGAAGCAAAACAGTTATAAAGAAAGACTTGTTTTCTCTTGGTGATGAACTACTCTGTTCAACTACAGACCCAGAGCAGAGACAGGAATTAGTTTATGGTACCTAATCAAAAAAAGGTGTCTGACACCTGCTTGAAGAAGGGAAGATATTGGAAGTAAGTCCTTTGTTTAACAACATAGGAAAGAGTCTTCTCATCCCATAAAGCTTCTCCCATTTCTCACATGGGGATAAAAATGAAACCTTCTAGGGAGAAACCATCTGCACCCCAAGAAAAAACCTGATGCCCAGCATGAGAGACTGAAGTTTGAATTTCCACATTGCCTAGTTTAACAAGACCCTCTAACATTTGTCTTTCACTTCTCAGCCAAAAGCCTAAGCCACAAAGTTACTGGCTGTCCAGAGAGATGTATGTATGTGCATCTTAAATAGTGACTTGCAATTACTAGCACATTCCCAACTAGCTCTGTTTTCTAATACCATATGACACCAGCCTGCTTAAGCTATATAAAATATTCCAAGAAATTCTGAAATATCCATGCCTTCAATTCTTACCAACACAGAGGACTGTCTGCATGAAGGCATGTTTTAATGCTAATCACACAGCTTTCTGCAGCTCCGTTTTGCCTTTGCTTGGTGCGAACACACACATGCCTGTGGGCATTAATAGGGGCATCTAGGACCGTGATTCAGAGAAGGGAAGGCAAGAAGGAACCAACAGATCATTTTCTCTGGCCTCCTGCTGACAACTCAACTTCCTCAGTTACACAGCTGAGTCCAGTAAGTGCTACATATTAGTTGATGAGCACTGGTAATGTGCTGTATAGGTCCAAAAAATATTCCCACGAAACACCCAGGGAGCATTACCTTTCCTAGGGTCCTGGAACAACTCTGCTACTATAAATTTTATGCGTTATTATTCAACAGCTTCAATGACTCATGTGAGGGATGGATTAAATCCATGATTGTCATTCTCTGACCCCAGCCAAAAAGACTGAGTTGATTCAGAAAAATGGCTTGCACTTACTCTTGATAATTTGCATCTGCTTTCCTCAGCCTCTTTCTTTGACATTTACTGTCAGTGCAACTGCTGCCATTGCTTTCACTGAACATCACAAACACTTTATTACTAATTTTCAGCACATCTGCAAAGAGCAGAGATCTGAGAGCAACTGGGATGACAAGCCCTCCGAGCACCTTACAAACTTCTGGCTGAAACAGGAATCTAGAAACCAAGCCTTAGAAACTCGCAGTTGGAATGAGCTAGCAGCTGAGGTAGACGGAACATTCAGTAAGGGATGTATAGAACCAGGAGACAAAACAGAATGGATTGAAAAAATTGATTGATTTCTGCCATAGAGGCAGTAAAAACGGCTACTCCTGCAAGCTTTTATGTGTTTGCATGGGGGAAAAAACTTGACCAGAAGCCAACTTTCCATCTGAAACTGTCTGGTAGCTGAGAAACTGATAACTTTCAATTTTTCCAATGAAAATCTCAAAGTTTAAAGAGATATTTCTATAAAAGTAATGTTTTTACAGGGATGAATTAATTTTCCAACCAGCTCTCCAACATACACATCTATAGCAGCATGTAACAACTAATGCTTGTATTTAGGTTGACTTATTTTCCTTGCAAAAAGCAACACTGCTCTTTGGGACACCACCCATTTTCATCTCAGATAAATTACAGAATAAAATCTACTGTCTTCTCCACTTCCACGGGTGCTGGCAGAGATCAATGCCTTGAGACTTTTTTCTTTCTCCATGTACACTTAGATGTCTAGCAAGCTCTGCCCATCAGAGTATCCCATTAACTCTCCAAATGACACAAGATCACAGTTTTACATTCACTTCCTGATCATTATCAATATCCTGCAAAAACTGCATTAATTTTTGAGCAGCTTGAATCCTTAAGAGAATTCTATTACTTAAACACAGTAATCATTAGCTGTGTTGGACAATAAGAGCCATTTCCATGCACCGAATGCTACCATTTAATTTCATTTTCAGACGTTGCAAAACCCACCAGTTGGTGATCATTTGCTGCTAACTGGGATCCCTATGAAACCTCATTAATTAGCTACTTTTTGCCTGTCAACGTATTTCAAATAAAACAAGAAATATCAACTGTATCTGTGCCACAGAGAGATAAACATTTCTGTTAATCACTTGTCTTCATCATATTAGAATCACTGACTTAAAATACCAGTATCAGTTCTTGCATTGTTCACGAATTCCAGTAAGTTTACAGTGGAAATACATTTCGCCCACTTTTACTCAGACATGAGGTTCTGGCAGGATGAATTTGCAGTCTTTTCCTCAAAGAGCCTTCTTGGCAACACAGATACGAGGCTGTTTTCAGACATGCTCCTAAGAAACGCTGTAGCATGCGGGAGACTAAGAGCCCATTTGGAGCAGCGAAACCTGTAGGTGGTTAATTAAGACCAACCCTTGCATCACTAATGGCCATCAGGTCAGCTCTGCTTCAGGGAAGCAGTGGAAGTGGAATAGAAGAGTCGGGTTTCAAATTGCTATCTCTGAGATGCCCAGATGTCGCCACCACACAGTGAAGAGCGAAGTACTAAATTTCCAGGCAGCCCCAGGAAAAATCCTCACCAGCCTTTCTGTAACGCGGTTCTGACCAGATACAAATGCTGCAAAGCTGCAAATCTCCATGCGGTCTAGAAATATCCGCTTGTACAACCACAGCACACATAACTTTTCACTTCATATCGCAAAGTCACAAAAAACCTAATTTATTTCTTCACTGTTAGAGACAAAAGAAGGATTCTCAACATGTACTGATGTTGCTGTAGTGCCTTTATTCAAATATGCATTATTAATGCAACTAATGGTCATGATGAACAAGCCTGACAAAACACCGCTGGGGTCCCCAGTCAAACCCACTGTTTCAGGCAGGATAGATTCACCTCTACACTTGCTGAATTCCAAAACCAGCAAACCATTTGCCTTTCCGCCTGCCCTTAACAATACAGAAGTTTAACTTCATTTCCAATTTGAATTTGCCCTTTAGTAAATTGCATTCATTGTTCTCTGTGTTACAACTTGTGTTATGTGTCATTTCCTTTTCCTGGTATTAAATGACCCTTAAGATGATCATCCTGCCATTAGACATCTCCTTAGATGAAACTGGCTAAATTCATTCCTGCTCTGTTACCTCCTTTAATATTGTGGTCTTCCTTCAAAGTCTGGTTTCCAAAGTTTAGAGCATGATCTTGGTGCATGATACTACAGGTGTGATCTTAGCAACAGCCTAAGAACCATTTGTAAGTTCTCTTATCCTGACAAAGCTGGTTTTCAGCCTTCAGGTGTTATGAGCAATTTTGTTCTTCTCAAACACATCACACTACGATGAGAGGTGTTTTATTAACTTCCATCAGCAAACCTTCTTTCCCAGCCTGCTTTCAGTTTGTATCACTCACACTCAGGTTATGTTTGCAAAAGGCTTTGGTTCAGATCAGACTCTCCCCTTGTGGTAACACAAACATCTATACCTGGAATTACCTGACATTAAAAATCCATGGGGTCTCAGTGATGCCCCAAGTCTTGGAGAGTTGGCAACTCGGTTCACAGTGGATTGCGCTGCCAAACAGGGATGAAGTTAAGAACTCATGCATTTTCCTGAATCTAAATCTGGAACTTTGGTTTATGGGATTTGCTGTGGAGGCAGGCACTACCCAACATCAGTAGGGCTAATGTAGTTGTGAGTTTCAACTGAATTACCTCTCCCTTCATTTGTATGGTTTTTTTAACTTAGTTGTATTCTTTCATATATTTACTACCTTCTCACTTTTCACATGCAATTTGACACAGTCATTTCCTCAGCTGTGATCTTTTCCTGTATGTCTTTCTCTGAATCCAGACCAAACCCACCTTTTGTTACAGAAAACCACTGGGTAACAATCCATTTTTCAATGCATCCGTGTGAACAAACACAGCAAAAGCTGAGGAGAGCAGATTTTTGAAGTAAATCAAGCAAGTAAATTAGTGTGGGGACCGGGGCCCAAAAGCCATTTTGGAAAGCCAATTCTAAGCTACCTTAATAGGATCGGGCTGCCATATTTCAAAACAACATAACGGACAGAAGTAACAAAACTTGTCTGATCAGTTTAAGCGCAGGCATCCCTCACAGTCGCTTTCTGAGTGCGTGCACATGCAGTCGCACAAACACATACACTTCTTCACCCATAGAATCAAGCCTCTTATATTTCTTCCACAGTTAATTTGCAAATAGGTTATAAGACAGCCAGAGACCCACCTCGAAGACTGCCTCACTGTACGCACATTCTGCCCTCTGAAGATGCTAATTTCTAAGGCTTTTTTAAACAACTGTGTACGTGGATATCAATATCATCTGGACATCTAAATATATGTGTGTATATGAACATAGACACCTATTTATTTCTAATTTTGGCCTTATATGCACCCAGAGAACAAAACACTAGAAGATTATTCTTTCAGTGAGGCTGTGGCAGCATGGTGAAAATCTCTCTGTTCTTAATTAGTCAAAAGCTCTTAAACTCATGGAGATATAAGCTGCCAAAAGCAGAAATCTATTGAACGTAAGAAATGTGCTTTAGATAAACAGCAGGGAATAAAGTACAAGATGGCCCAGAGTTACTTGGCTTGACGAAGTTTTACTCTCCCTGAATCAGCAGCAGAACTTTAGTGTTCCTCCTTTACTTTTAATGAAACTTTCCCATGGAATCTCCCCGATATCATGACCTGGGATTCATAAAAACAATGCAACAGTCTCTATATTTTTCCGATAATATTTTCTAGAGCCAATTTTACATAGGATGTTTATAAATCACAAGAAAGCACAAAATGACAATCTCCATTTCTTTACTAAAAAGCAAAAAGCCTCAAACCAAATAAAAAGCAGCATCTCCATTTGTTGCATCGTACACAGCTGTGTGACACCAGCAGTGACTTTTATGATACCTTATGCCCCACTAAATGGTGTTTCACTCAGCTGATGCAGCCTTATTGGAAGGTTAATAAAGAGGCATGATCTTCGGCTAATAAAGGCTGAGTTCATTATAAAGGAGATACATTTCAACTTGCAGGGAGAAAGAGGGAGGAAAAAAAAGACAGCCAGCAGAAATCGCTGCTGAGGGCACTGTTGACATGCCAAAATTGGCAAAGCAGGGATCAGGGGCCTTTCATGAGGTTTTGCTATGACAGCACATGGGGCAGGCAGAGCCAGGACTTGCTCCAAAGCCCACTGCAACGTTTTTTAACCCAAAGCCACACAGCAAACCCAGAGTCGGTTTCCCAGCTTCAGGATAACAGAAAACAATGTCCCAGCTCTCGTGTGCTCCTGTATTTGACACTCCTGATCACTTTGATGGACTGTGTTGCAATTAAAAAGGGAAGAGGAGGCTGCCAGCTTAGGAGTGCTTGCTTTCCCTCCAGGATGTGCAAGAAGGAAGGTCTCAGATGCAAACCACCTCTGAAGCACACAGATGAGAGCATGAGCTGTACTGTCCCTAAGACACAGCTGGGCCACCACCAGGCACCAAAGAGCCTCCTCAGGAAACAGGGATCCTCACTTGCTCTTTCCACCACTGCTAAGAAAGTGGGAAGCCAAGTTTGTTTTTAATCAAAGCAAGCCTTCTTTTCACATGTGCAGCCACTTCTGGAGAGCATAAGCCTGGCAAGTTGCTTCCAGCCTCCCAGGAAAGCATTTCAAGCACCCCCTGTCCCGAGACCGTCTCTCACTCTGTTCACTCCACATACACACTCTCAAATCCCATCGAGGTAAACAAGTGAAAGGTCTTCAGGACTGGGTCTACTGGCCTCAGAAGGAATTTTGCTCAAACAAGAATTAAGCCTGTAAGGATTTTGTCCTTACCAAGAGGCTTCTAAAGGTTTCCCACGTAACAGCTTCAGGAAAATGACTTGTGGAATTTACATCTCACTTTGCTCCCTCAGTCACTTTGGCAGCTTATCCTGGAGGGCACCAGAGCTGGCACTCAGACAAGCCGTCAGCTCTCAGCCTAACAAATTATTGATTCTCTCCTCACTTTGAAGCAGACAACAACAAACTCCTAAATGCACTGCATCCTTCAATATCTCTCTCTGGAGAAATACCTGTTTGTAACACTGGCAGTACGGGGGCATTGCCATCTCTTAGGCCATGATGGGTGGATGAAGCACTGCAATTTATGTATTTTGTTCTTCTGCCTTCTAACCAAGGGTGGGTGACTAGGGGAGATTTTTGCACAGAGCGTGACTTTCAAATCCCCAGTCGGACACAGTGAGACATACATACAAACATTCAAGTGCACATATATACAATTGATTGAACCTGGAATGCAGAAGGTGTCCAACAGAAAATGGGGTTAAGAGCTTGTTTGCCCCAGTATTACATTAAGAGGCAAACACAGTTTTCTATGCGTCATGCACTTAATGATCTCCAGATTGCAGGATACAAAAAGACCTTGACATTGCCTTGAAGAAACAAAATGTTCAAAATTATCTGGATACATTGAGGCCCTTCATCATAAAAGGCACATCACCACACTGAGTATTAGTTTTATGAAATAGCTGTTATTTTTCTGTAAATCATAGCAATGTGTCCCAAGCTCTTCTTTTCCTTCTGCCTTCTCCAGTGCCTGTTCACTGGGGATGTAGGTTCTCCCTCAACCCGCTGATCTGGAAGGGCTGAGCCTTCTGCTGCTGCTGCTATCCCAGCTCTGCAGCCCCCAAACACTGAAACCAGCATCCAGCAGCCAAAGTGTGCTGGGGACTGATCACTGGACTCATGTCAATAGAGGCATGAAGAGCAGCATCTACTACTGTCTCTCTGCTTGTAGTCATGGGAGCCGCTCTCTCTCATCTCAAAGGCTAGAAATGAGGGATATCAACGGAGTCCACCACAAACCAACCCCGCTGGGTACACGGGACAGCCCCAGGAGCTGAACCCAGGAGCTGCAGCTCACATTCTTTCATTGCATACCGTATGCAATGCCTTCCACCGCCTTGCACCACCTCACATTAGGACTGCAAGGGCTCCCTTGGGCAAATTCTGCCTGCTCCCGGCTTAGAATACAGACAAATCCAGCGGCTCATCTATTCGGCATCAAAATCCTTCCTCTGCACCTGGAATCAATACGGTTTTCATGCAAATTTTTACTACATGTGCTGCACCGATTCTAAACATTCATTCTGTTGGCACACCTAAATAGCTCTGAAAATGATACTATGACTTCTCAGGTCAATGATCTACAATTTTATATCTCCCTAAATACATATTTATAAACAGCACCATAAACATTGTTAAGGTTATTGTGTGAAATTCTTATAACATTTCTAAGTGTATTTTTTGCAAATGCTATTTTTATCAGAAACATAAAACAGCAAAAAAATTACTTTTTGCTTCAGCCACTCCGTTTCTGATACAGATTGATATAACAGAGATTTCAAATGTGCAAGAAATGCTTTGTACCACAAATACTTTTCATTGTCCCTGTGTATTTCAGTATGTCCCAACTTCAAGTCTGCTTTGCTTTAGACAACGTTGCCAAGTTACTAAAAAAAAAAACCCCTCAGCAATGGGCTGTTTGCATCCCAGGGTCATAATAATGTATCCTGGTGACACTGAAACATCAAGATGTAAACAATAAAGAGACAAGGATGTTGACCCAAGTGGCTGAGTCTAAAAAACTGCAATTTTAAAGCAGTACGGTGTTTAGACCATTGGATACATTATTGGTACAGGTACTTGCAGAACTAGGTGCCAATTTTATTAATAGCATTTCTCAGACGAATTTGCAAACTGAGTTTGCATGTTGGGCTCACTGCAGAATAGAGACCTCTAACAGCTGCAGATTCATATATGCTGAAGAGGCTGAAATAATCACTCCTAGCCCCAAGGCAGAGAAATGGGAGAACATTTGTTTTCAATATTTAAATCAACTAACGCTACACACAGCTCATCATTAATACAAACATATATAATAACAGGCAGAGGACAGCACTGAGACAGATATCTATCCTGGCTGGCTGGTTTTGCAGCCTTAAAATATACGGGATACAAATCAAATATGAACCGCCATTAGCTGCAGCAACATTTTAGGTGATGGACTGATAGTGAGACAAGGTAGATCATGTGTATCTTTTATTGGACTAATATATAAGCTGTTACACATGAGCCTTCGGGCCAAAAAAGACTTCTGGGGGCTGGCAGCAGAATGAACATTTCTGTCCCCAAAGCACCTCACTGTTTTGAGTCAACACAAAGCCTCCACCTCAGTCCATTTTATCTCAAGCAGCTGAAAATATTTTTTGCAGCCTGTTTGTGACAAACAGTCACAATGGCAACTCACACAAACCTGGCAGGCCCAACAGAAAAGTCCTTACCGCTTAAGTGCTCTGTTTGCTTTTTGCAGTGTCTCTGCCCATCCAGGATATTTATAGAGCACAGTCACTGGGATGTTCACAGCCCAATCATAGGGACTTGGCAAGTTTTGCAAGAAGCGCAGTCAGGAATGGAGCAATTCTCTGTGAAAATGCACAGATACTTTCACCTGTCACTTGTACTTGGGTGTCCCTGGAAGAGGTCATTGCAAATCTTTTGGGATTACCATGCAATTTAGGGAAGGAAAAATACTGTCCTCAAGGTGTTTCTCAGAGACAGCCAAACGGGGATTTGGCCAGGAGTGATTTCCATGTCTCTTTTGATAATGTTTCCATACAAGCATAAGGGCCACTTAGCTGTGACTTGAACAAGGTGTTTCCAAACTAAAACCCTGAAGAGGTGTCGGCTGAGTTAAAGAGCTGGACTCTGAAATTAGCGGCTGCAATAAGTTGGACCCTGTCCAAACAACCATAGAATGGAAAACATAAAAACTTCCTTGTTGTTCACATTATACCAAAACCATGTGAAGCACAGAGAATTTAAGTGATCTGGCCACCAGGATCAGGAGCTTAACTGTGATCTCGTGCATTTGCATAACACCTTCCAGACCATGGGCTAGATTGTTCAAGTCTCTAGGAAGCCCATGAATACCAAATAGGGATTTCAGCAGCACTGAGACTTAAGGGGTCAGAAAATCTTTGGAAGCTTTTTCCTTGAGCCAAACATTTTGGGAAATCATATCAGTTCCACTGAAATTGTGTCTGAAAGGAGGAAAAAAAAAAGGGGGAAGAAAACTGGGAAACACTGAAAATGGGCAAATCAGACATGGAAAACTTTGAGAAGCACAAAATATTCTGAAATATGATTTTGCTTCAGATGTGTAACAGAGAACATGTTGAAGATAAAGATTTCTTAAAATGAAGCTTTTCTGTGAACTCCAAAGCTTTTCTCCCCCTCAGAGTTTCCTTTCCAGCTTTGGTGTTTTCTGATTTTGTTCCTAATCAGAATAAGTGCAAACATTTAAAATCCTATGTAAAATATAGCTTTTGTCTATCCCACAACTTACACCTGACAATCCATTCCTCTCTATAGGGACAATGCACCCAATCACTTTAACAAAAAAACCTCTCTTCTCTGCCTCTTGGTATTGTTAGGCATCTAAAGAGTTTTTTAAAATGTAAAATCAGCTGGTTAGCAAGAAATGAAGCCAGGTAGCCCTGAAGCGTACACCAAACTGCATTTCTAGACAAGTCAGTTAGAAGCATAAGGCTATGAACAATATGAGTGCAACTCTCCCACCCAGAAAAAGGAAAAATAATAGAGGCAAAGGGGAGATGAGAAGAATCCAAACAAGCAGAGTCCCTATGATAACGACAGTGCCGGAGCAGCGTTGTAGTGTAGCTGGGCTGTGGCAGCCGATAACATTCTTTCCCCAGAGGAACCTTTAGGTTTATGACAAATCAGGGATGATGCTCAACAGCGATTTGATGAGCTCCACAACAGCTGCTGAGGTCTGCATGCCACTGCAACACAGCTGGAAATGCACAGTGCCGCAGAATTAACTGGATAATAACTCAGGGCTTGCCAAGCACTGAGTATCACTAACTTTTTCTGATGAGTTATTTGAGTTCATAATCAGCTGTGAAGCTCCTTAGGAAAGATGTCCTCTGAAAAGGAGGATTTATCTGAAAAGGAACCCACTGTCATTAATAAAGCTGTCTGGACTCAAAGCCTCAGCAAATCAGACTCAAACCTATGGTGCGGTTGGTCTTAAGGCAGTTAAATGTTTTCCCAGTGATGGAAATTTAAGGAGTTTTTAAAAGAGAGAAAAAGTGGCAAAGAAATTAATTGTCTATCAGAAAGGATGATTAGCAGGGGGAGCAGAGAAACTACATGACCATCATAGTATGATCAGGGATGAAACTTTTATATTATTGGAGAGCCATTTCTGACTTGGAAAAACAAAAATCCCAATAGTACAGTCACTTAAATCATGATTGTAAGACAGCATCTGTTCTGAGTACAGGCTGGCACCAGTTATCCCAGTGAGCAAACCCAGGGAGCAAACTGTGGCTCAGGCACCTCCAGTTCCTTCAGTTCTGCTGAAGAAAAGCTGTATCCACTTCACTGTAAGAAACGTTAAACCCCAGGCTGTGTGCAGCCACCTGCAGGGAAAACAAGGGGCAGAACCAAGCCTGTTGTTTCCCCTTGCTCTGTCATGGTGAAATGAATCAGAGCAGAAGGAAATAAATAGTGTGTAGAGCACAGTGGGGGACAGGACTCTGCTCCACTCCCCCTTGCACAGGGACAGGTCAGGCCAACCCAGCTCTTCTAGTTTGGCTTTTTTGTGTACCGTACAAGTCCCTGGCACAGCTCTCAGCCAAAAGATGTCTCCTTCATTGAGTGATTGCTCTGGCCAGTTACGGGAGAGTCTCTCAGCTGGTGGTGGGGCAGCATCATGGCTGTCGTCACCATTTCTGGAATGGGATACCCTGCAGCTGCTATGTTCTTGGGGAGCCTGTGAATCAGAAAGGGGTGACAAGGGAGGGCATGGAAGGTGAGGGTGATCTGCAGGAGGAGGGCAGGGGGCACATTCCTGTCTTTGCCTAAATAAATGAAAGATCAGCACTCCGTCCAGAATTACTTGCTCACGTTGCCACACTGACCAGTCTTTTCCTGTCCCACACGTCAAAGGCATCTGCACTAAAGAATGTCAATTAAATAAGAATCATTGCCTTCTCAAAGAATCACAGAATGTACTAATGCCTGAAGCATAAAAACAAGGGGAAAAACCCCAGCAGAATCTTACTCTGATTTACATCACATGCCATTTGTATTTTTCACTGGCTGCCTGAAAGGGATGGGATATGGGGGATCTTTATCATCACCAAAGGAATAGAAACACAAAAAAAAGAGCAGATGGGAGAGGATGAAAAAAGGGATAGAAAGTATTTCTGAGAAGTGAGTTTATAGGTGTTGTTTCTTGGGTGTTTCACAGGTTTATTCCGAGCACATCGGTTGAGGAAGGGGAAGAGCTTTCAGCTTTCTCCACCCAACAGGAAAGCCTGTGATTTTCTTCTAGAGGCTTCTACTGCTCCACAGCCGAGTCCCATGCACTGCTCCATAACAGCCTTTTAGGCACCATGACAGCAAGACTCTCTGCTCAGAGGCACTGATTTTGCCAGCATTAGAGGAAAAGGACTCATTTTAATGGATCTCAGCATGCTGGACATGCTTAGCCTTTCACTGAGGGTAGGGAGAGAGCCCACACAGACTGCAAAGACAAAGGCAGATCATCCCCTGCAGACTTCTGCTCATGTGGCTGTATCAGTGAGCAATTGCAAGGAGCCTGTTGGTGCAGAAGATGCCCCCCAGCAGCAGCTACAACACTGAGAAGAGCTGTATTAGCCACATCCTCCATAGACAGCCTGATAATGACTGCACAGAGCACAAACTTCTCTTACTCTCCTCACATGACACGCCACGCTGAGCTCACATGGAGAAGGCGGCAATCAAGCAGAACAAAACAATGTCCAGCCTGTTGGTATTGTCTGCCCAAGCAGTCCCAGGGGTAATCAGGCCTTTTATTCCTTTGTACATGATGGCCGATCAGAAACCATCATTTTCAGCTCTTGCTTTTATCCCAAGTCTTGCACTGATCGGTCATTTCTTTAAAGCGCTATTTCCTATAGTTACACAAAAATCAGTGCTGTTCTGGTCCCTAAGGAAATGAGACCCCCACATGCAGACTGAATGCCTTTTCTTCCTAATATTATAACTTGTGAACTCATGGACTAGTTTTAATCCAGACCTGAGAAAACGGGAGGTTTCCAGGACAAGTTCTTACAAACTTCACAAACACAAGCTCTAGAGAGGACATAGACCTAGCAGCTCCAGGAAAGGCTCAAATGTGAACACATGCCTCATTAAACTAAACCACATAGGAAACAGCCTTATATATGAAACCTAACTACATTCATCAGGGTTCACAACCAATTACAAGACAAAAATCTGCAGGAAACCAGGCTTAACTTCTAGTGTTCATGAGGAACTAAGAGAGAAAAGACTGAAAAGCTGAATAATACAAGATTAGCCCCCATTGTCATAAAATATTTAAGCCCAGACAAAAAGAACCTCTAGTCACTTTTTGAGTTTTCAGGCTCCATAAGACAAATCAAACCCTTCCAGGCCTGATCTCACAAGTTCTGAAAACCAGCCTGGCAATATGACACTTGCTTCAATGTCTGCAGCTTAACTGCAATTAAAACATGAGACGTAAGAGTCCAAACCAGAGTACACAGAGCTCTGCCTAGGCTAAAGAAAGCAAAGCCAAGAAAACTAAATAAGCCAATTTAATTGCAGAGAAACTCCCCTCCCCTAACATAAGGTTTAAAAAGCATTTGTTTCTAAGGATCGTTAAATTAATAATCATGAAAAACAATTATTTTTCCAAAAGCTATTTTACTTCCCATCATTAATTCAGCTTCTTTGAACTGCTGAAGAGATGTGGATAGGAATGGTGAACCCTACGTGTTCTACACGTGCCATACCAAGATTGTGGAGCACTACAGCACCCTCTGTCCCCTCACTAAACCTGCTTTGGGATCAAATCCATCCCATGGTGTTGGGATCAAGCCAGAACCACCTTTGCAGACCATGCCAGTGATAACACTGGCATTTCTGGTACTGCATTAACTAGCATGCTTTAAGATGCTGGTATTTCAGTCTTCCCAAGCAGATCTATCATTTGGCTCCCATTTATGCTGTCACTGATGGAGGGGACACCTGCAGGGAATTCAAGCTCTGAAAATATCTCCAAGCAGACAGGGCCAGTGAGGCCTCCTCCTCATGGTGATTTACTTCACTGCAGCAATGCAAATTCCTGTCTGGAACCAAGTGCCTGACTGCAAACTTACCACAGCTCCAGGGCCAGCAGAGTCAAAAGGTCACAGTATTTATTTGTTGCTCTTCCAAGATCACTTTCCCATGAACTTGATGGATTCTCAAATGCCTTCTATTGCACAGAAGACTGTGATTAATCTAAGCCTTGGTTCAGTTTGGGACCAGCAGTATTTTCGTCAAAAAAACCTCATGCTTAGATTCACTCCTCAGACTTTTAGCAATTTTAAAAGTGAACAATTAGTTTTAAATGAAAATACACCAAGGTTTTCCCTTTCTAATCAAGTAGAAAGACTACAGAAAATAAATTATTCTAGTTCTCAATGTAATACTTTACCCAGCAGAAGAATTCCACTCTCAGGACCTTCAGCCATCCTTTTTTTCCCCCCTCTCTGTGTTAAGACATGAAAAAAGTCAGTTCTGCTCCCTGTCTTGCTACGCACCTTTTGTGCTGTTGCATGTAAAGCTTGAATTTCATGTGTATTTTCTCAGCTAATAAAAGCGCTTCTCTCTGTCTCTGAAGTATGGTATTATTTAATTTTTATGTAATATAATAGAACATGGTGATTTTATATAGTCTCTCATAACTTTCTCTTCTTCATAAAGCCACAGTTCCTGGAGCCATGTTGTTACATAAAATTCTCATTACACACACGCACCAAAAAAAAGAAGCTTTTAGTGCTCAGGGTAGGAAAGAGGAGATTTGCAAAGGTGAATACTATAGGTTCAAAAACCACATGAGCCCTCTCTAATCATGTTACAGAAGTTTAAGGCATCACCATTCCCAGATGTCTGCCTCAACCACTTGCCAGAGTGGCTTGAAGTGGCTTGAAGCAACGGGCAGAGTAGAACATGTGTCTGCACTTAAACACAACAGTTCACAGCCAAAGAGCTGGGTTCATGCCCATTACCCTCACTGGTTTGAGCTAGAACATGGGTTTTGCACAGGAGCTGGAGGCAGCACAGGCTTATCTGCCTATTCTGCTGTGAACCAGGGACCCGACACACTGACAGGGTAGACAGCTGGGGCCACCTCTCTGGCCTCAGGTCCATCAGCCCTCATGTTGGACCCCAGCATTTCCGGCAAGCTGGTTTGGAAGCAGTAATGCTAATGCTGCCACAGGATCCAGTCAGGTGTCCCTTCCCACCAGGCCACCCCTGTAATCCCAGCTCTTTTATGTTCCCTGTAATCCCATCTTGGCCTTCCAACACCCTTCTTCCAAACCTCCTGACACCCCCACATTGCAAATTCTCTCCTATACCACTGGCTAGAACCTTCACTTTCTCCCCATACGCCTTCACTAGCAGTCAGACACTCGCTGCCCATCCGCCGTGTGACAGTCCAGCCAGCGCTCAGCCCCCGCGGGCCTCGGGTGACTGCTTCTCCATGGAGGTGTCCATTTGCCTCTCGTTCTCCACCCATCCACAATATCTTCATCCACCAGTGCCAGTAATGCATTTTGTCCCTTTTCCTGCAAATATCTATGCATTAAGAACCTTTGACAACAATAATGCAGCGGGTCTCAAATTGCTCTGCGAAAGGAGCGAGGGGGCACAGATGTTTGTCACCCCTAACCTACCCGCACTTTAAACTCACCACCTTTGGGTTTTAGCCCCTCCAAATAAAACACTTAACATCTAGTCTTCAGATTGCCTTTACCCCAAACACTCATCAAAATTAATAAGGCATGAGGTCTTATATGCTAAAATGGGCATGTTCCCAGTGGGAAAACATCCATCGCAGAAGTCTCAAGCCTGGCAGGAAACTCCGGCTTTCCAAGAGCCCAGAGTTATGTGGGACAAGCTAAATGATGCTACTCAGCAACTGTTTCCCAGAGAAATACAGCGAGGGCCATGACAAGGCCAACAAACACTAAAAATATCCCAGCTTAGCCCACGCTCTACATACTGTTTCATTTAATGTGCCATAATTAAGGCTTTTTGTACACACACAGCGACGTACAAAGTGCAATACTGTCACACAACCAGGAACAGCGATGCCTAAGAGACACAAAAACAAGGGGATAGCAGTGCTGTTCAGTGTGGAAGACAGATGGGAGTCTTGGGGATAAGGGAAAATTGAGAGGAATACCTCAGAAGGAAAAGGTCTGCTCAAGGGGTGATGGGAAGCTGGAGTAAACATTCATCTGTTTAGCTGGATCCCAGCAATTTGGTGAATGTAGTTGCCTTCAACATTTAAATTTCTCTCATGTCTACAAATCGTACTTGAGACTGCAAAGCATCTGTTTAAAGCCAGCTCTAATTTGAGACATTTTTTCCTTTGATAAGATGACGGCTTCAAATTCCAAAGTGCTAAAAACCAGACAAAAATCAAGAGCTGAGATGCTACAAGATTTGACATTTTTCATGTAGCAGCAAGCCAGTCTGACACTCTCTCATGGATCCCAGCATGCTGTTACTATGAGAAGCTCTAATGCCATTGATAATAGTTAAAGGATGGCAGTTATGTTTCAGGAGCCAAAAATAAATAAAAAAAAAAAACAAACCCCAAACTTGAAGTGCCTTTAAACAAACATAATCAAAACCTCTCATTTTGGTCCTTGAATTCCCATTGGGTAGGCACCATACCCTTCATGTAACCCAGGGCTGGTGATTAATGAGACTTGGCAAAGGGTGGCAAAGCCATGCCAAAGGCAGCACAAAATCCCAAGTTTCTACAAATCCCAGAGGTGAAAATGCACAGAGAGCAACAGCAATCCCTAATCATTTCCTGACTTCACTTAGCCACAAGTTTGAGGTAAGAGCGCTCAAATTGGCTGTGCTTTTCCCTCTGTATTCCTGACAATGGCTCCACATTCAAAGCAATCACAGCCATCTCCTGTGTACAATTACCGGCCTTTTACAGTCTCACCTTGTCTAACTTCTCAGTATGGACCACAGCTCTAGTCAGACACTACGTGCATTTGCAGTAACTTTTCATGTGGTTGCCTGGATTTCTGGCTCCTGTAGGAAACCTGCTGTCTGAAAAGTTAACAGGCATGAAAACATTGGATACAATTCTCACGTAAGCTAAAACTGAACTTTTTGGATCATTAGTGTTCATAGCACCTAATCATGCTACTGCTAGAATAACTAACCCTTTACGTTCTGCAGATACTGGCTTGAGCTGCAACAGTCAAACATCCAGGCTTTCTGGGTGTTCATGTTCTACATCACATCTCAGTTTTCATGCTTTGTTTCATTTATGATTAAGAAGTAATAATCCACATGTCACATGGTCAGAGAATCGATGCTCTGGACTTTTCCCCAACCAAAGTAGCATCCCTCCGAGAGCCCAGACCCGCCTCAGTAGTAAGATTCAGAAGAAAATATACAGCAAGCAGCAGCATCCCAGCTTCTTGCCTACAAACCAGCAGCTTGGCACCCCTGGCGCACAGACAGAGAGCAACACACAGCAACAACAATCAGAAGTGTCCAAGGTGACCTTAAAGAAGCTAGCCCAGGTCCCAGGTCTCTCTCAGAACAAGCAGGAACACTTGTTCAGCCACGGCACAGCAGGACTCCAGATGCCCCCACCATACCCTACACAGCAGACAGACAAGCCAGGGCCAGGCTGGGAGTGTAACACGCTGCCCGCAGCCGAGGGCAGAGCAAGCCCAGGTTTGCTGCTGCGTTGTGGGGCTGTTTGCAGAGAGACAAAGCCCAGGAAAGCACAGTCATGCCTTGTTGCCTGGGTTGTTGAGATGGGTTTGCACACGCAATGACAAATATGTCCTAAAAATGATCCACGTGGATTTTCCACCCTGTACAAAGTCACTATGCTTTATATCTACAGTGGGTTGTGAGGGGAAACAGCTAGCTGACCACCTCACAGCAATTTACTTTTATATTGTTTGGCTGTTTGCAAACAGAAAGACTTCAAGCAGCAATCTCCAATGCAAGTAATTGCTTTTTCAGTCAGCCAAATGGGACTTTTCACAAAACATATCCCATGTGTCACGTGTCACAACATGTACCATGTATCATAATACACCCATGTTCCTCCCAAACCCACGCCTCAGTCCTACTGCTCATCCTGAGTCAAAGTTTGGCAGCTGTCCATGCCTGGTGGCAATTCCCATTGCGTGTGGTAGAGGGTAGGTGGTGTGCGTGCACTGAGGCAGCAGAAGACCTCTCGAAGACCTTCCAAGAACATACCTGGAGGCACCAGTGCAAAAATCCCAACATCAGTTCTGTTTTTGATTTCCTCCTGTGACCTTGGTTAAGTGACTATGTGCCATCTTTCCAATCTGTGCAAGATTCCAGTGCCCGGGCTCTTATGAATACTAACTTCTGTAAGGCTCTTAGGAGAAGAAAAATAAAGTATTATTTCCCTTGTGATTGCACAGCTGGCCTTGTGGAAGAGTCTTGGGCTTCTCAACAGAAATGTAACAATGGCTTCTGCAGCACTGTAAACATGTACTACAGGAGGGACCCAGAAAATGTATTCAAGAAGAATTAAGGGCTTCTGGGAATATGTCTTAGCCAGCACCTAGAATGCTGCTGCTGGGAGCTTGTGCTCTGCTCAGCTTTACAGGATGATTTAGAAAGACTCCAAACTCTATTTTGCTGTGTAAAATAGTGAGACTGGAAAAAAAAACAAAACAAAACAAAACAACAACACCCACAAACAAGATCAAAACAAAATGCAGGGAGGAGACTATAAATTAAAAGTAAAGTGTTAAGTGCCTAGGGAGCACAGGGCAAGATGGGAAATAATATTCCAGGTACGAAAACCAGAGAAAGCCAGAGGATAAGAAGTGCTTATACATCAGAGAGTAAGCAGTAGCTCATCTGGGATAAAGTCTGAAAGAATTAATTCAACAATGAAGTGGAGGGAAGGTAATGAAGAAAGGGCTGGTGCAGCATTTACAGACTTCTCAGAAGAGTCATGGCAGAGGTGCTAATGAAGTGCACATTTTTATCACTGCTGAGCTAGCCCCCCACCATGCCAAGGCGCAGGATCACAGAGCCTGAGCAGATGGATTTGCTGACGACCCCATCACAAGCCATGGGTGGAGAGCAGAAAATTCAGGGGGCTCATAGGGCAGATGGTGAAAAAGGTTCTCAGGCTGGTTGATGGGGAGAGAAAGAAGGATGTGTAAGCTACTCAGAGGAGGTGATGAGACACCAAGCTTCTTCTCTCCATGGAGCTACACGCTGTCCTTGCCACTAAGGAGTAACAGTGCAGATCCAAGTGTCACATCCAGCACAGTTTCTCAATCGTCTCATGTTCAGCACATGGGCAGAGCCAGAAGCTGCCAGGCAGCACCCTGCAGACCCAGCTCCCAGACATCAGGAACACTGATCATTCAGACAGCAGGATAACAATGTGTGGCACTGACAGAACACCAGTGATTACCAAGGCACTTTGTAAGTATGAACGCAACCTCTGCCTGTCACTAGGAGACAAATTAATATTTGTCCTCATTATACGTGAAGGAACCGAGACACAGAAAGGTTACGTGATTTGTTCTACGCAGCAAAAGTGAACAGCAGAGCAAGGAAGATGATGACTGACAGACAGCTGCTGATTTTCCTCCACAGTCCCTGTTTTATCTCCACTGTTGATTTTGCCAGACTTCAATGCACTCATACTGGCAGCTACGGGGAGAAAGTACAACACACAAAGTGGGGACTGGGCATTCATATTGGTAACAAGTCCATTCAGCATTGTGATAACAAACTCTAGCTGCTGAAAGGCAAAAGCTTTTGACAAAATACTACACATTTCAGAGCAAATCTCTGGATTTTAGGAGCTAGGACAAGACATTCACAAAGGACGGCTTCTTGCACGCACAGACCCCACACAGCAGCAGGTTTCAGGCAATGTCAGACCCAGCAGATACACAGCTTGGGTGAGAATCCCAGTCAAGGCTGCTTTTCCCAAAATTCCCACCAAAATCAGAAAAGAGACAGAAGTGCAAAGTGGACTTGTTACTAGCTGATACATATGAACAGGCAACTGGAGACAATTCAGTTCCTGGCTGACATAACCCGCTCAGGGGCAATTTTGAAGTCAGCGAGAAAAAGAGAATAAAAATATTTCCTCCACAGATCTCAACTTCTCTCTCTTCCTGTAATAGTTTCGTTGTGCTTGCCAGATTGGAAACTGCTTCTGGCCAAAATGTTCCCGCCAGGAACAGAAAATGAGCTGTCTGCTAATAGGTATCGCCTAATAACAGGGAAAGGAGTTATTTCACTTACAACCCATGCTGATATCTCTAAAGGACCTGGAGAGCAATGCCTTCAGAAAGCGCATTCACAAACCCTAAGTACTGGTTTGAACTTCTGACATCTTCACTGCTGGGCATTATTAGCCTCACTGCTGACTAACACTGGGTGCCTCATTCACCATGGCCTTGCACCCTGTGAATTCACTAAGCCTGTGGTGCTCACCAGGAGCTTTTTAGCTGCACACTCATAGCTAGTTCAAACGCAGCCCCCAAGCTGAGCTGAGGCATTGCCAGCAGTATAGCAGGTATAGACATAAGTCACTGCTGTAGGGGAAGTGAGCTGATAAAGGTCATTAACGTCTCTCCCTGAAACCCCATTGCATGCCCAGTCCAGCCTCATCCCGCAGCAGAACGGTCACTCCTTTGCAGAGCTTGTCTCTTCTCCCATCTCTGAATTAGGCTCAGTTCCCCCTCTAGCTCCCCAAGGGATGCTGAATGTATTTCATGGCCTTCAGCCACATGAAGAGTTTAGACTGCTCAAAACTTGTAGGGTCAGGAATCTTGGCCATCTCTACGTTCAGCTAATGAAAACGAAAGGAGCAGTGCTAGATTTAGAGACAGCTGTGCTGCTCTGGAAGGGAAGTGCACAGAAGCGCAGCTGCTCCTCACCCATGTGACAGTGGCAGCAGGCAGCGACCTGCAGCCCCCTCAGGCTGCCCACAAATCTCTGCCCATTTTGATCTGCTTACACCTTATATCCATGTTGGAATGGTGTAACTAACTGCAGAAAGCAAGCAGCAAAAGAGGATTCCCCCCAAGAGATAATAAAGCTTTTCAAGGAAAAAAAAACTGCAAAAATGTCAGGGTGCATATAAGGGGACAGTGAAGCATGCACAGGTGGCTACTATTTTATAAGTCAGCATTTGCAAACTCGATGCTGCTGAGCTTATTTTGTTGCTGTCTCTCCTCTTCCCCTCCACACGCAGTGAATGTTGAACAGGAAACATGCACCGCACTTGCTGGGAGAGCCTGACAACCTATAAAACCAGTTTAATTCCCAAGGAACAGCAGTTTTGTAATCATTTGTGCAAGTCAGGTAGAAGCTTACAGTGCTGGACAGGAGGAACTCCCAGAATACCTGAGAAGCAAAAATGATTCAACCCTCGTGCCTACAGCAAGCTCCAGAAAATTCACACAAATCTCCCCTGCTGAAAACCAGCCCCCATCGCTGGGCTCCCACATGGCAGCTGCTCCAGCCTCCAACCCTCCACGTGGTCACCCACAGAAGGACTGGAAACCTCGGGGAAATACCAGTGGGCCAGCTCAGCATGTGGAGGTAGCCCCATGAAAATCTGGGGGGAAGGAGATGAGCAGCTGCCAGAGGGGTTTTGCTGGCCATGGTCCCTGGGGTGGGGAGGAGGCTGTGGGAAGCATGAGCCTGAGGGCCAGCTGGAGAGGAAAGTACAGTTCCCTGATGGTTAATGTGTCTTCAGGCTGGGCAAAATCCACCTCCCTCCACGGAGTAAAGGTGAAATGTGGCTCCACACAGCCCGTCGGGGCAGTGAGAATGCTGCCTCAGCACAGACACTTCGACCTCTCCTCTGAGCATATGAAAACTATTGTGCCTTACGGGCTCTCCTATGCTGGAAACCTCCCGCAATCCCATGCTGGAGACTTCGGAAGAGGTCAGGGAGGGAGAGTTTTACAGGCTGAATCATTCCCAGACAAATCGTTTCCTTATTATACATGGCAGCCTCCCACAGACAGACTGCCAGAGGGCTCTCTGAAATCGTATTAGGTGCCTTTCCCTCGCTTCTCTTTATCCCCCCTGTCATCCTTCTCTCACTTGAAACGTTATAGCTTACAGTCCCACCGGAGAGGGTCTGGGGGGTCACGAGCACTCAAACAGTCCAAGGGGCCCAAGCAAGGGAACGGTACAAGGGCCCCATGTAAATCTCTCCAGGCTGAGCAACTCTCGCCCCACTCTCCGCACGGGGCGGCTGTGCTCCCACCTCACGCTCCCAGCCCTTTGCAGGACTTGCAGCCAGATGTCAGGATCTGGCAAGCCCAGCAGCAGAGCTGCTCTCCGGGCCTGTGAGCCTGTTGCTCTGGCACACTGCCGACCGTGCCTGCAGGTTAGGTGTGCACACTCCTACCGTGTCTACCTGTGCCCTGGGCTCACTGGATGCAAACCAGGAGCCACAGAAGTGTTTTTGCAGAGAGCATCAAAGAAGAGTTAGTTAATAAGCCCCGAGGAGGCGTTTAGCCCCGCGCCATGCCAAGGCTCTGGTTACAGCCTCCGGGCTGGAGGTGGCTAGCACCCAGCCAGCCGGGAGCATGGAGGGATGGGGGTAATTCCTCCCACCAAACCACACCAACTTGCGCGGGGGATGACTTGTACTGGGAGGCACAGGGCTCCGTGCCGGAGGGCTGCGTGCCCATGCCTCCCGCGCTGCGGCTGCTTGCTGCAAGGGGAGGGAGGGTGATGAAGGAGCATGAGCTGCGGCTGCAAGTCCCTTCATGAGGCCTGGGGAGATGAACAAGACACTGAAGCTTCACGCGGGCGGTTTCTGGTGTCGGCAGAGCGCCTTGATGGAATTACAGCAGCATTATTGTGAGCGGCTGGGGGTAAATTATTCCTTATGTAACTTTTATTTAACATAGTAACTTCCCTTGTAAATCACACTGCTCGGGCCCCAGTTGCTGCAGCGACGTTGCCGATCGAGGCTGTGACAGAAGAAATGCCAAATCTGAATCAAACACACAAACCTTTTGGAGGTTCCTCAAAACGCGCTCAACGGCTTTTCAGCAGGGCTGGGTCCGCCAGCTCGCAGCATGTGCTTGGGCCACGCTGGTTCGTTACCCTGACCCAGCGATTCCCCTGCAGAAGGAGGGCTGGGCTGTCACACAGCAGGACAAGGTTTCCATTTATTCCCGCAGAACTGAATAGCAGTTCTCATGGTGCCTCTCCACTCAAATGCCTCGGAGCCTCAAGAATCATTAGGCTGTCAGGGAAAACAGAAATCTTCTCTACACACTCACAGTTTCCTAAAAATCGTATCATCAAACCTGCTCACGAGCCATCTCTCTGTGCTGTCATTTTTCTCCTATCCTCTGTGCTCTGCTTTACCTTGCTGGGGAGGAGGCACCCTGCAGAGCTTTCTTCTGTTTCAGAAGTATTCAGCAGCAAATTACTGACAGCCCCATGATGTCGTAACAGGTAAAACAACATGTGAGAGTGTCCTAGAATCACTGGACCATTCAAAATTCAGCCACAGCAGGACATAGGGATTTGCGACAAACTGTTTCTGGTTCCAGCTTGGGGGTGGCTTGTCGCCTTAAGAACGCACAGCCCCTTGGTGTGGTGAGGTTGGACTCAAATGGTGACTGTCCTAGAGAGTTACAAATCCCACCTCAGCCGCTAGGCTCCTCTGAACCTTACTAGAGGTGCTGTGAACCTCAGGTAAGCAAAGCAAGTCCCAGTTCTAGGAAATGAAACAAGAACTGCAAGTGGAATGTTATTGCTTTGAAACGACTCTGCTCTCTGGACCCACTGGAATTTGCACAGCACACATGTACTTTCTCCTATCAGCTGAGCACGTCGTTATCCCTCGTGGCTGATGCGGCACCACAACGTCACCGTGCAGAGTCCTCATCTCCAGCACACGTCAGCACAGAAACATTTCGCACAGCTGTGGGAGCTCTCCCAGGAGACATGAGTGTCCCACTCCTGCAGGCACCCATGAGGCACAGCCCAGCTCCCAAACCTGGCAAGCACCAGCCTTCCACCCTCTGATTTCATTTGCCCCAGGCCTGAATCAGCTCAGGGTGGCCTGGGTTATTGTTCTGGTTTTCCTGCAGCCCATGGAGTCCCACTGTCCAGTTACTGCATTACACAAAAGGAGATGACAACTGCCCTGAACAGCACATAAACTAGAAAAGAAAGGAAAAGGCTGGGGGAGGATTATCCTACAACTGCAGTACAGACAGGACATGGAGATTAACTGACTTGCTCAGAGGGACACAAGCAGTCTGTGGCAGAGACAAGAATTAAACCAAAATTCTCCAAGTCCCATGCTAGTGCCTTTCCTGCCCACCCGTGAAGGAGTGTCTTCACCTTTCAAGGGCAAAGCGGGGAAGATGGCAATGCTGCTTTGTTTCTTTCCTACAGCATCAGCAGAAAACAGGAGTTATGGCATAGCCAGGTGGAACTGAAGATGGAGCACTTGGAGCAGCAGTGCCAAGTGGGTAATCTTTTTTGGCAATTAATGAAGATGTGCTACAGCCAGAGACCTCCTTTCTCTCCATTGCAAGCTGCTTCCACCTCCTGAACTGTTTGGACCACTTCCCCACTCCCTCCCTGCAGTATGTCTGGTGGAGTTACGGAGAGGTGGACACTTGGGCCAGCAGAGCTGATTTACCTCCACTTGTTTTGCTCCTCACCAGTGCCTGCATCATCACAGAACATCTGCTTTATGTTTTATAGCAGCTTTAATTGGGAGCAATACTGAGTGCTCAGTAACCGGCTCTTTCTTTGGGTA
Source organism: Nesoenas mayeri (assembly GCF_963082525.1). NCBI lineage: Eukaryota > Metazoa > Chordata > Aves > Columbiformes > Columbidae > Nesoenas > Nesoenas mayeri. Next base: position 32,607,253 of record NC_137545.1, read on the forward strand.
CCACAGTCAGGCTCCAGTACTATTTTTATTCCTAATTGGACAACTCTGCCAGGGCAAAACCAAAAGCACAACCAAAGCAAGTAACTGCTGAGACTCTGCATGTGCTTTGAGAGCGATTCCCCATGCAGTCCTTACCTCTCAGTTACCTCCTTGAGCAGTGGGACAAAAACAAGGAGATGCATTTGACCTTCCTAAATTGGAAGGCTACAATTCATCTCTCCTCCAGCAAAATGGACCCAGCTTATTCTTAAAACCAGACTTGAAATATCAAATCAAGAAAATCAAGTCATAAAAGCAGAGCAGAGACTGACCTGCGCATCCTTGAGTAACCTGTGTTATGGCCAGATATTTCAGATGACAACCACTCTCTCTGCTGACAGAATTAAGCTGATGTTTATCAAATGTAAGCCCCACAGTAGAACCACAGAAACAAGCCTACTCTAATAGTCTGGAAATGAAACAAGGCTTCTCTGATTTCTGTTTTCATTTCCATCCTGAAACATGATAAAAGTTACTGAAAGATCAGTGCAGGCTCAGTATTGGGTGATCACAATGTACATTTTCAGAATCCCCAAGGTTCTGATAATAAAAATAAATAAGCCGATTTCTCTGTGAAGGGGTAAAGAACAATACTTGACTAAAGAAACTGGCATCCTGCATTCTCCACTCAGTCTCAGACTCTTTCTACAGAAAACAGACTGTTTCCAAACAAAACCACTTTCCAAGCCTGCCACAACAGCACTGCTTCGTGCCTTAAAAAATTCCTGTGTGAGTCCAAGCCTCCTTATGCACTTTGGTGGAAATCCTATACTGCTCATCATACAGACTGAACTTGAAACCAAGCAAGTTTTCAAACTTTGTTTTGAGATACTTCATACAATACGAGGGTTCCAGGCCACAGCCCCTCCAGATGTAAGATTGTTTATCACCCTTTATATAAGCCCATTTACAGCAGAAACAACGAGCTCTGATTTAAAAACAGGGAAACAATCATGGCAGTGAAAACCTGAAAAGCCATCAAAGTCATCAATACAGTTTTTCATATGTCACTATGTTATTAAATCACAGCTGGGTGTACAGGAGATGGGTTAAGGACCCACTCTAATTCCAGTCCTAATGTTCCTTCTTTGGACTGAATTCAGACTTCATTTAAGGAGCTGCCATTTTGATGATTTACATCCACGTATGCCAAGTCTCTGTTTGGCTTTTTATGTGACTTGAGGCATATGTTAAATAGGATCATAATATTTACTTACCTCACCAAAGTGGTGGAAGACTTAATGTGCCGACTTGCATTTTAATGTGCTACAAAAAGATATTGTCTGAAGTAGTTTCAGGCATTATCTTGAACCCCTGTGTTCTGTTTTTAAGGCTCTAAAAATCACATATATTTGTGATGTTCTCTCTATTTTGTTCTGTGCAAAAAGGTAATAAACAAAAGATAAAAGCATTAGAATCCAACTAGCCACAGTTCCCAATACTGCAAATACTGCAGAAAGAGGTTGGAAGGAAGGTAGCTCTATTTTTTCCTGTTCTTCCGTGATTCAGGCCAGTTAATAAAGAAAAAGGAATTAAAACTTCATCAATCACAGCTTTGACCAGAAAAACAAGACAGAAATCCACTAAAAATTCCATTCCTTTCCTTTCCTTGTTCTATGAGCAGAATTTATTACAACATGCAGGTGTTTTTTGTAATATGGTCTGTCAGCCTCCAGCTCCCCAAAATCAAAAAGATAAAATTGTGATTTCTTCATTGATGACATTTCTTCAATTAGCTTGTGTTTTCAAAGAGCTTTGAAGATGCGAATTATTATTATAAGGGTTAAAACATTATTACCAGCTTTCCTGGAAGAGAACTTCAGCACAGGTGATCCACCAGGGAGGAACAAAACAACCTGGCTGGTGGTTCTGAAAAGCCATAACCCAAGAAGCGCCCATGATGTGCCCTGATCCTGCACGTAGGTGGATATTCTACTGAGACTGTGTTACTGCAACCAGTAAACTTGATGCACATTCACAGTAAGTAGGCTTAACTCTTCTACAGCCATCTTCATCCTCATCCTTACAAGCAGAGCTCTGCATTACTAGATCTTTTTTCTGTGATGGGAGGTGGATGGGAAACATGCAGAAAGCACAGTCATCCAGGCAAAAGATTCAAGGCTGTAACTGGATGACCCAAGTCCTCCAAGACTCAGCTCAACACTGAGAGTGTGTGGCTGTGCTGCCTCACCTGGGTCACACCAAGGAGTTCAGACACGCAGAATCATTGAACATTTGAGTTCCCTCACCCAATGGGAACAAGACCAACAGGAAAAACAGGCAACAGTCTTCTGCTCAACAAGGAGGAGAGATCAGGACGACCATAACCCATCAGCAACTTTGACTTGAATGGGCAAACATGTCTCAGGCTGCCTAAGCCCATCCCTCCCTGAGTGTTCATGAATCCTTTCACTCAGCCCCAACCCACCACCTGCCCCAAGGCTCTTTGCCTATTCTTTAATATTACCAGTAAAACATTGACATGGGAGCACCCAGAACAGAAGTCAACCAAACAGGAAGCATTCACCCCTCTCCATGCCTTCCCAATTACAAACAACTTTTCCCTAGTGCCTAATCAACATCCCAAACACTTCTCCCTTTCTTCAGGAGACACCTTAGTAAACAGGTGTGTCTAACTGACTGCTCTCAAGTTTAGCAAATCTCCTGGGAAGCAGCTCATGGCTAAGCTGTCCTGCCTAATAGTTGGTCCCTTTTTCCATCCTTGGGTGAAGATAGGATATACCGGAGACTTGACAGGCAGTGTGGTCTTGTGTCTCCCACAGATGGCTGTGTGGATCAGAAACACTGTTTTCATTTTCAGACCTGGTTTGTTGATCTGGGATGCATTAGCAGAAGTCTGTCAGACTCCAGCTCCCAAAGTGCATTCACCATTTAAGCAGTAAGCTGTTGGGAGAGATGCCACTGCTGTCTAAATGGCTAGAAGAAGCTGTGACCACATTAGGTGATTTAGGAGCACGGTGTTAAAGTGCAGGGAGGCCAGAAGAGCTGCTAATGCACTTTGAGCTTTCTCCCACCCTGAAAAATCTGCAACTGTCTGAAGCCACCTCGCAGGACATGTTTGTAGCCTGCCTGTTACAACAGGTCCCTGATCTCTGACAGATCTTCCTGGATGTTGCTGAAAAAAGCATAATTGGAAAAAGGCCAAAAGCCACCTGCTAAGCCCCAATCATTTTCATCTGAAACTCAGAGTATTTGAAACCAAGGCTATTGAAATGAATGGCTGGTATCAGCCATCCACTGCACGACCTGCATTGCTCTCCCACACTGCTTTGACCTCAACTGAGACCATTTGCATTTTTACTTCTTCCGCAGTGGCATGAATTAATGATCGATCATGGACCTTCACCATGAATCTCTAGGCTTCTGTCAGCCAGTGTCACAAACTTAACATTATCTAATTGTAAGTTTTCCCATTTAATTGCAATATACACCTGCTCAATGTCCCTCTGTGTGTGGAAAAGCATCATACTTCATTTAAAAAGCCCTCATTTAAATTCTACAGCTAGCTGCACAGATTTAACCATTAAACTGATTTATGTTGCATAAAAGATCAAACCAGATCGCACCTTGTGGCCAAATAACCATAAAAGGTTTCTGTAAAGATCATTAATTCACCTCCCTGGGCAGTTAGTTTAGCAGTAAATATGACTTAGATGACTTTATCCAGTTAACCTTAATCAATTTGTTATTATGATTAGTCACCCTAAATAATACAGATGTGAGAGGGGAAGGTGCTACGGTTCAGACCCTGCTAATGAACAGCCCAGTGCTGCGCTGACCCTGGATTCTATCCTCTGCACCGCAGGGACCGCGGCTGGCCTGTGCTGGGGAGAGCATCCCAGCCAACAGGTAAGCAAATCCCACCACTGCAACATGAGAAAGGGAAGAAGATGAGGGAAGAGCAGGACAGAAGGCAAGGACAGCCCATTTGCCCCATGCGAGGAAGAAAGCTGGCCCAGCCGTCCACATACCAGCTTGAGATCTGGCAAGGTTTTATTTGGCAGACCCTGCTCTGTCACAGACTTCCAGAATGACCTTGGCCAAGGTATTTCATCTTACTGTATCTCAGCTCCCCAGCTGTTAAGCAGGGATGACACTGCTTCCCTCTCTCACAGGAGTGGTCTTAAAGTTTGTGAGGCATTCAAATATCACAGCCCTGGGAGCCATAAGAACTCCTTAAGCAGGCAGATCCATCACGCTCGATCCTCTGTTCTCCTCTCACCCCACACAGCTCCATTGACTTCAACCCATTTACCCTGTCACGGAGGACACGAAATCAGAGTTGGGCCCTTGATCTGGCAAAGGGATTGCCTCTTCCTCGGTGTTGCTGCAATAACCAGCAGAATGGGACCCAGTGGGGGCTATAGCAATGTAAGTGATGATCAGTACTAAAGGAAATAGGCCCATATCTCGGCCACCAAAGTCATTCACACCTGAGCAAAGCACATTATGCTGACAGCCCAGTGCTCCCAATGCAAACTGCTGATATCATCTTACAGCTTTATACACCAGTTTGGAAACAGAGGGAAGAGAAGATGAGAAGGGGCTTAAATCTTAACATGCATACTGGTATAGGTTGGCAGTAAATTCATGCAGTAAGTGGAACAATATTGGTATAAAGAAAAAAGCAGGATTCAGGGTGTTTGGGGTGAGAACCCCCAGCCTCCCGAGGGGCAGAGCCCTGCTCCTGTCACCCAGCTGCACTTGGTATGCAGGCAGCACATCGGTAAATCAGGACTCCCTGCATGAAAGGGCACATTCTGTCTGTGCGCATTTCTCTGTCTGTGTATTCAGCCTCGGCACGGCAAGGAAAGCACTTTATCCTTCATTTCTATGCTTGGCCACATGCTTCTCCGGGCTTCCCACGTTGTGTATGCGACTGTAAGAATGTGGAATACTTCTGTTTCCAAAATGCATACATCTCCATCTCCCAGGAGAAGGACTCCAAACTCACTCCTACGTCCAGCATGAAGTGCTGAACATTTTCTCCTAAACCCAGCTCCTTCTTCACTAGGTGTTTGATCTGAGCAGAAAACAAGGGCATGATCAAAACCAGTCAGTTAGGACCTTTTTGCTGACCCCAGTGGGCTCCAGATGGGGTTCTCTGTGTTTCATTACTTAGTTACTCTTACAAGACGCTTGAGTATACCTTGCAACCTGCAAAGCTGGTAATGTGGAACACAGCACATGAGGAGAGACAATGTAATTCACTTGGGAAACTTAACATGCTAATAGAGATCCCTTGTTTCAATGTCAGTGATCTTTTCCATGAACTTAGTTGCATGATCACCATTTGTCCTTGGATGTAAGTTTAGCTTCCTAGCAGTAAAGAAAGGGGATTATAAACTTGCACAGAATACAGGAAACCTCTGTTGCTATGATAATAGCTTGCACTCTTCTGGATCTGGCTGCAGGACTGTGGCCAAAGCAATATTACAGAAACCAAATAGTCTATCGCCATTCTTAGCAACATTCCCAGATCCACAGAAATGAAAGCATCAATTAAGTCTGAGAAGAAAATAGGATTGATTTTAAGAAAAGAGGGGTCTGACTTTGTGCAGCATTTAAGAAGCATGTGTTCAAATTTAAGCATTTGCCTAAGGGTCACCAACTTCAAGGCCTAAGTTATGTCTTGATTTGGAATCTAAAAGCTTCAGCATTGAAAAGCAAAGGCACAGAAGACTTCATTTTTATGATTAAAGGCATATCACATCAATCTCACATCAACAAGAAGACTTTATTTATAGAATGTGATATTAAATCTGAATTCCTTTCAAATATTGAGAGTATTTTGTTACATTACGCATCCAGGTGCTACATGTGATTTTGACAGACAGGCTCATCTGAGAGGTGCCAATTAACAATCACACTCAGAAGCAGAGCATGACAAAAGTCACAACATCATCAGAGAAGGAATGTGTTTTCTCTCACAGGAGGAAATAGCAATGAGGAAAAAAGTTTGTTCACCTCCTCCAACAATATGTGAGTAGTTCCCCTCAATTATCCTATTACTCTTTTACTAACTACAAAGAAATATCACAAAGAGTTTTAATAAAAGCATGAAGAAATTATTTCTATTTTATGCAATACTTTTCCATTGTTACTAATGAGTCAGAGAGAGTTAAAACTTGATGAAAAGGCTGTTGATTTTTTATCATCATGTTTGCTTTTAAAGCAAACTCTCTCAAAGCACTCATTGGAGTGCTTAAGCAAGCCAGTGAGTTCCACATTTGTTCCTAATCTGCTCTGAAGGAAGGGGGCCAGCAGCAGGGTGAAACAGGCAGCGTCTGGCACTTCTGCTTATTTTCTGATAGTGTTTAAGGCAATAGTCTAGACCTGAATGGTGGTTTAAATTGCTGGTCTTGAATTTCTATAGTACTTTTCTTCTTGGGAGAAAATAATGGTGTCTTACACACTATGGCCACAATGCTTCACTGAGTTTGTTCAGGCTTCATGTATGAAAAAGGGGATGAATTTTAGGAGGATTGGGGCTAGAGGTCACTGTGGCCACTGCTTAATGCACACAGGTGCTGTTTAAGGGTACAGAGCAGAAAATCCTACATGACTTCTTGTTCTATTAAATCTGTTGAGAAATAACCATGCAAAATGGAACTGGCACTCTTCACTTCTGAAAAGTGCCAAGTGATAATTAATGATTTCGAATGTCAGAAACTTCATTTAATATCTTTCCTGAAGGGCTAGTGACACCATGCCTGACCGAATCAGGAGGAACAACTCTCTTGTTCAAGTCACCATCTGTCAACCCTAAGGGTCTTTCTTTAGGACCATCCCGTTCAAGCGTTATTTCCTATAGAAGATCTGTCAAGAGCATAATGTGCCCGAAGCTGTGACTGTGTGCTGCTGATAGGTGAGGCTTTCTGTCCTACTGGTATCTCAAAATGGCCCAACTCACCCCTCCAGTCATGTCTTTGTAGACGTTACCTGTTGCTGACTCACATCCTGCCAAAGAAGTAACAATCTCCTACAAGAACCAGCTCTGATTGCCACATCGCTTCCAACAAGTGCGTACAACCAGAGAAATACCAAACCTTGTGTAGAGCATGAGGTACTGAGCCATGTTTATGCTACTGAACTCACTGAGTAAGAAGCTTAGCAATTCAGCCTGGTTTTACATATTTAGTCTACATCATAACGTAATGAAAAGATTTTTAACAATAAAGCAATAAAGGTGTTCTCAGGTTACTTGGCACAAGCCCCCTGGATGGTTAGTTTTTCTTTTGTTCTCAGTGAATTGCCTTTGAAACTTTCCTATTACTGAGAGAGAGAAAAAGATGTCATTTTGCTGGGCAACAACTTTCATTTGTATTCAACTTTCTTCCTTGTTTTGTCAACTTCAGACAAGGGTAACAGGTTAATTGATGTTTTTAGTGGTATTACAGATGCCAATTATAAGGCGTGTGCTAAACTCCTATGTTCTAGTTAAGTGAAATAAAACAGACCACATATACCATCCATGCTTTGCTATCCAAAGTAATGAGAAATCAGAATATCCCAGGTAACATAAAACAAACAAACAAAAAAAAAAAGACAATGCAAATAGTAAAGAGACACCTCGCTACAGTGAGTCAGCACAGATCCAGCATGGCCGGCTCTGAGACAAAGCTGAAAAGCCCTGCCTGATCTGAGCAGCTCCCCAGCTCTCACCAGGCTTAGAGGTTATGTGCTCAGGCTCCACGCTGCACCTGAGCAAATCCTGCTGGAGCCTGGGGCTGCTCTCCCAGTGGTTTGGACCCAGCCCCAGCTATGTTTATGACATCCAGCTGTGCCAGAGCCATCGCTGACCCCACAATCAGTGTGGTGGTCACAGCACATCCCCGTCTCCCATGGGAAACCCAAGTGTCTTCTGGGCCACACTACCTGTAACATGCTTATGGCCTGAAAAAAATCCACAGAGCTACATGCTAGTTTAAGAAGCTTACTCATGGACTGGGCAGACAAGAAAATGTGAAGGATTTAACATTTTTCTTATTTAAATCTGGAAACACTTGGTAGATGCAATTAACCTTGTGTGGTCAGCTCTTCCCACGGCTTCATGGGGCTGCATAACATTCTCATCCAAACTGCTCATTCGGTGCAAAGTTCCTCTTCAGAGAGTTTTCTTCCAATTTTTACCCCCTCTTCAAGTGGTATTAAAGAAAGGACTTGGGCAGCTGGACTTCAAATGACCCTTGAATGCTGTGCTTACTTTCCCAGCAGGATGTATGAACTGCCTCATCAAATAAGTCTCAAGCGGACAGGTTTGTTGATTGGGAAAGCAAAGTTTCAAACTGAGGGTAAAGGGTATGTCACAAATATTAGTGTAAGTACAGTGAAGGCCCTATATCCTTGCAGAGAACAGTGTTTGCCCTAGGCTAAAGTCTGCGCTAATATTTTGAATTTATATCGCATCTTCTCAGCTGATCTTACGGGAAAAAGGCTGATGGGATTTTATAGCTCAGCAGCTAATAGGATTCTACACGATTTGATAAAGAAAGAAACTGCCATCATAGGTTTAACTATTCTGTAACAAGGAATATAGAGCTCTGTTAAATTTCAATATTTTCTAAAATATATACACTGAAAATAGTGCTGCAAATCAACATTATGTTTTAATAGTTTAAAATAAATACCTGGATGTGTAGCTGCTGATGAACCCCATACTGAGAAAAATAAGGTATCACATCACTTTATAGCCTCCATCTCTGACAGCTGCAGTATCTTCAACTCCAAGTGCTCCCTTTGCTTTGGAAATCTGGATTCAGAGAAAGAAGAAAACTGGGACTCTGCAAAAGCTTAATCCAGAACCAAGGTAGATCAAAATGAATTTAGGCACTGCTGCTTACAGAAAAGTCCATGGAAGCGTATGGCACACTATTGCCAGTCATCCCCTCTGCAGCATCCAGACTCTCCCCAGACATGTGTAAGCCTCCTTTTGTCAGTACCACGGGTGCTTGCAGACAGGGATATGGGAGCCCAAGCTTTCTCCCCGACACTGAGAGCTGCCATGGGCACCCAGCTCTGCAGCTGCCCAGGGATGAGTGCTAACGCCACAGGGCACCAAGAGCTTCATGGTTTTACCAAACCGGTTTTGAGGAGAACTCAGCTGAACTACCACAGAAGGAAAGAATCAGTAACAATTTGTACACAGGCCAAATTAGAAAGGAAACAAAATCCTGAACGAAGCATATGAAGGACCACAAAGTGCCAGGCAGACTAGATGCCGAAGAATGGATTGAGCGCAGTTGATTTTGACAGCTCCCTACAAATGAGACCCTTAGGAAGCTAAGTCCCTCCTGATGAACTGACTCAGACAAAAAGAGCTGCTCTGCAAATTGGACCTTACCAGAGAAGAGCCAGATAAGTGTATGACAAAGACCATACTTGATCCTAGGGAGAAGATCTGACAAGTCAGACTCAGGAGCCTGAAGCTATTTATGATGGCAGGAAGAAAATAAACTCTCAACTATAATCTTGGAAGAAACAGGCTTGCTGAGCCAAACATCATCTCCTAGATAACAATCTAATGAGAAATCTCTCCTCTGTTCCCTTCCTCCCTCCCCTCCTCTGTGCGTGCATCCCTTTGATGTACAGCTGCAAGGGCTGGCCAGGTGCAATCTGCTTTATTGAGTAATATGCATATAGCTTTGTAAAATATTCTCAAGACTTCAGATGAACCTGGGTTCAACAATTTATGTCCACGAGTTCCAGCTCCTGATAGGGAAGTTCAGCAGCTGCTGGCTGAGCACAACTCACTTGAAGGGCACTGAACCTCTCCTCTTCAGCTTGTAGGCACCTGAGTGAAGGAACTGAGGTGCAGGACAACCCTGAGTCTTTCTACAAGGAAAGGCTGGGCAGGGAACTGGCTCTCAGGGAGGGGAAGGCGATTGAATGGGAGTTTGCAGGGGATTCACTCACTTGCAGTCTCTCTAAACCAAACAGGCACAGTTGTGCCTAAGAACTGAGGACTGCAGAGAGGGTAGGGGCTAGGGATTTTTTTATGTGCTGGCTGCTATGTTCTGGGCCACCACAGGCAGATGTATTTCTCAATTATTCAGCTTCCAAGTGAGGCCAGATTGCTCATCCTGACTTTGACTTCTTCTTCGCACAAGCCCAGCCATGTGCTGTGGAGCTGGTTTGGATGATTCCCTTCTCTTCACCACACAAGGACAAGTCTGTTTAAACCTGCCTCCATCCCCAAGAGTAGGTGTCTGGAGTGCATTGCTGGGCAGACCCCCAAGACAGCTCTCAACATGCCAGGCTGAGCCTCGAGAGCAACATAACCACATCTTTTTTGGCACTTGCAAGTAACTTAACCACTCTGCCAACCTAATGCAACCTGCTTCCAAGAAAGACTAATTAACCCAAAAAGGCATCATACTAGTGTCATCACCTGGCTCTAGATTGCTAAACAAGCACCTCAGGGGCTCACGTGGGCATTTATGAGAAACACTGCTCTGCAACACGTAAGTGTGGTGTAACGTGCTACCTGCTCCTGCCCACAGCTCCAAACTCGTAACAGAAGTGCAGGCAGAGGTGTACGTGCTATCCCACCCACCCCAATCCACACACCCAGCAGGAAGACAGGCAGCATCCAGAGACACTGAGTACAACTCGAAGATGGCAAAAAGGCAACAGTAAGACAGTTAGTTGTAGTAAGGAGTCATAACACACCCAGTCACTCAGTGCTCACAACTGTCTTGCTCACCAGAGCTATTCTCCTCTGTCCACACATGCATCTCCCTGAACCGTGACACCCACTCAAGGACAGCCGCAGAGAAGCGTCTGACCCCAAAGCCAAGTGCTAGCCCCTCACAGCATGTACAAAGGATCAAGAAACACTCACTCCCCTCTCCCTTTGCCAGGGAATCAGCGGATGCTGGATTCCATCTACAGGTTTTTTCCTCTCAGCACACACACAACGAGCAATTTCCAATGTACGTGCTCATTACGCTCCAGTGGAGCATACAATAAAGGAAAGGTAAGCGGCAGCCAGAGGACTGTCTGCACACAGCAGCCAATGATGGGGAAGCTGTTCTCAGCTTACAAAATCGACTCAGACACTTCCAGAAATTCACATCAGATATTCATCCTCTCTGAATGGATAATAAATACATCTGACCCAATAATCCAAGTGTTATCTGCGTTCCAACTACCAAATCATACAATACGGCTACACACCTGATGTAATTTTAATAACATAAGACCACAAAGAGCAATGGAGCACAATGGCGAAAGCAGACAAGGGAACATTGATTTTCAGATTGCATTCCACTATAAACATCAAACTGCTGGCGGTTTATCTGAAATATAAGCAGACCTAAGCGGAGCAAAGGAGGCTGAAGTTCATGCGTTTAGGCTGAACAATGCTTAATGTGCCAACCCCAGTGAATCCTGCAGGCAAGCTGCCTCTGCCAGCCATAACCAGATATTCTTCATTCAGGATCAATACAACTTCAACTACAGTTGTACTAATTGTAATAGCTGGATTTTGACAATGTTCACGCACGTGTTATGCACCACAGGTTCCTGCCTACAGGGAGAAAATTTAAACTTCTTTAGCACAGATAATTATGCTGTATCTTAAGGGCTTGACCAAACTCTTCATGCTCATATAACATACGTTTTAACATGATGAATGCCTTCAGCTCTCACAGACTGCTAGTCCCTGGAAGATTTTCAAGAAAGGCCTCTAGGTAACAGGTCCGGAGGAGAAGGAGGTCCTCAGCTAGCTTTTACTGTCGTTTACTCAGTTCACAATCAGGTATGACTTCCCTGACACTAGCTGAATGATTCCTCTTTGCAACAAGGAAATCACAAGCACAATTTTGTACACTGTACTTTGACTTTATTGAATCAGATAGGGGATCTGAGTTTCCTTTCAGAAGCTATTTTCCACCTAACATACTTGGAAGCAGACATACTGTGTTTTGCTGGCTAAACCATAAGCCATTAATCCCTCTCCTCACTCAGAACGCATAAGCTTCCAAACCACACACCAATGGCACTGAGTTTAGACAAAAACGAGTTAAAATTTTAACCTACTTCTCTATGGGTAGCTTGGACAGACCTGTATTCCTAAATCTAAGACTGGCATGAGCTAGGAAATTTGGATTTATGTTCTGGGGAAGATGGACTCAAATGATATAGCTTTAAAATGGATAAGTTAGGAATATTAAAGAAGATGTCAGCCCTGGATGCAGGGAGAGCTTTGTAGGGATGAATTCTCTATATACTGATGCACTGAATGCTCCATGGGTTCCACCATAAGCATCTGCAGCTGTCTGCTGTCAAAGGCAGACATCAGGAGAAATGCGGCTTCAGTGTGATTGATAGGTCTAGTGAATGACACGGAGAACTTCTAAACTCTGATGGCTCTGATGCCTGTCAGTTTTTACCCCGTGTCACTGCAGCCGACAGCCAACTTTCCTTCTTTACTGAACAAATACACAAGGGCCTTCCTTCTGGGCCAGCAAAATCTGCAGCCAGATCTCAGCTGAAAGTCATTACTTACTTGCAGAACAGTTTTACTGTAATGCTCAGATATCCCAAGAAATGCAGTGGCCACAGAAAAGAGAAGACTGGATTGGGCAGGTACAGCCTCCAAGGAGATGACCATGCTTAGGCACTTTTGCGCTTTCACGGGAGCCTGGGGAGGACTCCCTGCTGATTCCAGCGGCAACAGGATCATGAAGGCAGACAATCCAGTTACCTAGCTGATAAAAACTTGATATTGGCGTTGCTCTCACATTGGTCTCAAGCACAACATTTCCTGGTTCTTTCAGAAGCTTTCAAGCACTATTTGGGGATTGGTGATCATTTCTTCACCATCACTGCCTCTCTGAAGTGCTAAAGAAACATTTACCAGTATGCAAATACTTAAAATTTTGAGTTTACACAAGAAGAGGAGATGCTTCTAGACTAATGTCTGTTTTTCTTTGGCAAAAATACAGTACAGAGCTGGTCACATTTTAGAAGATATCTAAAGCCTAATATTTTTTCAAAGAACAAGATCCTCTACAAAATAAATAAAGCAACAGAGCTTGATTCTCCACTGGACACCTCCAATTTCACACCGGTGCACCAGTATCAATCAAATGGCCAAGAATGAGTCACAGTCTGGAAGACACACTTTTCTGTGGGAGATTCAGAGTATTCAATCTTGTTAGCTTATGAAAGAGCAGGTGAAGAGGAGATTTCATCACAGTCTGTAAGTACCTATACAATATCTGATCCTAGGTGGTTCTTTAATCCGGCAGACAAAGGTATAACAAGATCAAAACACTAGAAGCTTAAATTAGACAAACAAACTGGAAAAAGCAGACTTTTTACTGTTCACCTAGCCCTTCAACCTGGAATGTCATAGATTGTCCATTTCTTGCATGTTCTAAGTTTGAATTTCTTCCTACTATAGATAAGTTCCAGCACAGTCATACATTATTGGATTTAATGCTGGAATTAGCAGGTGAAATTCTGTGTTCTGTAGTTTAACAGAAAATCAGGCTAGATGCTTATAGGCTGTTCTGGCTTTAAAAATAAATATGAAATAGAGTTATACAAACAATAAGAAACAGTTATACAAACATGAAATATAATAATGCCACTAATCAAATAATTTTTCGACATTTAGAATATATTTTTACTACAAAAGATGTGTTGATTATGAAACAGTAGGTAAGACCTCCTTTCTTTTTGTCTGTAAGGAGGTTGGCTCCCTCATTCCTTACACTCATTTAATTTATTTTGGGGTAAAGTGAGAAGGTTTGGGATTTGTTTGGGTGGATTTCTTGTTATTATTAATTTCTTCCTCATACAATTAATATAAAGGCAAAACTCTCACAGATGGAAAAAGCACATTCATAACCATGAAGATCTTCAGTCTTTAGCCTGGAATGCAGCTGAGCTTTCCTTTCTCAGCCATTACAGTTTCTCAGCTTCCACAAATGGATATGGATATTTACTCTTTTCCTTTTTTTTTTTTTTTATTCTTCCATTTGCAGCGTGCTAGGGGATTTCACTCAAAGTAACACATGCTCCACAGATTAGCAGGTTCTTAAAAATGCGCTTGCCTTCTCTTTATGGGCCTGGTCTATTAAAAATAAGTTAACAGAAAGACACCCATTAGCTTCTGTGGGTATTGGATTGGGGCCTAAATTATTGCTAGTGCTGAACACGCACAGTCAGAAAGTATTTCAGAACACATATGCTCCCCACTGCTTTCCAAGTCTCAAGCAGATTTCCCTGAGATCCTTTCCCAGCTCCAGTGACTAGCTCTGGAGAAGACATCTGCTCTCCCATGGAGCATCTCCCTCTAATGCTGGGCAGAAATCAGGCATTCCCTGTGTGCTCACAGTGGGTTTATATCACTTATCTCAGGCTTTATGCCACACACACACACACACACACAGCTCTTCTATACACCAGGTTCTCTCCTTTCCATCCCAAACTGTCAGCTTCTCCTTTCTAGGTCATCAACAGGAACAATACTTGCAGCTCACAAAAACCAAATTGTTGGTGAACCACTGATTTTGATATGGTCACATTTCTAAGCAGCCACATCATACCCCATATACACAGCACATCTCTATTTATGCATCCAATGCACCTTGTGAGCTGAGGAGAAATGTCTTAATGGATCAAACAATTGCATGTGATGTACAAAGTACATTTTGCAGACTCCTAAACATTTCCCTGGCAAGACCATCAGTGGGCTCGCCAGCTCATTACAGAATGCTAATTACATCCCATCAAGTGACCTGAAATTGCTGAACAGCCCTGAGTTATGTATGCTTTCATGGGAAACACCAGAAAGCTAAAGCTCTCCACAGTTGGCTTAGAAAAGATTAGTTTACAGAGACGTCTGTTCCTTGTCAAAAAATTCCTTCGATTTCTTTTTTTCATGTTGCACATGGACAGATCATTATTGGCTTGAAATTGCAGAATCCATTTCTTCCTCTCAAGAAAATCTATGCTAAGTCTTACTGGGTTAAACTAGTAATTTCTAAAAACAAAATGAAAACAGGCAGAAACAGGTTTCTGAAGATAAACAGAGTTTAAAAAAATAGTTTTAGTTTTAAATGGAAGCAGAAGCGCACGCGTAGAGAGCTGAATTTTTCTAAGTGAAACCAGAAGTTGAAATCCAGTTGTGTGCAATCTAGACTGCTCCACCACTCCCACTTACTCCAGTTACCTCCTCATTTCCCCATTACTGTGATGCTCACTTGTTGCCTCTTCTCTTGAATTAGGCATCTATCCCCCAAGCTGCCTGTAACTGCAGTGTCGCATTCGCTGCAACAGGGCACAAGGTTTAGCTGTACAGAGCACTTTGCCATCTGTTCAGGGCTGGGTCTGACCTACATTGCGTGTTTGAAAAGCATCCCATATGCTGAAGCCACACTCCTCACAGAGGCCTCTCAGTGTTACTGACAGGCAGAACAGGAACCTGCTTAGATATTAGCACAAAAATTAAAAATTACAGATTCTTTCCAGTGCCAAGGGGTTCTTCATTCCTACACCTCTCCAACAACTTTCCTCAACTGGTTTTACAGCTCTCCTGAAGGAGATAAGTGCCTGTATTTACAAAATGGGAAAAAGCGCACAGGAAAAACTGATAGCAGAACCAGAAATAGTCCCTCAGCTCCCCAGTCCCAGGCCAAAGCCAAATACGCTAAGCTACACTTGTCTCTCAGGAAGCTGCTATGGTCAACTCCCTTCAAGTGCTGCATTAGTGTTTCTGAATGGGCTGGGTTTATTTTAAATAACTCCTACTCGGAGAGAGTACGCAGGCTAGCTTGTGCGTAAAATATGCTAGTATGCTTTTCCGATTTGATGCCTATAATATCCTGCATGGTTCATGCTAGACAGAAAGCAGAAAAAAGCTGCAGGATACTATCTGCTTCCACCACACTGCTGAGCTGGCAGGGGATAAGGACATGCATGGGGAAGTCAGGAATTGATTGGCAAATATGTCCTATCTGTTCCAGTTCTGGTCACATTAACAGCAAGGCTCCTGTGAGTTATCTCTGCTGAGTATGCTCAGTGCCAGCTGGGCAAAGGAATACTATTCACCTCCAACTCCTACCTTACCAACTTTGTTGTCACACTGTGAAAATGCCAGAGACACATCAGAGCTGCAGAATTTAGAGCTAAAGTTGTCAATATGGAGAGAGGAGACAGACGTCTCCCAAATCTAAACACTCATCAGGTCTCTTTTTCCCTGACGGTTTTGATTCTGCCCATCTCAAAGATGCACTCTTGACCACTGCAGCATTTGAGCTCTGCTCTCCTCACAGCATGTGAGCTGTCTGACCCCAACAGCCCAGAGCTGATCGGGGTGACAAGTGACATCTGACAAAGAATGACAAGAGAGAATATCTGCAGAGATAAGATATGCCAAAGAGGACCCTGGCACATAGAGCTTAGGCCCTTACCTGGAATAGTAACACTTAGGTCCACAGATACTGTTTGAATTTGATCATCTTCCCAGTTCTTGAGGAACAGATTGGGACCAAAGTCAAAAAATGAACCTAGCTAGGTAGGAAAATAGGAGCTGCCTTTAAGAAGGGATGTATTCAGTTGCTCTCCACGGTCTAGGCAAGTGTACAATGTGCTCCAGACTTCTTTATATGCTGGTTCCACTCAAAAAAAATACAATTAATTTAGTCAAATGGGGAGATCACTCACCTAGAGACAACAATGCAGTCCACACCTGAAGGCTAAAGAACTGCTTACAGAGCCACAGCTTTCCAGGAAAGGATTTAGGGAGTCAGAGCAAGCAAGCAACTCAACATGAGTTTCCAATGCAAAGCCTTACATCAACAACAAGAGCAGAGCTGAAGCAGAAAAGTCATTTAACTTGAGTTGAAATAGTATATACCCTATCCCAGTTCATCTGCACTAAACCAGCAGGAGCTTTCCTCCACCTAATGAGCAGCTGACCTAAGAGGGCAGTAACCCCAGCACCACTACAGCCCAAAGAGAACATGGGAACACAGATTTGACATTTACAAGCTGGAAAGAACATAATGAAAATGGTGAAGACAGCTTTGTATTTTCTGAAATGTCTCAGGAGGGTGTAAGATGGGAAGCAGCAGTACTGCGGGAATGTCCTCTACATTTCTGAGCGATATGACAGAACGTGCCTCTAACTTTGGCACTTGAAGACTTCTTGTTTTCTTTCCAGCAGTTAACACAGGGGATATGCCTGACACAATGGACCACGCACCAGGAAAAAGCTCTGGAGGCCTTTGGGAAGCACTCACCTATGCCGGGGTGCAGCACTGTGCTGACCCCCTGCTCCAGGCACAGCCCGTGGGAAGCTGAAGGACCCACCGCCCAGCTGCACCTGCAGCAGGGGCTCATCAAAGGAAGGGGACAGCGGTGACAGCTCCACAGCAAGCGGAGGGCAGATGGCTCTCAGGGACTAAGGGAGCTCTCTGTACATGCCCAGCCAGTATCAATGTGACCAGTACAGTCCACACTCCATACTGGTCCAAGTACACAGCACCTAAAATTTTTGCATCTCCAAATTAGCAATGGTTAAACATATCTAAGGACCTGCTACGAAGTAGAAAGAATATCAGCTTTCCTTCATTCACAGAGCCATCTCTGTGTGGCCTGGAAAGCCCACAGTGATGGTGCAAAATGAAAAACTACCAGCACAGCTTGATATAAGCGCATGCAAATGCATCCAGGATACATACATATTCCATGCAGAGGAGGGCAGGCTAAGCTGCCGTTGCAGCATGTGCATACTAAGTGGAGGCTTTGCAGTGCTACTGAACAGAAAGCATGAGGTGTCTATTTGCACAGACAAACATGATAGTCAGATTCAATTATTCTCTGTGGATGGCTCTGAAACAAAATACTAACACACCAAACAGTGTTCTAATGAGGGGGTCCCATCCCTGAAGACCTGTTAGTTCAATTTATATAGCAGAAGATACAGGGACAGTCGTGTCTGAATAATTGGAAAATGAACCAGCATACCTAAAACGTTCAGAATTGCAATCTGGTTTCACTTGTCATGCAGTTTTCCACATCTTTTTCCTTTGCTTGGCTTTGTTCTGTTTTCTGACAATACAAGAGATGAAAAAGAAATTTCTGTTGGCAACCCCCAACATACACCATATTCTAAAAATGTTCAGGGTTAATGAGGCTTTTCTGAAAAATGCCATTTTCTCCACACATGTAACTCACAAGACATGGGAGCCCTTTGACCTTAGAGCAAGCTGAAAACTTAAAATGCAGCTCAGCAACCTGAAGGACAGTCTCTGTGATTAAATATGGCAATGTAGACAATCCAGGTTCAATACTGATTCTGCCTCTGATACCTGCTCAGTCCCTCAGTCTCAGCCCCTGGTCATCACCTTGAAAATGGAGTTCCAAAATTGATTTCATAGCAGGTCTTCAGCAACATGATTTGTGCATGTGCTACAGATAGTTCTAGAGGGTACTAATAATTTAGGGCAACTCTAACAATACCACTCCGTGGATCTTACTCTGGATTCAACTTTTTGCTAGACTAACAAGAATAACAAGCCAGCTGAGACAGTCACTCCCCTGCCAGAGTAACCCAGCTGTAAATCTTGAAATCTGTCCCAGAGTCTTGGGACATTTCATCTTGGACTCATCTTTAGTTTAAATCACCAAGAAAGAAAATTCAGCATTTGATTGAAACCATTGACGTACAGAGCAATCCTTACTGATCAAAGAAAAGTGATTATCTGCTCTTTTTTTGAGAAGGGAAATGACTGTTCCTAAAGAAGAGATCACAAATGCCAATGTGCATTTTCAATAGGATTCTGAATTATATTTCACAGCTCCAGATAAAAATTAATGACCTTTGCGTTGTGGAGAATGCTCCAACTGGGATCACTATTTCTTTTATTTCTTATGCCTTACAGTACAGACACAGAGTAAAATGTCTTCACAGATACAATTGTGTTATATCACGATACTAGACAGACACGGTGCTGAGACCAGACAATAATTTACTCATTAAGGCTCTGATCCAGTTTCCATTGAAATCAATGAAAAGGTTTCCTCTGCCTTGAATGACTATTGACCGGATCAATCTTTTTGTCTTCATAGCTGGAAACGGCAATTTTGCCTTACTGCTCTGTGACCTTGCTTTCTCATTAAACTTCACTCAAGGGATTCATAAGATACAGAATACTGCATATGGAAGATAACTCAAGAGATTTATTATAGCCAGTCATGTCTAAATAGAGTAGTGACAAGCAGGCGAACATACTTCTTTTCCTACCGTGCAGTCTGCTGGCCATCGTGAGTATGTCAAGTTTTACTTTATGCAAGAGTTTACACATAATATCCAGATCTCACCCCTTACAAAGACATGGAAATATGTGCCATGGGGTAAAGTAAGGACGATTCGAACTGTGAGATTGCTGGGGTTTGCTGATGTTGATTTGAATTGGACACTTAAACACGCATACAACAAAAGTTGAGCTGTTTGTGCTCTTCTATTGAACTCTGCTGGGTCATCCAGTCTCTTCCTCTCGCACACAACCACACCATTGATCCCTTTCATGAACAACCATGATCCACATTAAACACATTCCCCTTTTCAAAAGCTGTGACTGAACCCTGCCCCTCACTTCTCTAGTGGCCGGAACATTACAGTTTCCAGTTTGAACTTACTCACAACCAACGCATATGTATCTAATCCTGTGCCAACTTAGTCTTTAAGCTCCAATCGTTCTTTTCCTTCCCTGGTATTAACACTCATGATATATTTATGGGCACTCATATCCACTTTCCACCTCAGCCTTGCTGGGATAAGCAAACCAGGCTATTTTCGTTTCCTCTCTAATGATGTTTTTTCACTCTGTTAGGAATATTTTGCACCTTGCAGTACTTTAAGCTACATGCAAAGGTCTAGACAAATTATTATATTTTACAGCCAGATTAAGCCATTATGACTTCCTGAATTACCCTGGCTATAGAATACCACCTGTAATTCCTGCATTTTGGCCATCATTTCAGGTTGAACTAGGGCACGTACTTAATAGGCAGCAGAGAAACAAATCCATAATACTCTAATGCATCAATCCCCAATTGTGCTCAGGTACCAAAATGATCAGAGGCTCAGTAAAGGATGTACAGAGGGTAGAGCAGTAAAAGCCAGAGGCCATGAAAAATGCTGTATTGTTTTAACAAATATACATTCTATGACACGGTGAGCATCACAAAGTGCTTTCAAAGTTAAAGGATAAACTTGTTATTCATCCAACAATTATAACAATATCAAGCTTTTCTTTACAAGGAAGACTCCTAGAAACAGTTCCACTTGTTTTTGGTTTTGTGCAAATACCTAAAAATCATTCCAAGAGTGCAGAGAGAAGACCATAAAGAAGAAAACACAGAGGTGGAAAGGGAAATTGATTTAAGATAAAAGCAAAACTAGCTTTGAGGTTTTGGTCTAAACCAAAAAATATATGGAAAAGATAATGGTAACATTGGTTTTACATTCTGTTTTGTAAACAATAACACAATGCAACAATAGGTCTTCATGCAGCCCACAGATCTTCAGCTGGTGCAAGTCAGCTGTACGCAGAAATGTCAGTCCCAGCAGGATCCAGGACACCCTTGGACCGACCAGTTCAAAAGGAGCTGAGCATTCCTGGGAGGCTCCTGCTCCTTTATCCTAATGATTCCAGTCATCTGGCTCTGAAGCTCACTCCTACTAGTAATGCCTTCTTCGATTCATGACTGCTTTGAAGCAAGTGCAGAACTATTTGTAGATGAGATACTAATTCTGCATGAGCAAATACAGTACAACCTGTGGCTTAGCTGTAAGAACTCCTGAGCACCCACAGCTTCCATTAGCTTCGTCTGAAGCTCAGAGTCTTCAAAAGCAGAGCCAGCATGGCCTCAGGGCCGGATTTTTCCCCAGCCCCAGAAGCACTGAAAACTAAAACATAAGGGTTATCAAAGGAGTGAGTGAAAATGTACTAGATTGTATAGAGTACATTAAATTAATACTTAATGTGTATCTATCTAGTGCTCCCTGCCCCTAGTCTGCCAGTGAGACACCAACCAGGACAGCTCCACAACTGGGAAAGCAGATGGGCTGCAATATTGTCATTATGAAGAACCAGACAAGGTCCTACTGCTCACAGGCCCCCGAACATATGCTTCCCCAGGACCGATGCTTTACGTGCTAAAAAAGGCAATGCACTGGATAAAACTATAAAGGTGTTCTAGTTTAAAAAAGAGGATCTGTGAATGTTGGGATTTTTCCATTGCTGGCCATATAAACTCGGCTGCAATAAGAACATGAGTATTGTTATGTCCGAATCTACAGCTCTCCTGTGATGCCTGGATTTAACTTCCAGTAAGCCCGCACTTATATGAACGTAACTTTCTTTTCCAGTTTTCTTTGGCTCTGTTTTCCAGGCCTTTGTATTTTGATACAGAGCACAGAAAGCAGTACATAAAGTGTTTTAGAAACAGTATATCCTATAGATTTAGGGTAAGACATATATTAAGGATATGAACTGAACAACTGAACTACCTCTGCACCTTCACGGGCTTTTGCAAATATTGCGGCCATCATCCTATCTTCATTTCTGAAAGCAATGGTGCTTTAAGATCTGGCCTTCTTGCTATCAGCTTAATTAAAAGCTTCATTAAATGAACTGTTTCACTTTGTACTGAAACAAATTAGGAATACTTACATGATCAGTCAGCTGAGCAGCAGATAATGAACAGCTGAGAGACACTAACAACCTAAATCAGTACAGCTGTTTAAAAGGCATGGGCATGACTATCTCTCAAAATTTGCTGTATCCTTGTGAAACAGATAAATATGCTAATAGATACACCCCTCCCACACCTAGATTTCTTAATTACCCTTGTGTGGTCTGCTGTAGCCATAAGGGATCCAGGACAGACCTGAGGGCAGTAACCAAAGTCTTCCTGTACTGCACCCACTTCTCAGCCAGTATCTCTCCTTTGGGTGTTGGCAGCAGCACCAGGCAGGTTCCCTGTTCAGCTGAACTCCCCCCAGCAAGTTCCTCTTGACAAACACTGCATTTTTGTCTACAAACAGCTGTGAGGCTGATTTTATTGTTGTCCATAAATAGACTGCATTTGCAATCAATAAATAAATAAATAAATAAATCACAGAGGAAGTCCTAGCAGTTTCATGAATGCTCATGTAAATGCGCTTTGACATGAGAGTCTGGACAACTGACTCATTAAAGCCCCCCCCTCGCTTACTGAACACTTTGCCATTCACTCTGATGTTCGACAGACTTGCATGGGACTTGTCTACGCTACACCATTGGCCACCAACAGACTATGGCTATGCAAAACCACAATGAATTCCTCTCAAGCAACTCTAAAACTGAAACTTGCCTGCTTAAAAGTCTAAGTGTACGTTATTTTGAGTAAGAAATAAATTTATCAAGACTCAAATCCTTTTGTGAAGACAAAAACAGAGCTATATTTACTGAAAGTAGTTGCTGTGATTTATATAAGGGATACAGAACCTCAAAGAAGGTACCTCTTAGCACAACCCACTGATTTATGGACACAGGGGTCTAAGCAATACATTTTATTTCCTAGAAGGGTCATCTTGCCCCGACTACCAAAGTAGGCAATATGAGCTGACATCACACGTAAGAACAGATTCTCTGGATGTACATACAGATGCCTATGATAATCTTTAACACAAATCCACTCCCGAGACACAGGTGAATAGGAAAGAATTTGAAACAAACTCCTACTTATTTCTAATCCAGGAAATCAGGGTAAAATTCCTCAATGGGGTTTAGGTTTTCTATTTGTTTTGTTTTGTTTTACAGAGGAAGAAAATCGGTGCTCCCAGAATGAGGAGGTGCTGTATGCCAAATGTCAGCATGGAGCACGTTTTTACAGCCAGCTTCTAAACCCATGAATAAAGAAAAGGGCTTAGCGGAAATACTGACAGAAGTTTAACCACAGTGGGCCAAAGTTAGCCCTATGTAGGTGCAGGCAACTCCACTGATGCTAATGTATTTACACCAAGGCTAGAGTTGGCCCAATGCCTCTAGCTGGCACAGCTAAAATCTGTAGGCGTGATACAGAAAGACGGCAGCCTGGAGAGACTGGATGCTTCCCCCTGAACCTGTTGGGATGCATGTTCATCAGAATGGATTGCATCAGTTCCTCCATGAATAAGCACCTGCAGATTCACCCATGATCAGCTCTAAAGAAACTCAATGCCAGCTTTTCAGGGGGCAATGATTATGGATTACAGTGCTCCTAATAAATTGTAAAGCTTGAGGGATGATAATGTGCTCCTCACTGGCAGAAACCTCCGTCAGGCCTCTTTTTGCACGCAGCGCTGTGCTTGGGGTTTTTAAGAGAAAGACCACACAGGGATTTTGACATCCTGTAAATGGAAAGCTGTAGCTGGTTTCTAAACATGATGAATCCAATCCAGAGGGCCTTAGCTTCAGCAGGGAATGAATGCTCAAGCTCAGGGAAAACAATGGTGCATTATCAAATTAATTTCACAGTGCAGATCACGTGAGATTCCCCAGAGTCCCTCCAATGCCAAAACACAATCCGATTGTGTAGATCAGCAGCACAACTGCTGTCATCAAGGGTAAATTAACTGGCCAGACTCATCCCTGGTGTAACCTCGCTTGAATCACTGAGTAGGTCAGTGGGATCCTGCAAAAGACAATTTGAAGATGGAATTTGACCTGCTTCACGTTTTGCCTGTAAGTGGAATTTCCAATCGATGTCTAGATTAGTATATTCTGCTCCAGTAAGGAGCTCCACATAGACATATATTTTGTTCATATAGAGTCCCACTGCTTTGAAGTAAATAATGCTTGCTCCATTTTCATTAATGGAAAAATAATGGGTCACAGCAGGCAGCCTCTGAATCCTACACACACAGGGAAGCATAAATACCCATATGCAGCCTGACATAGACTGCACCTCTATCATAATCAAACTGAAAGGCTACAGTCCTGCAAAGAATTCTGCATGGGCACATCTAGAAATGTACCTTTTGAAACATTTGTCAAAAAGCTGTCCTGAGCAAAGCAGCTTTATCTCAGCAAATGCTGAGAACCTTGATGAAGTGTGCACACACTGAAATAGTTCAGCACAGCACAAGATCTCACAACACTGTGGAAACCAACATGACAAGTACGTTAGGGATTTAACTAAAGACATTTAGTGTTAGATGTATGGCCTGCTACCATGAGCTGAAAGATGAAAAGTTTCTGACTGCAACTTCTGTAGCTTCATTACAGCCCAAGTCCCTGAAGATGAGGCAGACACTTAGCAAGAGCTACACAAGCAACTTGCAGCCTGAATTCTACATTTCACATGCTTTAAATTTGTTGGCATTTTCTCATGAAAGGTGATGCTTATTCACAGTTCAAAAAAAATGGCTGATACAGAAGAGAACAGTGGTATCATACATGACACAAGAGGTATGGCACAAGCTGTTCAATAACACAAAGGGCAAGATCACGTATTTAGAAAACAGCAGGAATATTGTGGATATCACTGTCTAGAAAGAGGAAAATAAAGACTTGGGTTTATAGCTGTATTCACGAGCGCATGAACCATTAACAGGACACAGTCGCTAAAAGGACAAACTAAACTACATCACTGTATTAAAACACATTTTTCTGGCAATGGTGGGAAAGCATTAATGGAGCTGTACAGTACAGTTCTCTCTCATATCCAAAGAGGAATTCAAACTTGAGTAGATCCAGAGAAAAGCTACTTATGCTATCAGACACTTTATGAATCTCATGAACTTAGACTGTTTAGCCTAGTAAAACAAAAGCTGAGAGGTGAGATGATTACTGACTATAAATATATCAGGTATAAAAGAGCTTTTTAGGTTAAAAGAAAGTGTTCATGCACAAAACCAAATAATATAAACTATCTCTGAATAGAATTAGTATAGACCTTGGAAAATATTTCTGACCAGAGGACTGAGTTTCTTTAACAGTTTTCCAATGAGAATAGTGGGGGCAGGATACCCACGTGCTTTAAAAAAGGCTCTTGCTAGATTTATTAAGGGCTCTACAACATACCATCTTCCAAGACCAGGGAGCAGAGAATATTCCTGAGATGTCATCCGAGTCCTGCATCTCTGTGAGGTACTTGAGACTCCACAGCCCTGGTGAGGCACCAGGGTCCCACTGTGCTTGGCACTACACATGCACTCATCACAAAATGATGGACTCTTACTATACTGTAGTTTTTCTGTGTCTTGTCTTACCTGACAGATTCAAAGAGACTCTTACTTAAAAATTAATAAAACAATTTGGCCAAAATTTAAGTCAAGACTACAGGAATTGAGAAGAACTGGAGGGGAGTAGAAGCTGAGGAAGAAAATACTTCAAAACCCAGAGTGTTAATACAGGACGAATAAAAACCTACAACAACTACAATCTAAGGAATAACTGGGCTAAGGCAATTAAAAAAAAAAAAAAGTAAACCTTGTGGTAGCATGATACCTGTTGTCAGATGAACACAAACATTGACTCTATGGGTGCTCCTAGGCCATTGCAAATGAGAAGCGAAGCACGTTAACCTAAACAAAACAACCTCCAGCAAGATTGTGGAGATGAGCAGCTGGAGTGATAACATCTAACTGCAGCTCAACTCCAACAACACATTTGATTGCAGCGTCCACTGCACAGAGAATCAGCCACCAAAGAGCAAGTCATTACACTGTGGTCCCATGATGTGGGCAGTCACACCAGCACACTGCAGGCAGCTGCAGCAACGAGCCTTCCCTGACACTTGTAAATTCTATACGGTATATATATTTGGGGGTGTAATGCATTATTTGCCTGACATATTTAGAAAGCTCTAATTAATTTAGTGATCGATGCTCTAAAACTACTGAGTGAAGTTAAGATTGTTTTTTAAATTGTTAAATTACATTTGTGAATTAACAGGAGCAGGGCTGAGTAATCGTCACTTGATGTTCATGTATAGTTCATTCAGTTCAATTAAGTTCTGCTGTATAATGGAGAGGAGAAAACAGCCAAACTACTATTGCAAGAATCTGGGTGAAAACTAATACAGTTTACAAGTGTAAGAAAAATGGTAGATTTTGTTTAAACCTTTTAAAGAAAATAAGTCTGAGATTTATTAAGGAGGCAAGATATGTACTGTTACTGGTAGAGTTATCTCATGCTTAGAGCGAGGAAGTATTTTGTGAACTATCCTTAGAAGACATTCCACACTGTCCAGCAATACAGTCACATCTGGAGTGGGAAACAGCATGTCATGCAGATGCACAAATGTTTTAGGAAAGAAGGTAAAGAATACTATAGACACTTGAAATGCTACAGAGAATTACATGCAGACACAATATGGGATGTCTTGAACATTCTTTGTATAGGGAACATCTGGAACAATTCCTCCCAGAAAGGAGCCTAAATATTCCTTGTATCTTGTTCAGGTTTTACCTTACTACCTACCACTATGGTAGGAGAGAATCAGTAAAAAAATTATAACAATACCATTGGCATCAAGGATTAAAAAGGACTGATTGTATTTTTAGGGCAGAAAATATATATCATTTTTTGCTTTGCTTTACTGGCTGGCTGGTGAGCTTGCTTGTTACAACTCTGAGGAGGGTAATTTAGAAGAGGGGAGTTAGTTGATAGGCCAAAAGGGAATATGGATCCATATTCTCCAAACTCATCAATCCTAATTCTCTGTATGGATAAATTTCTCAACAGACCCTCTCTCTTAGTGTAAAAGCTCAAGAAAATCAATCAATATATTACTTTTGTTATTTTCCACACATACATTCTCCCCAGCTGTGGCTTGGTCCCCTTGGTGACATTGCTTAGTGCCTACTCACACAGAAGCCCAACACACCTTTCTCTGGAGATTTATTCTCCTCTGTAACTCACCATGGCAGCAAGAATATAAATTGCTCCAATTTGCAATCTGTTCAAGACTCAGGGGCTCAAAAGCAAAGTGCGCTGAGGTATGAAATGGATGGATACTGACCATGATAAGACAGTCTGGATATCAGAATTACTTCTTACCTTAAAGATAATGACCCCAGCAACATCCTATCCTTTGGCAGAGGAACTTAGCACATGAATCACAATTATCTCCCTTAATTCTGCACCAAAGATCTGGTTGTATCTGAGACTTCTCAACTTGTGAGAATCCAGACCCAGGTCGAGATCTGTGGAATGCTGGTCACGTCCTCTTTAAGCTGTGACATGACAAGCAATGCTCTTCCACACCATCAGCAGAGGGGCTGTTACCATGAATTCCTGGCGCCAGTGCCTTCTCTGTACACGTGCTGACAGATGCAACTACTCTTGATCTATCAGCGAACTCTTTACCTTCGAGAAGTCCACATGAGAAAGACAAAACCTTTTACACATCCATCTTTCTCAATTTGCCAGGCACACCAAGAGGAAGCACACAAAGCAATGCTAACTGACTGAGCAGCAGACGATCACCGTAACATTGTGCTGCGCAGGCAGCACAGTCAGTTCCTGCAGCAGACACTCATTCGATCACAAGTGGTTCTGCTGGCAATTTACTTTTCTTGATCCCACAGAAAAAGAGTTTTAGTCTCTGCTTTAAACTTGACTTCTACTTGGTGCCCTCCGGAAAATCAAGGCTAGATAAATGATTTTCAAAGACAAGACAGTTTCTTTTTTTCAGATTCAGAAAATGATTTTGTCTTGATGAATAATACAGGCTTTATCCGTTTAACTTACCTCAGAGCTACAAAGCACCTCTGCTCTCTCCAGGTAACCAAGGACACATGCATTTTTAACACACCTGTCTCAAAATGAGTTTGCAGGCCAGGCAGCCAAAAAATCCATCCTGTAGCTTGGATAATGAGATATGGAGCCATTCAAAACCACTCAACATGCAGCTCCACACTGCCACTTCTGCAGATTCCCTTTATTAAGCAGAGCTCCATTGTAAAGCTTTTCCCTTTTTTGGGGGGGTGAAGTTATGCAAAACCAGTATTTTTAGAAGCATCACATACTGCCAGAGCTCCACAGAAACCTGAGACTTCTACAGAAGGTAGAGGGAAACATCGCTGGTTACTCCACATCAAAACACAGCTAATTTAGCCAGAGAAAGTTACAGTCTCCTCTGAGTTTGCTGGATCTAACACCAACATTGTCTTGACATGACCCTTTCCCTTTCATTTCTAATTCCTTCTTGCACCCACACACCGAATTTCTCCTCTTCCCACTCTAACCACTTGTGCTTTTGACATCATATCCCAGCGTGTTTCTATGTCACTCAACACCTCCACCGTTTGGTTTGTGAGCAAGGCAAATAATCCAGCCCCACATCAAAGCAACAAGTAGGAGCAACCTGAAAACTGCACAGGTTTCAGTAATGGAAGACAGCAAGGAACAAGCAAGGTCTTATTGCCAAACAGCGAGGAAAATTAATGAGGCTTTCAAATGCCCAACTGGCAGTGTTAGTGCGTTAAAAGAATGTAAAAGAGGGGAAAGGACCATCTGCCTGCCAACTATGAGTACTCTCTGGCTGGTGCTAAAAACTCCACTGACTGCTGGGCTTGAAATTCAGGCATTAAAGTTTAAGGGATGTGTTCAAGACTTCTATGAGATGAATGTGATTTACACCAAAAGACACAGCCAGTGATGCTTTTTATCTTCTGTTACTTTTACTAGTATTTTTCCTCTAAATGGATTTTCTGGATCTTTGGCCACTGGTAAAACTTCAGACTTCCAAAAAAGGATCCTTTTTAATTTACAATGAATCATAAAATGTATGAAACAGGGTTGATGTATAATTCCAGATTGCTGCTTGGTTGTTGAGCTGAAATGAAAGAAAATGATAGCCTAATCATCAAACTGAATGATGGCAAGGGTAGTCCAAAAAGGAGTATTTTCCTCTGAAACCCTTTTGCTCTGTGTCCAGGTTCAGACCTGATACAGACAAAAGGAAGGGCTCATCTAGGATTTGGTGGTAGGTGAGCTTATTTTAAAGATGAGGCACCATTTGACACAGTCGTGATTAGCATTCGCTTTCTGAAGGTTTTACTATAGCATCTACAAGTGCTATTACCCCTAACTCACAGCTGGGAAGGCTGAGGTATCTCAGTTCATTTGCAGAATATATCTCCCCTATGCCCCTGTTTTGCTTTTTTGGGGAAAGCAATCTGTGCCTCTCATACACAAGCCTCCATTCAGAAGCTGTCCTGACTTATCCTGACAAGTAAAATCACTTTCTTAAGGCTACCACATGAACACATGTTAGCATCACATTGAAAAAGGAGGTTAGTGGCTTCTCACTGCATGGAGTCATCTTGCTCCAAGCCTGTGGTGCCATATTTTCAGAGGTATCCAGAAATGCAGTTTTATTCAGAGCACATAAGATGCACAAGTGTGTTTATCAAAGGACACGTTGGAATTTCAGCTGGGCATTAATTAGTGGCACCAGAAGATGTACATCTCCAGAGTTAAACATGATGCAGCATAAACAGCAATTTATAAGAATGAAGCTTACACTGATCCTTGATCACTGACATGACATATGGTAACAACAGAGCTATCTAGAAATACTGGAAAAGTGTAAAAATCTAAAAAGACTTAGTTGGGAGAGGGAAAATAAGGGAAATTTAGGCTAGCTGTTAGATGGAGTTCACTACTGGTGAATAGCACACTTTACCAAGGGAAGCAATAGATATTTAGTTATTTGTAGCCAACAGGGGAAAATGTATTGCAAGGGAACAGTCCCACATTAGCAAGGGATGAACTGGATAGGCTGTCAGCCCTTTTCCAATTCTAATTAGCTTATGACTTACTAATAATTCTTCTTTGGTTCATAAGGTCATAAGACCCTCCACAATTCTGTTTACTAGTCTCCTTAAATATATATATTACACAACAGACAGAGAGCACAAGTTTTCCCTGTACAATATGCTGTATCTGTCACCTTACAGGTACTGAAATGTTGTGCAAACTCTTTTCACCACGGAGATTTTACTTTCTAAATGATGCTGAGGGTCATTTTAACAATAACGTCCTCTTGCACTTTGCAAAACAACAGTGCAGTTGCACCATGTCTCTCTGAGACTGAGTGTGCCCGAAAGCTATGCCTGGATTAAAACAAACAAACAAACAAAAAAAACCCAAAACCAAACAGGTTGTGATTAAGATCTATTGAGATACCTGAAGCAATTCAGGGCTCTGTCTACAAATACTGTTTGCATTCCTAGCAGCTGTAATGCACTTTCAGCTCAGGCTCCAAAATTCAAGAGACTTTGCATCAGCCATAGACTAGGTGGACTAGCAGCCCATCACACATCTCATACCAGTTCTGGAAGAAGACACGAGACAAACAAAGGACAAAATGAGTAGTTTTATGTTCAGATGGGACAAAAGATGTGCTAAGAGTTGGAAGAAGCCAGTTATTGCAGGTGGGCTACAAAGAGAAGCATTTGGAAAATGGCTTTTCCCTGAAGTGTGGAAAACAAAGAAACGTTGTCATTCTCGAATTAAAAGACTAGGTGGGTTGCCAGACATAAAGGAAACAAGGGCAGGGAAAACGAACAAAAGGAAGTTTTGCAAGGATTCAGCTGTCAGCTATGAATGGCCCTTTTTCAAAGGGTGACACTGAGATTCAGAAGGGAAGCCAAGCACGGGAAAAAAGGAGCAAAGATTGCATAAGGGCATTTTTTATTTTCCCTGTTTTTTTGACTCCTATTCTTCCTGAAAGGATGGAGTTAATGGGTTAGAAATCCTCTGAAAATCCTATTTCTTTCATCTATCGCATATTGCTAGAGAGATAAATTATTGTCCAGAATGAGCTGGTATCTAGAAACACAAGGATACAGAACTGGAAAAGACCACATAAGCAACCAAGTTTTACCCCCTGCCCATTTATGGTGGTGGTTAAAAGCATAAAATTAAAATGCCTGCACTAACACATTCCCAGCTTAGCCATGCCGAGATGAGCCCTGCTAACTAGAGCTGCGGGGCACGCAAAAGCACCAGATGTTTGCCTGCTGAATGACTAATCGTGCCCTCGCCCTCAGTAAAGTGTTCAAGTGGCATGAAGAGACACATTCTTGGCTTCATAAACAGCTACTGCTAGCATTCCATTGAAAATGTCATTAAAAGTCAGTGTAGTTCAGCCCAAGGTTGGAGTGGCTGAAAACTCATCTTTCCTTTACCACCCCAAGCAGCCCATCAGGCAGATGCGGAGGTTTTGTGGTGAAGCACAAACAGCTGTAATCACTGGATTAGGTATGGTTATGAGGATGAAAGCAAAGGACGACATCCAAGCACGGCAGCCTGCAGGGACTGGGCAGAGGGAGGGACAGGAGCTGCCAGCACCTCGTGCGGGGCCAGGACAGCCCCGTCCCACCAGCAGGGCAGCAGCCGGGTCAGCAGCAGCCCGGCAGCGGCAGACAGGAGCTTGCCCATTTCTGACAATGTGGATGGGAATCGGGAAAGGAACAGAGGTTACAGGGCAAACAGCATGAGAAAGGCTGGAGCTCAGCCCATTTCCAGCCAAAAAAGCCACATAATTTACCAGTCTGTAAGAGAAGCAATTCGGCTGAAGTTTGCTCTTGCCGTTGGGGCGATCGCTGACAGAGAACAGAAGAGACCTGCCCTCCTGCATTCAGCACAGCAGATCCATGACCTCTAAGGACAACTGAACACAGCAGCACTTCCCTGCATCAGGAATCCATGAACTCCAGGCTGCAAAACAGTCTCCAACCCCCTTGCCAAAGAG
The DNA here is from genome assembly GCF_963082525.1 of Nesoenas mayeri. Classification (NCBI taxonomy): domain Eukaryota; kingdom Metazoa; phylum Chordata; class Aves; order Columbiformes; family Columbidae; genus Nesoenas; species Nesoenas mayeri. Next base: position 32,639,071 of record NC_137545.1, read on the forward strand.
GGCAGCCAAGGCCAGAAGGCTCTTTCTGAGCAGCAGTGGTACTACAATTATCCTTTGCAGACTGGTGTCAATGAACAGCAATGCCCCAGAGGTCCTTCTCTCTCCAGCAGATACAACAGTCCCAGCAGAAGACAACAAGCATGGGGATCTGTTGTTACACAAGCCCTTCCTGACGGGAACAGGATGCCAACCAAGCGCGCTCTAGATTTTTTACTATAACTCCCTGTCAGACTGCCAAAGGTATTAAATAACAAATCTGTTTATTTTCAACCATGACCACAGTTCAGCGCAGCCAAGTGAAAACAGTCCATTGCAGGTGGACAGCACATAAAGCACTACACCCAGCCCCTGGAGAGGACACTCTGCCCTTAACGACGTGTGTTCCAGCTGTACCGCAACAGATGCACAGTCCCCATTCAGCTTAAAAAAAAATACTGGCTTTGGTAGACTCACTAGTTTAAAGGTAAAATATGCTTTTGGCTCTAACTTCAGTTGTACAACATTGATATATTCCACCTTCTGCTAAAATACAATCTTGGTAGCTATCCATGTCTGACGCAGTAATGAGAACCAACCTGCTTCTACAGCCCACGAGTCATACTAAATGAGAGGAACTGTGAACTGGGCATGCCAGTAGGAGCAAAATGCAAAAACTTCTGAAACAGAAAAGATATGCACAGTCCTCAAGAATACTTGGTTCAGATTAGAAGAGAAGACAAGTACCTTTAAAAGACAGCCTAACCCAAAGCTGATGGAAGGAATTTTAAGACACCCTCCCACTTTTATTTCAGTGATCTTTGGATCAGGTCCATAGCAGGAGGCTCAGAGCCAATTCATAGGCTTTAAATTCAGGAGGAACAAATACAGTAACTTCTTTCGTAACTTTTAGAGTAACTGTTCTCAAGAGACAATTTGCTCTCTGCGTTTCAGTCCACATCAAAGCTTCTGCCAAATAATCAAGTTGATGGGAGCTTCAGTGACAGCTGGACCCCTGCAATGTGCTCTTGTAGAGGAGAGAATGGGGAGCATCTTCATTTGCAGCCCACTTCAAAGTCAAGTTTGCTAGGGTATCATGGGAACATGGACCACTGACAAGAGAGCCTTGGCAACTCTTTTATTATCTCTTGGTCCTAAGAAGGAAGCTTAACAATTAAAACTAGTGTGCAAGCCTTAATGCACCAGAGAGGTCTGGCTTTCAATATGAATGCTGAGGTTTGGAGGATCATAGCCAACAGCAGCCACAGAGTCAGCAGCTTGTTTCCAGTTCATGAACTCCGTACGCAAGCTGGATTTCCACTTCAGGAAGGGAAAGGCTGAAGGGAAATAATTCCAGTTATCATGCCTTTAGGGTCTATGGGTTTTTAATTTCTTTTTCTCTCTGCCCAGGCTGGCACATGTCACTAGGAGCAAAGCCAAGACTAGACACACAGTGTGTCAAGTGACTCACCACTGATCCCTGCTTGTTACTGGAAGCTCAGGTGTGGCCGAATCTAAGAAGGGGAAATGCAAACTTCTTACATCAAAGGAAATAAGGGTGGCTAACACCAGCTGCTCTGCAAGTAATTTGGGGAATGGAGTGGAAGAGTTAGCAGCAGCTAACTGGTGGGAATCTAGTTTTTCTTCAAGCACTGCTCCAGCAGGGTGGGTTTCAGAGATAATGCTGCCAGTTTGAACATCTTGTTTTTAATAGCACACATCTGTCCTTTCTGTTGTTTTGATGAAAGAAAGGGTCATTTCAAATGGAAATCACCAAATGCGAGCTGTGCTTCAGGATGATTTTTTCCTATGTGTACGACTAATATGCAGAGATGGGAAAGCATTTAAAATATAAAGCATTTTTCAGGCAATCCTTTAAAATAATATCTGATTAATTCTCACAACTCTAGAAATTGCTGTCTTTTTTTTTCCTCTTATGCAGTATTACTTCAACTGAGAAACCTGACGCTGACATCCCATTGTTTGCCCAAGGCCATGAGTGAGCTGCTGGTAGGGAGGAGTTTAGAAGTTAAAACTTGGCAATTCCCAGGTTTGTATTTAAGCAATCACAGCACATGTCTCTCTTTCTAAGTCAATTCATGTCCCTTTCTAACAATTAACACAGACCAAAGCAGGTAACATCTATACAGGATTACTTGATTCCAAGCAATATTAACACTTGTAATTCTGTATCTGACCCAGACTAAGTGTTCCCAGAGCTTCACAAATCCCAGTGACCACAGCCTCACAACATCTCTGTGAACTATTTGCTTTGTGACAGAGCTGAGTAACGAAGCATGGGGTGTTTAGGGGACACACTTATGTTCACACAGTAAGCTTGTAACAGGACTTGTTGCTAGCCTTGGATGGCAGGTTGTTCACAGATATTTCAGGAACACTCTGCATCTCCAACCTGTGTTCAGCCCAACAGCCCATTCTGCCCCTTCAGTTCAGTCTTCAGCGAGAAGAAGATCACGTCCAGTGATCTTGAACAACCTCATCAAAGCTAGATTTCCACACACAGAAATTTTGTAGGGTGAAGAGACCAGTCACAACACACTACTGGTTTGGTTTTCTAAACAAATTTTTAGGCTGTGTGCAGTGTAATGTGCATACCATTTAACCTTTTAACACTGTTAGTTGTAGGTGCCAATAAACTCAATAAGGAACATTTGAAATCAGTCTCACCTAACTGTAAAATCAATGCCACCTGTCACAGCACAGTAAAACACTACAGCTCCAGCTGTACTGTATGATTTCAACTCTGAACTACACAAAAACACACACAATGCTCTCTAAGATACTGCAGTCCTGCGGAAACAATTTTCATTAAATGCCTCAAAGAGCTAAAGAGACTGTTATCTGAAAACAAAGAGAAAGCATTTAAACCACAAGGCACTTGGATTTCAGATGGATTCCCAGTGCTATTTGTGTTAAAGAGACAGGTAGAGGTTCCACATGAGTGGCATGGCACAAGTTGCTATCCATGGAGTAACTTCTCATTCCAAAAGAACTTTTCATCTCAACGAACAAAACAAATTACACGTACTCTCATACTCAGAGAGCGCTCATCAGACATCCTCTTGGAGTTGTTTTAAACTTCCTGTCCCTGCACCATCTGACCTCTGCGTGAGTTATAAGTTCCTGCAAAAATGAAATTATTGCCCAGTAATCCAGGATGTAAATCTAAATTGCAATAGGTATTTCCTGCTAACTCCCCAAGCAGATACTGTATTATACCGGTAGAACATCTTCTTGTGGTTAAGAGAATTACACTAGACCACATAAAGGCACTCTCTAGTTATCATTCCACCACAGGCAGAAGATGCAACCTCTGCACAGGTCAGCACACCTGCACTGGCTGATGATGCATTACCACTACCAACATCCTGGGTACTTACTTGGGGAGGTGACACCTTTGCTTTTAAAATAAAGCTGTCAGAGCCATAGAGGAACAACCCTTGGGCTTTCAGAGCTGAAGCACATAGAGAAAAAAAACAAACTCTAAACCTGTTAGCTGCTAAAGATGTTTTTGTTTAAGCAACATATTCTTTCTTTCACAGTCCATGATCTGACCAGGTTCAGCTACATCTAATAGGTCCAATGAGGGAAAAAAAAAAAAAAAGAAAATAGCAACTGTAAGAAGAGAGGATTTTTTTAAGTCAGTATGTGTGTGAGTGGGGATGGCTTTATGAATTTAACTCATCCAAAGAGAATGAGATGCGAAGAGCTGTCCCCATTAACGTGGTAGCACACAGCATCCAGGTGCCTTCTCAGCTCTAACATTCCCAAGTCTCCTCCAAATGCCACCTCCATTGCCCACAAACCTGAAGCAAAGCCAGGAGGATGCACAGCATGTGTGGCATACTGCTCTTTAACAGCAGAAAGGATGTTTTGGCTGCTCACTCCACAGTAAACCCTTTCTTTTCATTAAGGATATGTCCAAACAGTATTTCACTGGCAGACACGGTCTTCTGCTCAGACTGAAGACAGCCATTTACAAACCCCATTCACCTGTATCCTTAATTGGGCTCTCATTTGGCTATGGCCTCTTACCTCACTTTCACACATAAGAAACTGCAGCTGAGGAGAGGAAGTGCTTTAAACTCCAGCTAATTAACTCAGCAGGAGAAAGTTAGAGCTCCATATCTACCCTCCTCTATCAGAAACTCCTTACCCTGCAGTTAGGAAACATGAAGCTGCTGACAACTCTTCAACATTCCTCCCACAGAAAATGTATTTCTCCCATAACTTCTAGGGAATTACTCCTATACAGTCTCAACATAAAAAAATCCTGGGAAACAGTGACACCCACATACACACACACCTTCCCAGAGGCGAGTGCAGAAACACTGAGGACATGCACATGGCTTTGTTATCATGCATGTTCAGATGGACCTTCCAGCCTCTTAGATGGGTTGTGCAATGAAGACAGGGATATGCATCTGTGACTAAATTCTGCTCTGGCACAGAACGGCCAGGCAGCAGGACACCTGCACTCCTACCCCAGCTTTGCCACTGACCACACACCCCAGTCCTGAGCCACTAAACACCAGTGGTCAAATCTGAAAAGAGGCACAGCTCTGAGATCCCCCATGTCTCTAAGTGTCCGTAACTGTCATCTGCTTTGAGCTTTCAGGAGCACTGAGACCAGAAATGCACAACCAGGCATCCAAAAATGAAGGCTGTACTTCATTAGCCTGTATAAAAAGCCATGTCTTCTGCTGTTCTACACAAGCAGCATACAACCACACACATCTTAGTACAGCTACGCCTATTAATGCAATATGGGGATGTTGCGTATTGGCCTTAATCTCCCTCTGCTTTACTTTATCCTCCTCTAAACTGGAAATAAATAATACCCACACAGCATGCAAAGCACTTTGTAATCCCCAAATGAAGGGTTCCGTAGGTGTGAAGTATTCATAAGATGTATTTATTTTCAAACTGCAAAAAGCTTGCTGCTGCGTTCCCTGGCTGTATTTAGCAGACCCCTCTGCTGTGCAGATCTGAAGCAGACATCAGGGAAAGGAATGCTGTGATAATCAACTCCAAATCCCGCAATCTATTTGTTCTACTAATTAAAGGAATATTTACTCAGGAAGCAGGTTTATACTAGATGAATAGTTTCTAAGAACAAATATGATTTAATTACGTGTAGATGCAAGAAGCATACTACATATTAAGTAGATTAATGTATGCTCACTAAAATTACAGGCAAAATTGGTGCTTGGCTATTAATCTTCTATGTTGGAGAAAAGAAAGGGTAAGAAAGAGTTCACAGAGCTGTCTGCTTTAGAAGCTTATTTAAAAGTGATCTGCATTAATTTCAGAAAGAATCAGAATAACTCCTTTGCATAAGATAACTTCATTTACTCACCGCATTTTAAAAATAAATTGTATTCTAGACTAAAAGAATAGATTTTATGGAATTAAATACCAGAGCAAGAAAGAAGTGAAGCAGCTTGAGCAAGGAACAAAGCAGGTTTTTAAACAACAACATGATGTTTGAGTGAGGACGACCAGGTTAAAGAAGCACCACAAAGCAGAATTACAAGGAGAGCCCTTACAGGGGCCAGGGCTGAAGAGTGTTTGATGATACTTGAACCTGCAGCACATTCAGCCTCTATTCCCACATTCTATAGTGAACACCAGCCATGGAGTGACTACAGGAAAGCAAGAGGCAAACTACAACATGAGTTGTGTGGAAGAGTCTCTCTACCAACAGCTGTTTCCTTTAATAAACAGGACAGACTCCCGGTCTCCGGAAGGTGACAAACGCTTGAGCACAACTCTGCAGAGAAGGTGCTGGTGGGGCTTCACACAGCAAGATGGCAACTTTGAACTGAATCCACGGATTATTGTGTACCGAGTGTATTGCTTTAGTTATTGAAAGAGCTGATAGAGAAAAGCAAGAAAACATTTCAGTATCAAAGTTATTTGTCAGAATTGTTCATTTGATGATACTGTGGACTTTTAAAAAACATCTTTTTTAACAGTTACCATTAGTATTCATAAGGTATCCATCAGCAGCATTTGGCCTTGTTTTATAGGAAAAAATAATTTCCCAGAAAGGGCAGGGACTATTTCAAGGCCCTTCTGCTTTAACATGAAGAATTCATCATACTTTTGCTGTCAAACAAGAAAAAGCAACTGACTGCAGGGCTCTCATTCACTGCCTCCCTCTACGGGCTTAGGCAAGGACCCCAACTTCTCTTTACCTCAGAATTTTTTTCACTTAGGAATCATAAAGGATGATGCAATGGGTTTGATATATTACAGCTGGATAAGGCACAAAAAAATATGACAACTTTTCTGTAAATTCTTCTTCCTGTCCTCTACATGTGCTACTAAATATAGAGGAGCAATACGGTTCTAGTTGATTCTTGTCTTTCTTCTTACTGCTGCCTTTCATTTTCTGCAGAAGCTTTCTCCTTTTTCAATATGCTTAAAAAACATTAAAAATTTACTGGCATCCCACCACTCTTCAATGTGCTGTTACCACCTGGTTCCATATCAATCAGAAAGCTGGCTTTTCCCATTTGCATCTGTGTTTGCAAGTATGTAAAAGACTGAAGTTCTTGAAGATACAGCCTACAAGTAAAGTTCTTAGGAATCTTGTTGACATGGAATATATCTAGTCTTGCGGGTGAAAATTCAGAGGTGAATATATTTTAAGCAAATCTCCAGCCCCTACCAAGATTTAGCTATTGCAGAATTCAGCTGAGCCTGTGTTCAGCTGAATGCTGATGGTATAGTTGATGCTCAGGTTGGGGAATGGACTAGATAATGTGTCAAGATTTGTTCTAGGAAGTCTGGCTACTGATATATTAAATTAGTGTCTGGCTGTTTATCAGATGCAGCTCAATATTTCATTACAAAGTTTAAATCTCAGCTCTTAAAAAAAATACAAGCCAGAAATCTAGAAGGATATGGGAGAAAGGAAACACAACCTTTGAAACCCTCTGTGAAACAGAGGGGCCAGCAAAATACAAAGAGCTTTGTAGCATTTTGGAAATTAATAGCAGCCCGGTTTTATCAAATAAATGCTGTTGTAGCTGAAACAACACAGATTGCAGACACATTTGTAGCTTTCTGTCTTACAGAGAAGCCAAAGTTTTCGGGGAAAGATCTTCCTACATCAATCTGCTTTGAAGTGCTTCCTACAATCATGATAATCTGTTCCAGAAACTGGTCATAATAGAAAACACCATTTCAAAGCAGTCTACAAAGCACATTTCCAAAAACGCTTTCAGTTATACCTCAATTACAAATATGCCACTGAGCCACTTACTTTTTCATCTAGGAGGGTTGGCTGTGATAAGCACACATTTTTCCTGATCTCCTGCCTTTTAATCATGTCTATCAAGTCATTGTAACTGACAGACATGTTAGTTCTGCTATTCAAAACAAATAAGAGATGCCTAAATTACACTGCTGTATTTTAAAGAGGTACTGTCAGGTGGAAAACCTGGGGCCAACTCCCGCAGCCCAGACTCAGGTAATCTGCCAATTTCAAAAGCAAATCGTCCTTGGATAAAAACTGCAAGACATGAACTTTTGGGGTTTTTGTTCGTTTGTTCGTTTTTAATGAAAAATCCGATTTTAGCTTACATAAATGGAACTTTTGCTACTGGTGTCCCTTGGTGCAGGATCAGGCCCTTATCTCTTCTGGAAATATCTTAGACCACTAGAACTGCAGACATCAGATTATTTCCAATCCTTTATACTATTAATTCAAATCCCCGATTCTACCAGGTAGAAGTCTGCCATGCAAATAATCCCACCGGCTCAGGTCCTTGCGATAACTTCACTGGAGCACTTCAGTAGTTCATTTGGTCTATTTGTGGAGAAAAGTCTTACTCGAGCCAAGTAAAAACTTCAGAGGTTTGGGGTTTTTTTTTCCTTCCTGAGTTGAATCAGCTTGAGAAAGGAAAAAAAAGGCAAACCTCATTATTTTATTTCTGTTTCTAATCAATTGCATCTGCAGCCCATGCTCAAACATTTGGGAAGCCTAAAATTCACTAGAAATAGCGATCTTGTTGTTTGGGCTTTTTAAAAAATTTAAACTTGGAATGTTCCTCTTGATGCTGGGTTTTGAAACAATACAATCTTGCAGACCTAATTCTGGAAAAATACCATCCCTATGCAACCTTTTCCCATAGGTACAAACTTGTCTTTGAGCTTTGGGCCTCGTACTTATAGTCCTCAGTTAAGGAAAACCGCAGCTCTTCAATGAGGCTGCACTAGTGTATCTGTGAGTAGAATTAGGCTCTTGCACTTTTCACGGATGTCCAAGTCCTTTGAGAGCTTTGTAAATGGATAGCAGAGTAGGCTGCCAGAAAACAAAGAGTTTTCATTAAATGATAACATCTTTCCAAACTAAAAACAGAAATGGTATTACTTATGGGAAGGTTCTAGTCCTCTCAGACCACAAGTATCACAGTTAAGGTTAGTGCAGCCCAACCATACACTAGTATAATGTTTGGAAATAGTTTAAGAGTGCTTGCCTTCTGTTAGCAATCAAGAACTCAGGCTGGTAAATTCTCACCCACAGGTCATTTCAGTGAAATGAGTAACACTTCATGCATTTCTACAGATTACAAAAGTGAGTTTTATTCTACAAACTCAGATCTTACACTTGCAAGAACGGAACGGTTTCCGCACCAGAAATTCAACCTGAACTCTGCCCTTAGTTTAAAGTGTGTCTTTTCTCTTTGCCAACATCGCAGATCTCCTGAGCGAAAGACAGTCTGGTTGTGCCCAGGTAAAGCAGAGACAGATGTTTTGACATTTCCCTGCAGAGAGTTCCTCTGATCCAGCGCTGCTCTGATTTCCAAGCAGTGCTGCTGCAGTCCCTGCCCACCTCCCAGCCGCCCTCCTCTGCCACTACAAACCTGCTGTTGCCTTTTACCACTACAGCTACTACAGTTCCTCACCAGGCACATATCGCACCAGGTTCTGCATGCCAAGAGCTTCCTATATCACTATCCCTATTTTCTGCCTTATGACTTTATAGTCCTTCTTCCCTGCTATCTATCCACTCAGTTCTGCTCTGCAATCTCTGCTGTTCCAGTTCTCCCAAACCTGTCAGCTGTCAGCGTTACTGTCTTCTTTAGCCAGTAGCATCCTTAGGAAGCATGCAGAGAACAGCCATCAGGCAATAAGGACTGAAAAAAACACAGAAGAATCCAGTACCATACTGAAATATCACAGAGAAATTAAGAGATGACCTGACTGCAGTTCATAAGTACTTCCACAGCAAGAAAAAGTGATGCTCTAAAGATGAGAGCGTAAGAGAACCAAGAACCTTGTAACTGAGAAACTAAGAGGCAACATAATCACAAAGGCTGCTGAATTTTAAACATCTAACCAAGATGTTTTCTTCCTTCAGAAATATTTAAACCGAAATTGAATGCTTGTTTAGAATAGTTGACCAGCTCAAACATGAATCAGCTCAGGGAAATTCTGTGCCTTCAGGGAAGACAGACAAAATGACTGAAAGCACCTTTCTGGAGTTACCATCCATCACTGTGGGAGGAGGGACTAGAGGGGGAAGAATCCCAGGAATCAAAAGTAAAATGCTAACCAAAGGGTGAAATGCTAAAAACGCAGTTCGCATATATTCTCTCACAAGTTAATGCACTTCATTTAAGACCAAGTAACCACAGAAAAGCCTGCTTCCCTAAAGTACATCAGCTGCAAATCTGCCAATGAGTTTTCAATGAAAAATTACATTTAGGTTTGTCAGCCTTGATACACTTAGTCTTTATGAAACTAGGAATGAAATATAACACTGGGAGTAATCTTATCCAGTCGTCTTAACTAATTTACCATTTTGGATGCCTTAGCTTATGAACTTTACAGAGAGATTCTTGGCAAAGAAGGATGGCATTGTAACTTCAACCTTCTTAAATTAACTCACACCAGCTATTCTCAGTAGTACCATCATTATCTGTGAATCTGTGCTCAAATGAAGAATCAATAAATAAATATGAGAAGAAATTTAGGGAAAAAAACGAAGTGCTATTAGCATTCCAGGAGTATAATAAACTCATAATTCTCCGAGGCAAAGCAGTGAAGCCTGGATTTGCAAAGCAACCATAGACAAGGAGATGCACAAAGCTCATTCCAAATATAAGTTGGTTTAATATTTCAAAGACCTGTTAGAAGGAATACATAGCATTAGCAATATCATGGTTTGTATTCCTGGTGTACAGTCCTAGACAAATACAGAAGGTATCTAGTAAATTACTCTCTCAGGAACAATTTCTGTTGGTTAAGGGGGGAAAACATTAAATTTTAAAGATGTTAATCATTTGCTTTTGTTTTAATTCAGTCCATATAGATGCAGGTCTGGTGTGCATATAAAAATACAAAACATAGGAAAGATCCCTAGTTCATCTTCAAAATGTCAGGACCAATTGTGCATTTGTGATCAGGGTATTTTTTTTCCTCAGACTGTAGTCCCACTAACTCAAACTGAACTGCCTAGGTGAGTAAAGGATTTGCACAATCAAGTTACCTACTGGCAACGAGACAAATGCATAGTCTTGTAAAGCACAAGTTCAGGACTCTGATGCAGGAAAGCAATGAGAAGAAACATTTCATTCATAGGATTTAATTACATATTTAGGATTAAGTACATGAATAAGTGTTTTCAGGGGTTGTAACCTTGCCTCTGCCACTAATGCACTCTATGACCTTGAGCGAGTCACATAAGATGAGACTTTTTACAGACCTCAAAGTCTAATTCGTACTGATTTCAGCTGCTGGCAACCCCACTTGGCGCCTGTCTGCATCATTATGTTTCATGATATCTTTAACAGATGAGCACAGAATTCTCCAGTCCATAGTCCTTTTATGCCTCAGTTTCACTCTCTGATTATTATTACTTCTGACTGCTGAGCATGGTTGTCAAAACAGAAATAAGGGTATGTTGTACTATTATATCACTTGATTGTCCTCACAAAGCAGGAACTGTGGAATTCTTCATAATTTGTATTATGTGTTACTTGACATCATCTTTCAACAGTATTGGAACAGTGCATAGATAAAGTGCACAGTCCTATTTCGCTCACCTTTAATAATGTATCTTTATCCTACCACAAGCCACTAATTATATTATTACTATTATTATTGTCTTTTAAGGAGGTGGTTACTAGCTGCAATTCCAACTAAAAGCTAAGCGCTCCTTGACTGGAGGAGCACCTTGAACACAGGCAGAAATGGAGCCTCAGGTTTGTATTTTTAATGAAAATGCCCTTCATATGTGGACCTGACCCCAAAAGGTCAGAGAGTGAAATATTAAGTGGTTTATAAATATAGACTGATTGCTTTGTCCAAACCATGTGTTTGAAAATCTCCTTCTGGCAGACAATCATCTTCAATCAGGAAGAAAGAGCAGAGAAAGGAACATGAGGCTGGGCAGGGGGATCTGTAATCACTCTAACAAACTTTTGAGACATAGCCAATTTTTCCTTCTCTGCACTAAATATACAGGCTCCAAAAGACATCTCTTTCTACATTCTTGAATTTAGTACAATATCCTGTCAAATGGACTTAGCCAGAGTGACCTTCCTACCCTTTGCTTTCCTATTTTTTTCCCCTAATCTTTGATCTACTGTAAATCAGCATCATAGGAGACAAATAAGGAACCTTTAGCTGAAACAGTAGGCTAAACAACTTCCACGTGGCCAGGCAACACAGCAAAGCAATTAAGCCTGCCCAATGGGCCATCCATAGCCAGCATTCTCTTCACTTAAGAGGCTGGCCCTAAAGTGTTCCCAACTTTAGTTGCTAATCCTACCTCTGAGTTGTGCCGATGGTCCCAGCACCCACTCAAAACCTCTTTGAAGTTACTATGGTAAGCTTCTTGGTCCCGATTCTGTTGCAAGAACGAGGATGTGGCTAAGATCTCATTGGAGTTTGTTTCCTGCCCCTCAAGAAGACAGGCAGGATCTTCTCCTTTCTCATATAACTAGCCACAGTTGTCACAGCCATATTTTGGAAGCACCAATTCGATCTCTGCGTCAGGGCACTTTCATACCACATTCTGTTATCCTTTCACATAAAGTTAAAGCTATTTTTTCATTTTTACTCTACATCAGTAATCTGCACAAGGTTGCACTTGAAATGAAAAATACTACTTTTAAAATGACAAACACTGAACACAGGACATTCATTACCACTAAAAAAAAGTCCTCTCGTTCTATGGAGGAATGTAATTCATTTACTGATAGAAGCACCCACATTTTCTCCAGAGAGTTGCACAAATTCACATGCACTCCCAGCACTAAATTTTGCATTTCAATCTAGGCATTAGCTATAAAAGATGTGTAAAATCTTATATAGTCAGACAGAAGCTGTTCCCTATTGGCTACATAATAAGCATCTTAGGTAGCTCCATGGTATAAAATTATTCCAAAAGGGGTGTGGAAAAAATTACACTGCATAAATTGATTCCAGATCCACCTGTTCCAGGTGCCAACAAATATATTTTGTTAAAGCCATCTGCTTGTCTTGAAAGCTAACAGTTTTTGAAGACTATGGCACAAGCAATCTGTGAAATACACAAACTTCAGAAGCCACAAACCCTTAAACTGCAAATGGCTTATATATCATCTATGTAAGAGCCTGTCTGTTCTGCAGGACTGCAGACAGCATCTCTGCTTAACTTCTGAGCATATCCAGCATCAGGGTATGTCCTCAACAGCAAAGAGGGTTCAAGGCTACAGGAGGATCCATTTGGCATCACCAGATCCTCAGATGCTATTCCCAATCATGGAGGCTGCCTCATGAGTTTGAAGTTACAATTAAGCTTTTGAGTGCAGCACAATATTTGGCAGAGATAAAACTGATGACTACAGTTCTTCTCTGCAGGTTGCCACGTCCCGGCTGGTCACGTGTTGCTGCACAATGGATAAAGTTAAACCTTTGAAACTGGCACTCTGCAATTTATTTGGTTTCCAGCAGCAGCCTAATAGGGAGTATGTTATATATTGAGACTAGCAAGCCCATAAGTATTTAGCCTGCTCAACAAAGCAGGTGACCCACAGAGGTCAGACACTGCTATGGTTTGTATTTATCAGGTCCTGATCATGCAGGGTGCTGTTTCCCAGAGACACATTAACAAGAACAACGAACATGTAGCACCTTGTAAGACCAAGCTCATTCACAGCAGCTTCTGGGAAGAAAATATCCTGTGCTCTCTCCACAAATGACCCCTTACTGAAAAACAATGAAATTACACAGATGCTTTATAAACTCCCGATGTGTTCACAATTGATTTGCGGATTATGACTAGTAATCAGCATGTTTACCTATGATCTCATTTAAAGCTCACTAAAAAGTAAATAAAGACACACCAATCCTTAACCAGCACAGTGCTTTGGTATATGCTTAATTATAAGCACATGAATAGCCCTGTCACCAATTCAGAGTCATACTCTGTAACTTGGTAACATCCTTCACATGCAAATTACCTCTCAGACTTACCACATTCCGAAACAAAACAAACCCGTTGGGTTTGTAGATAAATATTTGATAACAGTAATACTTCCAGAATATCACTACCCATACACTCATCATCAGAAAATCACTTTGAGTGATTTTGTGTGGACCTTAAAAATTTGTGCTTTATATGAGTGCTGAAGCAGAGGTAACTTTGGGAGTCGCAGCGCTGTAGTCAAGGAGATCTTGCATACTGAAAGTCACAGTTGGAGTTGTGCTGCACTTTGCTCACACACTTGAGTCTGGGGTAAGGAATGACTGCTGTCATGCAGTATTTTTTTGAACAACAAAGAGAAAAGAGGTGAAATAAATACTAAAGCTAACTGTACTTGAAGAGTAATTTCCAGCAAGCGAGGTACTGTCCACACAAGTTGCAAGCTCAAATACCTGTGGAAGTCTTTTATCTCACACTCACACAGTTCCCACTGAAACCAATGAAAATTGCCACCATGGACAGACATAGAAGAGACCTGGTACTGGACATGCTGGAAGAGACAGCAGCTCAAAGTGTAAAAAGAACAGAAATTATCCCTACAATAAGACTAGCTGACATGCTCCCTTCAGAGAGGTTGGGGTTTTTTTTCCTCCCTGAAAAGAAAATAAGGCAACAGAACCATAACAAAGAGCTATTGACTTGATCCTCAAAGTCAACAACATCATATTCGGACACAGCCCATTTCAACGCACAGCAGGGATGGTGCTGTAGTACTCCATGGTTTGTCTCCTGGCCTAAATCACAAGGATTCAACCTAAAATAGTGTTCAGTTCACCTGCACAGTATTCAGTCTGTAAAAGGTAAGTCCATCATTTAAGACTGACTTTGCAATCTCAGCATGACTTGATACCACATATCTGCTGCACAGCGAGCACCAGTGAATGTCACCCCTAGAGAACCATTCTGAATTGCCTCCAGCACTCTCTGCAGATGATTACATTTCCCTTTTTCAGCTTTACACCAAAAATTATCAAGTTGGGCATGGTCTGAAGCGAGGCAAACCAAATTGCAGACTTCACACTGGACCTCACCTGAACTCTTAAGTCTTGGCACTGTCCCAGCAGCGGAACATCTTCACATTACTATGACAGTCTCCTTACTCCTCACCATTCCCCCTCTCTCTTGGGGCTGCTCTGCACTTACCGCTGCAGCTCTTGCCATGGGAGCAGTCGGTGAGCAACACTTGGGAGACCTGACCAAGCTGCAATCCAGTGCATCGCTTTCCGTTGACAGACTCTCAGCAAAATTACCCATGGCTCTCAGTAAAAAATGAGCTAACAAATGCTAATCTAATGATTCCAGGCATATAGATAAATAAAAGGTAAAAAGGCTTTTAAAATGCATTCTAAAACCAATATTTTATAAGACATATCAATAGGTTTCTCTAGGCTAGAAACAAGTGAGTTCTCAAAGAAAGTTAAATTCAAAAAATAAAATGTTTGGTTTTCCTAGTACAGAAAATAGTGATGACAGTTCCTTGCTGGTCATTTATATGAGCAGCAATCCAAAACTAGGGCTTCATCACACTCTCCCTAAAATCAGTGGAGTAAGGGCTGGGTAAGGTTACCACTATAAGCCTACTTAATGCGAGCAAAAGAAGCTTTGCAATCATACAGCATTGTCCTTAATTTCCAAGCTTTCACTGGTCTAACTGGCATATGGAAGTGATGCAACCACGAAGTAAAACAATGACAGCTTTGATCCTGCATCTTTTATGCAGCCAGTAAACCTCCCTGATGTCTTTACAAAGAATCACCTGAATAAGAGCTACCGGATAGCACCCTAAATTCCCAAATCCCAGTAGATGCAGCACACGTCAGTGCTCAAGGCAGAAAGGCAGCCGCACGGCGGATGCTTTGTGGTGTTGTTTGATACTGCCCCCTTTCGCCAAACAGCAAGTCAACAGCCTAGACTTCACAGAAACTTTTCATGTCATGTATATGTTTCAGGAAAAACATACCCATGCAGATGGTCTTATTTAACCCTAGCATGACTGCTCACATGATTACTAATCCTGGTTAAAATAGAAAACCCATTGTTCAAGCCATGTTTAATATCACAGAATGAGACCATTCTCCAAGAACGTTTCCTCAAACAAAGACCCACCATGTCTCAGCCCAAGTCAAGCAGGACTTTTACAACTGACTACTAAGTAAGAAGCAAAGACTATAAAGTCTGGGTGGATGTTCCCCAAAGTCAGTTGTCTGCCTGGAGAATAAAGGACAATCACACTGGATGACTCAAGCTATTTTGTTCGGGCACTTGTTTCATCTTACTGCAAAGGAACTAAAATCCCATGGCACCACTTACGTATCGAGTTTCTGTCACACTACACACATTCCTACTGAACACATCCCTGTGCCATCTTTTCGAGTCTATATGACTGATTTGAGCCACCTTGTTGCAAGTTATTCTGCACAGATTCTCACCCCTACATCTCTCTGTTCAAGCCTTTTGTCTTCTGGGGTTGTGCTTTTTCACTCACTGGAGTTTACACATTTTCTCCTCCCTGTTTGCCCCAGCTCTTTGCAGGAAGGGAGGGAGGTCACAGAGGGCAGCCGCTGCCAATTCCATCAGCCTAACGGGCTGGGAGGATGAACAAAGCAAATATATATATTCTGAATAGTGGGATCTCCCCCCCTCCCATGACTTCAAGATTGACATGTCCCTGACAGGAGAGGACAAAAACTTAATCTCTCCAAGGAAAGAGAGCAAGATAGGGAGCTAAAATTTTTTTAATAAATAAATAAATAAATAAATAAATAAAGAGAGGGAAAAAGGAAAATTAAAAAAAAAAAAAAAAAAAGAGAGAGAGAGAAATTGCCTCCACTTCACTGAAAATGCAAGGGACATAAAATACAGAGATTCCCTACTGTAGACTGCCTAGTGCAGAGCCTACTTATCATTCAATCCAATCCAAACAGGGAAGTTTTAGTCTAAAAGGGAGAAAAAAAATGAGAAAATATATAGATGATTCAAGTGGTTGTTTAAAAATGAAAACTCTATTTAAAAACCTGGTTAAATATCAGCAGGATTTTTCTTTTTCCCATTACCTTCCTCTCTGCAGTTTACGACCAGTTTTCTCCCTTGGATGCTTACAAATCACACATATAATCAAGAGAGCACTTTTCTGTATGAGGAGGTACTCTCACTCTTCCTCCTTGCCTTCACTCACCCGCGATCTGTCCTGATCTCAAACAGCAGTAAGAATCAAAGAATCAAAGCCCATTATCACTTTTAGCTTAGTTGGTTTCTATTTTGTTCACAGTGCTGTCGGCTTGGGGTCTCAGCCTACCACTGAACCCAGCCAGAGGCAAAGGGAGCTAACCTCTTGCCACTTAGGCTATAATTTAGGAAAAGAAGTATTTTCTGTAATGAGAGGGAACATTTGCACAACAAAAAATGAAACTTCACTATGGTCCCAAACAGATATACCCATGCATAAATACTTCAAGGAAAAAGAAGGGGGGGAAAAAAAAAAATAAAAACAAAACAACCAAAAAAAAAAAATCCATGCAGGACCTGGCATCTACCATGTTTTGGAGACCTTTTTTAAGGACAGGAAATTATCTAAGAGTCTAAACTGAGCCAACAGAGGAAAGTGAACCTTTAGGACATAGATACTCCTCTATACTTACACTCCACCTAGAAGCCCATGAACAGACAGGTTCAGCATCGACTTGGCAAGCACACCTTTTGTTTGTTTCCTCTGAGGCGTAACAGTAAGCGTGCTCCTGCGTAGCACGGAGGAGCAGATGGTAGTGCTGGAAAATACAGATCTCCCAACTTTTGGTGTGGGTGTTGGAGCTGGATCGACAAAGGTTGTTTCTGGGAATCCCCAACACCCCCCCGCCCCGTAAGTTTCTAACAATACACGAAGCTAAGGAGCCGCACAAGGCTCTCTGCTTCCCTCTCCCCTTCGCTTTTGATCTCCATCAGGACGTGAGCTGAAATTTAATGGGCCACCCCCCCTACCACAAAGACAAATTACCATCTGAAAAAAGAAAATACCATTAATATCTCTCCGTCTAGGCTATCCGGCTTCCCACTACTGCACCCCCTTCCCTCTCGCTACAGCCCCGCTCAGCGGGTTTAGGGAGAGCTAGGAAGGTGTGGGGGAGAGAGAGAGTAAAGAAAACCACCTCCGCTGCCACCTCCTAGCTAATGTCCTCTCCAGCACTGCCGGACCCAGAAACAGCGACAAAAAAAAAAAAAAGGCAAGCAAAAAGCCCCTTTCGCTCCACAGCCCGCGGGAGGCAGGAGGACGGCGCACCGGGTGCCGTGCACAAACAGACACCCACGCCGCGCAGGGTGCCCCCGGCCTCTCCATCACCCCGCCGCAGGGCTGCGCAGGGGGACAGCGGAGCCGCGCAGCAGCCCTGCACTCTCCCCGGCCCTGGGATCCCCATCCCAGCGCCGCCCGCTCGCCCCGGCCCCCCTCCAAGTTGGGAAGTTTGCGCGCCCCCCGCCCCGGCCCGCCGCCCGCCTCCTGACCCGCCGCCGCGCTGCGCTTACGGGGTGGCCCCCAGGTCCCGGAGCGGGGCTCACCGGCACATCGGGCTCCAGCTGCCGCAGGAGCGGGGGCAGCCGCAGCGCGGCTCGGCTGGGCTGCGTTCGGCGCGGGGCGAGCAGGGAAGCGGAGCGGCGGCTGTTCCCAGCCCGGCGCTTAGGGCGCGCCGCCTCGGGCCATGCGAGCGGCTGCGGGCAGCGTCCCCGCAGCGCAGCCGGAGTTGGGACCGAAGTCCTCCCCTTCGCTCCGCTGTTTCTTCCAGGCGGCTCCTATCAGCACGGCTTCAACTCTTTCCATTGGAGACCGGGAGGAGGAGGAGGAGGGGGAGGAGGCGGAGGAGGAGGTAAGAAAGGAGGAGGGAGCTAGGGGCTGGCAGCCCCAACTCGCACTGATGTCAACTAATATATTCAAAGTTCAACAGGGCATTTCTTGGCAGGCGAATCGCGCTCGCCGCTCTCCCCACTGCTCGCAGCCGGCCGCCCTGGGCCGGCGAGGGGGTCCGCAAAGCACTGTGGCGCTCCGCGGCTGGGCTCGCTGCGGAGGGGGGCCGGCGGGGCCAGCCCGGGGGGTCGGCGATGGGGGGATGGCGCACTCCCCTTCGGGCGGGCAGGTTCAAGTGCTGCCGGCGTGAGGAGAGCCGAGGGTGGAGCAGAGGCACCAGCCGAGAACGAGGATAAAAGCCTGCGGCGGAGCGGTGTTTGTTTCTAAATCCACCCTCTTCCCTCCCTCCTGGAAGGGGCAGGGCCGGCAGCGTTACTGTGGCTGAGGATGGGATGGGAGCGGGGCACAACGGAGATACCGGGCTGGGGCTTGGAGTCGCGTCGCGGGGCTGTCGTGCGGACCGTCTTGGCAGCGAGTCCCCTGCCCGCGGCTGCTCCCCTCATCCGGGGCCCGGACTGAGGCTGCATCTCGCCGTGGCCATGTCCCCCTGCTCGCCGGGGAGGAACGGGGTCAAAATGAACCTCGGGGAGGGAAGCGTCAAAGTTTTCTCACGGCGAAGCGGAAACGGCGGCGGCGGAGAATCCGCGGCGAGGCGCGTAGGCTGCGCGTAGCGCAAGAGAGAAGCAGCGCCGCTGTGCGCTGCCCGGCGGCAGCGCCGACCGCTTTGCGGCCCACAGAGCCCCGGGGCCGGTCGGCAGCGCCCGCAGCCCCGCGCCCTCCCCGGCACTGCCGGCCGGGACCGCCCGCGGGGAATCGCTGGGAGTGTGTTGCGAGGGACGGCTGTATCAATCGTGTTTTTCAAGTGGCTGATGTGCCGCCGTGTCCCTACGGGGATGCACCATGCCAGAGCACCTTCAGTGGCTACCGCATACAGCTGTAGGAGGGTTTCTGCTGATGGACAAGAAGAAAAAGCATAAAAATACATCTGGGATAGTTTTGTGACATTTAAAAATCGCAAGATAAGAGCCTCAGTTGTTTATCAACTGAATCCCAAGACAGAATGGCTTGCACTGGTGCTGTTGCATATGTATGTGTATGTACATAATGAGGCTGGGATTTTTTTCTTCTGTAGACTGATCCACTCATTCATGTTGACAGTACGTTACAGCTATATAACAACAGTGTAATTGTATGATGGCACATGAATGCTATGACAGCGCATTGTGGTGGCAGTGGGTGTTCTCCCAATTCACGTCTCAGAGAAGTAACAGCATACATCCACTGCAATAATCATTATGCAGTACGTAATTATTTGCCTGTTCTTAATGTATCAGTTCTTCCTTAATCGGGTAGCTATATCACTGCATCTGTTCATGCAGTAGTGCATTTTTGGATACAGCTTGTATGAAACTTTCAATACATTATTTATATGTATAGCATTTCCATTTTAAAAGTCTCACTGGAAAGTTTAGGACAGGTAATGGGAACAAAATAATTGCAATGAGACTATGTATTCTGCTCAAAACTCAAACTCTGGGATAAGCCTCAAGTCAGGCATAGCATGGAAGCTGCTGAGTGGACTGCCCCGTGCACAGTGGCATTGCATCTACCCCTCTTTTTCCACCCTCATCTCATCTGAAAACCTACAGAAAAAAACTCTAGCTGATTTGTTGTGATAGCATCTTCTTAGGGTACTGTCTTAATTTGCACGTGAATAGTAAATAACTGTCAAGCTCCTACATTTCCCTAATATGCAGCATGATATCTTTCAATTTAGTAAATTAAATTTTAAATAATGGTGTACAGCAGCCTGGGTGTTTGAAGTGGAACAGCCCTGTGCTGTGTTCTGCACTGCTGGGGCCACTGTAATTTCCTGAAGACTCAGCTCAACCTTTCCTCTGCCTGAGACCTTCAGATGAGGCACTGATCTAGTAGCATGACACCATATAAACTAAGTTTTTTTCCAGTATCTGTCAACATTTAAAGACCTAATGGGTAACACTTTTCTATTAAAGCTTGAGTATATTAAGCATTTTCCTTCTATTTTGCTGTTTTCTTCCCAAAACTAGCAGTACTTCTGTTGATCACCTGCATTGCTCAGAGACCCATGAATAAAGGTGCATATAAATTAAAGTCCTGTAATGTTTCATTGGACACTCAGGTCCTGATGCTTTAACACCATTACACAGCATGAGATCTCCAAAATCACTGGCCAGACAGGGAAACTACTCAAATCCTTTTAGTAAAGGGCTTGTGACGCAAAGCTGTACAGTTCAGATTAGTTGAAAAAGAGAGAAATGCCATGGGAAAAGTGAGGGTATTGCAAGAGAAGTCATCTATATAAAAAAAAAAAAAACAAACTTGTTTTCGGTCTCCAAATCCTAAGCCTCGCTAGGGAGAGTATGTACCAGGTTCCTGTTCTGGGCTTGGCAGAAACTGTGACCTTATCACAGTTGTTCGCAGAGGCGTTGAACTGCACCTCTGTCCGGAGCCGCCTCTGCTGGAGAAAGGCCTGTTACTCTGCTTTTCTCTTGGCTTGTCACCCCGTCCCGCATGAAGAAGAGACGCAATTTCCCTCTTTCCCCCTCGGGGTCGTTTCTAGCCACCGCAAAGTGCAGTTTCAACAAAGGGATGTTTGGCGGGGCCCCGTCGTCCCCGCTGCGCCCTCCCCGCCGCTCAGGCCGGCTTTTACCACTAGGTGCTGCTAGTGCCTCCCGGTGCGCCCGGGAGCAGCACCCAGCGCAGGCGGGCCGGTACCGAGGGCAGGAGGGCCGCTACCGAGTGCAGAAGAGCCGGCACCGAACGCAAGCGGGCCGGGCCCGCACAGCCCGGCTCGGGCCGGCACGGAGCCACCCCACCCGCAGGGTGACCCGGGGCCAGGAGAGTACCCCGTTAGTCGGGCGAAACGATCCACGGGGGTGCCGGCACACGGTGTAGCACACGGGTGAGCAGGCTGCGTGGCCCGCCGGCGGCTGAGGCTGCAGGAGGTCTGGCAGCGCTGCGCCGGGGAGCTGGCTGGAGGAGCAGAGAGTGGACCGAGTAGGGGCAGAACCCAGTGCTCCCAGTGCCTGTGCAGGTGGGAATGAATGCCGCTGCTTACAGAGGAAAGAGGCCACCTTGGGTGCCTTGAAACACAGCGGCGCACATCACTGAGGGACGGGGAAGGGTTTAACAGAGCAGAGATCAAGTTGCGGGGAGGAGGAAAAAAACTCAGAGGATGGAAGGACTTCCGCCTATAGGCCATAAGAAGGCAGGATAACAGGTACTGCTGGGTGCTGGTGGGGACAAGGACATGCAATTGTAGAACAGAGGTCTATGGGGTAAGAAGAGATCGGACCTAGGCTTTTGGTGAGTCAAGTCATCCAAAGACAGGACCCCAAATCGCAGCTAGTGTCGTGTTTTGCAGCCTTACCAGAGTAGGCTGCGTTAGCCTGCATTTCACACAGCAAATCAATCTGTTCATGACTGAACTGTCTAAGCAGACCTGCTCGAACTTGAGCTTTTTCTAGGCATTCAGTTAAACTTTACTGGTAGATGTCTTAGGGGGAGATCTGGAGGAAAATCTTGACTCTGGCCTCATCGCCTGGAGGCAGGGCGACAACATTCACCCATGCTTGATTTCTCCACCACCATTCCACAGTAGTAGCAGTCTCATTAGAAAAGTAATTTTGCTGTAAATGTCCAGACCACTTCACATAGACTGAGAGAAAGGGAAAGTGCACATATCAGTGGCAAAAATTTTAAATTATGTTTAAATTTAGAGCTGGGTACATATGTTCAGCCAATAACCACACAAGCCTGCTTCAAGTTTTTATTTCCCTGTACTGCTGCAAGGGGAGAAGCAGGGTTGCCCTGATGAAAACAGTCAAAATATAGGCAGCAGAACATCTTTATGCTGATGCAGGTGAGTGAGTCAAGTGGATACCAAACTGCCCTTCTATATGGTGCAATGTTTTCTCAAAGGGAAAAAATGCTTTTCTAAATACAATATCAGCAAATACTCAAAAGCATTGGCATGCAGCTATGGTGATAGTAAGCATTATCCTGAATGCTGAGATCTAGATCTGAAGCCAAATGGAAATTAGCCATAAAATATTTAGGGACATAGGCTTTTTCTTGAGTTTAAAATAGGTTGCTAAATAGTCACAGTTGTGGTTTCCGGGCTCAGTCTGGTGGCAACAGTAACATTTTAATTTATAGTAAAGAGAAGGCAAAGTTAAATCCATGACATGAAGTAAGAGTCAGATGACCTGAAAGCAAGGGAACACAAATGAGCTCCCTGGAGAGAAGAGGCTGTGATGGAACAAATAGAATAATACAGAGGAATGACTTGACACTATCACCAGAGCGACTGTATTTCACTTTTTGGGGGAAGAAATGAAATGAGTTTAAATTGGAACAACTGCTTTATTTTCCGAGAATTACATCTGAAGCCTCTGCTGCCTACAGACAAGTGATATACAATTGTTTCTCCCCCTGAAGCCAGGTACTATTAATTGCCAGTTTTCATATGTCACTCGACAAAGTCAGCAGATGTCATCAGACTTAATAGAGGCAGGCCTGAGTATACCCACTGAGTCTCACAGAAGTAGAAAGTTCCCTGTTTGCAGACAAAGAATTATGAAACATAAAAGTTGTGTTAACTCTGTGATACACCAGGAGGGAAGGAATCTTAAGCTGAGACACTTCTTGTTGCCCAGTAAGCATCCACACAGAGGTAAGATACACAGCACCTGGTAGTCACCTATTTGTTGGCAAATAAAATGAGCAGTGAAAAATTAGTTTTCAACAACACCATTAGGAGTTTTGATACTATATCAGAAACTGCTTTCCCTGCTCCTCTAACTCAAGCTCTGAGCCTAGAGGCTGTGTTTATTGGAAATTACTTCTGCCTTGAGACTGGAATATAAACCCAAGCACTGAACACCTTTATGGTGCTCCTAGATACATCTTACCTGAGGGACTGAAAACTTCCTTTGTAAATACAAGTGGGATTTTTTTCTCTGGAGACTATAGATACCTTTACAATTAAGTTATAATTTAAAGACTTGTTGTTTGGCACATCAGACATCACACTGAATGCTTTGTACGAAAACCAGATTTGAATGTAAAGTGAATTCAGGACTGTTGACAGCTTATCTACTAACTTCATACACAACCTTAGGCAATTCAGCTGAAAGATGAGCTCAAAACTCTGAGTTCCTATTACAACCTTTGCAGTATCTTGCCCTATTCTAACTTGCTTTAAACAGCTACATTAAAAAGCTTTACAGGACCCACTTATATGACAAAGTGCTATGGAGAGAGCTGTGCTCTACTGAAAAGTCTGGGTCTAAATGTGAGCAGGTTTTGAAAGTTTTAGCATTCAGTCCTCCACCCACTTATGTGATAACCTGTGTCTTGATAATGCAGCTTGTAGTGTCTGGTTTGGAAAATGAAATTCTCAGTGTAGTGGGAATGTGAATAACCTGGTAAAACTGAATATCTGTTCTCCTGTAGTATTTGGAACTCATGACCTGGAAAGCCATTCTGAGGACTTAAGAAGTTCATAGCACTTAGTTAATACGGTGACCTTCCATACCTGCATGGTTTTAATGAACTTAACTAAAAGCCATACGGTACCTACTCAGTGTGATATTCAGTTGCTTATAATTCAAATCAAAACCAACTGACTTTCAAATCTCATCCACTTTGGCTGCAGGGCTGTTTAAACTAAAAGATCAGGAGAAAAAAAATTTAATGAAATGGTTTTAGTCCTCTCAATCAAAATCTGAACTGCTTTTAAAAGCATATTTTCATCTTTAGGCAGAGACCAATTAGTTTAAATTTCAACCCTCCTTTTTGCAGATTTTCAGGCAGGAACTGAAAATAAGGTCTTATAAAAGAAACTGTATTGTAGCTTCACTTATGGTAGTTGTGACTGAATGACAAAGTCTTTCCTCTCCTAAGAAATAGGCCCGTTGGAACTGATACAGACAGATCCATGATCTTTGCAAAAACGTGCTTTCAGATTCCTAGACAGGATAGGTACAGTATCACAGGTTGAGACATTTCTCAACCACAAACCTGAAATATAACCCTAAACCAAAACAGGTCTGCCTGCTGCATTAGGAGAACATAGTTTAGATGTGTACATTGTAGCCATGTTCCCTCTTGAACTGCAACCTACCCATTGTGGCTTCCTGATGCAATGGAAGACCCCACATTAGGGCAACCTCCCTGTGAAGTGTGAAGAGATGGAGGTCTCCCACAGAGAGCCCTCTATGCTCTGTTCACTGCCTGATTCACTGAGGCAAGGCAGCTTCTCTCCCACAAAAAGAGAAGGGTGGTGGAAGCAATCCTGTTATGAAAGGGAATCTTGGGCCTAGGCTGAGCTGTCCTAAGAAGAGCTAGTAATAATGTGGAATATGAATATTCATTATTATTTTATCATTGGTAAACCTAAACACCAGGAAGAGGTTGGGTTGGTTGTTACTACGGTGTGTGGCCTGGTTTTGTTAAAAAAAAGTTGGACAAGGCAGCCACCCTTCTTTTTTTTTTTTTTTGCAGTACCTCAGCAAAGAGATTGAGGGATACCACAAACATTACACTGAGAGCAAGCTAAGAACACTGTCACATCAGACTGTACACTGCATGGCTTCTAACAGGGAGTGTCTGCTTCCCTTCACCGGCACAGCCAGGATGGCAATGAAGAAAAATGATTGCAGCAGAGTGGGCTAGTACACTAAAAGATTAGCTTTCTGCTTTGCATTTTCAGCAATTAAAAGCCCTATAACTTCTTCTCTGAAATATCACATCCTTCCTTCAGCTTGGCCATCACAACATGTAATGATGGTGTCTCAAATATAAGGCGCATCAGAACAGCAAGTGAGAGCATCACAGTGCCTTCTGAAGGCACGCAGTGTGACAGCACAGAACAGGGTGGTGGGAGTGGGCAGGGTCAGGTATTGAGCCACAGGTATTGAGCAGAGCACCATTATAATTCTTCTACTCAGATAATTCCAACTGCTTCCCATTTATACATATATGATTATATATTACTGGTTTATATTACTGATTATCTATTTTGTATTTCTTTTCCACACAAAGTTGTCCATCAGAAATACCTTTGCTAGATAAAAACCATATTTAGATATATATAATCAAAATACAATTAGGATATATTTCAAATTAGCATAACGTGCTGCAAAGTATTTGTATATTCAGTCTAGTCTAGTGGCCAAAAATATTCCATGAATTCTGGTCAACTATTATCAAGAATTCTATTTCTGCCAGAAAAGCTGAAAATTATCACTTGCTGACTAAGTCAATATGTTACCCTGCTGCTGTGCCATATGGCCCTGGATCCTGAGAAACAACACAACCCCATGAAGTGACATCCAAACTGGAGGAGTGGTTGATACACCAGAGAGCAGGGTTTCCATTCAGAAGGACCTCAACAAACTGGAGGAACAAGCTAGCAGGAGCCTCATGGAGTTCAACAAAGGCAAATGTGAAGTCTTGCATTGGGGTCAGAAGAAGCCCATGAGCCAGGCTGGGCAGCTGGAGTTTGGAGCCTGCAGAACAACAGCTACTGACAACATGGAGAGACTCAAGAGAAGGGCTGCTAAGACAGGGGACCAGAGTACTTGATGTACAAGGAGAGACTGGGGTAACGGATTTGTTTAGCCTGGGGATGAGAAGGCCAAGACAGGATATAATTGCAGTCTTCTGCTACTTTAATGCATGGGCAAAGACAAATTCAGGCTTTTCTCAGAGACATACAGCAAAAGGAAAAAAAGCAATAGTCATAAGCTGCAACAAGGGAAATACTGATGGGAAATATGGAAAAAAAGTCATCTCAGTGGGACCAGTGCATCACCGAGACAGGGGCCCAAAGGGGCTGTTCAATCTCCACCCTTGGAGATTTTCAGAAGTTGGCAAGGCTTGGTGCAGCTTGATCCGATTTTGAAGCTAGGCCTGCTTTGAGGAGAAGGTTAGACTACAGACCTCCAGATGTCCCTTCCAATCTAATTTTTTCTATGAATCTACAACATAAAATCCACTTCTCTAAGATACTAAATATTCTTTCCTTCAGCCATAAATGTGCTTGAAGCTTTGTCAGGGGTCAGCAGAATTGGCCTATTAGAACAGTGACCTATCTACATCTCAGCTATTATTTCATTTGCAAGGTAATCAGGTTAAGTGTGATCAATTATTTGATTGCCTATATATCATATTCAGATTGTCATGACAAGCTGAGATATATTAGGTTTGATTCTTCTCTCCTTTTCTTCAAAAATGTGAGATTCAACTGTGATAGGGAAGAAAAAAAGACAGAAAAACTGAAACTGTTTTCATCTGAACAATGAGTGGAACTGCTACATTTCATGTAAATATCATCACTGATCTATGATACAATCATTTCTACAGTCAGCAGGCCAAATCTCAGTAATATTCCTTCCTTGTCAAAACACTTAGGGTTACTCATACAAGTAAAGGTTTGTAGGCATGCAAATTAATTTGTAGTAAGATGGTTGAAGTTCTAAATCAAGTATTAAATTACTTCTATTGTACAAGTTTAACTTCATTTTCCAAGCTAGTCACATGCAACAGAGATGCAGTAATGTAGGTGTTCCAAATGCAGGAGTGATTAGCTGCCTGTGCCTTCTAAAACTAGATTTGTAAGTCAGATCATTGGAAAGATCAGCGGTTTGTGTCCTAGATGTCGTAGACCAGAGAGGTGGAATATTGGCAGAAGATTAGGTTTATTTTTGTATATGTGCTTGAAATATTTAGATAGACTAGGACAGAAACCAACTTGCAGGGTTATAAACCCCGATCCAAAAAAAGCAAAAAAAAGCCCATCTCAGTTGTTCAGGGAACATAAATATCGATTTATCCTTGAACAGTGGCCCAAAGTCCCATTAAAGTTCAAGGAAAAACAGTGGTATTCAAGCACTTGTTTAAAGGTAGGCATGTGCTTAAATGCACTGATGACATGGGGCACGTTTACTTGTATTTCCCTATGTATTATAACGAACAGGGAGCTACCACAAGGTTTGTTAATATTGCAGGCATTTCTGCATCTCCTTGTTTCCACACAGAAGCATACTGCTGACAGTTTTGATTTTGCCACAGAAGAAAAAGAGCATTCCAGTATGAATTGTCTGCCTGGGTCTGATGAAATCAGATAAATTAGCCACCAGTTTCTGCAGGGTCAGATTGGACTATAAACATGAATTCACATGAAAAAAATGTAGCTGCACCTTTAAGAGGCTTGAGTTGAAATGTACCAATCTCTGAATAATCTGATTGTGACAAATATATAAGCAGCCAGACTGATACCAGTCAGTACCTTTCCCTCCCTCAGGAGCTTTATCCTTTACTGTTTGCAGGTTTACCTGTTAATGCTCATCATGGTTATAGGCTTTGATTCAACAGCACTCATTAATCACTGCCTAAGAGCGCTGCATCAGGTAAGTAAACGTATCAGATGCTGAGCTGAAGCAGCAGTACTCACTTCAAACTGTCGTTTGCTCCTGACATAACAAGGGAAAAGATTATGCAGCCTAAGTACCAATAATTCTTCAGTACATGATTCAAAACAAGCTTTGGAGATCGGTGCCACTTTGCTACAAATGACGGCACTGGAGGTTCATGAAGTTCAGTGATCAGCACTGAAACCCACATCCTGTACCTCACTGCATGTCTTGCATTATAGTCACTTGGAGTTACCCAAAGGTGTTCAGTTGATGAGCCTGAATGATTAGAATTTGGATTCAGCTGCCAAAGTCTGGGAGTGTTTGAAAGCCAGGTCTGAATAATCACATCCTTTGATAGAGCCAGCTGTGAAGAGCAGCTGAAGGTCTTGAATTTATGAAAGTTCAGGTTCACTTTAATCCAGGTTATCACCTGTAATCCAGTCCTAATTCTTCCTCTGAATAGCAGGAGGAAGCCAGGAAAGATCTTTGCATAGGCATTCAAGCAATTAGCAGTTCAGTTTCCAGACAGTTAGTTTTGCTGATTCAGCACACACAGCAGTTTTCAAACTACAAACCATTGCTGTCACAGTGGCAAAGCATCTGTCTCAGAGCTGTGATGTCTTGCTGCTGCTTGGAGCTCAGGTCAAGATTCATTTAAAATTTCCAGATGCCTTTTTTTGTTTTGTTTTGGCCAGCTAGACTCCTAAATAAGCATACTTGTTTGATGTCTTTCTGCATCAGGTGTCTCTGATGAGAATCCAGCTATGACCAAGCTTTCAGCCAATGCTGAAAACAAGAGGGCAACAAACAAGTGAAAGGAAAGAACCAATATGCAGAATGACCTGGAGAGAAAGCTACATATCTGCATGCAACGGTAAAAGAGTCTACAACAACAACTGTAAAGTCCCAATGCGAAGCAGATGCGCACCTCCCTTTGAGGGAAGCTCAGTCTCACATTGTTTCCTATAGTCACTCTAATTTTGCTCCACTATTTTTATGGTAGCTCCTGTGCATGTTGGAAAAATAGTGAGAAAAGGACTAGGATACTGGAAGGAACAACAGAATACATGAAGGATCTGAGGAAAAGATTGTGGCAATACAATGTTCAAAAAACACAAAGTTCATGCATTACTAGTTATGTCTGCCATGTGGTTTCAGCGAGAGATAGTATTCTTCACACACAATGTCCAAACTGTTCAGTATTGGATCATGCAGCAGCTGCTGTTTTGAGGCCCAGAAATGGCTGCACTACAGCGGCAGGCAAAGCTCCTGGAGTGCTTGGGCGTTTTGCTAGGTAGAAAGGAGTTAAAAGTATATAAAGAAATATGTTTCTAATTTTTTACCTTTTACACAGATGTATGCTTTATGGGAAGGGCGTGATACTGCTAATGCAACCTTCTCTTTAAGTCTCACCCAGGAATTCTTTAAGGTCGCCAATTGTAGTCTGTGTGCCTTGAAGAACCACATTTTTCTACTCAAACTGGGAATGGCAGCAGGCCAGCTGGTATGAATGACAGCTTTCTTTCCATGTTGACATGCTGTAGCTTTTGTACGGATGTTGTCTAAACTCATACGTGCGTTGCCACGGGATTCCATGCCCTGCTTATTGTTTGCTGTGCTGATACACTGGCACATCCAGAGGTGATTTTTTACATGTCATCAGAAATGTTATTACACTAGATTGTTTTTGTAAGTACAAGCGACTACCTAAGTGATGGAGGATTCCTGTCTCCTATGCATGCAAGAATAGAAAGGGAGGGCAGGGGAGAGAGAACAAAGGCTATGTACCAGATAAAAGAGCACGAAACCTGAATTAATTTGTGGAAGCAATAACATTTTTGTCAGTTATTCCTCTTTCCTGAAAGATAGAACCTCACTGACTGAAAGATGCTCAGGTCAGATATGCTTTCATTTGTCAACAGCGAAGTTGGCGTAGCCCTTGTAAAATCTAAAATCACATGCCCTTCACACACAGTTTTTTTCATGGCTGTACTCAGCCTAGAGTATAGGAATGGTCATATGTTATCAACTTGGCAATCTATTCAGATCAGTATCCTCTCTAATAGTGGTTTAAGAGGGTAGTTCCATAATCTGATATGTATATTTTTTCTTTGCTTTAAATCTCA
Organism: Nesoenas mayeri; assembly: GCF_963082525.1. Lineage (NCBI taxonomy): Eukaryota > Metazoa > Chordata > Aves > Columbiformes > Columbidae > Nesoenas > Nesoenas mayeri. The sequence goes on from NC_137545.1 coordinate 32,669,035, forward strand.
AATTAATCCCTTGAGAGACTCAATTCTTCCCTGGAGCACACACCTTAAAATCTCTCTGATAAGGGGCATAAATTACGCCAAATCTGGGCAATCTTGCTATAACATAGCTGACCAAACCTTCTGCAATCTCTTCAAGTTTTTGGTCTCAGTGGCTTCCTGTGATAATACATTCCACAGGTGAAGTACACACTTAGTAGAAATGCTTAATTTTATCAGATGCCGAAAGCCTGGGGCTGGAGCTGCCCCGCTGTTCCGCTGCCTTGTTCCCCAGCAGGGCGGCCATGTCCTAGCACCCCCTGCTGCCCCCAGACCCCAGGGAGCTGCCAGCTCTTACGGCTCCCCAGCACCCATTCCTTGTGAAGCAGCACCACAAAGTTGGCTTTTTCTTCCCCTCCACAAGTCTTTTTTATGAAATCCACACAGAAACCTCCTACTAATAATCCCCTTCTCCCCCTCTGCCAGCTGGCAGCCATCTCAGCGCTGACTCTTGCCCTGAGCAGGGTGTTCCCAATAGCCACTCCGCCAAGCAGGGCTGATCCCCTCAGGTGTTCCAGACTCCAGGGGCTGTGTTCAGTAGCGTTCCCTTCAGCTCGTCCAGCAGCACCCCAACATCTTTCTGTCCCTTCATGACTGATGAGAACGCCCATGCGTCAAGTGAGGGATGACAGGGACACAGTGCCCATCCAGAGAGCTCCTGTCACACTCAGGAGGGACAGTCTCAAGTTTGCCCCCATCAAAAAAAACAGGAGACCCTTTCATAGGTTCTCTAAATTATTTATAAATGTAAATGTGAAGCTCTGAACACCACAGTATTCCCATTGTCCCAAAGAAACCCGTGCCTCCAGGCCTTACCTCCTCCCAGGCCACTGACGAGCTCCTAACATGGCATCAGGACACAGCTCTGCCATCCCCGTTGATGGTAGTCCTCTCTTCACCACCGCCTTGCACCATGAGGGTGCCATACCAAGTCTTGAGGTAAAGGCGTTGCTGGGCGGGCTTGAAGGAAGCTCCCCAGCTCACAGTTTTCAGAGGAAAAGCCGTTATCACACGTGCAGCTGCCATGCTGGGCTCCACCTCAGGGCAGCTTTCCACCTCAGGGCAGCTTCCCTCCTCAGGGCAGCTCCTCTCAGGGACGGGCAGCCCTGCCAGCTCAGCTATACCCTCGTGTGGGGCATCTCCAGTTAATTTTGCTCATCCTTTTCGTCAGTCAGCACAGATAACAGCATCACTGTGTTCTTCCCTTAAAAATTTAGCCACATTTCGGCTGCAGTGGCCAGAGTTGTCACCCCGCCGAGCGTGAATGAGGCTGGGCTCTGCATGGGTCGTCCTTCAAGCAGAGAGGGTACATGGCATTGCTCTCCAAGGCCTGGGTTTGGTTTCAAATGGCGGCACAGAATGTCTTCACTGAAGGTTTTCACGATGCAAAAAGGTAAAAATAGATTGATTTTACTCAGGGAACAGACACACAGAGAAGAGATGTTTTTCACAAGAAGTGAATCCAGCTCTTCTCAGTCATGCACTAAAGCCATAGCTACAAGCTCATCCTTTCTCTTTGGTGGCAGCTATCTAAATAAATGTGTTTTCTCTAGTACATTGTGCTCTGTGCTGAGGCTGTCAGCTCATTGTAACTGCTCTAGAGTCAGGTTTTGTTCTGTTTTTAAATAAGAAACAAATTCATCTGTGAGCAATAGATTAATAGCCAGCATGGATTTGGGCCAATATACTTGAATACATTCATGAAATTTCACTTTATCCTTGGTGTCTTATCTTCAAGAATACTCTAAATTTACAATTCTTTCTTTTATCTTCATTATGTTTCGCTTGGTTGTAAACACACATAATATATCCTGATTTGGTTTGCATGTTGATTTTCTTTCTCAGGAAAATAGATAAATAATTAATTGGTGAATAAAAGATGGACTGATGTTGGAATTATGCCAGATCTAACATTGAGCCTTCTCTGTTTCTTTATTATCTTTTAGGGAAATAGAAATGAAACAAAGAAACAAGAATGTTTAAAGCATGTAATAAAATCTGCCCTGTAACAAAGAGTGTTCAGGAATACTCCTTCCTTTCCAAAAGTACCTTTGGTTTGTTTGATACAGTATTGTTGTCAAATGCATTGAGGTTGTTTTGAAAGAATGACAAAACAATGTCATTTGTATAATAATTAAATGTAGCTGTCTACAACTGCCGGTCAGGATCAAGTTTGAAAATCTCAGCAGCAGAAGCACAACAAATTCCTGCCACTTAAACCAAAAAAGGAACTTCTTTACCTAGAAATGAGTAACAGGCTATTACAGTCTCTGCAGCCAGCCATGAAAGGGAAGCATTCGGTACACTGCAATTATGCCATGCATCATAACCTCTGGGGTTATGTGCACAGTAAATGCAGATTGATCATTATTAACATCCAATTTTTCTGAAGAATCAGCTTAAGTACCTCACATAATAGAAAATAAACTCATTAGAAGATGATGACATATGAAAATTGGAAGGCTAGGTTTCTTTTTTTTTTCAATAACTCGGTATCTCTTCTGTTATTTCCTCTATTGTCTCATTGAGAATTCTTGGTTAGAGCTGCTTGGAAAAAGGGGCAGTTAAGGAGCTTTGTCTTAGATAGAATAGTCTGAAATAATAGAATCATAGACTGACAGAATGGTTTGGGTTGCAAGGGACCTTAAAGATCATCTAGTTCCAACCACCCTGCGATAGGCAGGGACACCTTCCTCTAGACCAGGTTGCTCAAAGCCCCATCCAACCTGGCCTTGAACACTTCCAGGGATGGGACATCCACAGCTTCTCTGGGCAGCCTGTTCCAGTGCCTCACCACCCTCAAGACAGTGAAGAAGAAAAATACTTCAATTCCTACACATAGCTGCACCATCTCCTGGGAACTGTAGTCCAGATGCTGCAAAATAGTCTTTTTCAGTGCAGGCTGGGTTCCCTGTCGTAACTAAGCAGATCAACATACCCTCCTCTTTCACTTTATTTGTACAGGGAAATGGTGCATCGCAGCAGTCACATGGCCACAACACACCAAGACAATACAACGCAAGAAGAAGAGTATAAGACAATCAAAGTAAGTATATGAAAGACTTCAATAATGTTACAAAATGGTAATATCTAGGGTTATGGTCACTGATTCAGCTGCAATTTTCTGCAGAAAACAAGTACCATCAACCAGAAATATTTTCAATTAAAATAGTTTTGTCAAAAGCTCAGCTCTCCACCAAAAAAGAGACTATAACTGTACTTTTTTTGTCAGATTTGCTGTTGCTAGATTGAGCAGACACTGCTTCTGCCTGCTTCTCTCTCAGCCCCCTGTGGATCAGACTAAATGACAGGGGCTGCTTCCTCTAATTCTCATACAGGAATTGCAGTGCTGAGATGTGTTTATGATCATGATCATGCCTTATAGCAGAGATTGCCTCCCCAAAAGCTTAATGGAAAAGACTTGTTGAGAGAAAAGAAACAATTTTTTTTCTCAGAAAAAGTCTAGAGGAGAAAACAACCTTCTCTAGATTCTGGCACAATAGGTTAAGTATCATTTAGCAAGCATACAGAAAAAGGCATGCCTGGCTTCTTTCCTGAGGTACAAATCCATGCCTAAATAGGCACTCTGAAGGGAGAAGGGTTTTGTGGGAGGCTGTTGTTCAGGAGAATTCAGAGGAACCCAGTATAGTGTGTTTGCTTCCCAGGAAACTGGCATAATATTGAAAATGAAGCAATGAAAATGAATCAAATCTGCTGGAAACAGCAATGTGATAGAAGGAAGAAAGGTAATAAAGTAATTAGAGTGCTAGCCTGTAGTTTTAGAGATTTCAGTATCCTAAAATGCCACAGACATCCTGCATCAGTCTCTTAAACTTAGATCTTCTAAGGCGGGGCTGTCAGACTCATTTTCACCAAGGGCTGCATCAGCCTCACGGTTGCCTTCAAAGGGCCAAAGGTGATATACAGTCCTAAAATCACATTTGGCCCTTTGAAGGCAACCGCAAGGCTGATGCGGCCCCCGGTGAAAATGAGTTTGACAGCGCTGTTCTAAGGGATCTAACACCTATGATGTTGATCTTATTAATAACATAAACACATTCAAATAGTTCTGGGTCCAAAATTAGAATGTCTAATAGGCTTTTTATAACTTAGATTAGCATAATGCTCCTAGCTTGTAAGCTCCCTGCATCACTGTTACATTAAATTTGATGGGATGAGTAAATCAAAAGTGTTCATTACCAGTCCTAAAAAGTTTGATAGGATTCAGGATTTTGAATGTGAGGATCTCAGCCTAGTTAATGTAATAGCAACAAGGCCAGTGATTTTGGCTAACTAAGCAAAACTCTTACTAAAAAAATGCTAAAGAGAGTGTCACGGTTGAGACGAACAAACGACATGGACCAAATTCTTTCAAGATGAAAGTAATAGATGCCATTTATTGCTACAAGTGCATTTTTATACAATTCTACCAGTTCATGTGTCTTTTCACTATTGGTTACAAGTTACAGCACTAACATCTCATTGGTTAATTTTTCTATCATCCATGTTATTCTTCTATCCCCTTCTCTCTCGCGGGTACATCTCTCCTCTCTCCGGATACTCCTTTACTCCCATCCTTCTCAAGGGTAAATCTTAATATCTCAAGGCTGATCTCTACTCTCATATTTTCTGTCAAGGATTCCACAGACTCGCTGCAGTTTCCCACAAGAGAGAAAGATGTATAAGAAATAGATGGGAAAGAAAAAAGATCTAGAAGAAAGTGACAATAGGAACTTAGTCCTTGTTCGGGTCGTAGCCAAATCTGGCAACAGTAATTGAGTCCTCTCGGTCTTCCTCTACAGCCTGGCGTGCTCTGACTTTGATGCTCCAGTAGAGCATGGGTGGATTTCAGCACACAGAAGGTGATGTAGGAATTAGCCATTAAAAAATGCCTCACTCCCTTTAGCATATTTCCTTTCACAACCATCTTGATTCCCCTTCAGTCTTTTTATTTAAAAGCCCTTCTGAAGAGTTGAATAGCTGATCCCTCTATTATTTTAACAGTAAACAGATGTGAGGTTAATCTAGCACATTTTTTCCTAGTTTTGTTTCCTTCTTCCTTACCACAAATGATTTTAGTAGTACAATTAGGCTTTTTTGTTTAGATTAATTCAGGCCCTTCTGTTGCTTTTTATAAACAAATCTTTGTTACCTTGGGCAACTTAGCATATTGGCCATAAGGAATAGTTACAATCATCTTTTTCATCTATGTTTGTATAGCAGCTAACATAATAGATCCAAGCTACATGACGGTGTCTCTGCAGAGCTATCACAATGTAAATAATTAATAATAACAGTTGTTTAACACTTGAATGGGACTCTGTTGTTTGTAAACAAAGAACATTTATTTTCTCTGCATTGCTTATTACAAAAAACCATAAAACTACTCCAAAGGAAGGAAGCTGTTCTACTCATACACTTGGTGAAGTATATGAGGAAACTCAGAACCCAGCAACACATCAAAAGTGAAAGGTCAATGGTTTTTTAAATTATTTCAAATATATTACTAGTAATGTAGGCAAATAAATGTGATATTTATGTTAACAAATTCATCTGCCAAAATGCAATTATAAACCAAGTAGTCCTTGTGGTAGTATTGTCCCCATGATAAGAGAATAAAATAAACAGCTTTAAAAAGAATTAAATTTAAAAGGGCATTTTACTAATGTATGTAAATAAAATTACAATAGCAAAACCATATCAGAAGTCAGCTGCGCTTCTTCCACACAACAAGGAGCATGAGTCAACATTGCAGAAAAAATAATTTATTTTGCTGAGTTTCTTTATGTAATCTTCCTTGCATATAGTGTAGTATTTAGGTATTAACACAGCATATATCCAACAGATTTTGATTAAAGTTGTGGTTTTGTAATTTCAGCAGATTTGAGAGTCATGATTTTCCTTTGCTTAAGTCATATTGTCCCTCTTGTGGTACAGATGGCTGAGTGTTTTGATTTATGTAACCCAAGTAAATCCATGTTCCTTATGAAGACAGTATGTCTATATGCCAATTAGAGAAAAGGTCCTTGCCCTCAAACTCTTCCTGTATGAAGAATATTCAAACAAATCCATTCCCACTTAAAAGTTCGGCACTTATGAATGCACAGCCAAATGGATATTATTGTGACAGGGAAAAGCACAAACCTGAGAGATTTGCGGTAAGACAGAATCCATACATCACACAGAGTTGAATGTTTCCATTTCTGTCTTTTCTGACCGTTTCAAGACTGAATAAAGAACAAATGCAAAATACACATTACTATAACAACGTTGCAATACACTGGCACCAAGGGCTTCTAATCAGATCAGAACCCCATGGTGGCAAATGCTATCTAATGAAAAGGAGATTCCTCTTCCAAAGAGATGCCAACAGAATAGAAGAGCTTATAGCTTAGAGCTCTTGACTTGGGAAGTTTACTAGAAGAACAAAAGTGTCTGGTAATTCCTCATTTAGACAGATCCACTGAATCCAGGATTGTTCACGTTCTCCTCACAGTAGGCTTTAAGCATAAGCAAGTCGAGAAAATATCTCAGCTTTTTTTCACTTCTGGGTGCCCTGCAGACATGGTCTATCAAATCCCCACCCACACAGAGGAGCTGCAGCCCAGCTGCAGTAACTCCCTGTTACTTATGGCACTAATATATATGTAGCCTTCTTCCACAGTGTGGCATGGGGCTCAGATAGACTGTGCGCAAAGTGAGATAAATTCTTACACATGGGAACTCACAATGGAGCAGATCTCGTGCCTGTGGGAGGCAGAAGCTTTTGGCTCCTTGGCCTGTTACAGAGCGTTTTGGGCATGCTTGGAACAGTGTGTCCAGCTGAAGACTTTACACAGGGTCTGGGAATTTGGCAACAAGAAGTTAAAAAAGGGGAATCTGGTTATCTTTTTTTTTTTTTTTCCACTATAGTGGCAAGACTCCATTTTTAAATGATGCTTAGGACCTTGCATTTTCTATCTTTCCATAGTAACATCTCAGACACGTGCCATGTCACTGTGTCCCATGCTAGTTGCCCAGATATACTGCTTTCATAAACCCAGAGAGCTATAGCACACTTCAAATCTGCAGTGTTTTTCACCATCACCCTGTATTTCTTAGGTCACATTTGCTGCATTGGCTTGCACTTTTAGTGCTACCATTTGCTGCTTGTCATTGACAAGCACTTTAAGCAGGTGCTCAGTTTTTGTGCTGTATAAGTGACAGAAGGGAGGAAAAAAACAGCGTCCATTTCGGCTGTGTTCCTTCTGCGGCGCACATGCGGAAATGAGCTTGGGGTGACCCCGTCAGCCTCAGCTAAACCTCATTCTATTGCTTTTTACAAGTTCAGCTGGACAAAGCCTTATTTGTGCCTCAGTGCTGTCCCCCTCTTATATTTCACAGACTTCACTGTCTGCACAGATCTACTTTCAGTAGCTGGTTATTACTATGCTATCCTTCCTCTTATTTTTTTATATATATTGCTTTTTTTCTGGGTTGCTGCCAAGACACAACTTGTTTAAAAAATAAACCAAACGCAGATCCTGGCTTATGTCATCCTAATAACCTCAACTCCATGGTTTTGTCTCTAGGGTCTACAGCTCATGACATCAAGTCACTTCATAAAATGAAATCGGGTTTGATGGCTCATAGATTTTGCTCCAAAACCCCTGAAATTAACTAACTGCCCACTAACTGCAATTGTCTTCAGCTCCATCCTTTGAGCTATACTGGAGTCACTTGGTAAGATCTTATAATTCCTGTGAAAAGAAAACGCGTTAAGTCTTGTAGCAGATTTCACCAGCAGTTCTCAAAGCACTTCACTGGCAAGAAAAAGTAACATTATCTCCATTTTATGTGTCTTTAACACATTTTTGCATAGGCTTGACAGAATGTTTTTGAATGCATTCTTGTCTTGTCACTGCTCGTTTCCTCCAAAACTGTTTTCTTAGATGAACAAGCATCTGTTAATATTTGACTGTATTTTTTTTTTCCACAATCCCCTTCCTCTTTCAGTGCACAGGATAGAAAATGCTCAGCTCATGAGTAGCTCTTCATATTTGGATTTAACCTCCATGAACCATATATGCCCCTTGACTCTTTCTTGTATGCTACTCAGACTTTGCTTTGACGTGAGTTATATTCTTTATCACAAGGTCTTTTCTGTGTTTTTTATCATTAAAGAGCCTGGGTGCTTCACGCCTGTTGAGAAGTTTGTCTTTCCAATATATAGTAGGACAAAAGAGGATGCCCTTCCACTTCATAGACAGGGAATACAAGGTTGAGTTTCGTATTCTGAGTGTACAGGCTAACTGTCTAAGATCTACTATTTCAGAGTAGTCAGCTGCACAGAGTGTTAAGTACTCGCTGCACTGCTCCTATTGAATTCAGTTTCTCTTATGAGCACTCAGCACTTCTGCAAATCTGATCAGATACCAAGTTGGAGACTCGCAGACAGAGCTACGAACATTTAGAGATAATGTGGGAAATTTTTCATTTAAGCAGTTTGCCCAATGTTATAGAGGTCACATTGCATTAATAGCAAGACCATCTTTTTCCTTCCAGTTATCTCCTGCCTTTAATTATATATCTTTCAACTATTGTAACAAACAGGTTAGGCAATCTGGAGGGGGCGGGAAATGTAGTTAAAAACTCCATCTCACGAACCATGTTCAAGGAGGCTAGTACAGTTTTTCAAGCTTTCTTATTGTAGCATTTCCTAACTTTTGGGTGAGTGACTTTGTTCCCTCTGAACAGAGTTTGTATGCATGTGATTTCTTAGTTGTTGGCAGTTTGTTTTAATAAAAGCAATCAAGACAAAAAAAAAAAAAATCTGTTCTGCAGGTTATATTGTATCTTTGACATCAGTAAAATTCAACATTCCCATCCTGAGAGATGAGACACCAGAGTTAACTCATAGAAATAGCAAATTGCCATCTGCAGATCAGTATGTTGATCTGCTACTTACTGAGAGCAGAAACCTGGGAATCTAATGGCTCTGGGGGAGTGTGTGTCTACAGCTTCTTCTGACCCACTAGCTCCTGTCTTTTTACCTTAAGCTTGATCCACCAGTTTTGAAAATGAGTTTTCCTCATTCAACCTATCATGCAGTCTTAGACTCTGTCCTCAATGTCCTTATGCCATCACAGATGACTCATCCACCCATTAATTTTGCTCACCATCCCAGCTGCATCTCTACACAGTCTCTCTTAGATCTGCCCTTCACTCTGGTTCCTGGTTGTGTTCCTTGCTCAGCCTGATCTCCCACAGATTCACTCTAGTTCTTATCTGATCCTGCAGCTACTTGTCAAGCCTACATGCTCCAAAAAGGCCAAAAATAAAGTTAAAGCAAAGACGCTACTGTCCAAAATCCAAAGGGTTACCTGCACATGCAGAGATACTGGCTTTGGCTGCATCTGGCTGCAGTCTCAGGCTGACTGTTCTGCTCAGCGTTTTCCCAAAGGCAGGGGGAAGTGATGGAGAGGTGCTGCCTGAAGCTCCTGATGGTGCTTCTAAATCCCAAGGAACTATGTAATCTGGCTGTCCCAGGACAATACTGCAATTCCAGAGACTTAGGATGAGTCCCAGGGGGAGAAAAATTTTTCAGCTTCAGCAAAAATCAGTCTGATAAGTTTTTTTGAGAAGCGAAGCATGAGGATACCCTTGATAATGAAAATATAGACAGGAATTCACCTGGCTGTCAAGAGTTCTCTCCCAATGTTGTTATACAGCTGCAAGGATTTCATTATTGTGTTACAGTACCTAGAGCCATACAGAGGTATTGCTAAGCATCTTAAAAAACTGGATGTATTCTTAAAGGAAGGTGTAGGAGAGCAATCAAATCTTACTGTGATGGTCCATTCTCAACACAGACCTTTCAAGAGGGTTTCACTGTGCAACCTGTTTGCAAATCTTGGTTTCACAAGCAGCAGCTGAGTTACCACCTGTCACCAGGAGAAAAATAATACTTTATAAAGATATTAACAGTTGCCAGACCCTTGTGACAGGACCTAAAAGATAATTTAGGTTTCCTAACTCCTGGTTTTGGCCCCCCTTCAATGATCTGTTCGTTCCTGCAGTGGAAGAGCCAAGACTGCATATTTTTCTGACACTGAGCTCCTTCCATTCCTACCGACTTATGCAGGAGATCAACTCCATACTCAAGCTGAGACCCAGCTGCACACCAGACTCCTCCTTCTCCAGGAAACCTACTCGCACACAGCAGCTGGGGGCCATGGTGTACTCTAAGAGGTGCTGGCCAGGCTGTCCAGAGGAGCTAGTACTCAGGGCACACCATAAAACATATCAAAAGGGAAATGTCGTTGCAGCCTCAGTCATGGCGATGATGAGCTTGTGCTATGTGGACAACCAGCTTAAACACCAGGAGCACATCGGCTTCCTGCACAACCCTCTTCACAGATTGTGCACTGTTGTTTTTTTCTCACTCTTCTCTGTTGATGTTTCAGTGGTGTTCACTACTGCTCTCCTCTGCCTCTCTTTCCATGGCACTCTACCTTTTGCCCATTCTGATTTCTTCCTTTTATTCGCACTATTTTTTCTCTCTGCCTCCTCTGTTTCCCTGTTGTTTCTCAGTTGGTTTTCCTCCTTCCTTTACTTACTTTGCTCCCCGACAGCTGGGGGTTGAGCCAAAGTCAATCCATTACCTTCAAAGAGTTTAGGATCAAGGTCTTATTCCCACTTGCTTCCCTGCTTCTTTTACGATCTCTTTTCCCACGCAGTGTTCTCTGTAGTGTTTCCCCACTAAAAGATGGGTTACTGCAATATGTAAGGAAGGAAAGAAGTTTAGAGAGAGAAAATCCTAAGGACCTAGTAAATTCCTTACTGAATTACTAAATTGCTATTCTGGCTGCACAACTGCAGCAAGCTAAAGGATTTGATCATAAGGTTGGAGTTTAGCTTCATCACAGCACAGCTTTTTTCGTATGGCTGTAAGTAGTGGTCCTTTCGAAAACAAGGTCTTTCAGGAAGAAAATCCCTCTCATTAAAGTTTGCTGCATTGCACATGGTATCTAGTGACTGCATAGTCATGTGCTTAATTGTGGCTGCTGATCATGAGCTCAAACAGGCAGTACTTAATTGCACAAATTAATTCCAGGAAAACTGAAAAATGGAGAAAAAAACCCCCATATTGACTGGATATTTACTAATATTATATAAAATCATATAAATCCACACAAAGAATCTGTATAATATATGCCATGTATATGTGTGCACATGTGTGTGTATACACATGTAAAAAAGTAGATATAAAATCATTTATATACATATGGAGACAGAATAGTACTGAATACATTTATATCAGATGTATTGGATATATTCTCATAGGATAGATGTACAAAAAATAATTTAGTAGAACATTGATTGTCTGCAGCAAATACATGCTAGTGGTTGAATGTTAATACATTTTTGGATATAATATGGAGACAGATGCTCAGCCACTGTGGATGGATACAGTTCCATTGAACACTGAGGCCAGTAGTGTAAACACTCTTTTACGGGGAACGGTATTTGATTCTGTATTTATAGTCCTATCTTTATATTCAGTCCTTCATATGGATGAATATTTGGTGTACCCAGACCAGAGGCATAATAACTCTATTTGTATAAGCAGGCTACCCCTGAACAGCATGGCAGAACCAGTCTCAGTATGTAGACTTGCACATTAAAGTTGAAGATTTTGCCAGCAGAACAGAGACTTATATTGTTCTAAAATAACCAGCTGGGCCCCTGTCGCCAGCTTATGTAGGCACCATCACAATCCAAGGGGTGTTAGCTGAACTCCACTAATGCCTCCATTTCTGATTTACGGGTGGAGATGTCAGCCCCCTCTAGATCATATGGCATGTAAATCATCATGCAGGAAACGTGTGCTTGGGCTATGCATTGAACTTGGATTCAGATCTCAGCCCTTTTAACAAGCTCATTGTTCGACACTTTCCTGATGATGCAGTAAAGGTAAAACAGCCTGCAGATATTTTATAAAGCTTTTGCAAATCACTGGAAAACTGTCTTGACCACAGTACTTCGGAAACACGCAGTAGTGCTGCAGTCAGTGCACAACAGCTAGACTCCCATGATTGTTTTAATCTTGTTTAAACTATTCTCTCAGCAGGTAACTGAGAGACATAAATTATCTACTACCTGCCAGCACAGTGCCTGTACTGTATGAGGTTTTTGTGTTGCTCAGGAACACATTATATTCAGCTTTAGAGATTCAGTGAAAGAAATGACAGTGTTCTTAACAGTAGGGCTGCTTAAATGTAAAAGGGTGTGCAGAACTCAGACTTAAAGAAAGCAATAAAAACTGTAATGGAGAACTTCTAGGAAGAAATATTTGGAAAATATCTATACTCAACTTTTAACTGACTCCTGCAGTACCTACTGTTTTTCTCCTCTCGTATATAAAGAGCATCTGTCTACCTGTGGTCCAAAAGTGCTTTGAATCTAGAATGAAGGAAACAACAACAATAAAGTACAAAAGTAAAATTCCCATGAAAACACACAGCATGTGTGTATTTCTTCTTTGTGCTGTGCAAAGTCTGTACAAAAACTCCACAGTCCTTCTAGACCTCATAACTGTAAAGGGGTATGATGCAGAAAATGGAGTCACTGAGTTATATGGTTGTGCACAGAATCCTTGCAGAGCACTGAGGATCAAAGTGAACTGAACTCCATCCTCACTTGCCTCCATGTCGTTGCCATTGACTGCAGTGAGTGACCCAGGTGAAAAGCACAGATATGTCACAGCTGAATAATAGAGAGCAGTCCCTTGAGACTTGTGATGTATTTATGTCATTAACAAAATAGTGTTAGAAAGAGTTCATGTGAAAGTATGAAACTGGAATGTTTGACCTAAGAAAAAATGCTTTATGTAACAGCTGCACCTTCGTATCCTTTATTTTGGTGTGCTAATGATCTTCTGTGGAACTTGTTAGCTGATGTGTATGGATGCGCTGCATCTGCAGCCCTGCTACCAGGTGCTGAGGAGCAGCAGGAGTGGAAAGCTGCCTTCGGGCTCTCCCCTCTGACACACGTCAGCTGGAGAAAAGCAACGTACAGCTGTGCCTCTTCTCGGAGACCGCTCCTTTGTAAAGTCCTACAGGGGCTGATCCTGTCTCTTTTCCTTTTCATCATGTGCTGAAGAGCTGTAGGAAAGGTCATGAGGAGCCGAGGGCTACAATACCATCAATCTGTTGATGGCAACCAGCTCGTATGTCTCTTTTCAGCTGATGCAATCCATGCCATGACACAGATGTCACAAAACTTATAGGAGATAAGCCTGCAGATCAAAATCAGTTGGCTGAATCTAACTAAAGAAGGAAGAGTTGTTGCTGGAAGGATGAGAACTTCTTGTGGTGAAGGCAGTGAGTGAATCCTGCTTTCATTTTGGGCAAATGCTATGTAGTTTGAGGTCCCAGTGTAGACCACGTTGCTCCTGGATTCAGTATGGCTTGCAAAGTGCTTTTATATTTTCCTGACTGCTCTGCTGTCATTTTTTTGTGGTAAAGGTGACTTATTTTACCTTTTGTAAGAAGCCTCCAGAGATTTGTTCAGGTTAAAAAGAGGACAAAGAATAAAGCTTGTCAAATAAAGCAGCAACATATAGGAAATGTCAAAAGTGTAATTCCTTACAGACATACTTACTGTCAGTCCAGTTTTGTACTTCGTTCTTGGTAAAAGAGGTGTTTGAATATAGATCAACAAGTAAGGATTAGCAGACCCAGTGCAGACTTTGGAAATGAACATGTTCTGAAACTGTCTGGTTTTATAGCCTTGGGCAAATCATATAATCTCTCTGCTACTGTTTTCTGATCTATAATCCAAGGGCAGTAATTCTTTCTTGCTTCTCACTGGTGAATTAATCAATGCTTTCAGTGTTTTGCAGTGCCATATACAAATATTACAATTACAGAGAAGCAAGCAGCAAATTATATGAATGCCAAAGTGATACAGGGTAAAACTAGGGATGCTGGAAAGCAGTGCACTCAGATACAACTGTAATGAGTTCATTAGTAATGCATGACTGAATTAAGTAGTTGCCACTGTGTAAAGCCTTGTCTGGAGCTGATACTTGATATATTATTTTGACCCAAGACAGATGCTCAATGATCTTGTCTCTTAAGTTTTGGAATGCCTGTCATGTCAATACAAATTATTGAGTCAAACTGAAAGAAAAAAGCTGTAGTTGCCACACGAACATCCTTTTTATATTCTTCTGTATATAAGAATTGCAGCTTCCCAAACTGGATTTTTTATATAAGCTTTCAGAAGCACAGTTTGTCTTCTATTTTTCTTTCTTCCTTTTTTATTTCCTTCCTGGGAATGTTTCCTCTTGCCATCACGATAAGAATGTGCTCCTGTGACAAAACAACCATGTTCCACAATGGCAGCACATCCTGTATGGTGATGACACAGCACAGAAATTCCAGCACATTGAGGTTACTTTTGCGTTGACTGATACTGGTGGCTGTGATGCTTCACATCACAAGATATAACAGTTTTCTACACAAAAGAGTCACGAGAGGATTCAAACAGTCTTTGAGGACCTGGGTATCCAACTGAGATTAGAGGTCTGGATGAGTCAAGGTAGTTGTGTGCAGAAGCCTTTCAGCTCTGGGCTGGGGATCTGAAGGTGAACACCATCTGGAAGAGGTTACCTATTCCCGGAGGGTTTGATAGCTTATTTGAAATGGGCTTCAATTTGGGATCTGGAGCTTTTGGCTAACAGGCTGATTATTACAGATTGGGAAGCTGGTGCCAGTGGTGGTGGTGACTGGTACAGTGCACCCCTCCATCTGTCCCAGAACTTGGGCTGCAAGTGGGAAGTGGCAGTGCAGATAGCATATACTTTAGGGGTACAGATATTTGATTCATAGGATATTTTTTTGTGTCCTTCCACTGTAAAGTGAAAAGATTCCTATCTTTTCCTTCCCAAAGTCTCTCTCCAGCCTTATGTCCTTCCTCATCCCAAACTCCTTCTGACAGCTCCTGGGCTGGGCCTCATGTGTACTTTCGCTGGCATTTTAGAGTGAGCTAAGGATTGCTAACCCCATTTTAAGGCAGGCTAACTGAGGCTGCCCGCGAATGGGAAGCGAGGCATAGCACTGTGAAATGATTTGCTAAAGGTTATCCAGCTGTGACTGAGAAAAGTGTGCTCTGGCTCTGCCGAAAAAGATACCACAAAAGTGGAAATGTTAATAGTAATAACTTTCTCTACGTGTGTTTCGGCTTCGCAAAATTACATCTCTACCAGGGGACTTGTTAATGTCAACGGCATTCAGTTTTCATGATCACCACTTGAAGTGATCAGTCAGCTGTACAGATCTACAAATTGCTCCCTTGCAGCCAGCCTCTTAGTCTAATGCTCAGGCGACAGTCAGCTGTAAGGATCAGGCTCGAAAAGATGCCTTTGATTTTCCTTTGATGTTTCTGAGCCAAGCAAGAATTTCACACAGCCACTGGGCGGTAGGTGAAGATCCCTTCTGTTTGTGGGAAACCAATTATAACACGGCTGACCCGCTTTGACATTAAAATTACTGGCAGGACATCTGGGATGTCCTTGTGAGGCAGAGCTGGCTCACTGAATGTGCCCAACTAGGGGCACAGGCTGATTTGTTCATCTGGATGCAGCGATCATTCAAATAGTGTGATTATAATGGAAGATGCAGAAATTGATTCTGGTCAGACTCAGTGTATTTATTTGCTTGCACTATGGCATCGTTACCCATGTGCAAGGATAAAACAGGGTTCTCCTTTGCATTTAATGATAACAAGTGGGAACAACTTACAAGGAGAACGGGTGCTAGTTTCTAAGCCTGTTTTCCAGTTAACTCTCCCGTTTCCTTGGTTTTTTGTTCACTTATTCACCCCTTACCCCAGATGTAAGACCCACAGAAGCTTTTAAAGACCCTCACGAAAAAGCATCAAGAAGGACGTTATTTGCCAGAATGTTTTCCGGAGTAAAGTACACCCCGGGAGAGAGGTGGAGGCACAAAAAGTAATCCTACAGGGGAGTCCAGTGGGACGTTCGAGATGAAGAGATGGAACTTTTTCTCTTTTGAATCTGTTGAAAGACATTGGTCGGAGATTACGTTTTAAGCGGTGATTGCTGGCAGTACTTCGTGGTGTTTGTTTTGTTTTTCTTTTGCCGTGCGCCGAGTCCCTGCGGGAGCCGCTCACACCGGCGGGGGGATGCGCAGCCCCCGGAGCGGAGCGGCGGGCCGGACTACAAACCCCGTCATGCCGCCGCGCGGGCGGGCGGTAGCGGCGGACGCGCCTGCGCCGCCAGACGTGGCAGGAGCCCGCAGCAGCGGCGGCGGCGGCGGGTCCAGAGCGGGTCTGGCTCGGCGGCGATGGCTGTGCCGGGGCAGGGCGCGGGGGCTGCGCGGCGCCGCGGGCGGCTCCCGCTGCTGCTGCTCGGCCTGGCGGTGAGTGGCGGCGGGCGCGCCCCGGGGCGGCGGGGAGCGGTGCGCGGGGTGTCCTCCTTTTCCGGGGCCGGGACGGGACGGGGACGCTGGGCGCGGCCGGAGGAGTTGGGGGAAAGTTGGGAGCGGGACGGGCCCCTCGGGCTGGGCGCGGCGGCCACCCCCGCCGGCCGCACCCGCCGCCGCTCCGGGCGCGCTCGGCACGGCACAGCCCGGCGTGGCTGGGCTCCGGCAGCTCTGCTCCCGGGTGTTCCCCTGCCCTCAGGCGTGTGCTGCTTTCACTCCCTCCCTTTCGCAAAAAAAAACCCCAACACCTAGAGAAAACCCACCCCGGCGTGCGGCGGCGTCTCCCCGCGGCTGCGGGCTGGAGCCCCGGCCGGCGCCGGCCCCCGGGGACTCGGACCGGCGGGCGCTTCGTCCCCAAGTTTCACGTGCAAATCGGTGCCGCGGCGGCAGAGGTTTCCTCGGCGCTGGCTGTGCCGCAGCCAAGCTGCCGCGCTCGGCTTTGTGCACCTGTGCGCGGGTGGCCGTGGGCAGCCCCGCCGCCCCTGCCTGTGCCTCCCGCCAATGTGGCGCTCTCCATCTTAGTGCGTTCCGGACGATCTGGGTATGTTTCACTGAAATTAACACCAAGTGGAACACCCCTTACCTCAGGGAGGCTCCGAGACCTACAGAAATATTTTAAAGTCCGATTTTCTGTTTTCTTATCCATAGAATTTAGCATAAATATCTCAAAACACTGGCGAAGGCATGCTTTAAAACAGTGCTCCTTTATTTACTTTATTGGCGTGAGCTACGGTTCTTCCTTCTGCCTGGACAAATAGAGTTAATAATTAATGAAAAATTATGTTAGTTTTTTTACGCACGCGTGATCTGAAATGTATTTGGAAATGCATGACCTAGGAGTGCTTATCTAATTCATACAAATCCAGTGTGGAATTGCTAATTTCCTTGTGCTTATTCTGTATTAACATTAGAATTGCCATTTTGGGATGGAAAACATCGGCCCTGCGTGATGTAGGCTTTTGCCCCTGGCAGGGGCCCAGCTATCAGCTCATCCAGGAGGAGGGAAAAGAAACGCTGTGCATCCTGCACAATTTTTATTTTGCTTTAAGCTTCATCTAGAAGCACAGACCTCTGGTATCTGCTATTTATTTATTGATTTCAAGTGAAACTGAAGTCAGGCTGAACTCTTCCTAAAATGTTGGAGAAGTCTTAGTCTGGGGTTTTTTTTTTGCCCGTGGCTCATCTTTAATATACGCAGTACTTTGCTCAATGATACTTGTGGCAGCGTATTCCTCAGATTAAGTGTATATTGTGGATTGAATGGAGTTACACGTGGACTGAATTTTTCCTTCATTTAAAATGACTAGACATGTGGAGTTATTTGTGGTATTTCCTTCCATGTCCACTGCAACTGTCAGATTGTATCTTACTGTAACATTCATTTTATGTTAATGTAAGTATTTTTCTGTGATTTCTTTCTGTAGGTTAAAAGGTGGGATTTTTTCCAGCTTTCTTCGTGTGAATCTGTTCCTAACTATTCTAGTTGCCCTTTTTTGGACCTTTTGTATTGCAGAGTTGGTGTCTTTGAGATGAGCAGAGTGAGCCTGCCGTTGTCAGTGAAATTATACAAAGCCATTATAATTTCTCCACATTATTCTCTCTTCCCCTTCTTAATTTGCCCCAGCATTTTATTTGCTCTGTGATGCTGCATGCTGAGCAGATGTCTTCATTGAGCTGTTGATTCAGCTAATTCTTTCCCCTTTGCTGTGTACAAGTAGTTTAAATTATTTCTTCCAATTTGCATTATCTTGCACTTGAAGGTGTGATTTTTCATCTTGAAATATGTAACTCGCTGTACGCCAGGATTAAAAAACTAGCCTACAGCTGTGACATTGGAAAACCTGCTTTTAAATTTTTCTTGAGTCAATGTTTGCAAAGTCAGGGAGGCTGTTAAATCAGGACGTTCTCAGTGTGCAAATTTAAAGCACAGGTAATGCCAGCTGATTGGTAGGACAGAGGTTAACGAGGACATTGTCTTTCCTTCCAGCCTGTTGTTTTTTATGTACCCACACATTATTATTATTATTATTTTTAATTTTCCTGGAAGTGCTGAGAGCTCGCAATGCACCTGGAACAGCAGCTAGAGTCGTGCATGCTTAGCGCTCCAGAAAATAGGGCTCACTTTTAAAGTAGGACCCAAATTTGGAGGTGGCTTCCGAGAATTGAAGTCCTTATCTCTGTAAGGCTTCCTGCACTTGTAAAAAGAAAGCTACAGATCTGGATGAAGAAAACACCTCAGTATCTTCTAGTGGAAGATGTTAAGTTATCTTCTGCATCACTTAATGTGAGACACACGTGAGGAAAATGCTGCAGTGATCTCTGCCTGCTGTAGAATTTTATTTCTTGAATGAGTTGGAGAGTCATAGGGAAGTTTTGGTTTAACTTTAGAGATACTTCCCTATTGGGTGTGTCAAGTGGTTGACTATATCTCATACTCAAAGGACTGAATTAACTGTTAAAGGCATTGAGGAGTTTCTCACCAAGGTGGATTTGCATTTCCTCTGATATACCAAGTACTGTCCTGTCCCTCACAGAGGCCAGCTGCTGCTTCCAACAGGATTACACATCTGGGATTTGTTTGCTTTGCAAACGCTGGTGAATGTTATCTCAGGCCTAGGTGGCAAAGGTCAGTTCGTCTTCTGAGTGCTGACTTAATGACAGAGAAACTGAGTCAAGAGAGTCTGGCTGACTTGCAGCCATTGGGAAGCAGGCTTCTTAACCTGGTGCCATTCAAACCCGGTGCCTCAAAGACAGGCTTGAAGGAACATTTCAGGCTTCCATGTCCTCAAGTCCTGGTAACGTCATGGGAATGCAACAGTGAGCACTGACACAGCCTTGTGAATCCAGGCCTGTGGGGAGGACCTAGATGTGTCTCTCTCTCTGTGTTGCAGGTGGCCCTGCAGCGTGGCAGCGGTGGCTTTGCCTCTGGTGAGTTTTTAGGCAGGGTGTGAGCACTGCTTCTCTGCAGGGCTTGGATGCTGTTTCCTGTGGTGGCATTTGGGCTTGAATTTGGGAACGCCTCTTCCCATCCGGTTACCGTTTGTACTACAGCGGCTGCTTTGGGAAGGGTTTGCTGCAGAAGCAAATTCCTTCTTTGCTGTCCCTCTGCCCCACTCCTGCTTCATCTGTTCCCTCTTCAAAATATGGATTTGTGAAACTTGTGATGTGGGCCGTGCTACGCCACCTCAGGTGCCCTTCCCAAACCAAACCTTGGCTTTCAGGACTGGTTTTGTTACTCAGCTCTGTACCTTATGCAGTGATGTTCTGAATCTATTGGCTTTGGTGCCAAAATGCCTGTTGACTTCAGAGGGCCTGGGGTATTGCCACAAGTGTGGTGTGGTCATCAAAAGTGGTGTTTCTGCGCAGGGGTATGTTCACAACATTATGAGCAACTGGTGACTGAAGTGGTGCTTGTTCTGTTGTTGACCATTTCTTCTGCTTTTTGGTGATGCAGTTTCCTTTGTTTCAGTAAAATGGAGGTAATGAGACTTGCCTTTGAGAGTTGTGTTTTGAGATCTGTGGACAGGAGAACACAATGCAATTTGCAACCAGAATCACAAGCTAGCATTGCCTTGGATTTCTTGAAGTGGACAGGATTGCTTTGGAAGTAAGTTATGGTTTACCTTGGTCCCGCCACCTTTTCAACCTCTTGAATGGCAAAAATTGTGATAGCAAAGCAGGTGTTAAGTTTTGACACTTGGCTAGCTCAGAATAGCTGGTAGCATTCGTGAAGGTTGCTGTGATTTGTGTGCTTGCAGAACACAGAGAGCAAAGGTCATCCCATTTGTAGCTGCTTTGATGATGTCCTATCTGTCGTCTTTGGGTTTATAGTCATATAACATATTTGCTAAGTGATTGCAAATTGGCTCTTTCTCTAACCCTCTTCACTTTTCAGAAGATGGCACTCGGTGAGCGTGTGGATCTCGGGTCAGGTGTGTGCCCACTTGTTGTGATGCTGCCTCCCTTTTGTGTCTTGCAGATTGCTGCTTTGCTGTGTGACTCTTACTTTAGCTATGTAAATTAAGCTTCCTCTCCTATCGCCTGGCAGAAAAATGCGAGGATTAATTAGTTAATATTTGTGCAATGCTTTGAAGATAACAAGTGCCGTATAAAGTGCTAAGGATTTTCAGGTGTTATTTTTCACCCTCTCTTCTTTGTAAGTCCCATTAATAGTGTTTTTTTGTCTTCTTTTTATAGCATCTCCTGTGTGCTCCTTGAGTAGGTGATACTTCTTTAAACTTCTTCAAAACCCGATTTTTAGTGGGGGATTATGTTGCATATGCTTTGCTCCTGGTCTTAGCTTCTGAAGTCATCCAAATGCGCTCGTTCAGAAGTGATATCAGAAATATTATTTCATCAACAGCTGGTTTAATATATATTGCACCAATGCCTGCCTTGGAGAGAGAGTGAGCTTCACATTCATAATAAGGAGAAAGTTCTTTTTCAGCATTAGTAATTGACCCTATTACAGTCAGTTGTTAATTAGTAAATAGTTGCACAGGTTTTCCTTCACTAAGCATTTGAAAACCAGTGATAAACCATACAATTAGTTGGCTACACACAGCCTGTAAGAACAGCCCTTAGTATCGACTATTATGCCTGTAGCTTACGTTCCTTAAAACCCACTGTTTAAGAACAATATGAACAGTAGAGTCTAGTCAAATCTTGACGTCTCCATGGTATTTTTTGTTATCTTCTATATTTGGAAAGTGAACATAGCAAGTACTCCATTAAGTGGAACGCCTTATTTGTAACATTCTTCACCCTAAGTTAAAGAATACCAAGACACTCTGTGTCAGGATTTTAATTTGCCTTCTTTCGTGAACAAAAGAAGACATGACACTTGCCTCTTGCAGATATAACCCACCACAATAAAATGTCAGCAGTGCTTTGTTGTTTTTATTCCTTGAATGGCTAGAGGTGAGACTTAATTGATTTGGATTATATGCAGAGTAAGAATGTAATTCTTCCCTGGAGCTCATGGGAAATGAACAAAACCCAAGGATTGTTTAATGGGAGTGTCTGCAAATGTGGGGCAAACCTGTGTTTTTCTGATGCTGTCGGTGTTCCAATGCAGAAGCC
Source organism: Nesoenas mayeri (assembly GCF_963082525.1). Taxonomy (NCBI): domain Eukaryota; kingdom Metazoa; phylum Chordata; class Aves; order Columbiformes; family Columbidae; genus Nesoenas; species Nesoenas mayeri. Next base: position 32,690,643 of record NC_137545.1, read on the forward strand.
GTTGGTCTTCTGGTGTATCTGCCGGAGCTCTCCTCACCTGGCTGTCCCACGCTGCTGCGGGCCCTGGAGTCTCTGCTCCCCACTGAGCCCACAGGTGGCTTTTAGGATCAGCCGCAGATGATGTGCTGCACCTCGGTTGCAGTTTGTGAACCCCTGAAAATGTGGTTGGGAGAACATAGTGTTGTGGTCCCAGCAGGGTTGCCTGGGCTACTTCAGTTGTGACCCCTGAAGCCTGAGACCCAAGTGCTACCCTTTCTCTTCTCTCATTCACATCATAAATTCTTAGCAGGCTTCCTAGAGGTACCTTTGGATAAGGGAGATAACCCGTTTCCCCTCATCTGATTTGATTAAAATGTTTCTACAGCTATTTTGGATATTAATCATGAATGAAAACAGGGGACTGTCCTACTTATCACTATCCATCTTGGAAGGCATTTGTTACAAATGGCTCAGTGATCAAAGCAGCACAACCCTGAATGTAAATAGCAGCAGAGGGAGGGCTTGTGAGTGAAAAGCAAGCAATTATTGCACAAGGTCAAGAGTTGTTTGTATGATGAACAAGGAAGATAAAACATCTGCAGTCAAACTGTGATTGTTGTAAACAAGGGGGCTTTGGATTTGAACATCTTGTATTTTTAAGGGAGAACAAATTGGGGGGAAGGGAGCAACAGATCTTTTTCTCTCTTGTGCTTGTCTGGAGATGATTTAGACCTGGTATTTTCTGTATGTGCACGCCCCCTGCACCCCAGGACCTGACTATGCTATTGGCTGACCTGCAGTTTATAAACCTCCATCACTGCAATACAGAGATGTTCCTTCAAATCCATGTTCTGAAGTTAAGTGTGCATTTCACCTCAGGCTTCATTTTGGGAACTGAGTAGGAAAGGGAAGGTGAGATTCAGTCTTGTTCTTGGGATTTCTTGCTCGTGTCATCCCATTTCTCCCCCATTTTAGTGTAGCAGGGGAGATACTTTTTTAGAATGTGAACTGGTCCCCTACTAAAGAAATTAATTATTATATTAAATTCAGTCATCTCCATTACTGCTTGGAATTCTGAGGCAGGTTGGCTTTTCAGCTATGTTCCCATAAAATGCCTTGTCAGACACAATCTGTTTCATATGTGCAGGGTTGCTCATTGATCATATTTACAGTGGGTTGAATGCTGTTGTCCCAAAACGAGAATGACATCAGTGGGTGGTTAAGCTAAGACAGAAATCAAAGTCAATGACTTGCTGAAAAATGGGCTTTTGAAATTGTGGTCGAGTGTGAAGCTGCGTCCCTGCCAAGCAGCAGTTGTGCTGGAATCAGCGTTGTTCGTGTCAGCCCCAGCTATTCTTGATGAATAGTGTGCAAATTGTCTACCTAATTATACATGTGTTAGTGTGGACATAAAAACTCTACGGTGACATGTGGATTCAGGCACCTAAGCACTCTTTCAGCCCTGTATCCGTTTATATTATATTTATGCCTAATTTGTGTCCAGGGAAATGTATTTTTTCATGCTCTCGAGCTGGAAATAGGCTCAATAGGAAATAGTTTTTCTGTCCAGTGTACAATGTGACTCCTCTGATAATGCCTCTTTATTTAATTTTGTTTTGTATTTTCTTGTTTTTAAAACGATGTGTTTGCATGGCTCTTGATTTAATATAAGTAAAAAAAAATATTCTCCAGACATGCTGCTTATCCTTAGCAAGAGACTGTGCTGTCACAAAGCTTTTGTGGGGAGGAACTCATAAATTGAACTGAGTTCTGTGGAAACAGCAGTTAAGCATGTATCACATTTAATTTGAATAATAAAATGTAAAACATGAAAATATGTTCTTGTGGCTGCTTGAAAGCTATTCCCTTTTTTCATGCTGAAATGAGATTCAGAAAAGAGTCAAAACTTGAGAAATAATCCCGGCTTTCTCAGATCCTTGATGATTTTGAGAAAACAAGGCCTGAGGGATGACCACATTTTTTTAATAGTGTCAGTCCTGGAAGTAAAATTAGCAAATAGTTATTTGCATGTAACTCTCATTGCCTCTGGGTTTGTAAAAGCTCAAATGTTTCTTGGGTATCAGTTCTGAGGAAGAGGGGTTGTGGGGTGTTTTGCTGCTCTTTAACACTTGCATATGTTTGGCAGCTCTGCAAGGAATTGCTGGAGAGTGGAGGTGGCGGGGGGAAATTAAACCTTTATGGCTGATCAGACTTCTTCCACCTCACTTGCAAGATTATATATTTAAATACATACTTTGATTTGAAGAGCAGAGGCAGAGCTCGAGCACATGTGATTTTGTACCTTGTGCTCAAATAGCAGTGTCTCTCAGCAGTTTTGGGTTGACTGTCTCGAGGGTTTGGGTTCACTTACGTTGTACTTGAGAATCCTTCTTGCATCTTAGATCAGACACTACAGCCACGTGACTGATGTGCGACCTACGCCATAAAAATTCTGTGAAAATAAATTCAGATTGAGATCTTGAGCTGGGGAAAATCTGCAGACTGGAAGCGCTACCGGATTTGCATTTCATAGTCTGCCACGTGTAGTCTGCCTTTTTCTGAAGGTCTCCACCAAAGTTTCCTGCATCCAAGGACATCAGGTGACTGCTGCACTGGTTCCAGCCCACCGAGCCAGCCATGGGTGAGGACTTGTTATGCTACACATTGTGCAAACACGGCATGAAGTAAAATAGACCTTCCCTCATTTTTATTGCGGTTTCTCGTCACCATAACTGTCACAGGGCAGGGGTGGCACAGATGCTGCATCTGTTGGTCCTAGTATGCCTTCTGCTTTAGCAGGTACCAAGGTAGACAGCTTCTTGAGAAAAATGTTTGGAGTGTTTCTTAACTTTTCAGTGGTGGTTGTGAATAGATTTTAAAGCTTTCGGATCCTTAAGTGACAAGAGAGTTTAGCTTGTTTCTTATTTATAGAGTTCCATATGTGTGAATGTAGCACTTCCTGACGCATATGAAAAGAGGCTTCCTGCCCAGGAGGGACTGTCACCTTTCTTGACCTCTTCTTTTTTTAATGTGAGCTCATCTCCTGTTGTGCCCTGGATTTCAACAAGAAGCAGTGTGCTTGATCGGACAGCACCTGGCTGATGAACTCCCCTGCAAAGACTTTTGCAACATGTCTGGAATAAATCTACCTGAGTCATATCTCACAATTAAAGTCCTGTAATACAGTACATGCAAATAAGCCTTGTCTTTGCTGCTGCTTTGCCTGTGGGCTGTGCAGGAATACGAGCCTGGTTTTCTGTGGAGAAGAAGAGTGTGTATCTGCCTCCGTAGGATTCTCTTTTCCCATCCTCTTAATTTCGTTCTGTTGCCAGCACTACTGGCTATAGCCCCGGTGAGGCTGTAGCTGCTGGTATGGTCATCTCAGCATTGGCTCTGGAGCAGGCTGGGACTGGCATCAGGTGGAAACCTCTGCTCAGCATCACTTGTCTTCAGTGGAGCTGGTAGCGAAGGTTCTTTAAGAGGTTTACCGATAAACCGGCCTCTCATTTATTCCTGGGTGGGGTCTTCATTGATTTCAGTGGGAGAAAGCTGGAGAGTGTGGAACTACTTAATTCTTATCAGTTTGCAAACACCATGTAGTGAAAATACATATTGGAAGGTGGTGGACTTCTCAGCTCAGCCGATAACCTCCCAGTATTGCTGTGACTGCCTCGGATGTGCAGTCAGGGCATCTCTGTCCAACTCAATGCCTGCAACTTGGACTTTGGGGGTTTTATAACCAGGAAAGGCTGCACCATTAATCTTAATTAAAGGGAGATGATGATTTATTCAGCAGGGACGGCTGGTGCTCTTATATGCACTGTGCCCTTCCCGGTGGGTTTTGGTCTAAACCATAGGATCGGAGAGAGCTGCTGTAGTTATAATGCAGAAAAATGAGTAATGTGTATTGATTTAAAACCTAGGGAGGAATTGGGCAAAGTAGCAGTGGATATGTGCAACATGACGTGTCTCCCTCCAAGCACCTGCTGTTCCACCAGTGTAGTGAGTTTTCTGTTAGTGGCAACACCACCAAGGCAGTAGTTAAACCTGTCACTATTTCCAAAATCCAGTTTTTCAAGAGGTTTATAGCTCCGCCATTATAAGGAAAAAAAACATCACTGAAATTGGCTCAACAGCCTTTCCATCTGGAAAATACATGAAATACATGTGCTTCCAACCTATCGGTAGAACTGTACAGATGCTTTAAACAACGTTCATAATACCATTTGGTGTCGCATTGAAAATGGCCTTTGTGGCTTTTTTAGTCAAATTCTTTATTTATGGCAGTGAGTTCATAGGCTAGAATATCCTTATTTAAGTCCAGTTTTCTAAATGAAGAAAGCTTCTAAAAAAAGCAGCCTGTAATTTCCCTTTTTCCCTGCTGTGTTCAGCCTTGATTTCAGTGAAGTTTACAGTTTAGCCTTCTATAACTCAAGACATAAAACTTTAGGACACTTGGATAGTTAAAAAAGTTGAGGTGAAGGAAAAAGTTTTAAAAAAACTACTTTGGATTAAAGAGGTCTGCTCATAAGTCAATGTTAGATTAATCCCTCCTGTACAGCCTCTGATTGCAATGAGTTTTGAGCAGGAATTTGCATCTCTGTGTCACCCCATTTAGCACAACTATATTTGTCTACTTTGATTGGCAACACCATGTATTTATCTCAGAAAATACACAAATGATTCACAGGCATCAGCCTGAAGTAGGAAGGCTGAGCTCTGGGCATCTGGATTTAGGAGACCGTTGTTGGTTGAATTAAAGCATCAAGGACGTTTATGCTGAAGGTAGGGGCTGACTTGCTAATAATGTGCTTTTTCCCTTCTCACAGTTTGACCATCTGGGCTTGGTGGTGGGAATCCTGCCTGTGGAGTGCGATAACTTGTTCATTCTATGCCTGCGCGACCTGTTGTGCTTTTATATTTTATGTTAAAGGTGTATCTTCCAGGAACTTTGAATTCCCAAACGTGTTCTGAGGTTATTTTGGGGATGATCCTCAGTTCAGCTCAGCCTGTCCCCTCTGTACCCCAAAACTCCTCCTCCCCTTTCCCACATGTAGAAACTTCAGGCACTTACAAAATATGTTTTGTAGGTGCAGGTTTTGTTTCTGTGCCTCAGTGACATGGTGTTTGCAAATAGCTGAATTTGTAATGAACTGTAGTGCCTGAGGCTGCGTGTTCTGACTTTGATTGGCTTAGTGCCCTGTTTTGAATGCTGCAATCTGTAATACATGAGGTGCAAGAACAGCCTCTTACTTCTTCACATCTACTCTGGACACATTTTCCAGCCCAGTTGGAATGAGACATGGTCAAAATTAGTTCTGTAATTAAGAAAACGTTGAACCTCTTGTGTGTGTGTTAGGCAAATGAGCTAGAGCTTTTAGCCAAGCAATTAAGTGCTAAGGTTTTACTGTAAGGTGAATGTAAACTAGTGAATTTCTCCAGCTAAGCTTCCCATAATCATTCCATTAGTATGAATTCAGTACAGTGCAGAACAGAGGCAGCATAGCATGATGGATAAGATTATGATTATTATTGAAGATTATTGCAGTACAAATGAGCAGTGAAGGCACCAGCCGAGGTTATGGTCATATTTTGATAGGAGTTTTACTTTATGGTAGAATAAAAGACAGGCTCTGCTCTGAAGCAGTCGTGATTTAAATAAACCAGAAGATGCAACAAAAACATAATTTATTTGCAAAAATGCAGAACTGAGATGCAGCCAGATTAGATGCTGTGTCTTCCATGTGGCCAGTGGAAGGCAAACTTGTTCTTGTGGCCAAGGCCCCATGTGTGTGTGAGGTGCAGTGTGGCCTGTGGGACCCCGAAGCCCAGTCCCACAGGCTGGTGGGAGAGGATTGTGGTTGTTAGTGCTGTAAGGCGGATGCTGAATTACTTGCAAATTCTGTTTTCATTTCCTTCATCTACTCTGTCAGTGTGGGTTAGTTATTTTAACTTCACGGCTCTCACTGTCTTCGGTGGGATATCGAAGTGCTCTATCGAGTGCGCTGAGCATTCTGAAATCTAGGGACAAGAGTGCTCTCAAAGTGCTAATTTTCTGCTTCTCTTGTTACAGTATATTAGATTTACATAAGAATTTTTATCTGATTATCTGTCTAGGGAACAAACTTTTAAAGGGGGTGGCTTCTTAACTAAAACCATATTTCTTGATGTTGTGTTTATCTCATCGTTCCACTTAAGGATACTTGCTGTGAGTCATGTTGATCCAGTTATGATAAGTCATGTGTATGGCTTTTATTTTATTTATTTTTGTTTTGGCTTTTGCTGATGAAGTTGATATGATAGCTTGTTTAAGGCAGTGTGTCTCAAGATTGTGGAAAAAGGTCAAGGCAATTTCAAAAGCAGTTTGTATTTTGTTTCTCAGCATGGAAGCTGTTACTGATGCTTCTGGCTTTGTGTGTCTGCAGGTGTTCTTGCCGGCGTTTGTGTACTCGTTGAAGGTGTCTCCACTCATAGAAAAAATCAGTGAACACAAGGATTTTAAGAAGCTTCTCAGGACACGGAATAATGTACTAGTGCTATATTCCAAATCTGGTAAGTCCTCCTTTTTTTTTTGATGTCACAGCCCTTTGTGCCCAGCAAGGTTTGTGTGTTTGACTCTGTGTGTGTGTGTGTGTGTGTGTGTGTGTGTTCTGTTACCTGTGTCCATGCTCAGTTGATGATCCCCTTGTTCCTTCCTTGCGCCTCTTTAGTGTTTTCTTACGTAACTGCAAGGTGCTTCTGCGTGACTACAAGGGCTTCTTGAGGACCCGTGTCCTTTGTTCTAACTCAGACACTCCTGATGTTTCAAGATTGGAGTAATCTCAGTTTGGTCTTTTAATTGCTCTGTCACATTGGCAAAAATGTACTTTATTCTGGCTTTGTCTCCAAAACCGGCTGCTCATAATAGCTATCAGCCAGAGCTTTCTGCTGTGTTTATCGCAGTAGTTTGCAAGTTTCGATTTCCTGGTGACACTGAAAGGCTTAATGAATAGTTATAGTACTGAAATCAATCCATCTCTGCTTCTGACAGCTTTGGGTGTCCCATGGTTGTCTTTCAACTGTAATTAACAAAATATAAAAATAAAAAATGAGCTGCTTGTGTGAGAGGGAGAAATGGCTCATTTCACATTATGCCACCTGTCCCCTTAAATCTCTTTCCTGTCTTCTCCCTCATTCACGCTCCTTTCTGGCTATTCTCTCTTGCTCTTACCCGTTCGCTCTTCCTTTTACTCTGTTCTGCTCCTACTGTACTTTTTCTCCATTGTCGCCTTGTTTGTGTTGATATGGTGTATTGTGAGACAACATGTAAAATGAAGAAACAGTCTTTAAGCTCTGTATGCAAGTGCAGAATGCTGTTGTGGATGTGGAAGTCATTGGACAGCAAGAAGCAAAATGTGTCGCTAAGATGATTTTCCTTAGTGCTGTGTTGTTTTTGTTTTTGTTGTTGCTTCCTTTTCCTTCCTGCAGACAAACAATACAGGATAGTGCTTTGTTTGGGGGTTGGGTCCTCCCTTTCTGAGCTGTTGCAAAGGTCTTATCTCAGTTAAACACAGTGATATTGCTGGAGCTGCTTTGACTTTATAGTGTGCCAAACTGAAGCAGTATGTGGTGACACAATATCCTCCCTCTCCCAATATCAGAGAATTTTGCAGACAAGAATGTGCAGGTGCTCTGATAATTAACTTTATTTCCGAAAGATATGCTTATCCTGAAACAGTTAAAATTAAATATGTGACTTATTTTTTGTTAAAATATTTGTATTTTGCTATACTGGGGAACTTTGAGTGCTCAAACTTGGCCAAATGGTTTTGTAGTAACAGGTTCAAAGTGAAAGTCATAAAAGAGTTTCTAACGCTTTTGATTTTGAAAGAAGCACTTTAGATAAAAAAGACATCTGTATTATTCAGCTTTTTAAAGGGAAAATTTTCTTTTTACGCCTAATATTTTAAGTGGTGGTTGCTTTCATTTTTAGAAGCACAACCAGAACACTTCAGCTCTGACACTCATCAAATAAATGTTGCCCTATGGGCATTGTTCAAAAGCTGTGTTGTGGAGATTTCTTTTTTTCTGTATTAGTTATTTAATTGGTTGGTTTTAGTGGTCTAAACCATTGCATGCAAAGCTGACTGTGAGATTAATGTTTCTTCCTAGAACAGTGATCCTTGCACAGTTAGAAATCTCTTGCCTATCCATCACTCAGAAAGAGGGGAGGGCAAAAAAAGAGAGAGGAATTTGGAGGTGCAATTTGTATCCCAGGTACACATCCCCCAGCTGTGGTGAGATGTTGGCCAGCATCCCCTCATATTGCTGGAAGAAAGGCTTTGCTTCTCAGCTGAGCAAAACTAAATGAGTGTTTCTATCTCGTGTAGAAAATTCATTAGTTTCGGAAGATGTCCTCATTTACAGGAGATGTTCAGTTCACCCTACCAGCTGGGTATCCTGCCAGGGCTGCTCAACTAGCGAGTCTTTGGGGACAAGTTTGTCCTATCCTGAGTCCTCATTTTTTAAAGGGTGTTTGTCAAATCGTTCCACTCTATGCACATGTGTCTATGTCCCTGTGTTGAAGAGAGGTGGCAGTTGCATGTTATGAGTATGGGAGAGTTTCTTGAGAGCTAATGTGAGTGGGCTGGCATCTCTGACAGCATCAGTCCTAAGCAAAGGCTGTTGGATACAAAGGAGCTGTTTCTGGCTGAGGAGATTGTTGAGATAAAAACTGTGGAGGCTTAGAGATTATTTGAGGGGGCCATCACTAGTCGCTGGCTTTGCTTCTGTACTCTGAACTATATAGGCCCTCACGTTCTCAAATGTCAAGATACTGGTCTATAGAGGCATTTGCTCTGACCCAATATTCTTATTCTTATTCCAATTCTTATATTCAATTAGTTGAAGCAGTTATGGAGCAGCAGCAGTTTAAATAGATCTGCAAGAGGCTCTGGGTTTCTATTTTCTGTTTAGCAAGGTAGGAAACAGTCTCTGTTAGATTTTTCAGGGGAATTGATACTTGTTTGAATGTCTGTGTTTTTCGCTCCTGTCCCATTTTTCTTCTGTGTTTATTTTTAATACCATTTATAAGACTGTTTTGGAGTGAAAAGTGTTTTGCAAAATCTATACATGTGGCATGGCGTTATAAAAATCTCAGTTGAATACTTATAATACAGCCAGTTCTTGGAAGGGCCTTTTCTAGGTGCTTTCTGCTAATAGTTTGGATCTTCTCATGACTGTTGGTTTGGGTATCTCCTGGGATTATTCTGAGAATAACAGTGTGTTTATTTTCTGTGTATGACAGGGATAGAATTGAGACAGGCAGAGATACTGAATGACTTGCCCTTACAGCTGATGAAGGTTCCAAATGAAGTTGCTCTAATTAGTGGCAGTAGTACAAATCAATTAATGCCCAGCTACAGGAAAAAGGTCATATTGGGATGGAAGCTGGTTTTCAGGAGAGGACACAGTATAGCTCCAGAAATGTAGGTCAGGGAGCGTGCCTGGGGGTATGAATTTCAGTGTGTTATTTCAGGGGGGGTTGGAAGGAAGGAGCCTCCCAACTTCAGCTGCAGCCAGCATTCCTTCTAGTTTACGGAAGATTTTACTGATCCCTCTCATACTGGTTTCGTCAAATTAGACAAAATGTTCTTCCAGTGCCTTAGAACAAAGGAATGCATCATTGTGTTTTTCTATGTGCAGTAATAATGCTGTTGTTGATTTATTTTTATTATTGTTCTGTTTTCCAGCTGCTGCTGCGGAAAGCTCGCTCAGGTTACTGTCCAGCGTGGCCCAGGAGGTGAAAGGACGAGGTACTATAAGCTGGATAGACTGTGGGTATGTGTCATGCTGGTTTTCTCCTTTTTTTACCTTTTCCCTTTTTGGCTTTTATTGCTGACTTAGCTTTTTTTGCTGCCTCTGTAACTTTTTGCCTGTAACTGAACCCACATCATTCTGTGCAGTTTCTTCGTAGCTGTTGAGAGGTTGCATCTTGCCGTCCTCTCCTTCCTTCAGACCGGTGGGCAGTCATTTTTTCCTTAGGGCTGTTGTCACTTCTCTGGCAGTATGTTTTTCAGCCTGAAGCTTGAGATCCCAGCTACCATCGCCTTTCATGGAGAGCACGAAGCACGGAAACTCTGCTCTGGCTTTCCCACAAGCCGGGGGAGGAGGAATCCCACATGTTGCGCCTCAGCTGGAGGGCAATGCAGTTCTGCTCCAAAAGCAAATGTTGCACGAGCAGCACGGCTGTTTGCTTGGTTTTGAAGCATCCAGCCATATGTGTTTCTAAGTAAAATGTGCTTTCTTTTAAAGAACTTCCTCTCTGTTTGCACAGGCTCATGGCAATTTTTAATGTGAAGGCAGGGAAACTTGTTTTTATAAGTGATTGTTTTTGTGGGGAGGAATGAACAGGTATGTACTTTCTAGTTTGCAGATTTAAAAGCCTCCACTGTGGTTCCGCTCAATAACATATTGCCTGTGTTTTTAGCATGTGTATTGTAGTGCCTCTCTGCCTCTGCAGCTTCGAGAGCTTTGCCTGCAGGTGGCAAATTGCCCTTCCTGCACTGCAGACAACGACTTGCTGCCTACTTGTGTGTTTGGCTGAATTGCCATAGGATAAACAAATTGTACACTGTGCACAAATCTAAGTCAGCTCTGAAAAATCATGTGGCTCCCTTAAAATTCTGTTTTTGAAACCAGCCTCTGTCCATCAAGCAGTGACCCAGAGGAAGCCATTGGTAAATGAAAGTTAAGATGCTTTTGTTGTGGGTTAACCTGTGTTGCTCTCCCCCTGCCACCAGGCAGGTACCTTTCCCTTGGAGTTCTCTGCTTCTGCCTCCTGTTTGCATTCTGCTGGGCTCGTCCAAATGCACAGACACTTTCATCTCTGTTCATCTGATGGGGATGGTGTTCCAAGCCATCAGCGGGCAGAAAACAGGGCTGCTTCTCATGGTCAGTGAAACCCATACCACTTCCCACCTGCTGAAAAGTCAGCAGATAAATTGGATTGACTGACGAGAAGAAGGTTGTGTGGAGATCTGACATACCCCTGAAATCCAGTCTCCTTTTCTAACAAAAGCACTGAATAACAATTTTTGGTTGTCAGTAATGATGGCTAGAAAATAGGATACTGGGCCAGCTTCTTGGCTTTAGTTTCTAATCGGCCCCATTTGTGACTGTGGAGTGGTCACTAGTTTAAATGGCTTCTATTTCCCTTTTGGTTTTAGACCGCCTCTGTCCTGGGGGACTTAGTGCTCACTGTGTGTATGTGTTTGTACAACTGCTGGAATGATGAAGCTGCTCATCTGTCCCTTCAAAATGCTGCTATAATACAACTAAGCAATAACCATCTCCAGCATTTATTTGAGTTCTGGGTTGGAGAAGGAAAGATTTTTTTCAAACTTCAATTTGAAATCCAGAGAAGTTTTGCCACTTAGTTCAATGGGCTGGTCTCTGCTCCTGAGTTTGTGAGTGATGGGGGTGGAAATGTGTTGTTTGTTTTTGCTGTAAAATAAATTTCAGTTCATCAAACCCTGCTATGCTGTCCCTTTCCAAATGTTGTCATCTAAACCAAACTTTGTTATGGAAGTTACTTGCAAGAAATGTATTTTAAAGCCTCCTCCAGGTAGTGCTTTAATACATTCCGTAGTTAGCTTGGTACTTGCAGTGCCTTTCCTCTGACCATGATGGGGAAATATTTAAGTTTCCTATTCATAATGAAAGGTGAGTTGTTTCCAGAGAGGGAAGCAGCCTGGTGAAGGTCATGCTGTAAGAGATTGGGAGACCTGGGAAAAAGTTTGTAGATTCCCAAAATTTGCTTTGATGCCAGTAAAATCACAGATTGTCACTTGCCGAGTGACAGGCAGTAAATAGGGTGCTGTTATGTGGCAATAGCCGTAATTCTCTCTGTGATAGTTGAGCAGCACTTCCTTTCAGATCACTCCTTTGGGTAGAACCCGGAAAAAATAGATGATCTGTCCAACTTCAGCTGGGTGTTTGTCAGAGATGCCTCTTCTATCCCTCCCTTCGGCAGAGAAATGTCACAATAGTATTTGTGAACTTGCCTCAGGGGCAAGGTGAGCTGGAAGACTGGCTCGTGCCAAAGGAAGTCTTGATGTATGCAAAAAACAAAAAAGGTTTGAGCTTAACCAAGTTTTGTGCGTTTTTTGTTAAACCTTTAAAGCATTCTGAAGATGATCTTGTAGTGTTGAGGTAACTTGTAAACGATTATTTTTGCCTTGAAGGGGTTTTTTTCTTTTGCCTTTTCTCTTTTTTATTCAGGTGACTGCAAACTGCTGCCCGCCTCATTGCAGCGATAACATGAGAGAGGCTGCAGTGTTGCTGTCTGCCACCGGTCACAAAGGGCTGGTTGTGGGGCCTGAGCAGCTGAGTCCTGCCAGAGTCACTCAAGCTGTTCTCCCATTGCAAGTATACTCTGGAGCTTATTTGCAAGTCTTCATGCCGAAACAAACAGTGCACAGATGCAGGGATATTTACAGCACAGGCTCAATTTGTTTTACAAATATTGACAAGAAATGGCTTGTTTGGCAGCAATATTTAGCAGGGAATTTTGACTTTGCTCTTTGCATCCCACTGCAACGGACTTCTTGCCTTCAGATCCAAGCATTGGCAAGGCTGGCGTGCATGCAGAGTTGTGGTGTGTGTCTCTGCTTCCCTGGGGCGATGACGGCAGTCTTTTTCTTTTCTTTTCTTTTTCTTTATTGGCGGTGCTTTTTTTTTTTAATTTCTTGTTATTCTCCTCCTTCCCCTCATTTTCAGGAGAAAGCAAGAGCGTACTGCCCCACTGGTGGGAATCATTATGGATTGCTAAACCTCAGCAGTATGTTCTGTATTTCATAGAGCGGAGGGGAGCGTGCAGGTTTGTGGCTGGAAGCAGGCTGCCTGGATTGCTGCGTTACATGGAAACCGCGCTCCTTGGCCTCGGCTTTTGTTAGGTCTGTGGTATGAGACAAAGGTTGAACTTGAGCTTTCAGTTCCAGGTTGAGTGCTCTCCGGGAGACCAAGTAGGTTAATTTTTCAGCATAACGTGGGGAAAGACTTGGCTTCTTGCTGAGACAATTAGTGTGGAGTAAAAGAGGTTGCCGCTTAACTTGTCACTTTGCAGCAGGATAGCAGGAGTGCCAGCGTGCTGGGCTTAGGAGCCGCAGGGCTGGGAAGCGCCAGATTCCTGCCATTGCTGCGTGGTGAGGCTCACCGGCGTTGGTGCCAGGCTGGCACAGGGCCATGGCGAGCACAGCACGCTCGGGGACACCTCTGCGTGCGGTATTGCAGATAAGGTCCTTGCTCACAGGAGATTTCGGCCAGTTTGTGCGGGCAGATCGATGCCTCCTGCCAGAGATGAAGGGGCGGCATGAGATTTGCTTGTGGCATTGAAGTGGTCACTGCTTCTGTGTGCTGAGATAGTATATGTGGCTCTGTACCCAATTAAACATGAGACTATTTCAATTGTGAATAAAAGACCTACAAACAGTGTCACAAAAATGTTTTATTCTAGCCTTTCCATGATTTAATTAGGAAGCCCTTGCTAAGGCGTTTGATGCTGAATGAACAGTGGTGTGAGAGATGACAGAACATAGAATTAATGGTGGCTGGTAAAATGCTGTCTTCTGTGTGATGGCTATTTTTTGTTGCTATCAGTTTGAACAGAGCACTTTTTGCTACCTTTCATATATTTATTTCCTTCCCGTAGTATCTGGTGCTTTGTTTCTGAGTCGAGGCTAACTCAAGTAACTGGTAGCAATGGTAGAGCATGACATTGCACGTTGGTAAATCTTCGGAGTGTCCCAGAGATGGATCAGTCATCTTATGAGCAAGTGTTTTGAGACTCGTGTTTGAGGAGATGCCACGTTAATGGGAGCTGAGAGTCCCAGCTTCTGTTCTTGGCTCTGCGAATGATTCACTTCTTGTTATTTTGAGCTGTTAAAAAAGGTGTATCTGTTTTCCAGGCAACTGGGTAAATATTGCCTGATTCATTAGTCAATGTTTGGAGATCTTTGAAGGGAAAAATGCTACAGTAGCACAAATGAGTGTTCTTCATTTAATGCGTTCAGATGCTGTTGGGGTGGGCATGTAAGCAAGTGAGGACTATTAATGAATTATTTTTAGTAGGAGGCTGATAGAAATTTTGAAAATGGAAGGGCTTCATAGAGAGTTGGAAGCTTAAGATGTCTGCAAAAAAGAAAGTTGTCCTTTTGTGCATCTTGGAGTTCAGATGCTGTGAACTGTAATAGCAGGTTGGGGTGCAGGGAAGCTGGTGTGTGCTGCATGGACAGACAGATGGACAGGCTGTGTCTGTGCCTTGGAGCCACTGCGTCTCACAGACTCATAGAAACTCTTGGCAAACCCTTATGGTGGCAAGTAAAAGGTACAAAGGGATGTGCCTGGGAACACAATAAGATGGAATTACTGCTTAAATGAAGATTAAATTTTTGTTGCTTGTTTTATAGGCAGACAAAGCTTCAGCCCTAGTTTGTGATGCCCCGAGGTCTGGCTTTGAAGAGTAATCGATAATAAAGTTATCTTCTAGCCTTCTTGAGTAGGTTTTGTGATAGATCATGGGGTGGCCAAGGACTGATGTAACTTGAGTGTAACTAGTTTGGGCGAAGTGGAAGGGGAAAGTAAACAAAATGAATGGCTTTGAAGAGAAGAAAATGTGTTTGTCAGGTTATAAAATGCATTGTGGTCAGGTGCAGCATTGAGCATGTGGCAAAAAAGGTTGAAACTATTGAAACTATTGCGCCAGGTTGAAACTATTCCAAATGGGATTTAGTGAACAATCCTGAGCTTTTCTGTTACTGAATTATTTCAGATTTTTTACTGACTATAACTCCTGCACAACTGTGGACTTGCAGTTTCAAAAAAAGCACCCATTTCTTTGGCCCTGGGTAATTATTCCTTGCTCAAATTGCATGATTCCCTTTACTGTAGGTCCCAAACATAAACAAAGCTGTGTGATTTCCATCTGCTGTCATAGCGCTTGTGCTTGGCTTTAGCACATCAGACTGCTAGGAAGAGGAAATGCCATCTGGTTAAAATGTCTGACTAATTTCTGGTTGGGTTTAATCCCATTTTTTCTGCTTTTGTGTGTCATTCTTGTAGTCTCTTTCTTGTGTCCTGTGTGTTGTTCTTGTAGTCCCCATCCCCAATACTTAATTGTTGGTGCAATCCCATGGCACGTAGCATAAAGGTAGGACCATAATTTGGCTGGTGAAGCAACCCTTTCAAGGCTATTCATCTGAACATGTGTTGGTTCAGGAAACAGCCAAAGCTAATGAGTGGTTGTCTTTTATGGGATTTTCCCCAATTTCTGTGATTATCTGCCTTTTAGATAAAATCTTCTTTCCCAAACTTCTAACTTCCTAATGCTTTGATACAGAAAAGCTTTACCTATACACATAGCCATAAATGAATTTTTAAATGCCTTGAAATAGCAGGGAGGAATTTCAGAAATAAGGCCACTGGTACAGATGGCATTAAGTGGCATTTTGCTCTTTAGTTTTCTACCTTATCTCCTATAAAGCTGATCAGAAGCAGGATTTATTTAAGAGAATAAGTCTACTCATCTTCCTTCCTTGTAGTTGAATTTTAAAGCTGATGAAAAGCTTTGAAATTGAGAATAAAAATGACCAGATCTAATGGGGAGAGAAAAAAGGAAGAAGAAAGGAGAGCTGCTCTTGCACTGATGTGACCTCTTCCATCTGAGCAGATTTTTGGTGTCTGGCATTTCTGCCTTTTTCTCCAGTTGCCCTGAAGGCGAAGGGCGGGGGCAGCTGGGGGTGGATGTGCTGAGGTGGGTGCCAGCCCGGGGGCAGCGGGGGCTCTGTTTCAGCTGGGCTGGGGAAGCTGAGCCAGGGATCCGTCAGGAGCACTTTGTAAGTGTACTTACACTGACAGCACGGTCCTTCTGTGGGTGCAGTTTATATGGGCAAACTGTGCATTTGCAGCATGGATTTTTCAATACCTTCCTCCTGTCTCTGTCATAACCTGTCTGTGTGGTTAATGCTAATTCACATTAAAGCCCTTTTATTTTACTGCAAGAGTGACCATGCAGGAAGTGCTGTGCCAGTCTGAAAAAAATTCCCTTTTTAGGTAAGCTCTCAGTTCCTAATATAAACCCACTTAGTCTGGCGTATTACATTAATTCAGAAATGCAGAGCGTTTAGCTAACACCTGCTGTAGTGCTTGGGTGTACAAGCCTGGGCTCGTGGCTGTTTCATCCTGACTATGCGTATTCCATGGGTTTTGCCTAGAATTGCTCATTAACTGTGAATCTCCAACACTGCTGCTTTTCAGACTGCAATGGAGAGTGAGCAAGCTAAGATTTAATATAAAGCATTCAGTACTTCATTTAAAACATCCTCCAGCATCCTCTCCGGGCCCATAGTGCAGCTAAAGGTCATAAAAGAGGCGCCAAGGGAACAGTATGATGTGCTGCAGTGTCTGTGTGTCCTTGGGTGATACATTCCAAACTACCTTCGCAGGGATCTTATATTAGTGTGGACTCCAAACAGAGTGGTAGTCGTGTCCCAGGTTAGGACAGTGTGCCCCGGTACCAGGCTCTGTGGGTCTGAGGAGGTCTGGATGGGTCTGATGAGGAAAGCTGCTGCTTTGCGAAGAGAGTTCGAGTGTTCGACATTTCTAGAAGTTCCTGCAAAGCCTTTGGTAGCTCCTGTGAAAGTGTTTACCTTTTTTCTATGCAGGTATGTGGGCTGCCAAGTGCCTCTTACTAATTTATATTACCATGGAAAGTACCGTTCATTATAAGTTCTTGACTTTCTGTAGGGCCAGAGCTTGCAACTTTTTTTCCTCAATTGTTTTTGCTTGACGATACCCGTTATCTTTTTTTCCTTGGGTTTCTTTCTCTCTTTGGCTCACTATTGCTTGCAGTGAGAATTAATCTCCTGGGTTTTAATTTTCAGAAAATACTTCTTTTTAATTTCATTCCTATAGATCCCTGGCCTCTATAATTGACTAATGGGCACAGGGAGTCGTTTGTATTGGGTGACAAGTCGTGCCAGGTCTCCGCAGCACATGGATTATTCTGTTTGCATTCCTGGCACGTTCCAGGTGAGTGTTTGGAGCAGAAGGCTGTGATTGCCTCGTGGGTTGCAGGAAGGGTTTTTGTTGCGTTCTTTTGCGGGGGGAAAATCAGGCCCTAAATTCAGATGAAACTCTGTCCTGTCAGCGTGCTAATCTTAATCTTTAATTCTTTCCAGGAGCACGTTTTCTGCTTTTGGTTTTCATGCTCCCTGATCCCTTAAAAGATTCAATCTTTTCCTCTGCTGCATTGTTTGAGCAGCTCATTTGTTCTGTGCTATGGAAACCTGTTGCTATTGTTACTCCTTTTATAAGATAATTTCCATCAGGAACCTAGAACGGTGGCAAAATGTTGCTTTGTTTTCAAAGACAAATCTTGTAGTTTAAGCTTCCTGTGCTGATTACTTCTGCATCTATCTCTTGGGGGTCCTGTTCCCATTTTGGTGTCTCCAGGTTCTGAAACCCCACTCAGCAGCATAGTATTGAGGTGCTTGTCTGCACGGGGAGCTGCATATGGGCTTTCTGTTGGAGTGGGTGTGAGCCATTAACATCCAGCGGCTGCTAAGCACAACTCTTTGGAGAAGTGCTCTTGCAAGCTAGGCTGATGGTTTGAGAAGTGATTTTTAAATCTTTTTTTTCTTCTTCTCTGATTGCAGATCTCTCTCGGGAGAGTGATACAGAAAGCTTTGGGATCATTAGAGAATATGAGCAGTCTTACAAAAGTGCCACAGTGTCAGCAGCAGTAGCTGCAGCAGCTGCCGCCCCGGGCTGGGAGGGAGGAGTGAGGATGATGGGGAGACAACACTCGCAGTCTCACAGAGTTTTGCAGAGATCAGTGTGGTTTAATTTGGTCAGCAAAGTACACAAGCTGCTGTAGTGTAAATGGATCACACAGTCCTTGTTGGAGAATGGGACTGATGACTGGAAGGAGCATAGTCAAAATCCCATGTTGTCACCAATAATAGCTACTGAATTGCATTTTAAAGTTTTGAAACCTCGTGCATGTAACTACAACTGGCTGTCAATGACTTCCTCTTTCAGATTAGGTTTGCAAGTGCAAATGTGGTTTGTATTTTTAGGTGGCTTGAGGAAACTTTTGGCATTGACACCCCTTTTGCTGCATTTTTGGGTCACAAGCTCAATTAGTTGTTTGGCAGGATCTCAACTCCATGCGTTCTCAGGATGTTCATCAGTCTGTTGTCTGTAGAGGGTATTCTCTGGAAGGCGGCCAGAGGGCATTGCAGAGGCTGCTTGTTGGGCTGGGAAACCCTGTTTGATAATTCACTTCTGAGGGCTGGTCTGAAATTCCAGTTGCACTTCCCTGAATTTAGAACTGGAGTTGTTCTCTATACAATGGTTTTCATCATAACATAAAAGAATGAAAGCAATTAAATAACAGAGACAATAATGAGACAGCGGCTGGTAACCAGACAACAGCCTTGACTGGTACCTTCCAAAGCCTTTTCCACTGTTGGGAAGCTTGTTTTGTAGGCAGCCCTGCTTCTGCTCTGCCATGTCACCCTGCTCTTCCCCTTCCCTGCTCAGTCTTGCCTGTTCCAGCTGTTGGGACAGTGACAGTGTTTGTGCAGCCACTGGTACAACAGACCCTCTACTGCGCTGGGGTCTACAGGCGCAACCATGATATAAAGAACTGCCAAAACATAATTTATGTGGATTGCTGATCCCTGTTTCTGATGGAGAGATGTACAGATAGAAGAGAGAAAATTTGTTTACAGATCGTGAGGTCTGTGGTTCACATGTAGTTACGTGATATGCTGATAGAGGAGCCAGAGAATTTTTGTGCAGGCAAATTTACTGACCTGGTTACTTAAATTGGTGCTATCAGTGTTTTTATTAATTGCTTGTGCCTGGAAACACTGTAGGTACAGAAAAAGAAGGCTGAGTCCAGTCTGCATTGCAACGTGTCCAGTTTGCATTGCAAAGTGTTAGTAGATGCCAGCACCGTGACATCAAAGTGGCCACACAGCACATACACACGCTGCTATTACATTGGCAACAGGAGACATGAACTTTTTCTGGATGGCATTTTTGTTGTTTCCTAAGAGGGGATTTGACAGTCATCCCAGATCCTTCCTCCCTGGAGGCTGACATGATTGTAGGGTTGTTTTTCCTTCTTGATGAGAAGCCAGTGAGCAGCATTACATGATAAGGGAAATAATTAGGGAGCTGTGAGCAATCCTATTTGTACTTGTGAAAGAGGATGGTGCTGAGGATGTTTGGTCTTATCTTGCTGCCTTCAGGACCTGTCAGGACAATATCTGAATGTGCCCCAAGGAGGGTGTTTTGCATTGCGACCTCCAGGCATCATCTCTTACTCAGGATCCATCCGTCTCAAACTTGTTTTGTTTTTAGAAACCAAAGTGGACTTACTGCTGCCAAACTCCTGGGTCTTATTTTGTGTTCCTCATGTCTAGCTTTGTCCTCTGTCCTTTCTCTCTCCAAATTACCTTGCCACAATGCTGCAAAAGCCCTTCTCTGGGTCGCTCCTACCACTGGGGGCTGCCATCAGTGTCTCTCTCTGTTCCTCTGACCTTATGGCCACGAGCTCCCAGGCCTGTGGGCAGCCCTGCACAGGCAGGGCATCCTGCAGCGCTCCCGCGGAGCACCCGTGGCATGTCCCCTTCAGGTGCCGGCTTCGCTGGTGGTGAGCCAAAGGAGGTCAGGTCTCCTTCGCCAGCCCGCTGTGCTCCTCCAGCCCCAGCAGCAGCTGGCTGCCTGCGCAGAGTGGTTATTCGTGCATGTTCACGCTGACAGGGGACCCCAAGGGTTTGCAGGGAGTGCTCCAGTCGGGCTTCCCGCCAGGTCCATCGTAACCCCAAATGACAAGTGTTTCCCAGTGGAGGAGATGAAGATGTGAATGGAAAGGGATGAAGTATTCTTGCGATGCACACTGCCTTTGTTGTTAGACTTCTCGTTTAGTTAGGTCAACCTGGATCTTTCATTTTATCGTTCTTTATGACAAGCTGTCATACATCTTCGTCCCTCCTGCAAAAGAGCATTTTGGAGCCCTGTGTTGGTTTCGTGAGAAGGAGGACCATGGGGAACATGCTTGTGGGAGTGGAAGGAAGCCCTGCCATTGTGCCACTTAAAATTTGATCTCATTACTGCATAGACAGCTGCTGATAGGGTCCTTTGTGGTATTGCAAATAGGTGGATGTTTTGCCTGATTTTCCACAGAGATAGAGCTGGATGATTTGTAGAGCTGCCTGCAGGCAGAGCCGGGTCCCTTCAGCAGTACCACAGTGGGGACCTGTGCGGGGTGGAGTTGCTCTGGGCAGAACTGGCAGGAGGCAGCCAGGGTGGCTGCTGGGGGCACATTACTGACCTCAAACCCATCTTTCCGGAGCCTGGTGCCTTGTCCGGCACGTCTTGGCCTGGGTGGTAGAGTGCTGATTTTGGGGGTGGTTTCTGGCTTCTCTACGTTTGGGTTTTTTTGTTGTTGTCTTTTTCTTTTTTTTTTTTTTCTCTTTTCTAGTCTTCATAACAAACTCTTATACTGCCTCTTCAAGTGGTATAATTAAATTGCAAGAACCGGAGTCCTAATTACCCTCTCCCATGTGAGAGTTGAGGAGCTCATCTTCAGAGAGAGGCTGTTGGCTGAGATCCAAAAAAGACAAACCTCAGAGCAGAGACTGCATCTGTGTTGATATTTACTCTTATTAAGGATAATGGTCATTACCAAGTGATATCAGAGCAGGTTGCTCTTTGCAGGTTATTTTTGTCTGGCTGTAAGTGAAAGCAGAAGGAAAAGTAGAACGAGTCTCTCTCTGCCATTTCTGTACATCTCCTTATCTGCTTTTTTCAAGGAATCATTAGTATAGCATCTGAGTTGGTGGGTCTGGCATGTGCAAAAATCTTCACTGATGCATGAAAAAATTACTGATGTATATTTAGATACTGCGTGTTCTGGGAATTTGCTCCTCTTCCACCCCTTGCATCAGTGCAGATAGCTTGCATAAACAGACTAAACTCCCAATGCAGCGGTGCAGAGAATCTGCCCACTAAATGCTACGAGACATACTGGAGCAAACTGCTGCTTTCTTTGCTGTGATAATGGATGTGCATTCAAGCAGTTACGTGAATCTCTATAAATGGAACAATCTTGAAAGCAGAGCAGACTTAGATCCTGTTTCCTTCCAATGAAACAGGTGTTCTTATCTTTTTTCTTTTTTTTTTTTTTTTTTTAACAGAAACTCACGCAAACAGAAAATGAGTTGGTAGGAGTTGGAGTGGTAGGAGTTGATAGCTGCTTGCTCACAGGTACATCTCTGTAGTAATGTTTTGTAGTCTTTTTCAACTATAAACCTTGCAAAACTTTTCTGAGATGACTATCTGGATCTCTAAGTGACACATGAGGGAAAATTACACTTTTTTTTTCCCCCACACAGTTTGAAATTGCACCAAACTGGTGGCAAAACTGTCAACACAATTGTCTTGATACCCATTTTGGTCCTGTGCTGATGGCAGAACAATTGGCAGGACATCTCGAGGGCTGACAGACCCTGTTGCTGCAGGAAGGTTTCAACATTACATTTGTTCACCTCAGCCACCTGACATTTGTCTCAGTGAGACTGAGATGGCCAGAAATCCGTGTACATCTTGGGAACGTTTGGGAGTGTCTAGAAGAACATTTACAGATGTTGACTGTGGTACGGGCGGGCTGGCTGTTTGACAGTCACAAGGGCTTCTCTTTGCCTTTAGATCTGTGTGGGGTAAGATGGGAGGATAATTTGAAACTGGTGCATTCTCCTTAGATTCCCTGACCTTCAAGACACTTAGGTTTAGCCCATGGGACTGTGGGAAGACTGCAGGTGGGAGAAGAGGGGATGTTTCTGGCCCCTAGCTTCGATGTTGGTGCAGACCTTCTGTGCAAACTCCACATGGCACACCAGCATTTTGGCAAAACTCCAAATCCAGGCTATTTGTTTCATAATCTGGTTTTGTTACAAGGATGGAGGTTCATTTTATTCAACAAACAGATGACATGTTTTAGCTCCATCTTCCACTGCGGTCTGGGGAGGAACAAAAATGCAGCAGAAAGCAGGTAAAGAATTGTCATCTCAGGTTCAGATTTCCAGCCTCCTGGAGAAGAAAAGAAAACATTTATGGTTAGAATGCCTAGCTTTGGCTATGGCCTGACAATGCAGAACTGACATGAATTCAGTATGACTCTTCAGATAAACATCTATAAACATCTCTACAGTTGGGATTACAGGTGCTCCTTCCTGGTGAGGTAGTTGCATGCTTCGTTAGTTCCTTAAAATGCTCATTTTCAGCATAATATTCTAATTTTGATGCACGTGTCCATAGCACCCCCCTTCTCGTTTCCATCTACAGTAAGCGCTGGGAAAGTTTCCACGAAGGCGTGCTGTCATCTGCAGCACACTGTGAACTTAGTTGTTCCTCACATTTGCAGAAAGGCAGCTGGAGAACATTGGGGAAATTAGCACCAGTGCTGGCAGCCACACTTAATTTGGTGGGGCTCTTGCAACTCTTGCATCTCAGTGTCTCTAATGTGTCTCTAATCAGTTTAAACTTGATGGGTTTTCAGTGTTTTCATTTTCTAAATTGATTTATCTATGTAAAAGGTACAAGTTGTCCTCTGCTGGGAACAAGTTTCCAAGCTTTTTAATCTTGCTGTTTGTCAGTGCAAAGAATAGTCTTGTCAATGTGAATCATCCTCTTTTCTTTGTAGTTGTGCTGTTTCACTTATCTCAGTACGTCTTTGACTGACTTAGTATTCACTTCAGCTTGAAATATCCTTATAGCTTCACTTCTGTGTCATTTAGGACAGTAGTTAGGCCACGAAGACCCTTTACCTGCCCACCTGAGTGAATGTATATGCAGTTTCCTCCCATGACCCTTCTCTTCTCCAGCTCTGCCTAATCTGATGCTGGAAGTGATTCACTGTTGTTCAATTTGAAAACCACTTCTAGCAGGTCTGTCTGCTGTTACATGCCTCCTTCTTCAGGAGCTGCGGCAGATGGTCCTTACTTGTACTTGCTGAGTGTGTCTCCAGGACACATCTTTCTTACTTAGAGTGAATGGGGTTGCTAGGCTCAAGGCTCTAAAATTTGTGTTGTTTTTTGCAGGACATTTTAAAGGCTAGCCACTTGTGATCTCGTCTTGGAGATGCCATGAAGATGCTTATTTTTGATTTTGAGTTATCTTTTGCCATATATAAAAGATGATCTGCCCTTTCTCTTTGAATCTTTTCACTAACAGTGCCCTTTGACCATCACCCTAACAGTATCATTGTCTTCTTGAAAAGTTGGCTTGCTCAATGTTATGTTAATCCCATGGACAGAAGGTCTACTAAGGTACTTGGACATGCTAGAACGGTCTCATTTTCCACTGCTAAGGGTCTGCCTTTGGAATGTGTTTTTAACACAGTTCACTGTGTCCTGACCATGCAAATGGAGAAATTAAATTGTCTAATGCAGCTTTCCACAATGCTTGTCCTATAAACTTAGCTGAACAGCTTCCAAATTACAGTTAGTTGCAACTGATTACTGATGAGGAAGCACAGCAATGAGTTTTCAGAACTGAATGCTTTTGGTTTCCTTTCTTGTAACCATTTTCCCTCCAATATGTTTTTTGCAGTGATACTGAAAGCCGAAAATTATGCAAGAAGATGAAAGTAGATCCAAATTCAAAGGAGAAAGGAGTGGAATTACTCCATTATAAGTAAGTGTTGGGCTGGATTTTGTAGTTCCTTGTTGGTGGTGCCCCTGTTAGGACCATTTGTTCTCCTTGCAGCTCCGTACTACTGCAGCATGAAAACTTCTTATTTTTTTATCCTTTGACATGTGAAATTGATTGCTGTTTCTTCAGTTTGCAAGCATGTGTTGTGACAGAAGTTGAGATAAATTTATTCTGCTGTCGAATAGAGTACAATAAAAGCATGAGCAGGGCCTGGGAGAGATGCCCAGTGGACTAAAACTACCCAATGCACAGGGCTGATGCCTGAGATTTGAGCTCTCTTTCCCTGTCACGTGCCCACTGGCATGTGCCTTGGGCAAGTTGCTTCACCTCTCTGCTTGCTTTTCTGACTTGAGATAGTACTTTATAAAATAAGCAGAAAAAGGCAAGTGTAGTGACACAGCAAGAGATTTTCTTTCTGGAAATAATAGGAGTGGGAGTAGTGTTAAGTGTAAGAAGCACCAAGCAGCTGCATCTCCATCTCCAAAGATCATGCCTTAGTAAATATTCTTGTTAAAGTGTCAGGGGGGAAATTATTTACTAGAAACCTGTTTGCTTTACACTCCGTTTTGCACCCTCCCTTTTTTCTCTTACTCTTCCCCCCCACCCCGTTAAATTACTGTACTGTAAATTCCACTTAGTTCTGTGGCTTCAGCAGGATAATGTTATTGTGGTTAGTGAGAAGTGAGGGAGAGCAGCTGCAAGATTTCCAGCAATGTTACTGTAAGTTAACACTATTCCTCACTCCTTATTCAACAGGGACGGTGCATTTCATACGGAATATAACAGAGCGGTCACGTTGAAGGTAAATTTAAATATTTGATTATTATTCTTTCGGTTTTGCTGGATATGGGGGAGACATTTGTGGCTTAAAAACAGGTGTTGGTACTTTTTCATGCTGAAGGCATTAAAGGGAGGGGGTTAATCTTCATAAACAGCTGTCAGAATGACCTAAAGGTGTTTGTGTGTGTACATGTCTGCCAACCATAGGTCCAGGAAAATTGTGTATAATTAAAAAGATTGAACCGGAATGTAAATTGTGAGTTAACTTGCACACTGGTAACAAATAGGCATTTTCTTGTTTTGATTGAAGGTGCTATTAGTGGCAGTATAACTGAAGTTATTAGTTGATACTGCACTTTGATGAGTTCTCTGAGGTTTTTAGGTTGTGTGTTTGTAAACTGTAAAGAGAGCTGAGTGGCCTTATCTTTTATTGGATTATGGAACACAGTTCCTATGGATGTGCCCTGTGTGCAACAGGCATAAAATGACCTTCCTTCTGCAAACCTTGACACAAACCAACAGAAAGCAACGTTCTGCAAGGGCAAAGGAAGGAAGAAGGCATGAAACTTGAAATGAGTGTGTAGATCTTGATGATTGTGGAAATGGTGAACTAAAGCACAGTAAGCATGGCGAAAGTGTGCAGCGTTCCTCTGCAAAGCCCTGCTGAGCACTGGGGGTCCCCTCACGTGAAGCTGCAGCCCCGTGAAGACTTGGCTTTCAGAAATGACTTCTGGCCAGCTCTGATGTCCAGTTCCCGTTTCTCTTACTCCTCCAGCAAACGGACATTGTTGGTCTCATGGAGGCTTGATGGCAACATCCCAGGCTGGTGTTGTTACATTCAGTTCCCCTTTCTGGCTTGTTCAGGGGTTTGGCCTGGGACAGAGAACAGCCTGTGTGAGATGCTACGTGAGCCTGAGTCTGTCAGTGTGACCATTCCTAAGCTCACTTGCTCTGGACCTTCCTTTGACAGCTGGAGCTGTTGTGGGGCGGCTGGTGGTGGGACTGCCTTGGGAGTGCACGCTGGCTTGAGCCACCCGTTCAGCCTGTGCTTGGGGTTGTGGTGCAGGAGTCTTCTGAGATGGGGAGGGTAGGACTGCCATCTTCCCATCTCCTAGAGTAAAAACCTTGCCAGGCACTGGGAGGGGCAGTGTGAGATGCCCAGCCTAGTTGGCAAGTCCCCAAAGCACCTTCTGAACTTAGCGAGGAAATGCAGCTGGTGAATTTTTTTCCCCTTGGTGGGTGAAAGGGTGGGGGAGACTTGTTAGTTGCCTAAATTAGGTGATTTGAACAAGGCATGACCTGTCTTTCCTGCCCTCCATAAAGTGCTGCAACCCGGAATTAGTGCCATGACTCTTCTAAAGATCAGATCAACTGGAAATCACCTGTAGAGCCCAGGGAGTGTTGGGCTGAGAGGCGATCGTAGCATGACAGGAAGCACATGTATTGTTTATTCCTTCAGTTGCTGTTCCGTGCTGAGCATTTCCCCCTTCCCTCTTGCCCTGCCTGCTGGGGAGGAGGAAGCAGCATCCCGTGGGCAGGGATGTGCAATTGCACTGCAGGTGGAAGAGGGGGTTTGGAAGCTCCCTCCCTCTAGCATCTCTAATCTTTCTTAATTTGACTGCCCCCGTGAAACCAGCTGCTAATGATTCACAGGTTGGACGGTGCATCAGAGATGGACAGTGGCCAAAGGACTTGGCTGAGTGTTTACTTGTTCTGCTGCTCACAACTGCCTGAATATTTTCTGTATTTCTCCCTCTATACCACTTCTTCTCCCTGTTTTCTTCTGTCGAGGCATTGATGTTTTTTCTTTCTCTCAGCTGTGTTTGTCAGGGATCTTCCAGTACATTACAAACAGTGAGCAGCAGAGCAACACAATTATGTAGAGTATTATACCCGTTTTACGGGCAGGTGGACACACTAAAGAACAGGGAGATTAAAGGATTTGTTTCACATCATTCAGCAAGCTTGTGGCAATAAAACTTGGATCTTCTTTCCAGGCATCCAGTAGACATATTAATATGTGTATGACATTTTGGAGAAGGATGGACACAGCTCTGAAGAACTGTAAAAGGATTCTTCTGAAGTAATCAGCAATTTCATAGATATGGCTGATCCAGTTGATAGTGTACTTGGGTTTTTACGGAAAGCTTTTCATTTCTTAACGTAACTAAATCCTTACGTAATTAGCAGAGATGCTCTTGTGGGTTTACTGTTAGAAAAATGAGGAATAAAGGATAGCTCAGTGTTGACAGTGAGGGAAGTTAGTTGTCAGTCAGAACCTCCTGCTGCTGAGTCCCATTTTAGGACTGGAGCTGTTTGGGGTAACTGGTAAAGAGAGGTGGACTGCAAGATAATGAAGTTCGGTGATGGAAAATTATTGGGAGTAGTTTAGAAAAAGTATTTCCAACTCTTTAGAGAAGGGTTTAGGTTCTCACAATACCAAGTAGTTTGTCAATATGAATGTAGGAACTTGTGGAGTAATGAACCTGAGAGGGAAGGAAAGGACTCAGCTCCCACTATGCTGGAGTTATGCAGGCTGTTGTAGTGGGTTTTGAATTACCAGTCAGGCCAGCGGTTGGCTTGAAAATATTGGCCCTGTGCTCAACAGTACTTAGGATTAGAAAAGGAACAAAGAATGGAAGAACAAACATTATTGCACCATTTAAGTCCATTGGATTCTTTCATCTTGTGTCTTGTATGTGATTCTGGTCGCCCCATCAAGTGAGAGGTGTAGAAGTATGGCAGGAGGGCAGTGAGGATGGTCAGAGGCACAGGTGGCTTGAATATTTATATGAAGATTCTCGGGCTTGGAAAAAAAAGGACAACTGCAGGAGATTACGGTAGATTTTTGTATAATTGAATAGCTTGACAAATGAAATGATCACCTGTTTTTTTCTCCAAACCTGGGTGCGAACAGTGGCATTTTGGGGTGGCTGATTAGAAGCAAATACCAGCAACGTTTAAAAAAAGGTTGTAAAACTTGTAGCTACATTTTGTGAAAGCCAAGAGTTTAAGAGTCTTAAAACCAGTTTTAGATAGTCAAAGGACAGCTCCTTGATAGTTAGCAACCACAGAGGTCCAAATACAACAGTTGGTGCAGAGTCCATAAACTTAATTACTTTTTGCCAGAAATTGAAAGCATATACCAGTGTATGCTATATAGAAATGATACTGGTATAGTTTTTCCCCAAGTATCTGTAGTCAGCTGCTGTTGGAGACCTAAGTTTAGATCGGTCTTTGATATTAACTGGTATGTCTGTTTGGTGTAGCTAAAGCAACATACATGTCCTAATTCTCAGTAGTGCCATAAGACCAGTATCCAAGCTGTGTTATTACATTATGAAGCCTTTTCTGGAGGATAAAGTACAGAGAGAGTTTTACTCTCCTTCTAAAATGGAGAAAACTCATTAATGTACAGACCTGCTCAGTACTAGCAAAGGGAATAGACTAACCCAGTAAATTGGTCCTGCTCTAAAATCTGAATCCTTTTCAAGTTTGCTGTTGTAAGGAGTGTGTGTGTGTGTGTGAAATCAAGGGAAGTCTTTATATTAGCATCCCCACTGCATTGTTCTTCAAAGGAGTGAAAAGTACAGGGATGTGTTTCTGTATATTTTACGTGTTCAGGTTAAAACGTAGGTCCGTATATGATAGCCAGCTATTGTGCTGTTAAAACTCGCGTGCTTTTAGCAGCAAGGGCTGGATGAAGCCATATCCTGTGTTCCGAACTGACACTTAAGGTTCAAAGCTGTCGCAGGAGTTCGAGCAGCGAGTTACAGCCCAGCATGGTTCATGTCGGTGCCGCGGGGTCAAAGTGGGTCCTGACCCCATCATGGCAGGACAGGGGCGTTGCTGATTCTTCAGTGTGGGGGTTGCTGTGGCCTGGACCTTGCTCTGGTGTCTGACCCAGCAGCCTGGGGACCTCTACTTTTCCGTGATTAGAAAGCGCTGCGCTGTGTTTGGGGGGTTCTTTTCTATTTAAAGGCACATAGGAAGTGCTCTCTTCACTGCATGGAGTAATGAGTACAAGGCCTGCTCCTGCCAGAAGACATTACATGTCTAATTTTTTCTTTCTTGGCTGAAAGGGAGAGGCTGGGTGAATTAAATCTCTTTAATCCCTCATCCTCTAGCCACATATGTTTCTACATGACTGAACTTGGCACACAGGAATTCTTGAAACTAGCAGAGTCAATCGCACTCATTAGCTGTTTAAAATGTTGACCCCTCTCTCCTCCCCTCCAGTGCATAGTTGAGATCTGTGCAGACTGAGAACGAGCAGAACTTGGTGTAGTTTTTGTAAATGTAGAGCATCTCCCCTGTTTTGTCCTCTACTCTCCCCATGTATTATTAAATCTTCTTAGGGTATCATTTGGCATGTTAATGCCTCTAGTTTTAGAGCTTTTTACAGCTATAACTGCATTAAAAATTACTTGATTTTTTTTTTTTCCCTAGCTACCTCCTTTCTCTGCTAGTGCTGTTCAAAAACAAATTTCTTCTTCTCAAAGTGTTTGTGGTCCCAGCACTACTGCCTCACCCCTTAGGTCTTCTTACTAGGTACCTTAAGTGCTTTGCTTGCTGTCTAGTGCCTAAAATATGCTGCTGCTTGTGATAAGACAAATCTCTTCAATATTAGCTGTGTAACTCGACAGAAACATGAATGCAATAAATGACTCCTCCCGCAAGGTCTGAATCCTCCCAGGCCTTGCAGTACCAACTGAGATGCAGGAAAATGAGCTGAACTCCGCTATCTGTTGATGAGCTGTTGGGCTGTTGTACCAGAGCAGCCCTGCCAAGGGCAGAGAGGTGGCAAAAGTATCTCTGGGGATGTTTCAGCACTGTGTGTCACCAGGTGTGCTGTTTAACTGTTCTAGGGAGGGTGGAGTACAGACCTGAGCTTCTAGGTGGATGCTCATGGTGTATGTGAGTATATGCTCAGCTCTGCTCTTCAGTTGTGAGCTGCTTTGGCAAAATATCCCACGGCCTAAAAAAAGGCTTCGATGAAGCTTTTCTTTGCTTCAGCTCCAAGTTCACTTGGTCCTATTGCAACATGATCCACTCTGACAATAAAGGAAGCTCCT
Source organism: Nesoenas mayeri (assembly GCF_963082525.1). Taxonomy (NCBI): domain Eukaryota; kingdom Metazoa; phylum Chordata; class Aves; order Columbiformes; family Columbidae; genus Nesoenas; species Nesoenas mayeri. Next base: position 32,720,240 of record NC_137545.1, read on the forward strand.
CAGAGAGCTGACTGCGTTATTGGTGTGGCAGAGATCCTGTCTGGGAGTAGGTACGTACCTACAAGCAGTGCCACAGAGAAAGAAACGGAGTCAGTCTCAGTGGTCAGTAAACACAGAAAATCAAGTATTATTTTTCCTAGAGCACATACAGGATGACAGTGATCAAGCCTGTGCTTCCATGTACTGGCGGGCAGTGCAACTTTGCTGGAAGCCATGGAGAGAATCTCATTGGCTTCAGAGGGCTGGAGTTTCCCTCAGGCTGAATTGAGAACCAGCAGAGAGTATTTGCTCATGATAAAGAGAATGTGTGTGGTCGGCTGAAATGGATTCTTGGTTGCGTGTCAGTCGAGTACAACAGTTATAAAGCATGCATGCATGCTCAGCTTGGTCAGTGTGGGAGCCGCAGCATCACAGGGTCTCATACTTCCCATTTGTCACATTTGCTTCTTGCTCTCTTACTTAAAAATCCATTGAGTGCAGTTTCTAGGTAGATAGGTCCTATAAGGAACTATAGGTGGATTCTTCTTCCTTTGACCAAATAAGCAGTTTGATGTTCAGGTGTGGAGTTCATTGCCCTCCAACTAGACCTGTTGGATTCAAAGGTTACTCAGATATGGGGAAGGGCATGGGAACCTGACCTTGGCATAAAGAGAAATCTTTCCTGCTAAGCCAGGGAGTAGCTGTGGAAGTATTGCAGATCTAGTGCCGTTGAAAGAGCTGTCTGAAGGATCCTTGAAGCTATTGTCTGTGTGCTGTTCTACTTCCACACAGTTTTCCCCAGTTTTGTAGTGGAAATGGGAACTGCCAAGTTTGGATATCAGTTATGAGGAAGATACACACCCATGTATCACCTGGTTCTGCAATAGGAAATTTCTGTTCATCTGTATTACAACAGATAAGTATATGAGCAGAAAAGCAAGGGCACTAACTGGATGAGGTTTGCCTGACAGATTGGATTTGAGATGGGATGCTTCATGATTTCCATTCATTTTGCTTTTTTTTCCCCTGTTGATTACAGTCTATAGTGGCCTTTCTCAAGGATCCAGAAGGTGCTCCACTGTGGGAGGAGGATCCCGAAGCCAAAGATGTCGTGCATGTTGACAGTGAGAAGGTACATTAACTGGATGGATGTTCTATATGTTTTATAAATACGTGGGATGAAGGAAGTATGTTTTTGTTTACTCTTATGAAGCACCGTAATTTCCTTTATTTGGAAAGGAAGTTTAAAGCACTCAATGTTTTGTGTGACTTGACGACGTTCGTGGATTGTGATAACTATGAAGTTTCCTGCTTCCCACCTTCCTTGCCCCTATGTCTGGTCATGATATTAATCTGCCAGCTGCACAGCAGGTATCAGAGCATTGTGGATGGTGTGGCAGAAGAGACCTGTTTGTCTCAGCTTGCAGGATCACTGAAAGATGCAAGTAGGAGGTAAAATGCTGCTCTTGGAACTGCAGGTTGTTAAACCTTGAGTTCCTCAGGTGCCTGAGATCATCTCAGGAAGTCTGGAGGAGGAAAACAGGATCCAGATCTTGAGTGCTTTAACCTTGTACAGGAACTGTCCTTTCAGTCTTAAGTGGGAAAGCATCAAATACGATGAAACTACCTTAAAAAGCCAGTGTCACCACAGAGCTACCCATTACATTCTCTCTAATATAATCAGCCTGATTTTTGCATTAGTTTTCTAGTCTATAGATTTTTAAAACTTTAATTAACTGGACTCTAGCTGGTATTTTGTAAAAGGCCTTTTCAATTTTTTAGCTTTCATTTTTAATATTAGAAATGGTTATTTTGACATTCAGTTTTTGTAGGAAGATTAATTTTTAATGTTCATCCCTCTGTACTCTATTATAAGCCTTCCAAGGGTTGCATTCAATTTGAAAACTTCATCTGGTTTTTCTATCATGCTGGTACTGAAAAATCTGTCCTCCTGGCTTCTCATAGCTCCGACAAGATTTCATGGTGTGGAAACTGAACTTGGTTTGTTTATTATCGAGGCTGACTTTTTGAATTAGAGTATGGCTTTTTGGATGGGTCAGGGAAGAAAAAGCTTCCAGTCAGAGATTCTGCAGTGAGGATAAACCGAGCCATGCAACTTCCACATATCAACATTGAAGATACTGCTCTAGGATATTTAGCAGATATTTGAATCTGTAATAAATTTTGCAGTCTTCTTTCACATTAAAATTGAGCAAGGAGAAGAAACTCAAGTTTTATCTGTTGGAAAGATGGGCCCCTCTTCCTTCCATATAAATGAGTCTATATTCTATGAATACATATTTTAGCAATTTAAAGTTGTAACCAAAATATTAAGAGGTATGCTTGGGTATAGGTCTATTTTTGTTTTCTTTGGTTCATTCACTAGGAATTAAGAAGGCTTCTGAAGAAAGAAGACAAACCCCTTCTGATGATGTTCTATGCCCCATGTAAGTAACCCAGCATGTTCTGTCACCTTTCTGCCTTCTCCACTGAGAGATGTCGAAGCCTGAGTAGAAGCTTCACCTGTGCTTCACTGATACCATCTTGACTCATCCTCATTGTTCAACTCCTTGTGTTGTTCTGTGTGGTTGTCTGCAGTTTCCCCCTAGTTGTCCATCGCTTTTATCCTGGTCTTGCCTCTTTCTCTTGTGGTGGTGACTCTTGCCCATTGTTCTTTTAAGCAGCCGCTTTCTGTAATTTTTTTACCCGTTGTCCTTTCTAGATTTGCGTTTTACAAGACAGAAGCACTGTATGCTGAGTGCGTAAGTGTTAATACCTCTGTCTGAGATTGGCAAGCCCTCTGGCCTGTAAGGAGCTGTAAGTGCAAACGGGTATTGCACACACTTTTACTTTTGCAGTTTAGGCCATAGCATAAGACAAGCTGGTTCCACACAAGCAAAAGATCTCTGGAGGAGACCATGGAGTTGAAAAAAGCTGATGTATTTGTTCTAACTGCAGCCAGAGGGAACAGTGCAGGAATAAGTGGTCAGGAATAAGGAGTATCTTTCCTAATCCATCCAGGAGTCACCTTGGGTGTTGCTACCCACCTTGGCAGGAGTAACTTAAATACAAGTGGAATTTCGTGGCGGGGGCAGGAAGGAAAGAGAAGAGCACACTGGAGTAACTGCATTTCTTTTGTGACCTTGACCTTGTATTGCTGCTGTCTTGTCATTGCACTGCCTGCTTGTTTCTTAATTTTGCAGATTTACAATTGCTTTTTTGTGTTTCCTGATGACTGGTACATGAAAGGCTTTCCAGCTCTTCAGAACAAGATAGTGTTGCCCTGGAGTTGTTGTTCAGCTGGAAAACAGGGGTGCCTAAGCTAAAAAAACCTCCCAGCGCTGCCCTGGTAGGGACATGGGTGTTAGACACCACCAGCAATTTGCTGGCTGATTCTCTTTAAAACTCTGATCCATGGCAGCCTTACCTGGTGTTTCTCAGTGTAATTTCTCTTGTAATTACTGCCCAAAACACCATTCTGCCTTTTTAGTCTAATCTGAATACTGCCAAGATGGCCAGAATTGCCCAAGACTTAGTTTGATGCATCACTAAGGGAATGTTTTTCTTTTAATTAAATCAGTTGCAGCTCGTGCCTTCAGACTCTGCAGCAGGATGGTCCTGCGTGGCCCGGCATGGTGTGTGGTCGTTCCCAGTCGCTGCTGCTGCCTCGGCATCAGCGGGAGGTGATACGCCTGCTCTGCCTGTAAATCGCCCCTTTGGGGAGAGTTCCGCTGCAGAGTGCTTTCACAGTTTACCTGTATCATGAATAATTGTTTTCCACAACTGAGTCTCTTCTTGAAATCTGCCTTATCTAACCATTCGTTCTCTTTGAACCGTTCCCCCAGAAATCCTCATCCTTACAGTTTTTCTTCTTTTGAAGTGGCAAAACACCTGCTAGTCTTCAGTGCTGTAATACTTTTGCTGCTTTTTAAACTGCTGGGAAGGAAGCCTGCTTGTAAGTTGGTGGGTTTGTTTCTTTTTTTTCCTCCCCTCTGATTCTGCAATTCTTAACTCCCTCATCTTTTATTTAACACACAAGACCTTCTGACTTGGTTCTTGTCCATTTTTTTTTATTTTTAATTTTTTTTTTACTCCTGCTACTGGAGACAGAATGTATCCAGCAGTTGAGTTAAAATATGGGCTTTGGGCAGCTGAAGTTACTGGTTGCATACAGGTGTTACCTTTCATAAACAGGAGCAGCAAATCAAGGCTGGTCACTAAAGGAAATTCTGCTTTACTTGTAAGGGGTGAGTCTGGCACAAGAGGACATCTGAGGCTTTGTCTGGGAAGCTGTGGGGGAGGCAGCTGCGTTATTTCTCTGCTTTGTTGGAAACAGGGACTTCAGATTCATTGTGGCAGATTCATAGGAGATGGGCTCTTTCATTATGTACTAGTTGCAGAGGGAGATGAAAGCAACTGCAAACTTAAATGTAGTTTCTTTAATATTTCAGGAATGCTTGGTCTGGGTAAAACGCCCCAGAGCAAAGGCATGCTTTCCTTAGAAGATATTACCTGTCATTTGGAAACCATTCGCTGTACTTTTGGACCTGTATTATAGAGTCAGACAGAACTAAATATGAAAAATTAGGTATAGTTACAGGCATTCAGATTTATTTGTAGTTAACTCTGTCAAAGAAGACTCCTGCAAAAGACAGTCTGGACTTGGGAAGAAAAAGGAGCTGTTTATGTTATTGGAAACAAGACTTTAAAAATGGAAATGTTAACTAGTGGAAAACTAAAATGCATTTAATGAAGCCTCCTCTTTTGAGTCAAAATACACCAAAAAAGAACAGAGGAAAATGACTTTTTTGAGGTTACCCTTTTATGCCTGCATAAGCTGATGGCATCCTGAAGAGTATAACCCAGAAATGCGTGGGCAGGAGATGTTGTGTTGAGGTGGATTTGGGAGCAGCAAGTTCGAGGCAGCGGCAGAGCTGGGAGGAGAAGGATGATGGGGTGATGATGGCTGGGGGAGAAGCTGAACGTGCCTGTGCTCCAGAAGAGAGTCCAGGGAGCAGTGAGAGGTTGAAGAGGAGGAGAGAGAGATCAGTAGCTGGGGCAGTTCAAGGCCTGAGGCAGCTGAAGAGAGAAAAACCACAGGATCCAGAAGATGGTATTAACAGCTCGTATCTTTTGATGTCTGTCCAGTGGTTGGGATGAAGCTGCAAGACCTTGGTTGGCCTCAAATGTGTGGTCTGTGCCCACCAAGAAATCGTCATTTTGACCAGCGCTGATTTAACAGCCTCACTGGCAATTTGAGCAGTGAGATCAAAGGTGGAAAGACCTCAGAAACAAGAAACAGTTTCCTCTGATTAAAGGATGTTCCTCCCAGGCATGCTGATGTGATCCTAAACCACTGGCTGCAAAATCTTTTCCTCCTTTCTGGGAGATATTTTCAAAAATCTTGTCTCTTCACCAGAGTAAAAATGTTGGCTACTGTCCCATGGGGGACCCAAGAGTTTCTACAAAAAGTGTCTGAAGTGCTTGGCCGCAGCTTCCCCTTTGCCCACTGTTGCCCTCCCGCCCCTTCCCTTGTGCGTGCAAGCATTTGACTTGCCAGGGGTGAGACCTGCTGCTCACAAGGTGATTTACTGCTAATCTACTTAGCACTCCAGAGCGTCATCAAACAGCTCTCAGCATGCTCCAGCTAAACATTGGTAGTCTTCCTCACTGCCCATTTGTCTTTTCCTCAGCGTTTAAAATTATTGTATCTCACAAGGGCTGTTGCTTCTTCCGAGTTATGTCTTCCCAATTAGCAGAGCACTGTTTAACTTTTGATGTCTGTTTAATGTGTTTAAGAAATGTGTCTCAAATGAATTTAAAAGACTTGTTAAGCTGGGATGAACTTAAAGTACCTCCCCACCTCCCTTAAAGACCAGAAACCCACAAAGCTTTTTGTTTGAGTTTACAAGCATGACATCTTCCATTGACTTTTGAAAAGTGAGGCTCATGTGAAGTTCCCCTCTGGGCTCAGGTGAGAGCCTGAGGAATATAAGAAGGTGTTACTTTTCCCAAAACTGGAATGAGAAACAAGTATGAAAATGAATAGCATGAAAAACATGCAAAAATAGCTACATATACCAAGAAGCAGTGTTCTTAGAAATTAATAATCTAATAATTATTTAGTGAAATAGATAAGGAATTTTGCTTTAAAAAAAATTGTATATAAAAAAATGTAGTTTCATATGCTTTGGCACATAGATCCTGTAGAAAAGTCTGAATAGAGTTACTGGTATTTTACTTACGCAATTTCTTTTTTATCAGGGTGTGGTGTTTGTAAGAGAATGATGCCATCTTACCAGCAGGCAGCCACAGAACTGAAGGGTAAATATGTAAGTGTTAAGATAAGATTTATGTAAAATCTAAAAAAATCCTTTTAACACTTAATTTTTTTTTTGAGTTTTTAAAACCAGAAACACTAACTGAAGTGGGGAATTTTTAAGCAAGTCAAAACAAAACAAATGAATAAGTCTGTTCCAGATGTCTTCAAGATTCTCTCTCTCGGTTTTTATTATTTTTAAAACTTTGGAGAATGAGATGAGGTCAGTCATGGTGAGGTCAGGGTGGGTGCCCGTATGTTAATAATTAATCCACTTTTTTAGTGGAGAATCACAGCATCATGAGAAGGGGATTTTCCTATGTTAGCTACTGATCATTCTCCTAGCCGCTAACCGTAAGTATTAATAAAATCTTATTGTTTTCCTATAGCTCTGTCAACAAAATTAGCATTCATACTGGATTTAAATGAAAGTAAGTTTTGCCTGTAATAAAATCCATTAACAGCTGTCACAATAATTTAGTTACCTGTTTGTATAAATAAGGCATAATGATCTTTCTAAGCAAGTCAAAGGTACCTCTCTAGTCAAGATTTTATAATGTGCTTAATGTATAATTTACATGATACCAATAATATGTAAGTAAGGATTGTTGTTTCATGGCTTTAGCTGGATTTAGTCTGATCCTGCCTGTTGGATCATTCACTGTCGAGTTTACAGGTTTCCTCAGGAGAGGTGAATGTGATGAGGAACGGATGAAGCACTGGTTCATCGCCAGGGCAGCTCTGGCCACTGCTGCTCGCAACCACTGAGACTGTCAAGACTCCCCCACGTTCTCCCAACTCGTTGTTTTTCAGAAGTGTTTTTTCCAGACCCTTGTTTGCTCAGGGCTGAAATGAGTGGGAGTTGTTCACATTTATTTAGAACACAGTACAACCCTTGAAGATATTTTCAAGATGGTTCTTGTCTAGCCAGGCAGCACTCTAATGCCATCTCCCCTCGGTGGAGGGTGCGCTGTGGTCTTTGGGACAGCGCTTCTGTCTTGTATGGTGGGTACATGGTGAGGCATGGGGTGGGCAGGAATTAGGAATGTATAAACCACCTACACAGGTAATACCAGAGAGCGGGCATGCCACGGAGCGCTGCATTCTCCTGCAATCATCCCTTACTTGTCCCTGTGCAGCTTGTTTTATTAAATTCAGACTGGTGAATTGAAAGTCCAGATCTGTTCTAGTTTGATTATTTCCTTCCTCACATGGAAGTGGTTCCTGTAGATCTGGGCTGATCCCGCACAGCTGAGTGATGGGGCTGCAGTGCAGTGCTGAGCCTGGCAGTGTCTGTGCCCGGTGCAGCTCCGGTCAGGGCTGCTTTTTGCACTGGAGTGGTTTTAGCTCAGGATCAGTTCGGAGGGCAGACCAGCTACACCACTGCTACCCGCATCTTTAACAAAAATCAGTCTCTTTGTCTAAATTTGACCTAATTAGCTTCCTGAGTGGAATGTGCACCCAGTTTGCTATTTCTGAGGTCAGTTGTGCTGTACCCATCATAAATTATCCATAGAGCGATGTTGACCTCCAGATCAGACTTTGGTGGAGAGTTTATGGTTGGTTTGGATGAGCTAAAGGTTTGGCCTTTAATCTGACCTGTCATTAGCTGTCAGGATGTGCCAGGCTCAAAAGCTATTATTGCTGTTATATAGCAGGAAAATGAAATACAGCATTGCCTATTTAATGGGTCATAAAAAAGAAAAGGATGAACTGCATCTGTCACTGGTTGCTGCGTTCTCTTGGGACTGGTTATTTCTTGTCCCAGTCCTGTTACTGACTTTAAACTGAAAGATGGTAGATTTAGATTAGATATAAGGAAGAAATTCTTTGCCTTGAGGGTGGTGAGGCACTGGAACAGGCTGCCCAGGAAGCTGTGGATGCCCCATCCCTGGAAGTGTTCAAGGCCAGGTTGGATGGGGCTTTGAGTGACCTGATATAGTGGAAAGTGTCCCTGCTCATGGCAAGGGGGTTAGAACTAGGTGATCTTTAATGTTCCTTCCAACCCAAACCCTTCTACCAGTCTATAAGACATGGCCAGCTAGGAGAGGTTCAGAGTTGGTTTAGGTTATAGGTAGCTTGGTGGAGAGCAGATAAGTGTTGAAATATGTCAAATGTCACTGCAGAGGTGAAGGGAATAAACCGATCTTTGTGTCTGCTGTGGCTATTACAAGAGGTAATGGGCTTAAATTAAGGCCGGGGTCATTTTGCTAAAAGCAAATAAGGTAAACATCTGGCAGGAGCAGCTTAGGTATAGAGAGGGAGGATCCTGGCTTTGGGTAGTAAGTGTGTTTTTATGGTTCCCAACAGCCTGATATTACATAATTCTGTGATAACAGGCCAGCTCAAGCTGTTACATTTTTCATTAAAAATGAATCCCATTGTAATAGGCTTTTTGCTAATTATGTTTCATATGATGTATGAACAGGAGAATGAATCCAAGTTATTGACCTGTATCAACCACTGCAGGCTGGGTGGACACAGTGAAATTGTAGCAGAGTATCTCGCATGGCCAGCAACACCCATTTAAAATCTGGCGAATCCCCTCAAAGTTCAAGGCAAATGTGAAATCTGGTCGACTGGTATTTATGAGGGGATTAATGAATGAACCTGGTTCTCTCTTTATAAAGCAACCACTGTGTCCTGATCCTCTTGCATTTACTTACATCAAGTGGTGACATAGGGGGTGAGGGAAGGGAAGAATTTGGTCTAGGTAATCTTGTATGAATTAAGTCAATCTGGTTGTTGGAACTACAAGGAAAATTCAAAGTAAGAGACTTGGCCAGCCAGTATAAACCCTATTTCTGTACCCTGCTCAATTAGCTTTCCTTCATCATTTCTCAGTATAGGGGAGAGAAAACCAAGTATTTTTTTTTGTGACTTTTCAGCACTTTCTTAGAAAAAGTTGACCTTCAAATGAGGATTTTCTGCTTTAAGATTTATTTCATGCTGTCGCTGAGCACATTTGGTTGGTCTGTGCAGTTTGCTGCAGTCAGGAACCTGGCATTAAATTCTGATGTGATATTTCAGCTGGAAGGAGAAAAATCCTGGTTTTGGAGGGGGGAGAAGGAGGGGTTTGGATTAAGACCCTGCTGCTAACATGATTTAAGCCATCAGTGTCATTACACTAAGTTAATCATTAAGTGGTATCTCAGCAACTCACTGGTTGAAGGTTTGACAGCAGAATGACCTCTGTGTGAATCTCACACCCACAGAAACTCAAAATCAGTCCCATCTTCAAATTTTCAAGTCAGAAATTTTTGGAAGACAGTTGGACAGAGCATGGGATAAGTCACTGGAGCCCTGAGCCTGAAGCTTTGGGTGAAGGGCTCTTGAGGTGGAGGGTGGGTTGGGATAGATGTGAGGAAAGGGAAGGAGAGGCTTTTTGTTTCACTTGCCAGTCTGAAAAGCTACTGTGCTTCTGTGCCCCTTGTTTAATATCTGTAGGACAAGGTGAATTCTTAGCTCTCATTTTACCCCACCACTTAAGTTAGTTAACATACTGAAAGCGTATAAATACCATGTGGTGTTTCCTGGGCTCATGGAAATAGGGCACGTTTTACTTTCGCATCAAAGTAATGCTGATTTTGCCTTGCCATTTAGTAAGTACGTTTTTGAACTGGGTGCTTGGTTGGTTAGAGCTTCTGGACTTAGTTGAGATTGTAACTTAATTGCTGGAGTAGAAACCAGAGAGATGAGGGTGGAACTTCCTGTGTCCTGGCTAGAATTTGGACGCAAACTAAGCCGCATCCTTGCAGAAGAAGGAAAAAACATCTAGTTAGGCTTGTAGCTTAAAATCTAAATATGCAAAGAAGAACACAAGTAGTGGGACTGAGATAAGTTCCTTTACGTATTTCTGTTAGTGGGTGAATAAAAAGAAACAGAGACACTTCCAGAGCAAGGAGGAGGTGACAAGCAGATTGGCTTACAGCAATATGAATGAAATCAGAATCTGCACAGAGCTTAGTTGGTTTTACTTAATTCTTTACAAAAAGTTGTAGTGTGTTCCTGCTGTATTGTAAAAATCAATATGATTATGCTCTGTCTTTTTCAGGTTCTTGCGGGGATGAATGTTTATTCTGCTGAATTTGAAAGAATAAAGGAAGAATACAATGTCCGGGGATATCCCACAATCTGCTATTTTGAGTCAGTTATGTTTTGCTACTACTTTAGAAATCATACACTCAACTATAATTGTATGTTGTTATCTTCCAGGGCAGGGACTAAACCTTGTTTTGTTGCTTTAACAGGAAAGGAAAGTTCCTGTTCCACTTTGAGAACTATGGTGCTACTGCAGCGGATATAGCAGAGTGGCTGAAAAAGTAAGGCATTGAACTTCATGCGCTTTTATGTACTCTTCATTATTTACAGAATGTAATGGTTTAGGAATAGCCATTTCTCCCTCATTCCCTCCGCTTGGAAGAGCAAACAAAACTACCCTGCTGAGATTGGCTAAACTAGTACAGAGAGGTTGCCTAATCTTTGGTTTTTAGCATGCATGCCTTGTGTTTTACAACTGCATTTCGTCTGTAATAGGAGACTGACTGTGGGTCAACATATATACAGATACACAGATCTCAGCTTAGTTAAAAATGCCAACATAAATTTCCAGGGATCTTGAGTAACTGAACATTAATACCTTGCAAAACGTCTAATTTTGTTGTTTTATTAAAAATGTATATACTAAGCACACGGTTCTCATTGGTTCTGGAGTGTGTTGCAGAGACAAACAGGAGATCAAGGCACCCTGGATTGCTAGTCATTTTTACAGTGTCTATGTCTCCTGTCATGACATTAAGTGGTGTTGAAAGCATCTTGTTCTATGTAAAGAGAGCTATTTGCAGTCATAAATATTTTGGGGAGTGAATAAGCCTACAGGACTGGCAGTTGAGAGAGAGGCAGTAAAAGCGTGTGATTGTGTGCGTTTAGTTGCCGTTCGGCTGGTGCAGATCAGCACATCGTCAGTGAAGCTGATAGAGCAGCTGGAGAGAGCCGAGAATCTGGTGACGGAGAAATGCTGTTAGCAGGCAGCCCTGGCTCTTGGGCATGATGTCGTTTTTATAACCCTCCCTTGTTTGCTGCAGCCACGGAAATAATCTTGAAATGAAGTTAATAAAAGGAAACAAATGCATGGGAAGGAACAGTTGCAAACTATTGTGATAATATGGCTTAGCAAAATTGGCTCAGAGTAAGTGTTTCACCGTACCAGTGGGGCTATGCTGGGGACATGCATATGGTTGCAGGCAGCCCAGGGTCTTCAGCAGTGGTAGGTGCTTCAGGATTGGGAACTTGGGAATGAAGCGACAGCAGCGTCCTCTGTTAGCATCGGAAGGGACAAACACTCCAGGCGAGTATTGCCTGGTGGATCAAAGAGGAGGAATTTAGCCATAGTCTTTAAGCCTCATTTAGTCCATTAAGCCTTCAGATCCGAATGATCAAGATGGCAACACTAGCAATGCTGAGGAGATGATCAGCGCTTGGAGCAAGGATGTGACTTAATCACCTGCACTTTATTGTGCTTTTCAGTGTTGCAAGGATGTGGTTATCTCTTGGCTACCACATGTGAAACATTAGATGTTGGAGGTGGGTTTTTTTTCTCCTGTCTGCCCGCATAATATCCAGATAATCCCTGTAATATGCAGGGCCTTTATATCAGTGCTGTGACAGCAAGTGAACGCAGCTACTGGAGGCAAAGCAGAACAGCTGCAAGCTCTTTCCAATGGTAATCTCTGCTAACAAGCCACTGTGGGCTTTGGCTGATATTTCAGCAGTCCAGAGCTAAAGACAGCTGTTTGTCCTCACTTAGTGCATGCTTATTAGTTTCCCTAAAGATGGCCTGAGCAGTAGCCTTCTTGCCCCTGTTTTGTATAAGTACAACTTTTAAGGAGATGATGCATACTTAAATTTTACCAGTAATTGATGTTGCAATTAAAACTGTATATGGGGTAAATCTTCGACATGCGTAATATTACACTACTCTGAGGAATCTGCAGTACAAGTAGTCAGATGGTATAGCAAGGGCTTTAGGAAAGCCAAAGAGTGCAGTTTAATATCTGCAGGGTGTATAGGCTATATTTCAGAGTAGTATAAGATTAAACTCGTGTCAGGAATTTGCTCTGAGGCAAAATGTTGCTCTGCGGAGCGGGGGCAGAGCAGTGCGAGGGTGTACCTGGCTGCCCATGGTGAGGAAAGCCAGTGGGTTTTTGTGCTATGCGTGCATGTGCTGTCATCACAGATTCCTGAAAGAGAATCCAGCAGACATTGAGCTATACAAAATGACCTATTTTTTGTGGACACTATGTACACGCTGCAGAAAAGCAGCCTTTTCTCTTTACCCCTTCTCTGTTTTTTCCCTTTAAATCTTACTTGTGAAGTGCTGAAAGTGGTTCATCTATGCTATTTTTTTGGGGAGGACATGATATAAATTAATGAAGTTAGAAATATTTAAATTATTGAAAGGATGTTCTCCATGTTGATTTTCTTGGAACAAGAGGTGCTAGTTGGGAGGACTCTGGCACCTTTCTTTTGCTACTTATTGAAGGTGATTCTTCCTTCCTTCCGTGTGCTGATGTGTCAGTCTTACATTTATTTAACCTCTCTTATCTTCTTAATGGCTACTATCTGATGGGGTTTCAGATGTTTTCATGAGGGAATAGAAAGAAACCATCATACAGCCTTACTCCAACACACAGCATTATTAACATGAAGAGATGCTATCTCGTACGTACCACAGCTCTTTTATTTTTTCTTTTGTTTTCTTTTTTATTTTTTCTGATCTGACACACAGCTGTAGCAGCCTAGATGGGATGCAAGCCAGACAGCTTCTTACTGCCTTCCATAGCTGCTTAGTTTGTCTTGCTGCTTTTATGGACTCCTCTCGGGCCCTTCCTTAGCGGCAGCTACTCAGTTAAATCAAGAACTTCTTCTCTGTTCTTAATTGAATTAGCTCTTGATAACTCTTCCACACTTCTGTCATGCTATTTTTTCGTCTTCAGGCGTTGGATGTGCCTTGTCTCACTTTTAAATGACAATTTAGATTTTGCTCGTTGCTTCCTCCAGGCCTTGAGGTGCTTCTTACCAGCTCCTGTGTAGGCTTATTAGCATGCACAGCATTTTAAAGTGGGCCGTTGGAATAAACATCCTGTGCCCTGCTTTACTAATTCCTTCCTGAAATAGGTCATGCCAGGCCCTGCTAAACACAGCGTTCTGCCAGTGCTTTGGAGCTGCTGTGTCCATGTTCATCATGCTCTGCCTGCTCAGCCCAGCTCCCCTTCCAAATTCAGTGTCATGGTGTTTTCTGGAAAGCCTTCACTCTGCCAGGGTACCTGCAGATTATTACTCTCTAACAAGCTGAGCAATGAGCAAACTGATTGTCTGCTGAGCTTTTAGAGAGTAAACTTGTGGATGGGGACCTGCCTCTTTCTCCCTCTTGGCTGCTTAGCGGAGTGCAGCTCTGATCTTTGTTTTCATGTTTGTTTCTAGATTCGTTTATCATATAAGCAGCAGCAGAGGTGTGCATCAGGGTTTTGCATGGATTGCTTAATATTCTTGGATCATACCCATTGCTTATATCAACAGAATTTGTTATCTGAATCTGTGTCTCTCTCTACCACTTTTTTTATCAAACTAGGCTTTCAGCCTAGAAATGAGTAAGGCAGGATAAATGAGTTGTCATCCATTTGCCATTCCTTGTTCCAGGCAGCTAACACAATAATACATTTTAATCAAAAATAGTAAATCTGCTTTTACTAGAGATGGGGTCACATCCAGACCTGTACTTTGCCAAAGAATTTGTGGAACTGTGGGTGGGGGGAGTGCATTTGGAACTCATTACCACAACTGGCAAGGATAAAATAGCTTCAAAGTCTGGCTCCAAATGTTCGTATGTTTGGGTGTCCTTTATGTGAACACTGCTTTAGCAAATAAAATGTCAATTAGCATAGTTTAGTTCACATCTGCCAAATTCTCTTTTTAATGTGCGTTCATAAAAGCCGAGAACAATTGTTTAGTGGGATGATGAGCACTGAACTGATCCAGAGGAGCCTGGATTCAGTTTCCACATTTGTCACAATGTCTTTGAGCAGCCTCTCTGGCTCTGATCCATCAAAGATGGTTAAACTCACGTGCAGTCATAGTGAAGACGGTAGAACATGTCGCTTATCTTTTAGGTTAAGCATGCAGTTGAGTAGCTTTGCTGAATTAGGCCTACGAGCCTGCTGCCGAGTGAGGACATAACGATGCTTCCCCAGGTCACAGGGTTGTTCAGGGTAAAAGCGTCTATTCCTGGGGAAACGGTCTGTGTAACTGCGCCTCCTTCTTTCTCTGTCAGCCCTAATCACACTGTCAGTATTCAAGGTGACTGGTTAGATGCGCTGTTTCTGCTCGCTGCTTTTTTCTTTCATTTGCAATGGCTCCTGTGAACTACCGAGTGTGAATGCTGTGAGAAAGGCAGCATCCTGCTGAGCAGGGTAAAAGGGTAGCAGCAGATGCATCTGATTTCTATAATGTAATAACCAAGCAGTCTGGTTATCTTCTTGCTTCATCCCCTACCATACCTGATTTGTCCTTATGCGCATTTCTTTATTCCTCCTCCAGTTTTATCTGAGTTTCAGTGCTCATGAGTTTTGGGTGGGTGCAATTACGGAAGCTGTTCAGCAGGGCTAGTGTGTCATGCATGTATGGACATTGGCCCCAAGTGGTTGCTTGCAGTCCAACTTGCCAGACTGCCTGCTTGGCCCCAGAGAGCTTCTTTTCAGCTGTGTCTGTTTGTCTTGTAGCCCACAGGCACCTCAGCCACAGGCTCCGGAGACTCCCTGGGCAGATGAAGAAAATGTAGTTTATCACCTGACTGATGAGGACTTCGACAAGTTTCTAAAAGATCATTCATCTGTGCTAGTGATGTTCCATGCACCATGTGAGTTTGTTTTTGTTCTATTTTGTACCCTGAGCCAAGTGCTTGCTAGCAAAATCAATGCTGATCTTCTGTGGAGGTTTCACAGAGCCTTGAACTCAAAATTCAGGCTTTTCTTGTTTGTGATTTTTAAATACACGAGGCATGAAATGCTTGTGAAGTTCCTGACTTCGAGTATAGGACAGAGATGTGCTGATGGAAGAGGTACTTTGTAGGCTGAGTCAAAACATAACTGAAGAGTGTAATGAAGCTTAGATGGTCTGAGGACTCATCACTTTACAGCATGATTTCACATTTTCAGCTTGTCTTCTGTGTTGTTTGCTCTCAAAGCAGAACTGTGGTTGATTGAGAAACTCACCATGAGAACCATGAGCTCCTGAGTCCTGGTTCACAGCTGCTGAATGTGTCATTTTGAGCATTTTCACTCCTCTGCTGTAGTTAGTTCTCAGGCAACGTAAGGGGTGACGGTTATTACATATTGTGCTGAAGTATGGTAAAACTTGATCTAAGTTCAGAAAGTCTCCAGGACTTCTGAAAACTAATGCAGAGCTGGTAGTGATACTACTTACTGTTAGACTGAGAATGCATTGGGATGTTTTTTTCCGTTACTCGATGTTTTATCTTGAGCAATAAAATGCAGTGGGTTGCCTTGAGAAAACTCTTCCAGTTACATCGTCCCCCTGTATGATGCAGGTGGAAGAGCGTGTTAACCACTCTGTTCTCTTAGGATGCAAGTTGTTTCAGCTACATAGCTGGTTCTAGCAATTCTTTGTGTCTGCAATGGAAGGTTCAGGCTCAAATCTGCGATGCTGGGTGATACACAGCTTCTGTTTCCTCTTGTTGCTGTGCTGGCAGTTGCACTTGGGTAAGATGTTCATTTTCATGGGCACAATTTGAAGGCCAGGGCTCTGGAGGCAGGCTGTGTGCTCACAGCTGAACAACGGAGGGTCTTGGCACAGTGATTCAAATCCTGCTTCCTTCTAAGCCAGCAGGAGTTAGCTCCAAAATGCCTTTTTTGAAGGTCTGCTCATAAGACTCATTTGAAAAACATACCGTAATGAATTTCCTTTGCCCGATTAAGTGTCTGGGGATTTGATCCACCGAAGCAGGTGACTGGCTGCTGTTTTGTTGCTGTGTTCACTGGATTATTTGTACTAATGAAAGTGGGACCGGAGATTAACGCCTGGTCTGAAAACCAAAACACAAGCGGCAGAACTGATGAAGCCTGGTTTGCTCAGGAGTTATCCTTTGTTACCCAAATCCTTCCTTCCCCAGATTTCCCTGCACCCTGGCGTGCAGGCGGCAGCACAGGCTGCTGCTCTTCAGGCTGGACGCTGGCTGCTTTGGCTGCCAAACAGAAATGCAACTGATGAATTTCCCTCGTCCTCTCTAGCCCCAGATTTTTCTGTATTTACAGAGGTTCAGTCATAGTTGAAAGCTTTGCCATTTTTTGAGTTTGTAAATGGGCAAAGGAGTCCACTCATGTATTTGTGAAGCGGAGAAGCAAGAAGAAATCTATGGTTGACCCTACAAACTGTATTCCTTGAGGAAGTCAGATTAAAAATAGATGAACACACAGCTGCAATCAAATTTTATAGTAAATTCAAGTTAGTTATAAATCCAAATAGGGCTCTCTTCAGTTTCAGGTTTTATTAAGTACTTTCTAAAGCACAAATAATACAGTTCTAGGGGTAACAATATTGTGTGACCTATTTGGAGATGAGGGGCACTTCCAGCTATGTACGTTTTGTACTAAGGGGCATTCTGTGCTAAGGTACAGCAGTACTTCGGCAAATGCTGTTTTAAAAGTAAATCAAATGCCTGAATCAGGCTGTTGCAGTCTCCTGATAACATGTTCCAGCTGCTCAGAATTGGCATAAAGAATGTTCCTTGACAGAATAACTTCATTTGAAATACAACTTGAGTATTTGCGGCATTTTATTTACATTCAGGTGTGGTATGCTTACGTGCAGAATCCAGCTTGTACATGTGTAAAAGATCAGGGTTTGTAAGAATCCTCTCTGGGCATCCTCAGCAGAGAGTGTTAGGCTTGCAAACTAATTAATGACAGACAACTACCATAAACAGTTATCTCCATGATTAAAAGATCTTGTCCTAGCTCTTCTTAAATGTGCTAATGGAGCCACCTTATGAATATTAAGAGACAAATGACTCCAGTAAAAAAAGCAGTAAAAACGGAGGACATCTTCCTTGTTTTAACCTTGGTAGCTTAGGTAGAAAAAAATGTTGAAACAGATGTACAAAATTAGGCCCAGAACTCAGGATATACTTCTGTGTAACTAAGAATAAGCAAGGGGATTTCAACACTGACCTGGAATTAGCAAGTACTTAAAACCCTGTGTCACCATGCAGCATACACGTGACTTGGTGTTTTTCTAGCATACTATCAATCTTGTGTTCCTGAGAAGTTATTTTACTAGAGGGAGAATTATTTCAATGATGCTTTATTCACACAATCAGATGACCAATGCATTAATAGAGTGTAGTATTAAAAGTTGTGTGGGGAACCTCAGGTGCTGAAGATAGAGCTGAACCAAACACATCCCCGGTAAATCCCTGTGAGCTGCAGAATTAGGCACTGTGATTAGTGTGTCCAGTTGGGTCTCCATGCCTGTGGCTACTAATGATGGTTCCTGAGGACCACGCTATAATTATTTACAATCAGTTGCACTTACTAGCCCAATTAAAGGCATCACAGCATTTTGTGTTGAGTGCAGCCCAGGATAACCAGGTTGCACTAGAGCAGCTACCTGTGATTTAAACACGTCAGGAAGGTCTGCAGTGTGCAACTGGCACCTCTTGCTGTCAGAGACCTTATACCTTTTCTGCAATAATTTAGCACAACTGTTAAAGTGAAGATGTGCTGCTTTGAGACGTTACTGCTGGCCCTGAGAAACATGAGTGTGGGTGAGCAGGATGAGTTTATCCTGCTTTCATTTTGCAGGTCACTAGGGACACAAACCAGGATTTTTAACCTGCTGAAACTCCTTTGTAAAGCCCTTAAGAGGATGTTGAATAAATCTGAATATTTAGCATAGGTAAACAGAGACCCAAGTAGCCAGGAGTCTGAAGGCATTCTCCCTCCCCAGCCATCTGCAAAGGATGCACAGCCTTGTGCTCCTTATTCAAGCATTTTGCTGAAATGTCACAATTGCTGCTGGCAAGCATAGAGTTATCCTGGGTGTATCCAGACCAGAGTCTTGCAGATGTCTGAAGTGGGTTTTTTTTTCTATGTATTGCTGTTGTACCCAGAAATTTCAGCTATGGACTGAGATCTCCTGCACTATACAAAAGAACACACAAATGGCCCTTTCCCACAAAGGATTTGGAGTTTTTGCTTGGGTTGATCATATTTGCTAACATGAGATATTGCAGTTACATTAGTGGGCCTCTTGCTGAGTGTGTAACAGAAGATGCATTGCACCAACCAAAGCTATTTCTGTACCATAATGTAAATAAAGGCACCCATACAGCTTATGATAGTGTTCTGTTAGCAGTGAGAATAAAGACTCCATGTCTGTATGTGCTTTTTGATATCTGTGCCTACAGCTGATCCATTTATTTAGATGCCCAAGATGACAGCTGGGTTCTGAATGTCTCTAAATATGGGTTATGCTGCCAGTTAAGTGTTGTTAAATGCTTTAGTGACATGTGGACTCTCTGGGACTTAAAATGCTACTAAGTCACTTGAGCACAAAAAAGCACCCTGTATGTGTTTTCAGTTTCCCGTCAAACTGTTTGTGTCAAATGCAATTTTAAAAATAATTCTGTCCAAAATATTTGCCAAATTAGTGCAGGTTGCGATCTTTCTGATTTGGTTTTGTCAAAGGAATAAAAACCTCACGAATTTCCCTTTCTGCATTTTTCACAACATTTTTCTCCAAAGCACATCTGAGAGTCTTGCACAAAATAAACCCACCCAAGCTGCTGCTAAGTCAATTCATATGCTACTGAAGGGTGTTTAAAGTCTAGGGTTGAAATTGAAGTCAATTCAGAAACATGTTCTTCAAAGTGTCTGCTTTTCATGCACAGGAGTTACTTTCCATTACGTTTTGTTAACACAAAGGACACTGCTAACATTTTAAAGCATATCTTTTCCTGCAGCCTTATCGAGAATAAAGTCCTGGTGCCACCAGGAGCTGTAGCCTCTCCAGGTACATTCAGCAAACACAGATCTGAGTAGTCTCTGTTGCTAATGAGGGTCGTCAGTCACCTCTGATATTTGCTTGGAGTTGCTTTTCCCTCCGCTTATTCCCCACAACAAAGTCCGTGATCCAGTACTGATGCCAGAGGTAACAAAGGGCAAAAAGTGCTTTGGCTGTACTGTTAGTGTGAGTGTGTGTTTGCTTTTTAAAGGGTTAAACGATTAAGACATTTTTCCTGCAATGTGTCTTCCTTGTACATGAGCTTAAATTCATGTTAAACCCGTCTTCTTCCCAGCAT
This sequence comes from Nesoenas mayeri, assembly GCF_963082525.1. NCBI lineage: Eukaryota > Metazoa > Chordata > Aves > Columbiformes > Columbidae > Nesoenas > Nesoenas mayeri. The sequence goes on from NC_137545.1 coordinate 32,739,913, forward strand.
GCTTCCTTCTACAGAGATTTCATATCAGCCGTAGTTCCAGGACTTAAAGTTGAAAAACAATGTCAGTACCCTTTGTGGGTATTGGAACCATCACAGTTTCTTCCCTTGGTAAGGAGGGAAGGCAGGGAAAATGCAGCGCCTTGTTGTTTTTTTTCCTTAATTTGTTCTTGGAAACTGCTTTGGAGATACAGCCCTGATATACCTTTTCCTGCTCCCCCCTGCAATGGGAGGGCAAAAATACATCTCGAGATGATAAAATGCACTGTAGTTTTGATGTGTTGTTGAAATGTCCGTGAACTTCCTTTCCTGTCCTCAGTTATTTTCTCTCCCTTTATAAGCCAGGCTGATAAATTACACAGTTGATGCTTTCCAAAGCCAACTATTCAGCTTTGCAAGTTTTTAATTGCATGGGGAGCTGTTTTATCAATTTAGCTTTGAAAAACAGCTTTTCACACCCTTCCCTCCTCCTTCTGGTGCATTAAAACCCAAAGCCAGCCAATTAGCCCAATACAAGATGAAGGCCTCCAGCTTCTAACCAAGCAGTGGACTTGGATCTCTCCCTGCTGGTGCACCATCATTGGCTTCAGTGGACTTGTTTTTGCTTCTTACCGCTGCATGTGGTGAGATTAGGATGCAGGAATCCATTGCTCGCTTTAAATACAAAGTAAAGTGAACCCAAAATGAGCTCACAAAATCAAATCTGTTTTTTTCAAACTGGGTTTTATACTATAAATAAATAAGTTTCCCTTTCAGACCCTGACTGGTTCCTTATGAAAGCAAACTGCCATGGCAGTAGCGCCAATTGGTGTGTCTATTGGCAGCCCCAGCAGAGAGGCCATGAGTTGAAAAGGCTGAAGAGCTAATTTACTGTGCAGCCTGAAAAAAATAGCCATTCCAGCACAGGTCAGCAGCAGCCTAACATTGGCAGCCTGTGATAAATAAAATCTGAAGGTTTTCCATGCTAATTCATTATTCCATCAAGTTTTAGTTTGTTTTTTTTGTGTGTGGTTTTTTTTGGTTGGTTGGTTTTTTTAAATGTAAACCAATCCGGTTGCACCAGTTAACTGGAGGTTAAAGGACTGTGGGTTATCCAAATAACGAAGCACTGAATGTGGATGGAAATACCTTCTATTTTTTATTTGTCACTATTATATCTGACATTTGTGATTTTTAAAATAAAATGTTGGCTGTGTTCAGTGGCTACATAGAGAGCTTTTGACATCTGCCTTCACATGTTCAGCCTCTAGGATAAGGACAAACAGTAGGTAGCTGGGAAGTGGTTCTTGTTAGACCTGTGCTAGGAACCACCTTTAATTTATTTGACATCACCTACTGGTAGCTCTTTGTGAGGGGCTTCTGCTTTTCTCTACTGATGGCATCAGTTTAGTTCAAATGGAAAATACTCTTTCATCACCAAAAGTCTGCCTTCGGGCCTCAGCCTTGGCACCAGCCAAATTGGGTGTTCAGAAGAGAAGCCGTGCATCTGACTGGTGTCCTCACAGGGAGGTGTCAGCAGCAGCACTAACAGCATCTGCTCCAGCATCCCTCTGTGTCTGCACTCAGCTGTTTCCAGCTGTATGACGTTGATCAGTCCTTGGTCAAAGATAACTCTTGTTGAATGTCAGAAGCTGCAGAAGCTGTGTTTCCAGGGTGCATTTAGCTGTGTGAGACAGCAGGGAGTTGGAAGCTGAAAGCTTGGCAGGATGTAGCCCTCCGTCAAGGGTTTGCTTTAGAGCTTCCTGAAAGGTCTTTATAAGCTTTGACAATCCAACCTCACGAATGAACTCTGCTTTTTAAATTGGACTTTCCATGTGGGCAGTACTTCAGGAACAATTGTGCCCATTACCTAGTGATGGTGCTGTCAAAGAAGAAAACAAAGGCAAGCAGCTCGGCACTGCCTTGGCTGCAGCCTGCAAGGATTACTGGAAGGTTGAAGTGTGTATTTGTGTGTTTAGAAGCTTGGCAGATGCCACAGCCATGTGGTATAGCTGTGTGTACTAGCCCATGGGACAATACACAAGGTGACATGCATGTGTCAGGGTGCTTGTTGTGAGCTCAGTCCTGTTCCTACTAGACCCCACAACAATGTTCTCCTTGCTCTTAGAGTAATTAGAGAAAGCTTTCAACAAGGCAAACTTTCTGGACCGTTATGCAGGTCATAGGCAGTACCTGGCTCTGTTGAGTTTCATGGTGAAGCGGTGCAGGTGTCAGGAGGGGCTGTTGCAGTGTCCTGATCACTGAAAGGCTGAGCTGTTGTGCAAGGGCAACTGGATGATGATTGATGCTGTTTAAGAATCCAGACAGGTAGGTGAAGAGATCTGCTTCAGTTTCAGCATCATGTTTCTTGACTTCACATCCCTTAGGTGCCCAACCTTAATGTTACCTTAATGCATTTTTAATGGAACGTATAGTAAAATGCTTCCCTGGACAAGCATAAATTGTGCCAACTTTCTGTTCCTTGGATGTGCTTTTTAGCTGTATGTTACTGGCAGGCTACTGGAACAGATACATTTTTCATATCAACCAGTTAGAAACAGGTGTATTCTTGGCTCCTGAATATGCTTCCACTGAAGTGAGCAAGTTATTATCACTGTTGATATCAGAGAGAGGTGGACTGGGACACTCAGACTAGGTTCATCAATATTTAAAAGTATGTAAGTCTACAGCAGGATGTTGCTTGATATTTTATCTATTTGAATATCACAAAAAATCACAGGGAGTGTAAACAGTTCACTGCAATGACCTGCCTGTGCAATGACCTGCCTCATTAAACTAATTACAGCAGTGACTTTCAGTGCAGATTTAGTCACACATTAAAACAGGAGTTCTTGAAAATGCAGCAAACCAGGAAAATGCAGAACCTGACATGAGTTTTTCCTCTAATGACCATCCCAATTATGCCTCTTTAGGGTTTAAAAATGAAAATGAATATGGGTTTTTAGTGGTACTTAATATAAATAGGAATGTGGAGAGTATAAAAATCCTATTAACTAGCTTGTGCAGTGAAACTTTATAGGATACCTAATGAAAAGGGCGAGGACAGTAATGATGGAGTCCATTGTCTCTTTTGTGTTGATCTTTTGTTACTAGAGCACTCAGTTCATATAAGAAGGTTGTCTTTTTGAAGCAGTTTGTGCTCTTTGAGCAGGGTAAAGTCATAAAAAATGATGGTCCAGTGATAAAAGCGACAGCCTTGGCCTGGAGATGTGAAAGTTTAGTTCCTTGCCTTGCTTTGATTTGTACAATCGTGACTAAGTTGCTAAATATTTGTCTCACTTTCTGATCTGTGAAATGGAGATAACATTTCACCTTGTGTGAGAGTTTTATGTAGCGAGCCATGTCCAGACTGTGAGATGCTCTGGTATTGCAAGAATTGGGGTAGGGAAGGCGTATCCTAACTGCACATTGCAAAGACTTGATTGACACAAAGGAAGTAGGACAATGCCTTTGGGGTTCACTGGCTTGTGCCAGGCGATCAGGCTTTTGACCCCCAAATTTAGGAAATGCCATCCGCCATCAGTCGAGTACACAGCTTGGACAAGATTAATCACAGCGAGAGCCGACAACTTGCAGGCTGGTTATGGGGACTTGAAGGGAGGAGCTGTGGCTTGCTCTGGTTCAGCTTCACAACAGAAAAAGTAGCAAAACCCAGAGTTTTGGGGCATTTGTGGCTGCTTTGCCTTTGGTCTGGATCTTGACTTGCTCTCTGCCATGGTGCTGTGCTGGGGACATGGCGTGAACATTGAACAACTTACTCGCTATGCAGGGCAGTAGAAAAGAGGAAAGAAAGGCGCTGAATTGTAGATACTTGACTTTTGTGAAATTTGGGGCATTTGTTCAAAGTGCATCACTGTATGCTCGCCTCCAATAGGGAGCAATTAGTTTCTCCACTAAAGAAGACATTTGCAAAGGCTATTCCAATCACAAAAAAAATCTTCCTGTGAATGTGTGGCAGGTGGTGTGAAGGGAACATTAGTTTCTTCGGGGATTTGCTGCCTCATTTCTCGCATTACTGTTGCCTTCCCTCTCTCCTAAAAAGTCCTTACCAACTAACTGAGACTGTTGCAAATGAGCAGCTATGGCTGCCCAAGAGCCAAGGGGCAGCTGAGAGGTGGCTGCTAAGGGAGACTCGCCCCATTTTCCACTCCTCTGACTACGTGTTATAGATCGTTTAGCTATTCAGGGTTGTCTTTTTAAAGGACTTCTGTAATTTTCTGGCTCTTTTTATCCCGTGCAAGTCCTCATCTGGGTGTGCTGAGGCGGTGACTGCCCTCCTGCAAGCCCGACCCTGGCGTATGTATAAATCCTTAACGCTCTCATGGTAAGTTCTGATAGGAGTGAAGCATAACTTATTTTTATAGATTTATTTTGCTTGTCTCTAATGATGGGTTAACAGTAGGAATTAGCTTTAAGAATTAAGTACCAGGTTTATTTCTTCTGAAATAAATTAATTTCCTTGCCTGGATAGCTTAATATATGGTGCAGGGCTCTCATTTGGAAAGTGCCTTACAGTATCTCTGCTACTTGAATCATTACCAGTAGGGTTTTCATTATCAAGTTTATCTTCCTAAATACTGTATGGCTTCAATTTTTATTATCCTGTGGAAGGTAGAGAAATTAGTTTAAAGAGCAAATAATGAACAGAGAAGACCTACAGTGAAAGATTGCTTGCCTGCGTGTCTGCTTCTTGTGGCCTTTCAGATGGCGAGTCGGCCAGTGATGCTGTCTTTCTGAGTTATTAATCAATGAATCCATTGCTTCGATACTGAGGAGCTATGCTGATGATGGAGGTGTGTCTCCTTGTGGTTAGCAAGCATCCCAGCACACTTCTTCTAAGTAGGAGAATGCATCTCAACTGGTAGCCGCTTCTGCTCTCATTTCAGACAAAAAGTGTGCATTCTGCGTAGTATCCTTCCCTGATACTTGACTTTTACAGGTAACTTCACAGTAACAGACACTGTCAGCATTGCTTTTAACACCCCTGTGCTTTGGGATGTACCTTTCTTAGGAAGATCTCTTTGCATTGCATCCATTTTACTGGTGTTTTATACAAGTTGCATTCTAGGAAATAATTTGCTTGCCGTGCTGCTTTCCTGAGCTGGACATTCAAAGCTATTTCATCTATGTTTTCTGTCATTTTCATTGCTAAATTCAGTTTGAAGTCTTATGTATTGGGGTAAGAGTGTGAGGGAAAGCAGTGCAACTTCTCTTCCCTCCCCAAGGTAAAATTTTGTTGACCATCTGACAATGGAGAAGGGGGAGGAATCTTTTTTTGATATAGAATAATTATGGTTTAGTTGAGAAGGAAATCTTCTGGTGGTATTTATCATAAGCTCTCAACAATTTCACCTTAAGGCAGCCATGCTGTTGTCTCTCCCTTCCACATTTCAATAGGGGAAGATTAATTTTCAACACCTACTTAGGGCCATGTTCCTCCAAGCTGGTGTAGGAAGTGTAATTCATATCTCCCGATGCCAGATGATCCACCTTCCTTCACTTCTTTTCCCACCCAAGAGGGATGGAAGGAGGCACCATCATCTCCCAACACTGATTTCTACCAGTTGCACCACTTGACTAAGAGGGTACATACGTGCAGTATAATCTCCAATAGCTAGAAGCTGAAGCCACTTTTGGAATGGAAATGAGGAACCATGTGACTTTTATTGTTAGTTTATTTTAGGTAAATATGGTGATTAGCTTAAAGATCTTTCCTGGACGCATGCTGAAGTCTGTGCCATTGCAGATGGGGGTACATTTTTCAAAGGATAATTTCAGGAGCCTGGCTCAGCCAGGCTTCCCTGTAGGGTTAGAAGAAGAGAAAGAACACTCTGAGGGCAACATAGAGCCAAAATCTCTCTCCCTGCTTAACTCCCGGGGACCCCTGGGAGGCAGCAGCCTGTGGCTAGGGGAAGCCTTGGAGAATATTCACCCTTTGCCCTAAGATGTGCTCCAGCATGACCAGAAATGAAAGCAGAAGCGTGTGTTATGCAGGAGGTCATCAGAGCTCTGTTGTCTTTCACATCCCGTGGGGGCAGCTGGCAGGACCCACTCGGTGTTTCCCCTGCCCACTCTGGTGCTGGCTGAGGGCAGCGCTTCTGCCCCAGCTGCGAGCACAGCGCCCATGCAGACAGGGATCCCGGAGGATGCCTTCTCAGTTCAGTCTGATTTATCTTATGTAATGCAGTGAACTGACGGTCTTTTTTGAAAAATAAATAAATGATCCGAACTCGTACTGTAACTGTCTGAAGCTGTTATGAATCTTCTTCTGCTGAGCAGTCTCAGTGATGCTCCGGGGGAAATAGTAATGCCAGCATAGAAATGATGGTTGAGAATTGGATTTCAAATGCTTTCACCTCTGCAACCAAGGTGATCCGGTAGGGAGGTGAGGCGTGGCTTGCTCAGCCTGCATCCCTGTGTACCAGACAAGTGCCAGGTAGCTCATGTGTTGGCCTGTTCCTGTGGCCTGAATCAAGAGTTCATTTGTGTCAGTCTGAATCATTGGGCAGTGACCCACGCTGTGCTTCTCTATTTTTCTCAGTGCTCTGAGGCTTTCCCCTGGGGACATCTGTGTCTGCCATGTGTGTGAGAGTCGGTGGCTGGGATGGGGCCACCACCACCTCAGCAAGTCACACGGACAGAAGGGGTGACCGATGTGTAAGTCATTTCGTGCCCCGACATCCTTCTGAAGAACTGCTGGAAGCAGGCAGGGACTTTTCTTCTGTGTGCACATGCTGGGATTGGATTTGCACAGATCATTGCACGCACAGATTGACTGCGCTGCGAGTTTGTTGCAGTGCCAGCGAGGTGGTGATAATGGTGGGGACACGATGCCGCGCTGCTCTCCTGTCACCGGGATGAACTGTGCAGCCCACACAGCCGAGGCGTCAGGCTGCAACCGCATAAATGTAGCATGACTACAATAATCCAAACTGTTGAAGTATTTTCCTTCTAATTCTATGTTTCTAGTTTCTCAGAATCTTTTCCAGGCTGACCTTTCACAGGCTTTGTCTTTTGTAAAGCCATGAAGCTGTTTGCTTGCCACTGATCCCTAAGCAATGTAATACTCGGTAAAATCAAGCCTGCCTTTCAAAGTACAGTAGTGAGGTGAGGAGTCTGAATTTGTGTGTGCGTGCACGCATTTCTAGCTGTTGAAAATTTGAATTCTGTGTTAAAGATGTCCAAGCTGCTCCTGCTGATCTTATAAGAAAGCATGAAGCCTTGAAATGTCTTTAAGTATCTGGAATTTTACCTGGGTGGGGAGTGCTGCTGGTGAGAAGGAGATGGATGGTTTGATGCGAGCGAATATCCAGAGGGAAAAGGATTAATAAAATTTCTTGAGCTCCTGATCCTTCATGAGGTGATTTTTATTTTTGTTTTTTAAGCAGAAACCTGGAGATCTGGACATGACCTGGTGCCTATGACCATTGTGACTGTTAAGTGAATGTGCAGCCGACATGGTTGCAAATTCATACCTGTGATTACAAGGAGAAACAGCTGCTTTCGTCATCCTCCTCCCCTGCCAAATTCGTGGATGATTTCCCATCAGATGTCTGCAGTGCAGACGGCTAAATTATGCAAGGGAATCTGCAGCTGTTGTAGTTTATGTGCTTCTACACTGGTGAAAGAACTGTAAGCTGCCTCATGTCAGACCTCAGAGCTGCTCTTTTACATGATGAATAAGAAATCTTTACATGTTAAAGACGTCCATGGCAGGAGAGAATACATAGGTGATAAGAGGGCTGGGACTTAAGTGTATCCTTGCCCTGGCTCCAAGGGCTGTGTCTCCCCTGCCATGTATATATTCTTGCTTTTATATGTACAGGTGTCTGTTCAAAGTTAACAACAGGGCTTGCATAGGGGCTGGCATTTCTGCTGTGTTGAGAGGTCACTGCTCCTCTGGGATTAGAAATGGAGAAACCAAAGGTGTATCCCCAGGTGTTAAATGTTTAGAGAGCAAAGGTGCATCTGAATTTTTCAAGATTATTTTTTTCTGTTCTTGAAGTTGTCAGGAAATCTTCCATGAGTGTAGTTGGAACTGCCAGTGACCCACTCGCTGAAAGCAGGACATATTTGGTGCTTCAGATTTGTTTTCTCATCAGGCTAATGGGGGTATTTTTGGTATGCAGCTATAGATGAATGTAGAGCTGGCATGATACAATAAAGAGCTGGTATGCAATAACAGTACTTGAGCAGTCTATTGATGGCAGAAATGTAATGATTCTTTAAAATCTTTATTTGCAATTTAATTTATTTTTAGGGTTCTTCATATCAGAAATTCCTGGTCCATCACTGCCTGGATGTCGACTTTTATCTCTTGCTTGTCACATGCACTTCAGATCCTCAGACAATGTTGTCTTGAAATGAGAGGATGTGATGGAAAGCGTAGTGTTTATTTACATAGCCATAATAACCTGAAAGAAGCAAACAGTGAATGACAGAGGGAAACAGAGATTTATGTTCTGGGGACAGCTCTAAGACAGCATATGCAGGAGCTTAGCTGGAGCTGCTTGACTGCTTTTCTGCCTGTCTTCTGTAGGCAAAACTTGGTTTCAACAGGAGAAGTGTTTGTGTTAGTTCACTTCTGAAAATGTTTGGAGTAACTGTGCTCTGCATGGCGTGTCTTTGCCATGATGCCAAACAGGCTGCTGTAAACAAAAATAGATATTTACCTGGAAAAAAAAAGTTGTTTGGTACATCTGTTCACCTTCCCTTTGCCTGGGTGTTGCTTGCCTGTGCACGTTAGCATCTCTCTGTCCACATTTGGCCTTTGCTTCTGCACTCGAGCACGGTCACACCCCGGGAAGGACAAAGTGCTCAGTGCCTGTTGTCCACTGTCTTGTGGTGGGATTCTGGAGGGAGATGACTTCTCTGCGCTGGGGTGATTTGGGGACCTGTGATCACCATTGTTCTGGGTACAGCTGAGCTACGCTGTGTGACAACAACAGCACTGGGGGAACAGGCTGTTTATCTGCCTGGCTGTGCAGTGCAAATGAGGACGATTGATTATAAATAACCTGGGAAAACAGAATCCTAGCTTCGTTTAGACATCTGTTTTAGAAATGGTTAGCAAGGGCCTGTCTTGCAGCAGATGTCCTAGCACTGATTTTTGTAAGCTTTGGCTGCTTTTTCTTATCTTGTAACACTCCTCCTTTACATTTACTCCATATGCTCTTTTCCATTCAAGCAACTTGGTCCTTGCAGCCTTGGGGGCTCATTTTGTGCAAGAGGAACAAGACGAGGTGTTGAGAGATCAAAGAGGTTGTCCAGAACTGTTCAGGCACCAAGCCCTGACTGGTTTCTGTTGCTGGATGGAGAGTAACTCTGACTTGCACCTCCAGAGGAGCTACTTATCTTCTGCCAGAAAAGATGGAGGCTGTGGGAGTCCCCTTGCATAGACGCCTACAAGTCCAGTGGGTATTGCCACCGACTGTGACCCAGAGAGGCTCAGAAGATGTCAATGCTTGGAGCAGGCTGTGGGGCATCCTTGTGTTGACTGTGACCTTTCTCTTCTTACCTGGGACTGAAGGAGTTGCTTTACTTGCTTAGCCTTTTGGTTTTAATGTCAGCATACACTTGATGTAACAGTGTATCTTCTAAGAACACATCTATCAGGGAGGCGCACTGCAGACCCGCGGGCTTCCTTCCACTGTCCCAGCAAACCTTATGCAGCACATTGGAGCATCTGGGCCAAGGACTTGTAGGGTTGTTGTTACTTTGCCATTCATTTTATGAACAGAAAGCATCTAAAACTAGAGGAGCTTAGTGCAGAGGGTTACAGCTGCTGCCGAACAACCTAATGTAGCAATCAAAGGAGAGACGGTGACCTTGGAGTTCATTTAAATTAATTTTTCATTGGCCTGGAGAATTTAATGGCAATCCTCACACGATTATTGAAAGGTAGGATAAATAATCATAGGAAAGATGAAGGTCTGACTTCCAATTCATATCTCCCCTTTTCTGCAGTGGTAGGTGGAAGCAGGCTGTAGCATAGAATAGCAAAATTCTCATAAATTTGGCCAGAGAAGCATCATTTATCGTGGGAGAAGCTCTTAAGATTCACTGTCCCTCTTTCAGATTCAGTTTAATGTGGTGGCTTTTTTTCCAGGCTGGCATATCATACTTTCCTCTGTCATGGGGTCGAGCAAGCATTGCATGATAAAAGATTTGAGGACTTCAGTTTGCATTTAAGTGCCTTTGAAGACCTGATCCTGCATCCTCTTTATTTTAAGCATGAATGAATTAGCTTTGTGGCCATCAGTAGTGCTGTGTCTGTGTGATGTTTGTGAAAGAGCCTGGAACAGTGACATTTCATACTCTGGATATCTTTCTCCAAAATATTACTTACATAAATTTCAGATGCTTTGGATTGTTCTTTATTACCTGGGCATAATATGCACAGCTTGTTTGTTTTGTTCTTTTTTTTTCCTCTCCATAGGTTTCTGAAAACTCAGGTTGTTGCTTTTGCTTGATCAGATCTGATATTAATGATTGTAGAATATAGTGTAGCTTGTGTGGATACTGTATCTAGAGCACAGTGTGAAGCTTGCTCTGTCTGGGGGATGTGCTGCGTAAAGCCCGCCTAGGTGAAGTTACCCCTGCAGAAAAGTTTTTCTTTTTTGGTATAAATTTGAGCTAATTCAGAGAGGTTCTCAGGTGTCTGAGCTGGGACTTGAGGTGGCCTTTGTTTAGAAGTAAGGAAGAGCGCAAAATGAATAAAATTCTCTGCTGCTAAAAGGAGAAGTAAATCAACTCGGGCAGGTGTCAAAGGGAACTGTCAGCCCCTTCCACAAAGCCATATGCCTGCGAGTTTCCTGTGGGTGGCAAATAAATCATTTTGCCAGCCTCTTTCATGCTCTCAACCAAGACAAGCCGTGCTGAGACAGTAGCTCTTCCTCAGCCTTTTCCAGCTTCCTCCTGAGTTCACCTCTGAAGCCGTCGTATCAGGTTCTCATATTGGTGGTGCATGCTCCCACCACGCTGTAAAACCAAAGCAAAGGTTCTTTCTCTAGCTGAGATCCCCTCATTCTGCTGTTCCTGCCACATTAAAGCATTGTTTTTTGCTCAAAAGAAGGACATGGGGCTTTTTAATGCTGTGGTTGCTATGTAGATGACTAAGCTGTGGTGGGGACATGAGCTGGTGTTTGAACTGGAGTTTGGTCTGGGATCAACTGTTTGGGTATTTGCTGTAATTCTCAGGTAGGATTTGCAACCTTTATTCAAATGTATCCACCCTGTTCTACAAACATGCCCTGGAAGTGTTTCACGGTGTGCTGTGCTGGCTGGGGCTCTGCTGAAGTCCCTGTTTGCTGTGGTGAAGTTACACCTGGATGCCCTATTGCTCCTTGGCTGCCAGCACTCTGACTTGTGCTGTATAGAACATGATTGTCTGGTTGAGTTCAGGCTTAGCTTTGTGTCTGCTGGCTTTGGCAGTCATCCCATTAGTGGAAACCAACACAGTGCTGAGGTTCAGTGTCTTTGGTTTATTTTCTTTTAGACAGTGGTGTAAAAATAGCCCGAACCCTGTTGCCCATATACCTTAGAAATGGCTTTTGCTGAAGCCACATCGAAACAGATTTTCTGATACAGCTTTCAAAAGCTCAGCAAAGTCTGGACTTTCAAGTGCCTGTTCCAACAATAGCAGCTGACGGCAGAAAAGTTGGCGGCTGCTGCTGCTGGAAACGAGGGGAGAAAGTGCAACGAGGGATTGGATGGAGGGGACGTTGCATGGGGACAGACGAGCGCAATGCATTGGGGTTGTGCCATGCACCTTATCGCAGCTCTCTGCATCCCCGGTCTGTGCTCGGTGTCGGTCTCTGCCACCCTGTCCCTTTGCTGGGAGCCTGCAGGGACGGGGGTTGTGCTGGTTCCTGGGGGCAATAGCAGGGGCTGTCCTGGAGACCCAGCATCACACTGTGGGCACCGAGGTGTAACTTCGAGGTGGTGGCAGGAGCTACACCTGGTCCTCAAAGGTCAGCTTGCCCGGAAGCAATTGCACCGATTGAAGACAGTTAAATTTACACTCAAATAATTTATTTTAAATCTGCTTTTCTCGCTCATGCATTCATTTTACTTTATTGTAATGTCAGCACTTAGCACTGAAGTAATGGCAGATCTCTGGAGAACTTCGCACAAGCGAGAAAGTACCATTATCTCGGTTTTACAGGCCCTGCTTATGTCGAGAACATATGTGGTGGTGTAATTACACTGATGTGATTAAATCAGTGCAAATCCTTGCTGGAGGGACATGCTGCACCACTGTAAAGCGGGGCTTATTATTGGTGCAGTTTAATTCAAATTACATTACTCAATTAAGCTGTGCTAGTATAAGCCTCTGCTTAAAGTCCGGAAGTCGCATGAGGGCCTGTGTTGTTTCTTCTTAAAGCAGGTAAAGATTTGGAAACTGAAATGGGTGAGGTTGTGCCTTGCCCAAGAGCAGGCTGGAAGCAACGGGCTTGACAAGTACTGTGTTTATAGTACTTTCTGGGAGGAAAGCATTGTGGGCACAAATTGAAGGCTTTTATTATTGTTTTTTAATAATTAAATTGTTTGTTTAAACCAGAGTGACCACTTTGGAAAAGATCCTAGATCATACTACGGCTTTAGAAATAAATTAAGTAAAATGCCTACTGAATTCTAGTAAATCTCTGCCACATGGGTTTGGGGTTTGATTATGGCTAGATGGGTCAATGAATAATCATGGGGTGTACAACTTAATTGGATTTTTTTTTTTTTTGGCAGGGTGTGGGCACTGTAAGAAAATGAAGCCAGAATATGAAAAGGCTGCAGAGTTTCTCCATGTAGCCAGTGATGTAAGCTAATTTCCTTTATTACATCCTTCAAATAATCAGTAATAAATAACTGGAGCAATAAAAGTGACTTTTCTCCCCACAACAAATTCAGCTGTTCTCATCCTCCCACAGGACCCTTCAAAACGCGCTTCCAAAGTACAGTCTCATTGCTAATGCATGAGCCCTGCCAAAGTCTTAGAAAGAACATTCTGTCTTGAACGAAAACAAAATCAAAAAATGTTTATGTGTTCTGCTGTAGGCCTTATATGTAATATGATCAAATCCAAAATGGATTTTTTTTCCTTTACTTAAAGCGATCGAATGTAGAGAAACATAGGCTTTTATTTATGAATTAGAATTGGAAAAAAACAAACGGGGTTGATCCTTCTTTTAGATACCTTGGGTTTCTGACTGCATCACTCCTTTAGCTTTACCTTAAGAACTTCATCTTAAGTGCTCCATCAGTGTGGCTGGAGAAGAGACATCCAATAATATCAGTGTTATTGACTCAGTCTCACACTGTGTACATCGTGCAAGAGGAGAAGTAGGATTAGCTCCCCTATACTTAAAGTGTTTTCAGTGTACACATCGGGAGTCCTTTTGTAGTTGGAGAAGAAGGAGGAGATGTGAAAAACAAAGATCAGACAAGTCACACTCTACAAGTGTTCATTCTCGTGTGACTCTAAATGTGGTCCATGTAAAGATGCCTGCAAGTTAGGGAAAGATGGATTTGCCTTGAAGTAAACTTGTCTTCAACGATGCTTGTTTCCTCTGGGAGAAATTGGGATTTGTGGGATGAAATAACATTCCTGGGAACAGCTCCTAAGCATTATAAACTGAATTATATACAGTCAGAAACAGGAGAACAAGTAAAACTTTGGTTACATTTAGTCCATATGATGTCCCCTCCTAGTTTTGCATCAGTCCTCTGTGTCTTTCTCTGTATCTGTGCAGGGTACCTGAGAAAGGGAAGGCACCTAGATCATTAGTGATTGCCTCCAAGTCCCCTGCTTCATGCCAAAGGATTGTATGTATCTTGCTGGGATTTACAACTGGTGTTCTCTGTTTTAGAGTCCAGGTGTCCTTGCAGCAGTTGATGCTACAGTCAACAAGGCGCTGGCGGAAAGATACCGCATCTCAGGGTTTCCTACTTTGAAGTATTTTAAGGATGGAGAGGAGAAATACACTCTGCCACACCTCAGAACAAAGAAGAAGATCATCGACTGGCTGCTAAAGTAAGTTCTGAGAGTCTGAGACAGTATTTGGGTTACTGGCTCCTGAAGACTGCTTTGGTGAGGAAGCAACTCTTAAACCTAGCTTCATCGACTACCTAAATCCCCTCCTAACAAAAACAAATTGAATTGCAGTATTGAAAGCCATACAAACGCATATGTTAATTATGCTATCTAACACGCCAAATCCTTTATTTGCTGTGGGCTTTTTCATAGTTGTCCCAGTAATTCTTTCCCAAAATAAATATTTTTCGAATATACCCAGAGCCTCTCACTGGAGAAGGAATAGCAATGGCTCTGAAAAATAAACAGAACATTTGTTGTTGCCTCTTTGCACTAAGCAGCAGATTTCACTGTTAGTGACTGAATTTCTGCAGTTGTACTTCTCTCCTTCCAGCATTTCAGAGCCAATGCCGGGAATAGCAGCGATGTGGGGCTGAAGGAAAGCCAGAGAGACCAACAAAACCAGCACCTTTGTCTGCACTAACCAGCTTTTTTTGGTGTTGTGCTAAACTGTGCAGAATTGAGTTCGATGTATGATGAAAATAATTTCATTTCAAAGAAGTAAATTGCCGATACAATGTTCTTTTTAAGTATTCTGGAATAAAATATGCATTTCCTTTAGGTACTGTAAGCCTAATGTATTTTCTGCGTTATTCAGTGGGAAAAAAATGCCAGTGTTTTGTGAAGTTTTAAAATCATTTAACCGTTAAGTGCAGTTGGTGTGAGGAATGTAATTTTAATGTTTCTCCTCTTATTTGGTGGGGGGAGGGAGGTTGTGTGGGGTTGTTTTGGTTGGTGTGTTTTTTCTTTTCTTTTTAAATTACATCTCTGAGTATTTCAAATCAGGTGATATATGTGGTCTGGCAGCATCTTTGTAGCATGTTGAGAAGTGTTATCTATATTCCACATTTAGACACAGTACTCCCTTGGCCTCCCTGTGTACTCAGGCTCCAGGCTGATGTGTCAGTACTGGATGTGAAGTCACTGTCCTAGTTTCCCCAGTTTACTGGAGTATTTTGCATGCTATGTAATTTACATTGCGTAAAACAGTCAGGTTGACGTTGCCTGTATGTATTGGCAGGTGAATAAGCAATGGGGAAGAGGGAAGGGGTGTTAATCCCTTCTTGGTCCTCTGGAGGACCTTTGTCTGCAGGCTCAGGTAGGCAGTGACGCAGTGGAAACCCAGACAACTTCTCTCCTGTTCTTGACTGCTGGATGTTCTCCATAGTAGAGATGCAATGGAGTAAGATCCTTGTTTGCTGACCAGGGATTAAACTGTCACAGCTGCACTGCTCATGGTAGAAATAGGGGTGCACCTGGGGTGCAGGCTGGAGGTAAAAGTAGAGCTTGTGTAAACCTTCTCCAGTAAGTGGGCTCATCTGGTCCCTCGGTGGTGACTGGGGTCTGTGCTGCCACACCAGGTTGTTACCAGTGTCTGGGTGGCTCATTTCAGGTCAGCATGGGAAGGTCTGTGTGAGATGAAGTCACACCTCTGACTGTAACTGCAGCTGATGGTGGCTCACACCGACTGTTCGTGTGAAAATTCAGATCAGCTGTCCTAATTCTCTCACTGATGACTGACAAATCAGTATCAATGGAAATAAGATGGATGTCCACCAAGTGACCTTGAAAAGGACTTTAAAAATTGAGGTTTTATCTTTTTTTTTTTTTAAATGTACCTGATACAACTTGAAATGGTGTCATTCAAAGTGACAGGAGAGTCTAAAAAGCTAATTTATTACCAAGGCGACATATGAAGGTCTTTATTCTGTGGCACCATTCTGATGATTTTATATAAGTAATCACTATTTAAGATACAGCAGGAATGAATTTAATGAGTCTGAGAGAAGTCTGTGAGCTGGTGAATAGCAGAAGTTTTGTTGGAGACGCTCTAGATGTGCGAGATTGCTCTGATCTAGTCAGTGTGTGCAGTCATAATTGAAACCTGACATTCTCTTTATCAAGGTAAAATATTCCAGTTCAGTCACCCCCAGTCTTCCAAGTGGAACAGTGCTGATTATTGCATCCTGGCTTTAATATCTGAATCCAAGAGAAGGTCATGAAATTCTTTATATAAGTTTGCATGATAGCGATAAAGAGTACAAAAAGGGTGTTTGAATGGAAGATGCTGTTCTATATCGGTTGCCTTTTGATTCCACCTGCTTGCTGTTCTTCTCAATTCATGCCTACGGATGACACAGTGATACCAGAGCAATGTTCTTTTCACCCAGGTGTTGGATACAATATAGGAAATCTTTATTCTGTGTTCCTACTCATACGCCTGAATATGATCACTTAAATTATATTTTTATTGAGTTACAGAAATTAACTTGCATCTTTTTTGTTGTTATCTGGTGTTGGAAATATCAAGCGTGTTTTTCTATGGCACAGGCACCCTGAAGGAGTCTTCGACCTCAGTTCCCTCTTGGTAGTTGTGACCAGGATGTGATGCCCCTTTGCCTGCTTCCAGAACCATTTTCAAACCAATCTCATTTCCTTCCTTTTCCAGTCCTGAAGCGCCTCCTCCACCTGAGCCTGCCTGGGAAGAAAAACAAACCAGTGTTATCCACCTTGCTGGAGAAGACTTCAGAGAGTCCTTGAAGAAGAAGAAGCACACCCTTGTCATGTTCTACGCACCATGTGAGTTAATACCTCTCCCTACGTGGATGGTTTTTATAAACACTACAGTTTATGCAATCCTGAATTAATTCCCTTGCTGTCCCCACACTTTTAAGGGTAAAGAGCTGATTCTGAATATAACTTCCTGGGACCATCATTGGCACCACCATTTGTATCCTTATAAACCGAAACAAACCAGTATACAGTGTTTATTTAAAGTTATTGCATTAATGCAGACACCAAAGCAGGCAGGGGTACAAAACCAAAACAGATTTATTTTCCTCTGCTGCATTTTATGGTCCATATAGCAAAATGGGATCCTTTATAGTAGCAAAATGGACATGGAGAGCCTGACTCATTAGTGCAGCACTTCAGTAGTGAAATCAATGTAGTGGTGTAGGAGGAATCAGTCCCTAGAGGCTGAGAACAAATTCTGATGGAATAAATTTTGTCTGTAATAAATCTACATTTAAATCTCCATGGGGAGTATGGGCATAGCTTCCTCCTCCCAGATCGTTTTGCGTGCATCACACACATGCTTTGTTTTTGAAGCTCCTGAGAATATCTCTAGAGAAGTTTTGAATCAGGCCCCTTATAAATTCAGTGGATGGGAGGGACCTCTTTTGTTTTCCTGTGTTGTCTCAGAGACAGGCAGGCTTGGTACACGTTTTTAACTTTTGAGGGGTCTGTCAAAGGGAGAAGATAATCCTCACACTTAATTTTAGATAGTATTAACCTGCTTTTATAGCACTGTGACTCAGCACCCACAGACACAAGGAAAATTCTTCGCTATCATGTGGCCAGCCCTACAATTCATGGATAACCTTCAGATAAGCAGTTACTAACTTGTTCCCATTAAACGAAAAGTATTTTACAGAAAGGAAGAAAAACCTCAAGTCCTTAGTGTTTAATCAGGCAGCCCCTTATTTTTGCTCTTCTGTCATAGATTTAAACATGAATGCTTTGGGGCTCTTGTGAAGCCCTGCTGGATGTGGGATGTGGGAGAAGGGAGGGATGCAATTCAGAAGGGAGATTTCTGGAAGGTTGTAGAAGAAAATGGAGGGGACTTAATCCCTTCTCAACTCCAGTTCCCACCACCTATTGACTAAAAATTGTGCATGTGCCAGGAATTTCTGATTCATGGACCTCAACTGGTTGAGAGCAAGCTGTAACTTTAGCATCAAATGATTGTACACTAAATGGTAGGATTTAGGAGTTTGCTGTCTCTCGAGTACTCTTTACCTGATGAGTGACTTTCTGTGGAAGAGAGAGATTGATTTCCCTTTTGGTTTTTACCTGCATCTTTTTAAGACACTTAAAATTCTTGGTCTTTTTTGAGGCCATATTTAAAGTCATTACGTGCAATGAGTATGTAGCTCTCAGGGTTGAAAGCATGAGGCAGCTTGCCTGGTGGGTTAATTATGATACTGTAGTTTGCGGGTTGACTTTTATCCTTAGACCAGGAGAGGTGGAAGAAGATTAGCCTGGCCCTGTCTGTACAGACGGGCTGTAAAAGCAAGGGTTGTGTGATGTGAGACTGTTGGGTCCTTTGAGGCCGCCCTTCAGACATGTTCTTCTTGCACTGTTTTGGATACAGTGCTGCATGAGACCACCTATATGCAGGACTGTTAACTAGAACCACTCCTGGCCTTCCCTTGACTCCGAAGACAGGCAGCGCTGCTGTTGTGTTATCGGTATGTGAGTCATGCACAGCTTCTGATTTGTGAGATTTGTTCTCTCTAAATGTGGAAGTGTCTGTGTGCAAAGCAGAAAGCAGGCGCACGAAGGCAGTGCAATGAGCTTGCCCTTTGTTGGATGCAGGGGAAAGTGGTAGATGAATATTTTAAATCTCTGGTTTCTGTGAAATAATCATTAATTCAATGGAACGGTACAATTCATTCTATTTTTCTGCTTTTCTGCAGTGATAATGTGCCTCCTGCTAAATTTGATAGATTAGCTTTTGTTTACCGTTTTCTCAATATTGAGACCTCTTGGAGCTTACATTGCCAATTAGCCTTAACTTGCTTATTTTAGTGCAGAAAGAACACTGCTAAAATTGCCAGGCCCCATTATCTCAAATAATTTTATTTTTCTATTCAGATCCACGTCTTAGGTCAGGGCAGACTCACAGTATGTTATTCCATTCACTTGTGACTCTATGACAGTATTTGTTACACTTACACATATGCTGAGATATTTTAAGATTGGGGGTGTGTGTATACATGCATATATAAAGTATGTTTATATATAAATATTTATGCTAAGAAATGTATCTCTCATCTGTCATTAGACTTTAAAGCAGAAAGTTGAATATTCTGACCTTTGTAAAGCTTTCAGCTGCAGTGATAAACCTTTAGGCAAAGGCCACAGATATATATCTTATATGCAAATTAAAATGAGATCTGGCTTTTCTGTGGCAGCTTCTAGTCCAAATTATTTAATATGTATAGAAGAACTATCAATCTGCTGCTGCCCTGATAGCTCTGGACTGAGCTGAGTGGTGCTTTAATGGTACTAAACAGTGCTTCACAGTGATTTAGCTCTGGAAGAGAAGACTGCAACATCCACATGGAAAAGACAGGGAACTCATTACTCCATCACCTTGAATGTGGGTGCAGCGTAAAGGTTATTCCTGGTGCCTGTGGAGTATTTTAAGGACAGAGAATCAGAATCAAAACTCTCAAAATTACTGGAGGAAAAAAAAAAACCCACTCCTGTGGACGTGACACCTACAGAGAGCGATGTTCTTGATTTCACATTCCCATTCCTCCCCGGTGACATCTCTGTGCGCTGTCATGACTGATTTGGGACAGGAGGCAGCAGTAGAGGCAGGTCCCCAGTACTGGCTTGGAGCAAAAGAGCCAGCTGCAAAAAAGCTGATGCTCCTTGTGCTGATATCTGCCTTGGATCTGTTCTTCATCCAGGCGTCCATTGGGTAGGTCTGTACCCTCTCTGGCCACCACGCCAGGCTGGCACTTATTGGTGCTCCTCAGGCTTGTGCTTGGAGCAGCCTGCTGGTGTCTGTGCTGCACAGCACCTGGTCCAGCTCTTCTCTGGGCCCTTGTGGGGCTCTTGTGGTCCTAAGATGTAATTGTCATCCCACTCCCTTATCTCAGTGTTCAAAATGCCTAAAATAAGAGGAGGACAATGATGCAGTGGGCTTATTGCACCAGCATTTGAGAGGTGTTTTGGGAGGGTTTGTGGGATCTGTGTCTGTATTATCTCCATAGACCAGTCCTTGGAGTACTGGATACCATCAACTACTCCAGGTTTCCTCTTATAACTGCTGGGCTTCATCCAGAAGTGGGGAGTGGAGACAACTAGTCAGTGTATGGTTTGGTGTACACACATAGCCTTGTATGTGGATTATCAGGATTTGGGGGGCTGTGGACCAAATAGGGAAGTGAGCCAAATGGACAAGCATAGATCCAGTCTAGCCCAGTTAGACTGGGCTCAACCAGCCATGGCTGGAACTGCACTAGCTGCATGGCTGTGCTCTGCGCCCAGAGCTGGTTTCAGTACTCGCAGCATTGAATGCCTGGAATCCTGGACTGGGCAGTTTGCCTCAGTGCCTCTTCTGGGATCAACGCACTGACTGTTTTCTTTCTCATACGTCCTCACCGTTTGTTTGTATAGCTTATCTGAATGTGTTTTATCTGCGTTTTTACTTTTATGTGCTCTCTCCACTCCGTTATCCCAGATAATGCATTGGCAAAGTCAAATCTCAATTAAATTATAACCTCCTCTTACTATAGCACTGAAAACTGGGTAAAATAGAAGCACTTGGTTGTGATTAGTTGTCAGAATCACAAAGGGCAATAAAGTTCCAGTAAATAACATCTTCTCAGTTGGAGATGTTTTTTGCTGTGTTACGCAAACTGAATTAAGCTGAAAAGGGAAAAAACCAAAAAAGTGTTTGAAGCTAACTGAGCATTTTTCAATGAAACAGGGAGATGCAGATAGTTCTTCAGCAGTACTGTGTTTTTAACCCAAACTTCTCTCTGGAGCCCTTGGAGTCCTACATGGAATTTCTTGCCAAGCCAATGCAAAGACACATACTAAATAAGTGACCATCGCATTCTCTAACTAAAACTCACATGGTTCCCTCTTCTGCCTTGTTCATCCCAGGAATTTAATATGTCTTGTTGATGTTATAATTTGGATGTGACCATCAAGTTTTAGCTATTCTTGGGTGATGTTTCCTCAAACTTTACGCTAGGTTTTTTCTGCTCTTGTCGAACCAATTCAGAGTTGGGGACACAGATTCCATACATGAGCTTCCTCGATTGCATTAGGCAGAGCATCACCAGCCTGTCAAGGGAGCTGATCCTTCCCCTCTGCCCAGCACTGGTGAGACACAACTGGATTGCTGTGTCCATTTCTGGGCTCCCCACTACAGAAGGGACATTGACATACTGGAGTGAATCCAGTAAAGGGTCATGATAGTAATTAAGGTCTGGAGCATCTGACATACGAGGAGAGGCCAAGAGAGCTGGGACTGTTCAGCCTGGAGAAGCAGAGGCTCAGGAGGATCTTATCAGGGTGCATGAGTGCGTAATGGGGCAGTTAAAGATGGACTCTTCTCTGCAGGGCCCAGGGACAAGACAACAGGTGATGGGCACAAATTGAAACACAGGAAATTTTGCTTCAATATAAGAGGAAGTATTGCTTTTTGGGGTTTTGTGGTTGGTCGGTTGGTTTGGTTTTAGTTTTTTGTTTGTTCTGTTTTCGTTTTGGTGGTTGTTGTTAGTTTGTTTGTTCGTTTCAGTGTTGGGGTGGTTGTACACTGGAACAGGTTGACCAGAAAGGGTGTGGAGTCTCCGTCTTTGGAGACATTGAAAACCCAGCTGGACACAGTGCTGGGCAACCTGCTCTAGTTGACCCTGTTTTGAGTAGGCGAGTTGGACTCGATGATTTCCAGAAGTGCCTTCCAACCACAGCAATGTTGTGTTTCTAGAAATAGTAACATGAGTTGGGATTACACAGTAGCTTTTTGTTTATTTTGGGGGTTTATTTTTGTTTTGTTGGTTTTACTTTTGTTTTATTTTTTGCCCTTCCCGTAGAGTTCTGATTTTTTTCATAATAGGAAAGGCTCAATATCACCCCCCTACTAATTCTTGCCCAGAAACAGAAGCTGTCCACTTGTGGCTCATAAGAATGAGAGACCAACACATGAAAACACATTCGTATCATTTTTTTTGGTCAAGATGGCTACCCCCCAAGAGACTACAAATGAATCAACTGTGTCAGAAACAGGAATTATATGTAATAGACCAGTCATTAACAGGTCCAAATGGTGATGGGGGGGCACTTGTTTTTTAGATCAGCCATTTTTAGTGGAAGTGCTCAGCACTGAGCAAAGTCATTCAGTTTCTACTTTTCTAGAAAAGCAAGGCAATAAGCGTTCTTTAAAAAATGAAGACTTTCAGCAGCAATGAGAAATAATAGGGAGAAAATGTGCCCTCTTAATGGTTCCTAAGGGTGGCAGTTGCCAATGTTATTAACTTGCCAAATGGCCTCAATTTGTGGGACTCCACAGGATTTGCAGAATGGGTATTTTTAATAAAAACTTTGCTGGGAGCTGATTTCCGGTTCTGTGTTCAGCAGTGAAACTTTCACTTCACTGGAAATTATTTTTGTCAGCTGGAAAAGGTTATTTTCTGGTGAAGCCTCACCCACAGGGGTTACCCAAAGAACACCCAGAAATAAACTGCACTGAGGATGATTTTAATGAGGTATTTTTGTAGTGAGTTAGTGGCTGTACTGCGACAAGAGAATGTGCAATTAAGAGACATCAGCTTCCTTGGCTCTTCACTTAAATTCTTTGTAGGATTTTTCTTTCAGGGCTGGAAGAAGTGAATGAGTGTGCTTAATCTGTGTTGCACCTGATAAAATCACAGGAGACTTTGGGATGGCTTTACAGCCATTAAAAAGCTGTGTGTTGTTCTAAGCTGTTAGTGGGAGGTGGTATCTGGGTACAATTCTGATGTGAAAGCAAGAGAGTTCTTTGGCTTCCAAGTCAAGCAGGAATCTTGACATCATTGCTGTCTGATGGGTCATCTCCTGGCCATCAGTAAGAGATCAGATAGGGATTTCTTCAGTAGTAAGAGATCAGATAAGAGATTGCATTTGTTCAGTTCTGACTAAATCAGTCCTGCCTATCCCTGTGTGTTTCATCAGTAGTGCATAAAATGCCGAGAGCTAAAGCAAACTTGCATTCATTTTGCCCAGGGGCTTTGTTCAAAATATTTATCATTCTCTATCCTGGTATGCTCTTTCTTTGCCTTTTCATGATAAAAACTGCCTGATTTCTTCCATCCAAGTTATGCATCAAGGAATATACAATGACAAAAAAGCACTTAGCCGAGAGTCCTTGCCAGAGTGGGTTGCACTGGGTGCAGAGTGGGTGCAGACTGTGTTTTGGCTATTAATGCTAACAGCCAGTGCCAGCGTGTGCTTTCAGCCCTGGTATCCTGCTCGTGGGGCCCAGGCTGTCATCAGAAGCCTGTTATTAGGAAAGCAGTAATCTTTCCTTTTCATCCCTCCCATTTCTTGAAATAAGCTTGGGACAAAGCTGGTTGCACCAAGTCTCAGCCTTTGCACAGGAAGGCTTGCTGAGATGCTGCTGTGTTCTGCCCAAGCCGGACTGCCGTGACCAAACACTGCAATTTTTGACCGACCACAAGGCTTCAGCCAGTGGCTGCTGGGCCCGAGATGGCCAGCCTGGGTCTCAGTGCTGAGCAGGCCTGAGTGCCATAATTCTGGGTACAGAATGCGCAGAAGGGGCTAAAATACTTAACAGTTGAGTTAATGGGTCCAGATGAACCAAGCAAAGCAGCAGCACACATGGATTCGGTGTCCCATGATGGCTTTAGATTGGCTCCCATCAAGAGGTTTTCCTGTTGCATGCAAGTGCACCTTGTTAAGTTTTCATTAGGAGGCTGTATCAAAGAGCTTGAACAAAATGTGTGTGTTTGTAAATGAAGCTTAAGCTATCAAAAATTATTAAAAACATGCTGAACAGAAAGAATCCGTTTCAAGGCAAAAAGCCCTCGCAGGGAGGATTTTCTGGTTGTTGACTGAGGCAGAAGCGAGGTCTGGACCCTCTGATAATGAGTCTTTAAATCCTGCGTGGGCTGGCACTGCAGAATTTTGATATGTTGGCTCTGCGCTAACTGGTTTCTCTCCTGCATTAGTGGTGTTCTCTCTACAGGCTGGTGTTAGCGAGGTGCATTCGTGTTGGTGTGAATAGCACCAACAGAGCCCATTAGCAGGCTGGATTTGATAAAGAATGAATTTATAGAGTGGGCTCTGCGATGAGGCTGTCAGAACTGCTCTTAGCCCCACCGTTTGTATAGGGGCTGTTAATTACCACTGAGAGTGTGCTCTCAACTCAGGAGTTGAGGCACTTCACGGGACTGCGTGTAGCCGTGACGAAGGTGCTCAGAGGTGGCTGTTGGGGAGCTGTGGAGTTAAACTTAAATTTGTTGGGGTGATCCTGCTTGTATTGTAAAACAGCACTCATGCTTTAAATCTGTTGTAACCCTAAAATGTTACAGCTGCTTGAATTGGTGTGAAGAGTATTAGTGGTAAATATAAACAGGTAATATGTAAATATTACCTGTAAATATGAACAGCTCAGGCTTGAGAGGAGGGAAGTGCATGCCCTTCCTCCATGAAATCCTCTCCACACAGACACACAGCTGTGTGTTGGTGCAATGTCATGTAAAGTCTGTGTGGGGTGCGTTAAGAGACACTTAAATACGAATACGCCACTCATCCTCATGCATTGTTGTCAGACCTGTTCCAATAAGACACACACTTTCTCTGGTGCCCCCAGGTAACCATAACGGGGGCTGCTTTTGAGCCTCATGGCGCAGGTGTGGTCCCGTGGTTCTTCCCCCCACGCTCTGCCAGACCGCTGCTTGCTCCAGGCCCTTTACCTTCTGATTACCAGTTGCTCCCCTGGCGTGTTAGATGGCAAAATGATTTGTTAGCTCTTTAAATGTTACATTTTTGTACATAACATAGGTTGATGCTGACTTGGTTAGCTGATGTTACCTGCTTCATTTGTGCCATGCAGGTCAGTGACAATTTATCTGGAAGATCTGCTGGAACTGGCACTTAAATTTTGTTCTGGACACAACTATTGTTCTTTAACCCTTTCTGTCCAGAGATGTCTTGCTGTACACCTTTCCATCTTAAAGGATTGCTTATTGCCAAATTCCAAGTGCTATCATCTCATTTGTAATTCACTGTAGTTGGTCATATCCTTGCCTTTTGTAGTGGACCAAATAGTCCAGGAATTTTGTGGTGAGTCTTCTCAGCTTTGCAGTTTGGCCTGTTCTGATGACTTTGCTGCTGCTGCTATTGTAGTTGTTCATGTCCAAGGCTGTCTTTTCTGAAGATGTGGGTTTCTGTATCCCTCGTCTCTTCTGTGTACCCCCAAAGTGCTACAAAAAAAGAGTTCAGATAATGTGGAGAGTGAAAAAAACAACAACAAAACACAAAAATACAAACAAACAAAGGCACAATAAAAAAAATGATGAAAACCCCCCAGCACGCTGTGAAATGGGCAGTAGTTTGCCCGTTGTTAAGAGTAGCAAGGAAAGCCCTGGTTGACCTGATGCTTAACTGAAAACTTCATGACCTTTTTCAAATCAAAGGACAAATCTCCCTCCTTTCAATTACTAATATATTGTGTCTTGGAAATATGATTATGCTATGTGTCAGGTCATGTCATAAAATGAGCTTTGGTTCCAGATATTCAATTAAAAGGCCCTCCAATTCTCAACTGGTAGAACAAAAGCGAATTAACCTTTCAGTAACATGTCCAAATGCCTTTCTCAAATCTGCCTGTGGATTCAATAACTTCTGTAGCTACAGGAATTGTGTTGGTTTAAGCAGTATACCCATTTTCAGCTCTTATCTCTGCAGTTACTGTCTATGGCCTGTCTTTCCTTGACTGACCAAGTAATAGTCTTGTTTTAATTCTAGTTAATCACTTGGAACTCATGAAGTGGAAACGGCTTTGCTTTGCGCTCTATAAGCGCCTGGGTTTGCTTTGATAGCTGTGCAATGTGCTGCTTTCACTTGCTTAGAATTGCAGTCATTTAAAAACCAATAACGGAGGGCAGCATCTACCCCTGTTATTTAGACGGTGACAATTTCAAGCAGAGATAGGGAATGGGAAAGTCATTCCCTGCTCTGCTCTTTACGTGCTGAGAGCTCCAATCCTGCCACGTGCTGAGCCCTCAGAGGCCCCCATGGTTTTGCAGCTGAACAAATGGGTTCAGCACCTCGCAGCCCTGCTCCCTGTCATGCAGGATTGTGAACCCCGAGAGTCACTTAACCTCTTCCTGACTCCATTTAACCTTGGGTGTAATGACAGAGGAGGATAATCATGCCTGTCTCTCTTAGGGGCGATTTGAAGCGTAATTAATTGATATTAGTTAAAGCATTTGAGATCACCCGTTGAGAGGTGCTAAAGGGGGAGCTGAGAATAGAGCACAGACAGCACAAGTGCCACGGTCTCACAAATCACTGGGCTTTCAGGTCTCCTCTAAGGAGTTACCCAGGACTTCACTATGAAAATACTGACAGTTTAAGTTAGTATATTTAATACAGAAACATTCTACAACATTAAAATGTATGCATGTTTAAACTCTCTGAAAAATCTCATGTAAAATTTATGCACACCGCTTTGTTACTTTATTTATTGGATTTTTATTATGTACAAGATGCTAAAAGCGCACACAGAAACAACGTTGGCGGGGTTATGCATCATTATATATTAATGATGGACACAATATGAGGTACTGCTTTCTGAAGTCAAAATGCCTGATCTGCACTGGCGTAGACCTGCAGAAGTTGGGCTGCTCGGGTTGGGGTGGGCAGGGGCTGCCACCCTCGCCTGACCTGTGGGGCAGCACTGGCACCCTGCTCCGAGGACAGCAAAGCCAGGTCACCCCTGCAGCAGTTTCACTCAGTGATGTGAGGCAAGGACAGGCTGCAATCTGATCAGCTGGAGAGACACTGTGTGAAAATATCTTTTTTAGAAAGCCATTTCCTTTCAGACTGAAAATCACCAGTGCTGGAGAATGTGAATTTCCTGTCTGAATTTGACTGGCTTCAGCTCGCACCCAGCTCTGGAGGTTACTTAGCCTTTGGCACCCAGCTTGGGCAGCTCATTATAATGAAAACTAGACTGACACTTCCCGATTTCTATCACTTAATCTTTGGATTTGAGCTATTGACACACTGAGCTTCCTGACTCCCTTTGCCATGAAATGCACCTTCCAGTCCTGCTGTTTTTCTTTTGGGTCTTCTGGGCCCCCTCCAGTTTGAAATTACTCTTGATTTGTGGACCCAGAACTGCTAACAGCATTGTGGAGGTCCCAGGCATAGGGGCCCTCTCCACACCAACTTAATATTTTCAGTTATATATTCAGTGAAGTTCCTTTTGACAACTTCATCATTTTCTTTCAAAGCTATATTGCTAGTATTGTTTGGATTTCTTTTGCTTCTAATACATTTAAAGCCTCTTATATACTTAAAACATCATTATTACCTCTGCTGACTGTAGATATTGCTTTGATGTCCATTTGCTTCCTCTATCTATTTTGTACAAATTGTTAGCTTTTGATTTATATTCATTAAAAACAGCTTCACCTTTCTTCTATGTGCTATGCTAATACAGCTTCTACTCTTCTAAGGAAACTGAATTAACCTTGTACTGTTCAGCTGCAGAGAGGTTATATTATATCACTGAGCTTTGTAGTTTAAAATTAAACAAAGCATGAAGTAACTTAAAGGACGTTTTTCATATATAAGCAAGTAGAAACCTCTGTTTTTTGGAAAGACAACTTGATTCCTTTAGGCAATTCTGAAAATTTTGCACAGTTTTATTTTAAATGTAATAAGGTGACTATTGTCCAACAGGATGCATATGTTTCATGCACTGCTCTGGAGACATTTTTATAATTGCCATCTGGTCCTATTACTTTTGTCCATTCAAATTTTAAGAATCTCTAAGCTTTTCTTTTGACTTGTTACCATCTCTAAACAGTTCACTTCATTAGAAAAACAAACCCTGTCCAAAAAGTCTCTATTTGAGTGTAATAAAGATATGTAGGTTATTCACTTGATTGTTCCATTGATTTGAAATCCTCTTTGCAACCCCTCTGCATCCCATGGGACCCTGAAATTATAGCAAATATTTACAATTCTGAATACAGGATATTATTTCTCTGGATTTATTGAGTTGCTACCACAACATATGCTTGATTAATCTTATGTCTGGTGCAATGTGCACTTGTTATTTAATATTAGTTATGTGTCTTTCTTACCTTACCTGACAAATGGGTTTATATTGTTCCTTCTCAGCCTGCTTTTTGTTTAAAAAAATATAGTTTCAAGGTGATGCGAGCACTTAGTGAGTTTTTCTATTTCCCCATGCAATATCTTTGTTTTACATCAGGTATACCAGTGTTTTGTGGCATCATGTTGGAAACCACATCCAGCTCAAGCCTGCAGATCTTTATTTCTTTGAAGTCCTCAAACAAGTGTTTCTGTGAGGATGGAGCCAGCTGCTGTGCTGGCTCATTGGTTCTGTCCTCAAAGACACCCAGAGAAGATGCTGTACTGTGCAGTCGTTCCTTCTATCAGTAAATTCAGTCCATGGAAAATAAGCTGGGCTATATATTTTCCATCACTTTGCCTCCCAAAAGACTCACTAGCTTTCTTTTAAATGCCTCTCTAATTAGAGGAGATTTAATCTGACTCCTTCTCCAGCCCCTCCATGATAATGGGTCTGAAGGAAGTCTGCTTGCTTGCTTACTTGATTTCCCTCGTCTGCTGTTCATTAGCCATTCCTCTTGGATTTTTACCCACAGAAACCATATTTTTCGTGTGCTGGATCAGTCAAGAACCAATTGGTTTTCAAGGTGAGGAATATGGCGTTGCTCACCGTGACTGTACTGCGACGTGCCTTCCCGCCCCTTACCAGCTTTACAGCATGGATGGTGAGGACGAAAAACAAACCGTAGAAAATACTGGGTTCATGTAAAATTTTAGATTTGTACTACAAAGGCAAAGAGAACTTAGAACCCCTCTATCACAGGTGTTCTTGCATGGATCCACAGACCTTGGTTTAGGCAGGCAGCCCTCAGGCCCTGCAGGCTTCAGCAGTCACGCAGAGCAGGTCCCACCATGGGCTACATGGGGGCCAGAGGGCAAACATTTGAGTGGTGAGAACATCTGGCCAAAGCTGTAATAGAGCTGTATCGTTCGCCAGCTGGGAACAGAGAATGGCCTTAATGCATGCTACTGCATGTGCATTAGATGTCAAGCCTTCTTGCTTTCCCGCCAGGTGATGCAAGTGTGTTTCTGCATTAGGAAATGAAGTTAGCTCGAGATTTGCAGAAGTGGTTAGAGGCTCTGAGCACCAGTGCTGGGATCCTGTGGAAAGGCTGGATGTTCCAGGAGCAGATTTCTTTCAGATCTCTCAAGTCAAACGCGGGAAGTTACTGTTCAGTTCACAACTGCTGTTAACCCTGTTGAGATCAAATTTGACAATGATGTAAAAATGAGGAAAGAAAATTGATAAAGCAAAGCCCATCATCTACATTAGAATGCTCTGCTCCTAGAAGTGCTGCTTTCAATGCTGCTCAACTGAAAGTACACCTCTTGGACTTGTAGGAAGCCTGTGCACCTGCCATAGCACCCAAATTATTCAAGTAAAATTAAATGGAATGAACCTTCCCACTTCTTTAGTCCATAGTGACTCACTGTCCTATAAATACTACTGAGAAGAGGGCAGGACCTTTTGATTCTTGACACCTTACCCACATCTTCAGATGCCACCAGTTTAATCTCTTTCCGTTGCAGCCCATCTGGAAAATCCTTTGTAAGGAGCCTGCACACTTCCTATCCTCATGTACTGTGCTCAGTACATTTCCTCTCTTTGCACTTTCAAATCTGGAAGATAGTGTTAACACTTAAAATAAATGTGTGATAGTGGGTGTGAAGAGGGAATGGGGAGAACAAGTTTTCCGTCTGTCAAAATGAAGACATCAACCTCTGCTTTTATTTTTTTTGGCATGTGTGCTTTAAATAGAATGACTGGGTTGGGTGACTTCCAAGTGTTTGCTGCATTTGGCAATCTTTCTGAGTTGTAACAGATGAAGTTTTGCTTTTCCATATGACGTGCTCCTTCCCCTTTTTCCGTGACTCCTTGAAACTCCTTGGGAATTCAGCACAGTGTTCACATCTGTTCCGGGGATGGATGTCCAAGGCTAACAAAATGCCTACTGGACTTGGAGTCAGCTCTGCCAAAAGCCATATGGTTGTGTTTTAGCTTTACAAGCACAGTGCAGTAAAGAAAGGAGATTGGGCCAAGAGGGAAATGAGGGGAGGAGGGATGGAGCTCCGGATCAGTAAATGAAGGTAACTTTTGTCATTTGCCATTAGAGTGGGAAGATAAGATGACAGAGAAGAGGAAATAAAAGCTGTGAGCGTAGGTTCCTTTATCAGTTGTTTTGAATTACATGGCACTCCTCTGTGTGGTGGTGTTGTCCACAACCTCAAGGCATGTTTGGTTTTACCTACCTTTTTCAAAAAGCTATAACAGTCTAGATAATCGTATGCTTCCTTTTGGCCTTACAAGATGTGCGTCTTTGCTGAGAACCAGGCTCAAAGCTCTTCTTGATGCCACCTGTTGAACGTGCAATGGTGATTTGTTGGGGTGGAAGGAACATGGGGCAGCTGCTGATGCTTCTCAGAGCCATCACCAGCTGAACAGCCACTCAGGCTGTTTTCTTACCAGACATCTCTTGGTGCCCTGTAAAATGGCAGCTTGCATTCTTGATAGCCATTGGCCTTTTCTGTGTCTGAAAGAACACGTTATTTGTTGAATCATGCTCTGGTTTTCCTGAAGAGTGCAGCCCATGGAGAACTCTTACCTGCAACAGCTTCGGTGGGGGCTTAGTGAGAGGCTTCACCAAGTGCCTTGTCCTCTGCAGAACCAGCACTTGCGAGGTGGGGAGCACATTGACTGATGTATCATAAAGGTGTTAGAGGGGAATAAGAAGATACGAAGTCTCTTGTTTCTCTTGAAATATCTTTTATTGAGAGTTTGAAAGTTGCTGTTTGGTGAAATCTAGATTTCAGGCTCAAGATCATAAGTAGAAAGGAGAACCTGGAAGGTTTAAGTTTTTAGGAGCTTTATGTTTTAGTGTAACAGTTGGAAGTGCTTTCCAGTAAACTACGGTGTGTAAGCATTTAGATGCAAACAAGTGATCTTGTTTTAGGGGTTCCTGATTTTTCTGGTTTTCTTGTCTCTAGAATTCTTTTTAGATGTTGTTACCAGTTCTGATTTATTTGTGTAGAGCAGTGTTAATAAGTCAACCAAGGCAGGCACCCCACTGTACAGGACGTTATCCAAGATGTGTCAAGAGACAGGCCTGACCCCAAGGCTCTTCAGATTCAGGAAGGCAGGACAGGCAAGTGGTGAGAGAGAAAATGGGTCACCAAAGTGGGCTGGTGGACATGGGAGCAGCCTGGAGCCTCAGCCTCCACCACCTCCTCCTTCTATTATTGCCCATTTTCTCCCAGGCAAATGTCAAACTGTTCAACAAAGTTAATAGTTTGTAAGCTGTAGACACCCTGCACCATCTCCCAGTGAAACACAGCTGCCATCAGGATAAACTGTCATTATGCTGTGTGAGAGTTAGAAACCCTTATGATGGAGTTGCAGAAGTGCCTCAGTTTCCCAGGAAATGTCCCCTTGACTTTTCAGTGTTCTTAGTTACTGCATAGACTCTCCTTGTATTTATACACACGTGTGTCATTGCAGTGCTTTCAAAATCCTATTCTGAAAGAAAAAAATACTCTAAAATTTAAAGCAGTGCATGTAAGCAATGAAATTGCCTCTGGTGAAGATGAAAGGGGTGTGCAGCCTTTCCTTTGAAAACGAGTGAGCAGTGTTTATCCACAGACACTGTTTTTCTTGTCACTACAAGAGTGAGTGCAGTTTATGAGAGGGTGGCTGCAAGCCTCCTAAGAAGGCATTTGTTCAGTACTGACTTAAAAGTAACACAGCCACTTATTTACCAGTATTTTACAATGATAAACAACAGTAGCATAAGCTGTAATTGGAGCTTGTGAACAACTCATCTGTGCTCTCTTAGGTTCCTATCCAGAAATAATAGCAGGATGAACTCTTTTGCCTTTGCTAGCTTAACAGAAGTGTGTCCATTCCTTTTTTCCCTGCATCTAAGCAAAAAATAGTCTCCTCAGTATTTGCTTGGGAAAAACCTCTTTATGCTATGTTTGAAAGAAGCAATTTGTTAAACATAGGCAGGTACATTCCTATTCAAAGCCTTACTTAGTATCGATATATTGAGAGTCATTTAGATTAATAATAGACAGTAAACATTGCTTCTGAATTAAGAGCACTCGCATCTGAATCTTGAATCAAGAGGCCTGTTCTTGTTCTGCTTGTGTGGCTTCTTCTGAAATGTTTGAATAAAGGTAGCGTATGTTTATGCAAGGGATTAACTGGCTTTTTGTTCAATGCTGCGGTGGTTCAAACAAGTTATTAACCCATCTCCTGCACAATATTTGGGGTTTTTTGTCTGCTTTGTCTGTAAAACTCTTCTGGGGTTACATGTTTTGTGGTGAACAGGAGGAAGATCTCCAAAAGGTCCAGCAGCAGTCATCCTAACCCAGTACTGGACATCTGGTCTCCATATGTGGAAGATGTGTGGTCTGTTGGACTTGCTTCTCTTCCCCTTCCTTGTGATCCCAATGGCTTGGCCCTAACACAGGCAGTTCCCAAACACTTCTGAATGTTGCCCTCGATCCTCAATGTGGAGTTTTTCTTCAGTGACTTCCTTTCAAATTCCAGTCTCCTGTTCACAAATGCACCATCTTAATTCCAAAGTCCAAATGTAGCTCCTATCTGTGGCAACAGCAGTAATAGCCTACGTGGTCATGCCCATAAGGAGGTACAACGGCAGGGAAACATTTTGTTTGTTTGTTTAGCAGGGTATGTTGCGATGGGATAAGGTGTAATGGTTTTAAACTAAAAGAGGGGAGATTCAGGCTAGACATGAGAAAGAAATGTTTTACACTGAGGGTGGTGAAACACTGGCCCAGGTTGCCCAGAGAGGTGGTCGATGCCCCATCCCTGGAGACATCCCAGGCCAGGCTGGATGGGGCTCTGAGCAACCTGATCTGGGTGAAGATGTCCCTGCTCATGGCAGAGAATTGGACTAGATGAGCTTTGAAGGTCCCTTCCAACCCAAACTGTTCTATGATTCTATGATCTTTCAGTGCTCTTAAGGGACCCGCAATAGAGAAAAGGCCCCTGTGCCATGGTCCTTACATGGGGTGTCGCTTAACTCAAAGTATAGACTTAAACTGGTTGACATGAGAGAAATTTTAAACATGTGCTTAAGTTCACGTAGCTGACACACGGTCTACAGATGCCTCGTCCTGCTTGTCTGAGAACTGGAGAACTCTTGTTTAGAATGATTTTTAATACAAAATTTCCATTAATTCACTTTGTGTATTGAGTTTGTCCCAGGATCTTATTTACAACTAACATTGATGCTGTTCTTTTCTTCCCATGTCAATCAGGGTGCCCACACTGTAAGAATGCCATTCCGCATTTTACAACCGCTGCCGAAGTCTTTAAAGAAGATCGAAAGGTAACTGGCTGTTACTAACTTCTGAGATATTTAAGAACATTTTCCACTGTTTGTACTTCACAGGCTTTGCTTATTGATCAGGTGTTAGGTTTGTACATAAAATTGCTGTTACCCTAACAGAAAGGTATCTGCATCTTAGAGGTTGTATCTTTTTGGTCAGAGTTAGCCTGTTTTATTTGTTGCCTTTTCTGTTTGATTCTTTGTGGAAGCATTCTTTTCCATGAAGCAAAACACATTCTTTCTCATTGAAAGAATAATATAATTTACATCATCTCCATTCTCCTTCAACTTTTGTCAGCCCTAAGTGGGATGCATGTGGAGAAACCACAAGTTGTGTGACAGTCCTGAAGACCTCAATCATATAACTAATCTTTGCTTGCATAGCATAAATATAATATATTTCTGTAAGTTGGCTGACTTGAGTACAGGATGTCAGACACTTCTAGGACCCTTATGCTTCTGCTTTGAAAATACATCTGATGGCTGAAGCACACCCCAGTTAATTTCCTTGCATCAGCTGAACAAATTTAACTGAGTGCATGCATGGCTAGGATTAAAAAAACCTAATACCTAAGCCACTGGATTTAACCAGATGACTAACTAGAAACCTGCTTATTATCTTTGAGTGAACTGTGTTTCATTCTGATTTCTGAATTTGTTCCCACTTCACAATTGCTTTCTATTTAGGTGTAGAATGGAAAAGATTTGGCAATTTAATAGGGAAATTGCTCTCCACAGCTTCCTGAATGGGGGAAGGAGAGAGGGAGGTGCTGATCTCCCTGGGATCCAGTGACAGGATGCCTGCGAATGGTTCAAAGCTGCACCAGGGGAGGTTCAGACTGGACATGAGGAAGCATTTCTTTAGAGGGTGGTCAAGCCCTGGAACAGGCTTCCTAAAGAGATGGTCAATGCCCCAAGCTTGTTGGTGTTTAAGAGGCATTTGGACAATGTCCTTAACAACATGCTTTAACTTTTGGTCAGCCTTGAACTGGTCAGGCAGATGGACTAGGTGATCGTTGCAGGACCCTTCCAACTGAAACGGTCTGTTCTATTTTGTATTCTATTCTAAACAAAGAGGTAATTTTGTAGAAGTTATAGCCCTATTAATCTGCCTGCTACCATAACAGAACAATTTTTGTCTTTTTTTTTTTTTTCCTAATTTTCCTCTCATAATTTCTGTAACTCAGAGAAGATGCCGTCAGATTGATAAGAAACAAATAACTCTTCTATCACTGACTGCAAAAAATTAGAAGTCCATCACTTATGCCCTCTGGCACACAGAAGATTTAGAGGCGTGCAGCTTTCAGTTCTCTTACTGCTATAAATGTATTTGCTCAGATGCCTCCTGGTTACTTGTTTCCAAGATCTCTGAGAAAGTGTCCTTGTTTTCCCAGCTTTCTGGTAGTTCCCAGTGAAACCTCTCTTTCTTCAACTCATTAAAATTTCAGTCAGAGGAGATGAAGCAAATGTACCAAACAATGTGAAACTTCTTATTAGAGCCCCAGGATGTATTAACAAGCAATCTGAGACATGGTGCAGTTTATTGGACGTGGTGGTAACTGCAGGGTTGCGAAGCTTTCGTTTTGGACTGCAGGTTATGAAGGACTTCAAGAGCTGAACGCTGATTGACGGTTGCAGCTCTTGACTCCAGTTTAAGGCTAAAGCGAGGAGGTATAAAACGTAATGAGTTGGAACAGGAGAGCCAGTAGGGAATATTAAGGCTGGTACAGTTTCAAAGAGGTGTGTATGGTTACGGAAAATGATGTTATTCCACCCCAGTGACTTACGAAAGTGCCAGGGATTGATTATCTGGGGAGCCCTGTTTAATTGTGTACAGCCATAACCTGCCAAGGTGCTTCTTGTTGCCAGTTTGTGCCCTTGTGGAAAAGAAAATAAACCTGTTAAGACTTCAGAAGGGCATACAGCTGTTCCCACAAGCAGCACTGGGCATATTCCCATGGTTCAAACTGGGCTGAACCTTCATACTTTGGCTAATTCATAGTTCTGTAGGTTGTCATACTTCTGTAAAATTACTGCTTAAGAAGGAAGATGTATTTCTTCTTTCAAAAGTTTTTAATCTCTAGTAGTGTCTTTTTCACCCCTGGAGAAAGTTGGGGGTTTTTGGGTTTTGTTTTTTTTTCACTTTAACAATGTCTGGTAGCATTTAAACTGTGTCTTCTTTTCAATACGGGTGGTCCTTTAATTAAACATTTAATTCTGCAGAAGCCAAAGAACAATCAAACACATTCCAGCCTTGAATTGGTTATAAATGGTATCTTAACAGGTATCCTTTGGGAGAATTTGAGTCTCTGCATTGGAATTTTGAAGATGAGCAGAGCCTGAAGCCGTTAAATATGTGGCCCTGCAGATTCGCTGTAAGGGGGTGGTTTTGGCACAGAACCCCCCGCCACCCCCCAGGGCTGTGTGTAATTCTGTGCTTTTTCATCATCCACGTTGCTGGAGTTGGAGTTTAAAAACGCAATGTTCGGAACATTGGCCCCAAATGTCAGTTCTTTTTGGCCACATCACTGCTGGTGGTTTTAGCAGAAATCCTGAACCTGCGCGCTTGCCTGGGGCAGTGGTGTGGCTATTGCAAAACAAGGCTCTGGCTGTAACCCATCAACCAGAACCTCTGCATCTTTCCATGTACCTGGAAAAATTCAGTGCCAGTAAGACTGTGGAGACGCTCATCTAGTGAAGCACTTGGCATATTGCTTTTGGTAATTTAAAAAGAAAAAAAATAGGAAAGAAAGCGATCTGAAGCATTCTTGCCTTGGGACACTGTGGTCTTTGCATACAGCTGCCAGGGGAAAAACTTTGACCTGTGCTTCTGTTGGGGTTTAACCCCAGCTGGCAACTAAGCACCGCGCAGCCACTCGCTCATTCCTCCCCAGTGGGATGGGGGAGAGAATCAGAAGAGTAAATATGAGAAAACTCATGGGTTGAGATAAAGACAGTTTAATAGGTAAAGCAAAAGCCACACACAAACAAATCAAAACAAGGGATTCATTCAGTGCTTCCCATGGGCAGGCAGGTATTCAGCCATCTCCAGGAGAGCCTGGCTCTATCACACATAACGGTTACCGGGGAAGACAAACGCTCTGAACTCCGAATGTCCCCCTCTTTCTTCTTCCCCCAAAATAAATACCGAGCATGACTTCATATGGTGTGGAATATCCCTCTGGTCAGTCGGGGTCAGCTGTCCCAACTTGTTGTGCACCCCCAGCCTCCTTGCTGGTGAGGTGGTATGAGAAGCAGAAAAGGCCTTGAGTCTGCGTAAGCACTGCTCAGCAATAACTACAGCATGAGTGCATTATCAATGTTTTTCTCATACTAAATACAAAACACAGCATTATACTAGGAAAAAAATGAACTCTGTCCCAGCCAAAACCAGGAAGGCTCAGCAGCTTGAATGTTGGCAATGACCACTGTGCATCAGAAAATGCAATTGTGAGGATTGTCACTTTGCTGAACAGATTGAGGAGCAGGAAGGCATGTTACTGACTGCTCCAGCCACTCTTGAAAGGGCATCAGCTAAATCTTAAAAAAAAATCTACATTTTCCTTTTGGGTGATCCTAAGGTTCAGCTTGAAGGAACTGATTTGTGATGCTCCAGCTTGGATTTGCTGAAGGAAAGGTCTTGACTCCTCAAGGCCTCTCAGTAACACATCTCTGGAACTTGCCCAAAGAGGCTGCTGTTTGACCAATCTTCTCCATTTTCACAGAAGACTGTTCTTGTACAAATGCACTGAGCTAAACCAGAGCACTGCTTCTGGGCTCTAGTGAGTTTGTACAGAAACAGCTGGGGCACAGACGGCTGGAAAGAGTGCAGCTAATGGGGTGAGCTGGGCTGCTCGTGGGGGGCTGCAAGTCAGCGGGGAAACTTGTCAGTCCCCAATGTGTATCATGCATTGGCTTTGCAGCTGTGTTTCTAGGCTTGAACCACGGTTTAAAATCGTGATACCAACCAAATCACCGTGCAGAGTTGTCCAAATGAGTTAATATTTGAGTTTTGCTAAGAATTTGATCTCTGTTTAAAAAGAATGCGTTGAATTTCTTTTTAATTAGACTCATTAAATATGGTGATGTTTGCACTGTATATCATGGTGCCTTTGCAAATGGGGCTGCTGTGAGAACAGCTGATGAATTGCAGCTATGGTAATGCTGCTATGGCACATCAGGGCATCTAATATAATCTTCCATTTGCAAGGCCTTTCACATTAAGAACAGTAGCTGAATCTCAACAAGCTTTAGCAGGCCAGCTCATAACTGCCATTAGGATCCAGAACAGGTAATATAAATAGAAACCTATGGAGTAATCATAGAGAAGAATGTGCATCTGTCTTACTCACAGATGCTTTTAAGACATTTGGCAACAACAGACTTTTTTTTCCAATAATCAGGTAATTGTCATCTGGAATTGGCTATACGTTAAAAATGTTGCTTGGAAGCATTCTTCTCCATGCTGCAATTTTATTTTAATTTGTTTTAAGCTTATCATATATCATTCCTCTCTCAAATCAATATTCAGTTAGTTATTCACTTCCATTTTCATAACAAAAGTCAATATTAGCTCCAGCAAAGATTTATTTCCTTGAATCAATAAACCAGTGTGTGGCAGTACATATTTTAACAGGTGAGCAACTAGGATTGCAGGGGGTATTGTTACTATATCATCTTATGGTGACTGGGAGACAAACTGTTAAAATGAAAGGGGTTTAAGAATAGAAAGGAGGATCTGGAAGGTCAAGGGATCCCACTTTCAATTTTCTACACATTTATTTGATCCACTGGATGTAATTGTGTTCCTTAGCTGCAAGATTCTGCTCTAGAGAGCAAAAAGTTGGTTTAGAATTCTGTTGGAAGAGAATTGTGATGCCTGATGTACGATTAGATGATACTGCAAGTATTTCTTTCTCCTTCTAATACTTACGCAGTAAAATAATAAGGCGTCATACTTGTGTTACATTTGAGGAACATGGAGATCAACAGCTACATTTTCAGCATAGCTCCACTTCTGGTTAAGCACCTAAATGAAAAGTTCTGATTTTTGCAACAGTATGGCATTTGTGATCAGACCACTTCATCTGAACAATATGCCGTGCTCTATATCCTTTTAAAGAGCTCTTCAGAGCTGGTCATGCATTGCTCACATTCTAATGCCATGTGGAGTTAAGTTTGCAGTTCTGTAGTTAAACTCCCACTTCTTTGCTAAAACCATGAAAAGCAGCTGCGGGACTTCCATTTTCAGGTAAAGATTACTTTCCAATTCCAGATGTTGATAGAGTCTTGTTAAACTATACTGACTATTGAATAAAGGATAAATGCATACTAACCTAGTATCATATTATTATTATTATTATTATGCATAATTATGTATTAGTAGCAGTAATATCAGGATTATTATTATGCATCCTAACCTTGTATTATTAATTATTATAAGCTGCATAGCAGTTGTGAGGAACTACCAATGACGTTAAGAAAACTGGATGTACTCCAAGGAACTTTATCTGGGATCCACAGTCTCTGATTGACGGTCTTTTCATTTGATAACTATTCTATCCCTGCTACAGCTACTGAAAAGGGTGGTGATAAACTTGAATGGCATTGCCTCTGGAGGGAGAACTCGTATATAATGATGTATTGTCAATACCTAAGGCGGTGCAGGAATAGCACTTAGGGTTTTTTCTTTCTGTAATGTTTTTTCCTCTGGTTATAAGATAGTTAGGAAAGCTCAATAAATTAAATTTTAGCCCTAACTATCAAAATCTCTGTAAAATCAATGTTTTCTTCTGAAAGCTGTTACGCTGGGTTTTTCCATAGTGGATACGTATAGAGATACACACACACACACATACATACATATATATATATACACCCCCCTAAGTCTTATGTTAGCATTAGAAGAGTTTCTTGTGCTCAGAGATTTTTAGAGCGTTTTTTCCCTGTTAATGAGAAGGAATTTGTGAGAGATGATGCCGAGTATCTTGGCTCCTGGGTACATATCAGGGCTGTCTTATGTGTAATCTCTCTGAGATTTCTGGTTGAATAGAGATAGTGTTTTTACAAGGCAAAGGTCTTGCTATAACCTGTGCTTTCCAGTGAACTTCCATTTAACTTGTTGCTGGAAGTTGAATATGAAGATAATTTCTGAGAGTGATATTCTCCAGAAGGCTTTAGGCAGATTTTTGTACAGGGTTTTTGGGTTGTTATTTTTCCTGACTCAGTT
Source organism: Nesoenas mayeri (assembly GCF_963082525.1). Lineage (NCBI taxonomy): Eukaryota > Metazoa > Chordata > Aves > Columbiformes > Columbidae > Nesoenas > Nesoenas mayeri. The sequence goes on from NC_137545.1 coordinate 32,779,496, forward strand.
TCCTTCTTTAATGATGCAGAAAAAATGATCATTGATAAGAAGACTGAGAATGAGAAGAATACCTCCCTGCAATATATCACTGCTCACTTGAGCCAGGACTCAAGCACAGCCTTTCTTTTTGTGGGCTGCTTCTTTTTATGTGCAGCCTTTCAGTATAGTCATGAAGTGATTCACCATAACTGAAAGCTGCTCTTGGAGGCTCCTCTACCAAAAATTGAGTTTAATATTCACAGTCCATCAAAACACAAACAGAATGAAGCAAAGGGCATTGGTGCTGTTTACTGACATTCTGGTATGTCTTGGAATTCAGCTGTCTGAAGTTGATGGAATTTAGATTGGAATTGGTCCTCAGTCCAGAAGTGCGTTTTGCTACAAGTGTTTTTCAGCATTACTTTTCTCTTTTTGCAGTGCACTATATTTGATCTTCCGCTGTGAGACAGGCAAGACAATTAGGACTGTGATGCTATGGTAATGAGTGCATAGAGATGGTAGCAACCTCTATATTTAGGCTGCCTTAACATTTCCACTGTAAAGTAATCACTCAAGCTCTCCTAAGTACTCTTACTCAGCCACTGTTGGCAGCAGGCATTTGAAATGCAGCCTCAGATACAGTCTTGGGAATTAAATTTTTCTCTATGAAATTTTGCTCAGGTCTGTATGCATTACAAGGCTTTTCAAAATTTCCGTTTCTCTCACTGGCTGTAAAAATAACTGAACAGGAATGTATGTTCCGAAGAGCTGGGCTCAAAATGACATTTGCAGGAGCAGTGGCAAGTCCGTGGGCCTGTGTGGCAGCTTGTATCAGGAGCATTTCAGAGAATGGCAGACCACGGACGTGTCCTCCAAACACTACTCCAGATGTATGTGTCCCTCACCGTTAGACCTGTTAGATTAGGCACAGCATTAGGCTGATGTTGATTGTTGCAGCCAGATTTAGACTGGGATCTTTGTGCATAACTTCAGTGCACGACAGATGCCCAGACAGACCAGCTCAGATTTCCATGTGCTCTAGAGGACAGCTGTATCTCAAGCTGACTACTTAGCATTTCTTTCAGAAGCCACCTCCTTATAGTCCACAAATTGTCTGTTTTGAGGCAACAAACAAAGATGTGCTGAGCAAGGTTAATACAGCGTTGCATTCCCCCACTATGCCCTCTCCTCACTGGGGCTATTCTTACAAATGCCTTTTGTAAGTGAAATAGGGCTCTTTGCTCTAACCAAAGCCAGTGTAGGTGTTTCCAGAGAGATACACATAAAGAGGGCTGCTCTTCCTTCCAATGCACTAAGAGCTAATTTTCCTAATCTCCCAGTCACCCTCTAAGAACAGATGGGTTAACAGTCAAAGTAGTTTCGTGCCTCATACCAGCTGCTAAGATCTGGATGACTGCACATCTACCTTCCTCTTTTTCTGGCTGTGATCTCTCGCTATAGGATATGGAGAGCAGTGAGAAAAAAATACTGTTTTATTTATTCTTCCTGTTTTCAGGGAACCAGGACTTCCAGTATTCTTTCTACATTCATACTGTGACATTAAATAAATGTTGGTCTCCATTGTATGCTTTCCTTTACACAGAAGTAGCCAACAGGGCTCTAAATTTTGGCTGACTGCTAAGGTCAGGAAGGCATAAATACTTAGATGAAACTCTTTTGCAGTGTATTATTCCTAATCTTTCATTTTAACTGGCCCTGAATGAGTAGGAGGCTTTCTGTTTACAAAAGGAAAAAAAAAAAGTGTGATCATACTTGTTTTAACAGCTCTCAAGAGTCCTGTAATACCCTTATTAATGTTTAAAATCGGAAAACAGAAACCAAATATTTAAGGTAAGAGCACTGCTCACTTTATGTAGTGCTTTCCATTTGAAGATAGACCCAAACGTGATCTTACTGAATACTGTCTTGTCAGGCTTTCAAAGCCAAAACAAAACAAGCAAATTAACTGAAGTTGGCTTTGCCAATCTCTTTAATTACTGCGAGGATAATGAGATTGGGTTTTCTCATTTTGACAGCATCACCATGAATGTGAAGGGCATGGTGGAATATTAAGTGATCTTTTAATTATGGAAGAACAGTTCAACTGCAACCCTAAAGTCATGCAAGCAAAAGGTATTTTGATCAGACTGTTTGAAGGAGGCTTGTGGAACGGAAATTTCTACTTAAGATGTGGCTGTTATGAAATTAGCACATAATACATTGTAACCCACAATTGCAAAAATTGTTCCTTTAATTTGTTTGCGTTTTTTTACATAGCTTGTAGTTAAACCTGCTTGCTCTTCAGCCGAGCCTGCAAGGGGCTGTGAAGGCAAGTTTGTGTGAGCAGCAGTGCCAGAACTGCCGCTCGCAGGAACAGTCGGTGTGAAATCACAGCGGAAGGCTCAGCTGCCTTAAGTAGAAACCTATGAATTGCATTTTGTTTTGACATCAGAAATGTTAAGTGCAGCCCGTCCTCAATTACTTCACAGATTCAGGTTTCAAATGTCAAATGCTGGGAACTAGGGTTAGCCTGAGCTGATGCTCGGGGCTCAGCCTGTGCTGACACAGGCAGGGACGGAGGGTGCTGCTCTGCTGCCGGCAGGCTGTTCCCTGCTCAGCGTTTGTTTGTGTGACAGTAGCATCTAGAGGTTTGAAAAGGAATTAAAGCCCACTTGGCTAATGGCTGCACATAACATACAGTCCCTACCTTAAAGGATAGACTGGAAAAAGACCGGAAAGGAAAGATAAACCCAGGCTGAGGGTGCAAGTGAGCAATTTATTGCTTTACTTGCACTACTCAGTAGACAAGACTCTGGCCTCTCACCCATCCCACTTTGACCTTGGGAGAACTGAATGGAGTTTCTAAAAGCTATTTGAGGTAGAAATCATTACTCTATTAATAGCCTGCATAAGTGACCAGCCGTGTTTGTCCAAGGACAAAAGAGGAAACTTTTCTGAGCGTTAGCGGCACTGCAGGAAGGAGGTTGGGTTAGGTGGGTCATTACTGTTACCAAAGTCACCCTGTCACTGTTCATCACTTGAAACCAAAGTGCAGGAAAAACATTGCGGCGTGACAGAGCTGTGACCACTGTGCTTGGATTTGGTTTTACTAACACAGCCTCTGGATTGCCCATTTGGAGTCTAACATGATGCTCCTCGGAGAGGCCAGGAAGGTGATTTTCTGTTCTGTGAGCTGAACACACCTTGCAGCTGCATGGGCCTGGTGCTGTGCGAGCAGCACCGTGTTTCCTCGGCAGGGAGCAAGCCTCTGCTCTTCCATTTGCGTTGCTTGACCTGGTGGCCGCCCTCTGATCTTCTTCCACAGCTGAACCATTTCAAAAACCGTTGCATTTTTGGCAGAAGACTTGAGTCTCTCCTAGTGCTAAGTCTAAGCTGCAGCGGTGTAACCATGAAGTGGAGTCTTGCTTTTTCTTCTCCTGCCTCATGCTGATCTCTTGTGTTTCAGATCGCCTACGCTGCAGTGGACTGTGCCAAAGAGCAGAATCACGACCTGTGTAAGCAGGAGGGGGTTGATGGCTACCCCACTTTCAACTATTACAACTATGGGAAGTTTGTGGAAAAATATACTGGAGAAAGAGGGGTAAGTGAAAGTAAGAGTTGTCACCTGATACAAGAACTGCCTCCTCTGCCTGTACTGCCTTGCAAATGGAAACTGCAGAGTAAATTGTTACCATGCTAGAAGGATGTTTAACTGCTTCTGTTACTGTCTTACAAGGATGAATCATAGTGTACCACACCCCTGTACATCTCTGCATTAGGAACGTGCTTGGTCTATTTTAGGTCTAAATAGGTCTATTTATAATACTCTGTTTAGATGAAAAAGGAGTAGATTTCGTAATGCTTTGTTGTATATTTTATTCTCTAAGCTGAAGTCTACAAGTGAATTTGGACCAAGTGAAAGCGAAGAGTTTATTTCATGGGCTGCTGCTAAGTGCAGAAATGCCAGAAAGTACAGAACTTGGTCCTGTCAGTTCTGGATCTGGATTGTGCGTGTACTGCAAAACGTTACAGGTCCACCAGGCTGCCAAATGGTGACGGACCATTGGTTTTATAGCAGGGACAAAGCTGTCTTGTGGGAACTGAGGGAAACTAAATATCTCATTCTCCCTGAATCAGAATCACTGGAGCTCAGGATGGAAACACCAATCGTACCATCTAGCCCATGGTTCCATTCTTTTGTCCTTCTGTGGCCAGCTAATTATATACTATGAGTACAAGGGGCAGAAATGGTGTAATGCCTTCCGTGGTTGTAAAGTGCCTGAAAATGAGGGAGCAATCCTATTACTTATGTGTGTCCTCTGTCATAACTCCTAGATGGAGGTTACTTCTCATCAGTGATTGATTGCCTGGAGGAGCTAGGGTGTGCAAGAAAAACTTGGGGTCTTCAAGCTATCCAGTGATTTTCATTAAAAAAAACCTTGCCTGAAAGTTATTGCTGCTATTACAACTCACCAAATTATAGAGAAGCATGAAGGAAGATGCCAAATTCTGAGGTTCTTTGTCAGTCAGGATTGTAGGGAAGTCTTCATGGAGCTTTGCCTCCCAGTTTTCTCCAGCATTAGGACCCCAGTAATTACCATTTTATAGTGCCAATCCAGGCGTTGTTACAGATACTCTGTTTAGTTCCGATTGTGGATCTTTTCTTAAAGGTGAAAATGGGTGCAGTAGCCAACAATTAAGTAAAATTTCAGACACAGCCTTTGTATTTCTAACCCATACTTAGAGAAATGATATATGAAAGGAAGGATCTGTAGTGGCTGATAAAAAGAATTTAGCAAGACAGGAGTGCTCTGAGGCCACAGCAGTTGGGAGATGATTATCCCTGTGCTGGAAAGTGGACTGACTAATCCCCTGCGTGTGGCCAACCCTTTCTTGGGTGGAATTAGATTACTCAACAGGAACACTGCAATCTCTCTGCTGCCAGCAGCTGTGTTCCCCCTCCACCTCTCCTGGGACCTATGGTCTTCTGCTTGTGCAGCATCAAATTAGGTTCTGTTATCTCCTGTTATGGTAATGCTGGAGGCAGCACTTAGTGCAGTACCTTCCGTGGAGTTTCCAGGTCTGTTCACACATCTGTTTCAGTAACAAGGGATTGTGCTGTTAAAGGACTTCTCATCAGCATGACAACACCTTTTCAACCACCTTGGCCAACCACCTCCTACCTTGCAAAAGAAATCTCAGGAGAGAGCAGTGGGAGCCAGAGGACCTGTTTTCTGTTCCTGATTCTGGCAGTAAATCAGTAGATGTCCATGAGCATGAAGTTCAGTGTGGTCCAGCTGGTGTATCATCATTTCATGTGGGCAGGGAAGAAGAGAGGCGATGTCAGCTGCCCTGGGAGCACCGTGACCTGCTACAGCAGGAGCCACAGCCAGTAAGCAGGAGCTCTCAGCTCCCTGCCACTCCACACTGGAGCACTGGCTATGGGGAAGAGCCTGACCCCAGCAGTAGCATGTAATTTGACCTTCACACCTCCATGGGAACTGCAATTCCAGAGCAAAGGTTTTAGGGCACTTCATAGAATAGTTTGGGTTGGAAGGGACCTCCAAAGCTCATGTAGTTCAAACCCTTGACAATGAGCAGGGACATCTTCATCCAGATCAGGTTGCTCAGAGCCCCGTCCAGCCTGGCCTTGAATGTCTCTAGGGTTAGGGCGTCAACCACCTCTTTGGGCAACCTGGGCCAGTGTTTCACCACCCTCAGTGTAAAACATTGTTTCTTCATATCTAGTCTGAATCTCCCCTCTTCTAGTTTAAACCTGTTCACCCCAAGCAGTTCAAGCAATGAAGAGTCAGGACACTCTCTGACCCAAGTGTACTTTAAATGACTTCCAGACACAGAGCTTTGAAAACCAGGGTCCTCCTGTGGGAGCTAGTGATTGCCAGATGTCTTCAGATGGTGTGTGGCCAAAACTCATCAGTTCATTTTTTTTCAAGGGAAGAACAGTGAATAGTTACAGTATCACAGAACCATAGAGTAGTTGGGGTTGGAATGGACCTCTGGAGATCATCCAGTCCAACCCACCTGCTAAAGCAGGTTCACCAGAGCAGATCACACAGGAATGTGTCCAGGTGGGTTTTGAGTGTCCCCAGAGAAGGAGTTTTAGAAATGTTTTGTTGTTCAGCCTTCTTAAAAGTGTCCCAGCTCTGTGTTTTTTTGGTTTGTTTTGATTTTAAGTCAATCCTTTGACTTCTGTTGTTTCTTCTCTACCTCTTTGTATTTTCCAACCTTTATCACCAGTTCTGATTGGAGTGTTTTGGGATTTCTTAACAGTAAAAATGGTGTTACTTGCCCAAACAACTCCAGTGTTTACATATCAGTGGACAGTGTGTTCAAACACAGCAGCTCACACCTCCACGTATCTGAGCCTTCTGAAACATCTGCGAGTTGTGTCGTGTCCCCAGAGCTTTCCTTGGAAAAGGAAGCTCCTGGTGTCCAACAGCCTTAGAAGTTGCTGAAATACAGAGGTTGGCAGCTAGGCATGCAGGTTTGAAATTGTTTGACTATAATTTTGATAGTAACTTGAAAAAAAAATGTAATTATCTTCATCTGAATGTGTGGAAAAGGAAGAAGATCATTATCAAAACTGTTAGGGGATGAGGAACAGTGGCAAACGTGCATAGCCAACAAATTATCTACTAACTGCTTTCAGAATGACACAGGTGGCATACAAATGTGGCGTGACAATGTCTTTGAGCATTTTTGCAAATAGGCATCGATGACATTTCTAGGGACAGAGTTCATGGTTTTCTGTGAGCTTTAGGGCCTTCTTCTCTGTGTCCCATCTCTTCAAAGTTTGACGTGTGGCATCTGTGTGGATGTTTTCCCCTCGGCTTGCAGTGGAGCAGCACTGGGCCAGAGCACTGCACAGTGAGGCAATGCAGAAGCAATAACTGTTCCTTAGTTTATATTCTGCTGTGGGAAACAGCAGCTTAAAGTGTTCTTGAAGCACTGTTTTGGTTTGTTTATAAAAATATAACCCTTTTATTTTTCTTCAAAACCAGGAGTCTGGATTCACCACTTTCATGCGAACCCTGAGAGAAAGAGACCATGAAAGAGTAGGAAAGAAGAAGGATGAATTGTAGTTTCTGCCTCAAAAGAAGCTTTCCGCTGCACTGTGAATGGTTCCAGGTCTTTTGTTAATGCACCTGAGACTTCACGTATTCTCAAGACAGAGACTTTTTTTTATAAACAGCCATGGCCATTTTGTACAATTTTGAAATAAAGTGAAACCACTTGATTTTTAAAAGGAAAATAAATTAGAATGTTGCCATAATGTTTTAAAGAAAACTTAGCATTTTCTCTCATGTTGTGAGATGATGCCCACTGACACTCCTATGCAATATTTTTGTAGTCTGTAGTGTGTCTGTAGTTGATGTTGTTTGATAGGGTTTGTTTGGGTTTTTTTTAAGGTATTGCAGTACATGTAAAAAACAAAGTGGGGGAGGGGAACACTTTTTTTGTTTTCTTTTTAAACCAGTGAAGGAAAGTGGGACTTGTAAAACACAGATTTATCCAAATGCAGTTTTACATTCTTGTGAAATATTTACATGTTCTTCAGTCACATTTGGGGGAACAATTTTATGGTACTCAGGGATAAATAAGGTATCCGAGTTAATGAAGACACTAACGCTGACCAGCCCAGATCTGTTGATTTCATTTAAATCTCTCTGGTCATTCAGTCAGGACTGTTTACATACCTTTGTAGAATGTATTGAGTTAATTAAACAAAGCATCAAAAATCGGCAGAGCATGGGTAAAATTAAACTAAACCCTCCTTTTTGGCATCAATATTGTCAAATGCCGCTGTAAGTTATGGCAGGAGCGATTACCTTATAGGGGTATAGAGTTAACCTTACAGGGCGTACGGTCTCCCTTCAAATTATGATTGCTCCATATCAAATATGTGTTGGAAAGTGTTATGTTCAACTGTTTTGATAAATACGTAATACTTTTGATAATGCAGTCGATACATATATTACGTGTTTACATTCCAAAAGTTTATCTGCATTTGTATGTGGGATTTTTCCTTTTTTGCTCTTTAAGGAGTTGCATAAACAATCTCTCTGACAAAATCATCACTGAAAAACCTGTATTAGCAGCAGTTGAAATGTGCTACACTCTTGATGCTTAAAAAAAACAAAGACGTTGATCTGGAGGTACTTATGTCTTCACAGGAGGGGAGAGGAAGGCGCAGGAAGTTGTGATTCATTTTGATCTGAAAATAAATTTTTAAAAAGGCAAGTATTTTTATCATTAATCAGCCTTGTTCAGCTTCTTCCCCACTGGGTGAACAACTGTAGCTGGTGGTGGTTTGGGAAGAGCCAGCGCAGGAGGACGGGTGCCCATTGCCCCTTTGCTGGGGACAGCCCAGCCCCAGCTGTGCCGTGCAGTTTGGCGGGGTGAGGGTCGGCCCCCATCTGCCTTGGCACTCAATAGGCAAATGAAACAGCTTCTTACGGCAAAGAACTGGGCCTTGGGTCTGAAATCTTCCTCTTGCTCCTCAGTCTGCCCGTCTCACTTTGCGAGTTTGAATCCTCAGTGAAGGCCGTGCCAGGGGACAACTTGGTGCTGTGCTGCTCAGGAGGGGAACAGCATCTTGCCTCCTTCCTGGGTATTTTTTCTTCCTTTCTCTCATCCAATTAATGGCACTGTATGTTTGGTGCTCATTAAGCTGCTGAAGCCATTAGTGAGTATCTGGAATACCAGTAGCCTGACTGGCCTTGTATGGTAGCCAGCTTGTTAACCAGGACATCAATTTGAACGGCGGTGGAGCTGTGCCAAGTATCTTCTCTTATTAGGCACCTGATGAGTCTCTTCACTCAAAAAATCAGCTGCCTGGTAGTACATAATATCCTAGTGTGAAAGTAGCTTAATTTATTAAATCTCTTACTGTATTTTGTTTTCCTTTTCTGTTAGCATAGTTACTTCATGTTGTGTTCAGTATTTTTGCATAAGATCATGGTAATTCTTTCAAGCTATCCTTGCATGAGTAGCAAGCATTCTGCCCTGCATTTAGGAAATAATACATATTGATGCTGTTTGATTTCAAACAAGAATTCTTTTGCTTACCAGCAAACTATCAAGTATGATCAGTACAGAACTTACTGCATGTTTTTTGATCTCAGACTCAGAGCAGCTGGCATTAAAGAAATACAGTCTCCAGAACTGCTTGAACATTTCTGTGCATAGGCTGTGCCTATGTTTGTGCTAATTGCTGAGAAATATAGACTTCTTCAAAAAAAAATAAATCATAGCTTGCCAATGGTGACATCACTAGTCGGGATCATTCTGAATTATAGGCTTTAGTAAATGTTTAGGATAGGACAATTGCACACTGTGCTTCAGACCAGTAATTCCTTACAGCTGGTTACACCATAATAAAATTAAAATTAAGGATTCTCGTTTTTCCCTTCAGTCTTTTGTTAGTTACTTCTTGGACTTGGGCATTCATTTTTTTTTTCCTTGGGTAATCATGTGTTAATGCACAAATATAAAATATTTGAGAATAATTTACCTTCTGTTACAGGGTCATGACTCATCTGGGTTATAGTCTGAATGGTTTTTGAAAAATACAGTTCTGAACACCATAACTGATTACATCCAAAGGCTGACAAAAGCCTTAGTTACTGTGAACTAGAGTGTAGCAGGAGCTTTGCTTCCAGGCCTGCTTAATTAGCCAACCAGGTCTGGATCTCGGTTACACTGTTGTAATTCTGTTGCCTCCAGTAACGCAAAAGTTTGTGTTTATATTTGCTAGTGAAGTCAGTTTATATTTATATTTGCATCAGTCAAGTTGAAATACTTTGTTCTCCAAACTTTGAATGAAAAGTATCTTATATGCAAGAGCTCTTTGTGGAATTAAACTGTTGGTCATTTCACTCAGACTTTCCAGCCTGTTGTGGTAGATGCATAGCCCAGGCATTCACAACCACATAGGAATTTCTGCCATGGTTACAAGTGAGTAATTTGGGCTTTCAAATAATGAATCATTTATCAGCAGGAAACTCAACTGCTGATACCAAATGGCTTGCAGTGAATCAGAGATTTTGCAATTATGGGTTTGGTCTTTCAGACCTTTTCAGGTATGATTCAAAGGTCTTGGACACCCGCTACACCATTAACCCAAAGGAGATGAAATCTTGTTGAGGAACGGTAAACCGTGTACGCAGCGGAGAGCCTGAGCAAGGATTGTGTATCACTTTGTTCCTCGGTGTTGACTTAAACAAGATATAAAGAGCCCACAGGTCTGAGTCGTGTTGTGCAGTCAGACCTAGAGATGAAGGGGAGCAGAACCAAGCGTTCTTTGCAGACTGGTAGCAGATGGGTAGGAAGTGGTTTTCTCCTCTAATGAGAGAGCCTGAGATCCTGGATTTGTTTCATCCACCAAAAGGACAGGAAAGAGAGCCTGGGCAAGATCCCAGGAGAGTGAACACTGGGATATGGGAGAACCAAGATGAGCATAAGCTTATACCCCAGTCCCCTGCAACTCGAGAGGATAATTTGGCTTCTGGTTTAAAGGAATTACCCACCTATCTCTGACCCAATAACTACATCCTTATTTGTTCAAACTAGAGCAACTCCTACAGGAGAGACTGGAAGAGACTTGCTTTCCAATCTGAATCAAGAAAAGCAACCTAGCAAATCTCCATTTCCTCTCCTCGCCCTGTAAAATCACATTCTGGATCTGATAGTGACTTCTTGCAGATGGGTGAAACAGCCTTGGAAGTTTTTCTAAACTCCCACTGAGACCAAATTAGGTCTCTGGATCTTGCTGACTCAAAATTCTCTCAATAGTCATCCATGAAGATGGATTGATATTAATGGTGAAGAAAGATTAGAGGGGTAAGGTTTATGTTCTTACAGCATTTAATTTGGGAGTGAAAAAGCACATCTTACTCCCATCTTGAGTAAGCTCTAAGAGAATGCTTCAGACAGTCTCGTTTCAGATAGAATTGCTTCATGAGTGATTTTGATTTTAGAGGCTAACTGCTTTTCAAAAGAAAAGTCAAGACCTGGTGACTTAGCATGCAGGTGTTTTATTAGTCTGTTTTCCTTTAAAAAAAATGAAAAACCAAAATCACTCTCCATATTCTTGGTAGTGCTATATTATGAGAAAGAAATGTTGCTTATATGGATTTCCTAGAATAATACTAAACTCCTGCCAACTGCATTTTACAAACTATGAAACAAGCCATTCGCTCAAAACGACACTCAGGGGAGCCGGGACTGTTGTCCACGTGCACCTCATTTCAATTTAATAGGCTTACTTTAGTGGGATTGGGTCTGTAATGGGACGCTGGGATCGCAGGAGTAAATTCTGAAAACTGAGATGGGGGGAAATTAGCTTTTATCAGCAGGTGCTGAGCGTCGCAGCCAAACGCTGGCATTGCCTTTGCCTTTGGCAGCCCAGCATCCCCGAGCGCTCCACGGCTCCGCTGGAACCGCGGGGCTGCAGCCCTTTGGCTAATCCAGTTGTGTACGTAACCGCTCTGTGCTGGAACGGATTGGAAACCAACACTTCTCCCGTTATTTTATTTGGCTGGGTTTGAGAAGATGCTACGCTTTCTCTGTGTGTCCTGCTTTTATTCACTGGTTAAGGAAAGAAGGTACCTGGGCGTTTCTACAGAGGAAATCACTCCAAATGCCATTTTATCTGCTGGCAACCAGGACTCCTGGAACACCCAACTGACCAGCACTGCTGAAATACTCCCTGCAAAGCACCCTCGACTGGCTTGGCCTTGGCCAAGGTTTTGGCAGGCGCTGTATGATGCAATGTTGCAAAAACCTCAGTATCTAAGCCAGCGATTTCCAGACTGCGGTTTCCAAGGAGTTAAGCTGAACTGTAAACTCTATGTATTCATCAGCCCAGTGCAGCTTATTTTGAAGTCTGAGAAAAAGATGGGATGTTAGCCCAAAATGTAGGGAATTACATCTCCAGTGCTAGCCCATAATTAAAGCCAGGAGGTGGCTGGGCGTTTCGACCCAGCTGCCGGCCCTGGTCCCTGGTTTGTAAGATTTCTGCCCCTGGAGTCCTCTGTCCTCCTGCCCATAAGGAAATGGGGCTCCTTAAGGAACAGTTATTCCGTGTTTGCTTAGAAAGCATCATAGTGCTAATTATTCTCATTAGCTTTGGGCCACTAATAAATTATCTTTGCTATTACTCTTCCATCACTTAGTAATGAGAACCATTTAGTCAGATTTTGCAGATACTGCTCCCTTCCTCTCTACAACACGATTCCTTGCAAGCATTCATCATAGGAAAAAAGCTTCTACGTGAACAAAATCTTTCCAAATTAGTCTCTGGTGCCCCAGTTAAGTGGGTGTCTACAACTCAGGCATGCAGAAGAGCCTTCTTCATTAATATGTGCAATTCTGCGCAAGCTGATTAGCTCTTGCAGCTCATTTGGTAGCAAATGTGTAAATTCGTCACACTCCAAATGCCAAATATGTGCACAGCTAAATTATGGAGAAGAAACTGCGAGAGTTGGGAGTCTTTACTTGGAAAAAAGAGGTACTTATCCCATACATTAAATTGGAGTTCTGGATTTATCAAGAGCATTTGTCACTCCTCTGCTTTGTCATTTTTCTGATTGCAAAATGAATAATTCTTCCTGTCGTGTTGGTCCTTTCATCATGCGTGGGTGTTTAATTTTGTGCCTAACATTTGTAACAGACACCCGATATCTAGTCTCAGTTCCCATAAAACAACAATAGCCACAACGCAGTGCAATCTTGCTTGCACAGTACGTGAAACCAAATGAACCAGTTACTAACTATGTATTAATAATCCAGTTACCATCACTTTTCTTGTTCTTTTTTGTTTGTAAGACACTTGAGAGGAGAAAGGGTAGGTGGGCAATGAAATTAGTTGGTTTTGGTTTTTGGTTTTGGTTGTTTCTTTTTTTTAAATGTCTGTGTTTTTTAGCCAGGGCAGTGCTGCACAATTAAATTAATGTAAAAATGTATCTGCCCATGGGGAAGCACTTAGAAATGTCACCTCTCTATGGGGAGGGGCTCGTCTACTGCTATAAACGTTAAGTGCCCTTGGCCCTGTGACCAAACAGGGAATTTTGCCTTGAGAGCTCCTCATTTATGTGTGTTTTTACTCTTCTTCAAGCTAAGTGGCTGCAGAGCCAGCCCAGCCCCAGGGCCTGGACTCACCAGCCCAGCACAGCACCATCCACTTTCTCGCAATGTGCAGAGAAATTGCAGCTCAGACCCATCTTGATCTCCAATGAGAACAATGTTTTGGTATTGCCTGGCCGTATGGGTTATGAGGAAAGAGCTTCCCACCTCCCCAAGATTCTGGTGTGGGAAGCTGTCTTTCTCCAAGCTGAACATAAACTCTCAAGAGAAGGTTTCCTAGGAAAATGTGCAGCATAATGGAACTCCCACCCTGGAGCCTCCAGATTGCTGGTGAGGGGACACTTATTCCTGTACCCCACCCCATGGGCACGGAACAGGTTGATCAGCTCCAATGATTCCTATTGCAGCCCCAGAATGTACTGAGACCTCTCCAGGAGGTTGGGCTGAGGCCCATTGTATGAGGTTTAACAAGGCCAAGTGCCGGGTCCTGCGCTTGGATCACAACAACCCCAGGCAGCGCTGCAGGCTCAGGGAAGAGTGGCTGGAAAGCTGCCTGGTGGAAAAGGATCTGGGGATGTTGATTGACAGCAGCTGAACATGAGCCAGCAGCGTGCCAAGGTGGCCATCAGCATCCTGGCTTGTATCAGGAATAGCGTGGCCAGCAGGACTAGAGAAGTGATTGTGCCACTGTACTCAGCGCTGGGGAGGCCACACCTTGAATCCTGTGTTCAGCCTGGAGAAAAGGAGGCTGAGGGGAGACCTTATTGCTGTCTGCAACTACCTGAAAGGAGGTTGTAGCATGGAGGGTGTTGGTCTCTTCTCCCAAGTAGCAAGTTATAGGACAAGGGGAAATGGCCTCAAGTTGCACCAGGGGAGGTTTAGATTGGATATTAGGAAAAAATTCTTCACGGAAAGGGTTGTCAGGTGTTGGAACAGGCTGCCCAAGGAAGTGGTGGATGCATCATCCCTGAAGGTGTTTAAAAGGCATTTAGACAAGGTTCTCAGGAACATGGTTTAGTGATAGTGTTAGGTTAGTGGTTGGACTTGATGATCCTGAGGGTCTCTTCCAACCAAAATCATTTTATGATTCTATAATATAAAACCTACCTCCCTGTCAAATTCTTCCTTAGGCAAGAGATCAGAATGAAAGGAGGAACTGCAGAAGTCAGAGAGTTCACTGTGTAATAAAGTCATGTCTCTCTGGCAAGGTACCACAGTATTAGGTGCATTGGGCGTATTTTGGATGGATGTATAATCTTAATTGTTGTGTATTGTTTGTATTGTAGTCCCAAGATCCAGGTCTTCATTATGCTAGATGCTGCACAAATATATAAGAGACTGTCATGCATGGAAAGGCTTTTATTATGTAAATAGTCAGGTTGGGAAAAAAAGAAGTACTGTTATCTCTGTTTTACAGATGAGGCAGTGAGAGGAAAAAAAATGAGAAAGCATTTTGCCCAAGGACGCACAAAGTCTGTGGGTCAGCAGTGGACTTGAAATTCAAGTCTCGATTTAGCTTCTTACCAGCTCTTCTTTCCATTTGTGTACTGTCCACAGCATAATTAAAAATTAAGTGCAAAGAAGACAATACCATGTGTAATTTATCTCTATCTGGAACAATCATCCAGGATCTCTCAGCCAAATCCTCCTCAACTCTTCTCTTTTTCTTCAAAACCTGTATTTCTTCCATGCCCAATGCCCGTAATCACCTTACAAGTCAGGTCACTGCACTCTGATTTCCTGCAACAGATAGCATGTTTGTGTTGGACTACAAACCTCTTTGGGAAAAGACCCTTTTCCATGTGGGGCCATGTCTCCATCAGATCAGCCTGCTGAGTTTACATTCCAATCCTTTAAAAAAGTAGTATTAGCAATATTTAGAATAAAAAAGATGCTTATACATTTCTGCTACTGAATGTAGCATCCAATATGTTTATAACTGCTGCTCAACCCTACCCACTAGTAAAAAATATTGATGTAAATAACTAATCTATACCAAAGAAAAATAAAACATGGATTTCAGTCAAAAGGCACAATGTATTTTCCTTTGTGTACATCAACATTTTCTGTCAGTCTTTAGGAAAGAATGTGGAAGGAGAAAATTAAAGAAGTCATGACAGTCACTGGAAGACAGAAGAAAATGGAATTGGCATTTACTAAAGCTAGATAATACCAGACCAATTCAATAGCTTTCTTTGATACAGTAATTAATTAGGTAGACAAAGAAGAGAAATCTGACTGTCTGGACTTCAATAAAGTAGCTGATGAGGAGATATGTATAAAATTATGTCTCCTACCTGGAGAAGTCTGAGATTTATAGAGGAACTGCAAGGGATACGCAGTGTCAGAAGAAGAGAAGCTGAGCTGTGTTGAAAGGGAATTATTAAGAGCTCCTGAAAAGTAAGCGTTAAGACTGATGATTATTATTTTCATTATTGACCCATTTGGAAAACAGAGGTGTCTGATCATTAAAATACATCAAAGTCACAAATTAGGAGGTGTCACTGGTGTATGGAAAGTTCAGAACACTCCGCTGCAAGAACTGAGTGTCCTTGATGAGCGAAGCCACAGAAGCGGCGAGAGAGCCAGCAGCCGTAAAAATTCTGCAAGAAATCAGCAACAACACAGAAAGATTTCTAACAGTTTGCCCCAGTGTGGTGCGGGCATGGAAAAGGCAATTGAACCGCTAAAATGCAACAGGAGAGACATTTCCAGAAGAGCAAGGGAAGCATGAACATCCTCGTATAAGACCCCAATAAGATTAAGTTTGGAATAAAACACAGGATTCTGGTAAATCACATTAAAGAAAGCTGAATTCTTGATGAAATGGGTACAGAAAAGGGCTGCCAAGATGAGGAGGAGGCTGGAGAACCTTTCAGGAAAGGAAAGTGTGGGTACACTGCTTGTTTAGCCATGCAGCTGAAATCTGAGATGTGGTTTAATTACCCTTTGTAAATTCATCAGGTCAGCAAAATATTAAAGGTAGGCAATCTTGGCATATGAGCAAGCAGGTATAAATTGGCCATGAATAATTTAAACCATCAATTAGGTATTCTTTATCCACCTGCATAGTGAAGGTATAAAAATTATAGGGACAAAACTATACCTAGTTTTAATGTGAAGCTCGCAAAATGTATTAAATGGATGATGTGATCCAGTTACTTGCAGTAACTGCGGACTGGATTTCATAACCCCGAAAGACCTGCTGGTCCTTTCCCTTAGTGTATTCCTCTGTCGTAGCAGGTTTCTGTCACAGTGAGCTACCACCTCCATCCTATAATCTTATTAGATATTACAGTACCTAATAATCCCCTCAGTCCTAGGAAACCTTTCTGTCCTTCTGAATTAAATTTCGAATAGAACATCCTAACTGCGGATTACAAAGCCGTATGTGTTTTTTGTCTTACTCAAGTAAGTTTGTTGTGGCTATTATCATAAACAAAGACAAATTTCTTTAGGGATCAAGAGTTCCTTGAATATAAATTATAGTGTTTATGGCACAACTGTACTAGCAAATAACGATTTTCTTATTTATTGTAATTGTTTAAATGGTTCCTAATGAAATTTTTGGCCTCATGAAGTGATTAGCTTGGCATGACTTTCTCTTCTATGAAAATATTTAAATGCAAACAAAGTCTGCCAGTGTGTTCAATTACAGTCATGTAAGGAACTAAAGAGATTATGTGTACTAGGAGTGTATTCATGTGGCTTTTCAAATCAGCTGCTTCTACCAGAGAGGGAGTAAAGTAAGGGGAAAAGCCCCAAAGAGAGACTGTAACAGTTGGAATGGCCTGGGACTTGATCATCAGAAAAGCCCTCTTGTGTTATTTCCATAAGCCCACAATGCTGATGGCCCTGTAAATAAAAATGCATTAACAATATGTTGCTTTTCAAACTAATTGAGATGCAGCGTGAAGATTACTTTTCAGAAATATGATATTCTTTATGCAGGAGATCATGCTGGGCCCTGCTGCAACAACAGCCATTGGGATAACACTGTGTTTTGTTCTAACATCTGCATTTATTACCAGTGAGATACTTTATGTGACATTACGAGGTGGTTTCAGACTTGAAAAGCCCTTGAGAATTAAACACTATTGTTCCATGAAATAAACTCTTCTGCCCAGCACAGCCCCTTATGACTGAATCAGTGGAGAAGATTTTTAAAAGAGAAGCAAGGAAATAAAACTGCATGTTCTGCTGATGATTTTTACGACCTTGCTCGCACTTCTGCTGGTGCTGTGTTAGCAAGAACAGCTCATTCCAATGAAAATAATCTTAGCTCTTGTGATTATGGACACAGGTTTCTCTAAAACCTCTAAAATCAGACGCAATTTTTTTTAGAGTGCAGAATTGTTAGAAAGTCACGAGTTCCCAGCCAGTGCCATGATCTCAGGACCCTGCCTCGGAGTTTGAAGCACTCATGATGAAGCTGGGCTGCACTCAGCATAAAGTCAATGATTCAAAATACGTTTTTTTCTTGGGATTTGGCATTACCATCCAAGAAACAAGAAGCAGACTAATGGATTATTAGTCTGGTTTCCACCTTGAATAATACTTCCAGCTTCAAGTACCAAACTTTAAGAAGATATAGGGAAGTAAAAAATCCAGAGAAAGGGGGAATAGAATTGTAAAGATGTTTAGTAAACAGAAATTGAAAAAAAAAAAAAAGATGAAAGGCTTTGGGTTTAATTGTCTAAATCGGAGAAGGCTTTTATTTTCCCTGTAAAAATGGGTTACGAATGCATCAGCAAGCTAATATATTCCACAGTTTAATTTGCTGCAAAGAAAACTGAATTTGAGTTTCTGAGTGACTTTCTGAGGGTCCTTTCAGACCTTCGCTTCTGTGCTTCTGGGACTCCACCACCAACAAGTACAACTACTGCCAGCTCCTCAGGATGGATAGTTTTCCTTGGGGAAACATGATTTAAAAGTTGTATTTAAAACCAGTGGGCAGAGCCTAAGGGTTCATCTTCCCCACCTTTAGGCACCTAAAGCCAAAGCGTATGAACATGGCTGGACATGCCTGCTCCCCCTGCAGTGACCGAAGAGAAACAGGAATGAGCATCTTCACAGTCGGCAATTTCCAGATCATTAAACTTTGGTGAGATAAATCCTGTCCTAACTTGTCTCTGGGTGTTCACTGCTGGGTTTTACCTTCAGCTGGCTGATGGCATGTTAAGCAAGCCCACAGCTTCGTTATTTTGCTGTACTCATGGAGAAGCACCTCGTTGTCATCTCTGAGGGGACTGGCACCACAGGGACTTCTTTGGCACCAGTCCTTCCAGTCCAGTGCTCTCATCAGCCTCTGGTGCTGTCTGTACTGTCTCATACTCCTCTTCATCTCTTCACCTCTTCTCCTCCTTTTGAAACACGTACATTCTTCAGTTTCCCTTTGCACTCACTGGATTTACTTCTTACAAATCTCAGTTTTATCTCTGGCTGCAGCTTTCGCTAATTTATTCACTGTGTGGTGCCCCTCTAACAATGTTTTATTGCTTTTGTGTCTTAGGGGACTCAATGGGACTAGCAAAGAAGCTATTTTAAGTGTAGCTGGCTTGTCAGCCATGCAAATTCTTGAATAGCGGGTATGATTTAAGTTCACTGTGAGAGCTAGGAGCGCTGGAGCTGTAACCTCACTTCTGACTCTGCCACTACCTCCATCAGTGACCTTGTGCAATTTAACCCCTTGGGGACAGGTCACCTGAAAATAAACGATATTACGGTTTTTCCCCTAGGAATGTGTAAGTCTTAACTAATAGATGTGTATATAATTTTTGAAGTCCTATTTATGTAAATGCAAAATGCTTATCTTTATTCCTACAAAACATTTACAAAGGGTCAAGAGAATTTTACAGTTGAAAGATGAAACAGTTCAGAAGAACAACTAGAAAAATTAAAATTACACACGTATGCACTTATCACAAACCTTTAGGCAGCCTCTAATTAAGTAATCACTACTTCTCAGCATTATGGCAGATGCTATCATAAGCTGTTGAATTGTGTAGCAGCTTGTAATACTGTGCACTCTGTTTATACAGGATAAGGGCTCTCTGGAAATCATTTAGATTAGTGGATCATCTTCCAAACGTATGCCACAGTCGTGCCTAGTCAATCAGGATTGAGATATTCCAGTGCTCAGCTTTACAAAAGCCTGACAGGGAACATAATTTCTTCCCAGCGGGCCGAGATACCAACTTGGAGATGTGAAGGTGCTTATTCAAGCACACAGAACCTCTGCCCCTAGCAAGGCGAATGCAAGACTTGTTCATGGTGCACAGCTCTGGCAGTTTCACCTGGTGAACAGCTCTCACTGAGAGGATGCTCAGAAAAAGGTCTTCTCCTGCGGTCTTCAGAACATCACTTCTTCTTTATGTTCAAAGCAAAACTACCTCACCAAGCACCTGCACGGGACCTCTCCAGCAGCAGCTCCTCTGCTCACCCACACCTGCCTTCCTGTCCCACGTCTCCATGTCACCTGCATCTCCTGACACCCACCTCACCCCACTGCTTTCCTGCCTCATTTGGACCCTCCTCTGAAAACCATTTTTCTCTTCTGGCCAGTCTTCCCTCCTTCTCTGTTACTCAACTTCCGTGGCCATAATTAACCTTGTACCCCTTGCTCCTGCCTCACCTGACACAGAGAGCTGGATTCCTCAGCGTGGTTCTGAAATGCAGAGGAGAAATCCTGGAGGCTGAAAGGGCGAAATTAATCTCCAGCAAACAGCAACTTACACCTGTTTGTGAGATCCAAGTGTGAACGTGCCTCAGTGCCGTCCGCCGGATCACCTGGCTCCTGAGTGAAGCTCAGCAGAGCCCAAAAGCCCAGAGTTCACGGTGTATCACTGCTACTCCACCACTCTTTGCAATGATACAAGCACTTGGATAGTGAAGTAGTAACAGATGGAAGGAGAAATTAAAAGGCGTTAGCAGGGAAATAAGCTGCTTTCACTTGAGATTTGAGCCAACAGGCTAAAACTGTATGATATGGTAGGAAAACAGTAAAGCTGAAGAGCAATATAGGAAGCAAATTATGCTTGTATTGGTAAAGAATGCAGGTTTTAAAATAGGAACCCCACTTTGGAATTAGTAATGAGATTTGCAAACTTTCACTTTTCCATTATCATTTATTGTTGAAACATCCCCAGCTGATTTATCGGGAAATGAGCGAAATGAGCGCAGCAGCTGGTCTCACCTCAGAGCACTTTTTTCTGGCAACAACTCCATCACCGTTGCACATCCTCCCCACGTCTGCTGCCCCATCAGAAAACATCCAACACACATCTTGTTACTTATACAGCATCAAGCATATGCAAACTTCTATATGCACCCATTAAACCTGGTGGAAACCGGCCAACTGCAGTTATTACACAGGAGAACCCAAAGGGCTCAATTACTAAACCTCAGTTCTTTTGAAAATTAGGCTAATTAATCACAGAATCACAGGATGTCAGGGATTGGAAGGGACCTTGAAAGCTCATCCAGTGCAATCCCCCCATGGAGCAGGAACACCCAGATGAGGTTACACAGGAAGGTGTCCAGGTGGGTTTGAATGTCTGCAGAGAAGGAGACTCCACAACCCCCCTGGGCAGCCTGGGCCAGGCTCTGCCACCCTCACCATGAAGAAGTTTCTTCTCATATTTAAATGGAACCTCCTGTGTTCCAGTTTGTACCCATTGCCCTTTGTTTTACCATTGGTTGTCACTGAGAAGAGCCTGGCTCCATCCTCCTGACACTCACCTTTTACATATTTATAAACATTAATGAGGTCACCCCTCAGTCTCCTCCAAACTAAAGAGCCCCAGGTCCCTCAGCCTTTCCTCATAAGGGAGATGCTCCACTCCTTCAATCATCTTCGCTGCCCTGCGCTGGACTCTCTCCAGCAGTTCCCTGTCCTGCTGGAACTGAGGGGCCCAGAACTGGACACAATATTCCAGATGTGGTGTCACCAGGGCAGAGTAGAGGGGAAGGAGAACCTCTCTCGACGTAAAAGCGACGCTGCCGTGACGAAACGGGACTCCCCACGGCAGCACCGGGACCGCCCCGCACCCCCACGGCCCCGCCGGCTGTGCCCCAGAACCCCTCAGGGGAGCCCCCCGCGCAGGCCCCGCCCCCGTGTCGCCATGGCGACGGCCCCGCCCCGCCCGCGGAGCAATGAGGCGGCCGCGTCCGAGTCACGTGAGGGCGCTCCCCCGCCGGCGGGGGGGGCGCGGGGCGGACGTGGACAGTTCCCACAATGCCTGGCGGCAGGCGGCTGCTCCGCTCCGGTGAGGCAGGTGACGCTCCCGGGGGTCGCTCGCGGGGGTCGCTGGCGGGGCTGGCGGCGGGACGGAGGGACGGAGGGAGGGAGGGAGGGAGGGATGGGGCGGTGCTGGGGGTGTTGCCGCAGGGCCCTGCGTCTGCCCGGTCTCACGGTTGCCGCCTGCTTTCCCCTTTCGGCTTCAGGCCCGGGGGCTGCCGGGCCGCCTCAGGGCTCCCGGGCTGGGCGCGAGTCTGGTCCTGCCACGCGTCTTGTCACCGGCTTCTCCGCCTTTCGGGCCGCCGCCGTGCCCCGGGCTGCCGGCGACAGTCCGGCCGCTGGAGCCACCGGCTCGCCTGCGTTTGCTCATGGGCCGGGGCGGCAGGCGGGTGTCGGCCCTTCCCCCGGGGCTCCGTTGTCCGCGGGCGCCGGGCGCAGCGGGGCCGGCCAGGGGGCACCGGTGGCGCCTCAGGCCTGGTCGTCACTGTCGCTTGGCAGCAAAAGCCTGTGTTGGGGTCTGTGTGAGCATCCCTGCTTTGTGTGAAGTTTGCAGTCTAAAGCAGTGTGAACTTGGTTAATTCAGTGACCACGTTACCTCGTCCTGCTCTAGTTGCTGTTAGAATAATGAAAATGATCGTGTGGAGGCTGCTGTGTATGTAGGTGGCAGATGAAACGGTCAAGCTCCCAAACTTTGGGATGCAGCTTGTTCCATTCCCATAGTTTTTCAGAATCTTGATTCTGTTCCCAAGGTCTGTTTTTCCTGTGCTTTATGGGAAGGATTATATGGGCTACTGGTTCAGGATTATTTCCTTGTCTGATTGTACCTGATGATGTCAAAGTGGCTTTATTTGTTGTAACCTTCTGTAGTGCTTTAGTTTGTAATACGGATTTCTGAAGTATGCTGTGCAGTGGAAAAATTAAGACACCTACCTGTGTAATGCAGCTGTCACAACACTCAAAAATGGGGACGATAAATTGTCCCACACTATGATGTGCGCTTGAAGTAAGCACAGAAACTGTGTTTTTGTTCTGCATCAAGTAGATGTGCAGCTTGCACCCACTTTCCAGTCTTATGTTTTATGGAAGGTGGTCATGAGAAGCAAACATCCTGGCAAGAAATGCCTTGGTTGAGTTGGCCAGCAGGTGCAAGAGAGTAGGCTTGGCTTTACCCTAGATCGACCTAGAATCTCTTTCAATTTTTATGAAGCTGGATTGTTTTTAAACAATTGAAGTATCCTGAGCAAACCATATTCACAGGTCACTTTCAAACACTTGTAAAAAAGTTATGGGGAGATGTTACGCAGGTATAAAACAAATACTGTCAGATCACAAGCTGGAAGACCAATTTGTTACAGAAGACTGGAACATACACCACTTTCTAGGACTTCTCTAGATATTGTCTCAGGATCAGTTACCATCATAACACAAAAATCAATGATATGACAAGAGAATATGTCTTCAAAAAACAAGCACAGTAGAACAGGCTCTAGTTTTCATTATCCAAGTTTTCACACTCATGGGACGAAATTAAACTGGAGCCACATTTGATAATTCCTGTTTGTGAAAGTGGTGGAGGTTGACAAGTGTATGATAAATTGGACAGCTTTAGGGAGGGTGGAGTAACAGGAGTGACCATTTCAGTTGACTCTGACCTGGCCAGCTTTCTCCGTGTTCCTCTTTTCCATGAGTTCTCCCAATCCTCTTTGGCACGAAGGGCTGTGAAGTGTCTGTGTTAATGGGAAATCAATAAGGATGGGCCAGAAGTAGCTGCACACAGGGAAATGTAAGAATAGCGCAAGCATAGAGTGAGGCTTCCGTGATGTACGCTCCTTGTTGGTGATCATTTGGGGGTCAGATTTTTCATAAACAAAGGGTAGTATTTTGGTTTTAATAATCCCTGTAGTTTTCTGTGAACTTTTCCAGTTACCTTGTGAACTCACATAATGTTTTGGCATCACAACATCCTGTGACAAGCAGTTCCACTGGTGAACTGTGTGTTTTGTGAAGGACCATCTATGGTGTCCATGAGCTCAACACCTGCTGGTTGGATTTCATACTCCTCAGTTCTGTCATAGAATGAGACAGCGAACCCAGTCCCTGTCTATCTACTTGGAATGGATTTGTGGACCATTTGTGGTGGAAGGATGGTCTTTTGGCATCTTCATGTGTTTGATGGAGACAGAATTTTTAGGGGAGAACGTATGAAATTTGTGATGGTATGGTTAATTACTTTCTGTAGTTTTGAATGGGTATTTCAAAAAGACATTTAAAGATAGTTCTAAAAACACTAATGTATCTTTAATGTTCTTTCTTCAGTCTCTGCCTATATGCCTATATCAAGTTTACCACTTGGCTCCTTCTGTAGAATCATTTTGTTTTGAAAGCTGAGTAAAGTACTCTTTCATTCTGAAAATATACTAGAGTTTCTTGCTATGTTAATACATTTTCAAGTAAGGTTGAACATTTTGTTACAATATGTGTATTACACATCTCTGTACATATGTGTGATCTTTCAACAAAAGTGATTTGCTTTTATTACCTTAGTTTTTTTAGGTAGTTTTCTGATTCTGCTGTTAGGAAGCTGAGGAAAAAGCACATATTTTCACTGGGTGGGTTTTTAAGATGATGGTAACAAACCAGGTTGACTGGTGATCTTAAGACTGTGCATTTAAACACAGTTTTTACCTTGTGTGGTTTCGTAATACAAGAAGAGAATTGACAAGTTTTAATGGGGGTTTATCTTCTGCTAGAGAGACTAATTTCCCTAAATATAAGTGGGAGTCCTGAAAAAAGTAACTGTTTTTGTTCTAGGTTCATGCAAATATTTATTTACATACAGAATAGGAAGAATACATCTAGAGGTCCAGAGGGGTCTTTATCCTTCACTTTGTCTGTTGTCTGTGCATACTTGCTATTGTTAATGACATTTAGATTCTTTATTCTTAGTTGTAGGAGTAAATAAACTGTTGTTAGATTGAATATTGAAAAACTTAACACTTTGGAAATACAGCCATGGTTGTGCTGTATTATGTTCCTGAAGTGTTCAGGTTTCTGATCAGGTGAAATCATAGATTAATGAATCTTAGTGTATGTGGTGAATGATGGGATTCAGAGTGCAAGGTTGTTGCCCTGAGTTACTCATGTACCATACAGATGGATATATATTTTCCGCTTTTAAGTGACTGAAGTGACTTAAATAACATAGAAACATTTTCCTATTTCTATTATTCTCATTTTCTCTCTACTCGAGTACCTGTGAGTAGTCTCCCTGGGTTGCATTCAGGCCTTTCCAATACATATGCCTTCACAAAAAGAGCTGAAGAATATTGTTAGCCAGTAAGTACATTCATTAACTTTTTTGTTTTTTCTTATCTCATCAGATAGCTCAACATGAACTTTAACGATCAAGATCACTTAAAAAGTGAACAGAACAATATTTTTCCTTCTGAGAGCTGGCAACAGAATTCTGAGTTTCTCCTGCACCGCTGTTCTGTTTGCTACCTTTTCCTGGAACAGGACATGGAGCTATGTTCCTTTCTTCATGTTAGGTGCTAAGGAAGTTATTTGCTTCTTCAGAGGAGATGCAGATCCATGAAATTACATTTTGTGCAAGTAAGTTAATGAGCGAAATTTTAAACTTTACTATCATATCGCGGTTCTTATGTTTATGTTGATACAGCTCCCAAAGTCCCTTTAAGGATTGAGTTCCAAGAGGCAGAGGTGGTTATTGTTGAAGAACTGTTACAGTTTAAAGCTTCTCTGCAATTGAGCTGCTGCTGTGGCTATATGGTAGCAGTGTAGTTAAGAAAATGGATTCTGTGTATATTCCATGTGAATTTTCCTGCCAGAAGCACGTGCGTGAACTTACATAGAGATAGAACTGCACGTTTAATTTCTAGAGTGCTTCACTCCAGCAAGCTAATCTAGAGCAAATTCTAAAGTTGTTTTGTTTTCTGTTTTTGTGTCCAGCTGATCAAAGCACTTTGCACCATAGAGAATTCTGTAGTGAAGTGCTGAAGTAACAAGTATACCTAATAAAAGCCCAGGGATATTCAGCAGGCTATGAGCAACGGTGGCTTCTAAGTCTGATATGCAATACAAGTAAAATTAGAAGGCTATTAGTTTGGGATTTGTTTAGCATCTCAAAGCAGGTTGAAGTTTGACTGCTGATGGAGCTGAATTTCTTAAATTGAAAATTATAAAACCTTTTCAATGTTTTCATTATTATGTACCTCTTTCTGAGGAGTAAATACAGTTGGAAAACCTGAATATTGACTATTATTCTATGTGTCCTAATGTGTATATAACCTTTGGGTAGTGGGAGATATGGGAGGTGAGAGTTCAGGGAAAAAAAGCTATTTCCTCTCTTTTATGAAGAGGTGGTATTATTTTGGGAAACTTTTGAATTCCTGACTTTTCAGCCTTTTAGTTGCTATGGCTTGTAAAGCATCCTTAATGTCATAGTTAGAAAGGTGCTATAAGCATGTCAGTATTGCACACAAAAGCATCCTTTAGCTGTATTCAGAAATCTGCGTGATTTTTTTGCAGTTTGGCATTATGGAACTTGAGTAGCATCATCTGAAGGAGGCAAAAGTCTATTTTTTTCGTAATCTCTTAAGTGATAGGTGTAGTATATGGCAGGAATCTACAGAGCAGTGTTAAGAGTTGAGTAAGTGTTTGCTTTTGGCTTCATATAAATTCTAGCAGTTCGCCCACTTGTAAGAGGACAACCTTGTGTACTGATACTTAGCAGGAATCCTTCTTTTAATGCTTGTCTTGCTGAACTTTTGGATGTTTTGATTTAATGTAAGGGTTGAAGAACCTGAAGATTTAAAAAATCTGTTGTCAGTCTTGAAAGACTGTCAGCAGGCTATGTGTTTATACTATTAAATGCCTGCTATAAATTTTCTCCTTTTGATGAAAAAATGTTTAAATATACAACCTATTCTTTTTTTAAGTGACTATATTCCAGAAAGTTTTAATCGTTATGCTTTGAAAAACTAAATACTGTGAAAGCACATAGTCTTTGCAAGCACCACTTCAACCTGCTCAGTACTTCTGTAGTACTGATAGACGCATTTTGCAGATTTAAAGAAAACAGAGACCCAGATAAAAAAAAAGACATTTGATGTTTAAGAAATTCTATTGAGAGCTGGGGGAGCTGGATTATATTCCTTGCTGTCCTGATTCCTTGATTTCCTATTTGATAGTATGTAAGTTGTGTCAGTCTGTTTGTCAGGGTACTTAAACATGTCCTCAGTAACACAGTTTCATGAAAGCACATTAATATTATTGCTTGATCCAAGACTTGGATAACTCTTCCATCTGGCATATCTTTACCGTACATGTTTTTCCTCTCCAGCTATTGTTCTTGGTTTTTTACACTATAAATGCCGTCACAGTAAACAAGAGGACTCACAGCTTGAAGGGTGGAAGTGCCACAGTAGTATAATACTAAGGCTAAGTAATAGTGTTTCGATCTCCACAGGTATCTCTAGATGAGGATTCATGGCAGTTCAGAGAAAAATATTTGAAAACGTGACATTAGATGTGCTGCTGCTGCTTTGTGGTTCGTTTAGACAAATAGGTCCTATTCAGTCAGGACTCTAATCTGAATTATAGTGGAAATCCTCCCTGTGCCTCATTTTAAGCCTAAGCTCAGTATACAGTTTTAGAAATTTGTTGAATGAACAATTGATTCAGTTGTTTTTTCCCTCTATGTTAATTCTGATTCCTCCTGATTTTGTGTTTTGTTGTAGGTTGTCATTAACTCTGTTGGCAATGTCTATGATTTTATCTGCCTCCGTGATCCGCGTGAGGGATGGACTCCCACTGTCTGCCTCTACCGATTATGACCAGAGCACGGGCATGCAAGAATGTAGAAAATACTTTAAAATGCTCTCAAAGAAATTATCTCAGCTTCCTGATAGGTGTACTCTGAAAACTGGGCAGTATAATATAAAGTAAGACTTATTTTTCTATATATTTGTGGCGTCCTGGGTTTTGTCTGTCCATAAGTTATAAAGTTAACAGTTCACGTTAGAAATTATTAATCAAATTAAGATTAATTCTTTGCAGTATTTATGTATCAGAAATGGAAAATTGAGAAATTATAGAAAGATTTGAAACTTGCTTAAACTTTGGTGGAAGTTCTAGTTTGAAATAGACAGCACTTTTATAAATACTGAAGTCCTTGACCTACTAGAAATATTTCTTTACATTTCAAGGTTGTTTCTTACATGCAAGTGACCAGCCTTGTTCTTTGTCCTGCTACTTCAACTAGTTATTCATTTGTTTTTATTTGAAGTTACAGTGGTGGCAAATATACCACCAGAATGATCCTGAAAGTGCTCAGCCTTCTCCATCTCCATCCCAGCATTTCTCAGGATTAGGCCAAGCATGAATTTTTCCAGTCTGTGTTTTTTTTGTTTAAACCTCAGCTGTAGTTGGCTTGTAAACTGATAACCTTAAAAGAAACATTTAAGAATGAGACATAAGGCTTAGTCAGGATGTTTTTTATTACTTTTGTCTTTGCTTTTAATAGTGTAAGTTATCGATTAAGATTTTGAAGAAATTTGAATGTGTCATGAAAACGTGAATGAATTGCTTAAATGCAATAGGGATAGCTATAGTGAATACTGTCCCTTTCTGATTTTGTATTTGCCATTTCTGGTCATCCTTGCACCTGTCTTTGGAGAATTATGAATTCTGTGTGCTATGGAACAGTTTTATTTCCTCACATATTTTAGAAAGAACCAACTGCCCCCAGCAGCCTGCCCTCTTGCCCCCACAATCTGAAGATAAGTTTTTGCATTTTAGGGATATACCGGACCTCATATTCTGCATTGGAGATGAATGAAAAGCTATTACAGGACAAACCTGATGTGTTTCTGTATCCTGAAAGCTTTGTTACACGCACATGCATATATACATATACATACATGTATAATAGCTTCTCATATGACCATACAATGTGGTGTTAAAGTAAAACATTGTCTAAAAGTAAATTTTTTTTTTAGTTCCAGAATAGTGTTGGACTTTTCAGTAAACATTAATTCCTTTGCTGTCCCAGAGCACTGGTTGTTTTTCTGATTATAGAATATGAGATCAGAGTAGCGAGGCAGTGAATTACCTGCACTGAAATTTGAAACGTTGATTTTTTTTTTTTTTTTTTTTTGGTCTCAATTCTAGCTTTATAAGTTCTCTGGGAGTAAGCTATATGATGTTGTGCACTGAAAATTATCCCAGTGTCCTGGCTTTCTGCTTCCTGGATGAGCTTCAGAAGGAGTTCATCACTACCTACAATATGATGAAGACAAATACTGCTGTCAGACCGTACTGTTTTATAGAGTTTGGTAAGGATCTGCCTTTTTTCCCTTGATTCTCGCAGTACAAGAAATGAATATTTGAATAGATGTGCAACTTATTGTGCCCAAAATAAACATGTCCAAGGCAGTTTATAGCTGCATTTCAGGTGGATTTAGAATCTAATATAATTCCCATTAGAGTCAATAAAGAAATACTTCTGTGGGCTTTGAATTAGCTCCTAGAGTTTTATCCAAACTTGTTTATAATCTTTCTGTTCATTTCAGTAGGTTTTGGTTTAAGCCTTGTGTGACTGAATCTGGAGTTCATCTTCTCCTGGTTAATGATACTAGGAGTTGTTTGATTTCATACCTGTTGAAATACTTAACCTATAAAGCCGTTGAGCTTTGTAAATTTCTCAAGTAAAAGATTCCAATTTAATGTTTGCTCTCAGCTGTGCTGTAATTTTTTTTCAGTACATGAAAGGGAGAGATTTTCATTTGTTTTATGATATAGTGAAGCATTTAATCTTCTGTCGTGCAAGCTCAAAATACAACTAATCTCATATATACCAGATAGCAGCTGTTATGGATTCCATTAATATCTATGGCTTTAATACTATATGTTAGGCAGTTATTTTAAATATTCTTATAAAAAAGAACCATGGTTTTAGAAATATGGTGGAATATATTCCAGTTGGTTAATTCTTGTGTATAATACAGTCAGGCAATTTTTAATGATTTCTGTATGACGTTGTTGTCTTCCTTATGAAGATTTCTGTGAACTTTCTTTTTCCTAACACCTTCTTTGTTCTACTAGTTGTTAAATTAGAATGTGGATCTATTACAGTTTTTATATCTGTATAACGTGGTATTAATTTTCTCTACCTGAATATTTTGCAAGCACATTTCATACTCCTAGTAAGTTTATACTTGAATGCAGAAGTTAATTTTTTCATAAGGATGTTTACTAAACTAAGGGAAAAGCTAGAATACATGCAGTAAATCCATTGTATTAGCAATGCATTCAGTCTCATGCAGTGAAAAGTCATTAGTTTATTCACAGTAATTAGATTTCTAGAGCTTAGGTTTTTTTACTGCAGAATTAAATAGCCCATGATCTATTAGTCACAAACCAGAAATGGTAATAAAAAATCTGAGATAAATACAATAATTTCAAACAATATATTTTAATTTGCAAAGTACGTAGTACATGAAGCTGCATGATCTTGGATTATTTAATTAGCAAAAGTCCGTAAGGGTGTATCTTTTTATTTTAAATTTTACACAGATAATTTCATTCAGAGGACCAAACAGAGATATAACAACACACGTTCTTTGTCAACAAAGATGAATCTTGCTGACATGCAGACAGAGATCAAACTGAGACCACCTTATCAAATCTCCGTGTCAGAACTTGGCTCAGCTAATGGGTTCGCACATTTATCTGTGGCAGAATACAAGGGTGCTGGTAAGATATCTGCAGGTAAGTTTCAGACTTTTGCTTTTGTATCCTGAAGTGAGACAGATGGAGGGTAGTAGAATTAATCTTTGATATTGTTTTCTTTAAGAAAAGCTTTTTCACTGTGGTGTTCTTAAAGCATAAAGCTGCCATGACCTTACATGTATTTTAGCCTAGATGTCTCTTTTGTCCACTGCTCAAAGTGCCTGTCTTCCTAAGGCACTCAGAGAGAGAAGTGGGTCTATTCAATGGGCTGCTTTATTGAAGGGAAAAAGAATCTACACGAAAATAAGCAAATGAATATGAGCACTTAACAAGATCCTCTTCCTGGCCTTTTAAGATTTATGAAAATTTTTATTGTTTTTGCCCAGTAAGACCCAATGGTGACATCAGGTAAGAGCACAGTGTCAGGAGTTAGAGCAGCTGAAGGGACAAGGATCTGGGAATGCTTTAGGAAGCGTCTGTGACAGTGAAAATCCAGAGAGCTGTGCTGGCTAGAAGTTGTACTCTCTAAAATAAGTACCTTGTGTACGATGTTAAAAATAGAAATTTAGTGTATACTTGCTACATTCATTTTAGTCATTGATTATTTTTTAAAATTAATTTATGTCACATAGAATGTAAATGTAGAACTGTGTGTTTGAACAGGGTTAAAGATTTGTGCTATTAAGTGAGTGCTCTGAATCAGTTTGACACCCACCTTTAGATGTTTCCCAGCAGGACAGAAAATTTAAAACTCTTCAAATTCTTGCACTAATACGTGGACTCAACATGTGAAACTGCTATAATCTGATTTCAATCTTCAAGTTCAGTGAAGCAAAATTGTAAATAGAATGAAAGGAAGTGTTGATTTTTAGTTAGTTACTGTCCCTCCCTCCCCTTTTTTTTTCCCAAAAGTGCCTTTATCTGTAAGGTAGTTATCCTGGGCAGACCTACACTGATACCATTCACTTTGTCAGGGTGAAAATTGCAATAATAAAGCTAAACACTTCCTAAAGTTCTGTAGTACAAGAGATCAGCTTAATTTTGTGCAGTATTTATATATATTAAGAGGATCTCTTTGCCAGTGTATTATCCTAATTACTTTACTTGTAAGGATTCCTCTGGAAGATTGAAAATGACTTTCTACTGAAGATAAAACCCAAACAAATCAGTAGGGTGCCCTATTGGTGCTGCTGGCACCCTGATCCTGGAAATTCTAAGTGCTGTGAGACAGTGTAGAAGTAACTTAGAATCTCTGTATTTGCGATCTAACAGTATTACATTCTGTAAAATTAATAAAGGAAATGTATGAAGATGTTTAAATTGCATAGAAGACTGGAATCTCTTAAGCAGCACTGTACATACCTTTAATTACCTACTGCTTGTACACGTGTGCTGTTTTTAAAGGTATGTAATGCTGTGATACCACTCTTTGGCCTCTATCTGTGCTTGCATCGTTGTTACTTTTTCATGTGCTGCTGAGATCCTGGTTTGTGAAAAAGGTTATGGTGGCACAAGTGGCAAATGATTTAGCTCTGAAAATTGTCTAGATTTGAACTACCTGCAATTGGAAAAAGAAAATTAAAATTCTGCCTGTGTCAAAATTGGCTGTGTGTTCAAAGCTGTCCAGGCAGTGGGAGATGAGGTTTTAGCACTTTTCTGAGTAAAAGTGTTGGAGGATCATATGAGCCTAAATTAAAATTTGCAAGGACCACTTCCGTTTTTACTATAAAGTAAATCTAAACAGCAACAATCTTCCATTTTTTTTACCTACCTCTCCACAACTTGTTTTATAGAAGCAGTTCTGTTGTCCTCTTTTCTTTCCATGTCGACTTTCTTCTGTTTAATTTCCCTCTTTCAGTTACTTTTAACTTTCTTCTTCCTCTGAATTCCATAGATCTCTGTTCAGTTATCCACTTCCTTCCTTGAATTGCTGTAGAAACTCACCATCAAAGGGCTGTACATTATGAGAGGTTTGCACTTTGCTCCTTTTTCACCTCTTCAAATTTTAGATGCTATTGTATAACAGTGTCTTTCTTTTTTTTAGCAAGCCTGCTCATAGTTCTGTAATTCTTTACATTAATCACTTCTGTCCACCCTTGAAAATAACTTTTGCTGGCTGATTGCTCCCTGCTCAGTTGGCTAAACGTCAGAGTTTCTCCTTTGCTCTAAGGAGAGATTCTTACAGAAATATAGGGTTTGCCTAGCATAATTTCCTGAATGTGCTGCCCTGTTAGAAGTGTGACGTGCTTTAAGTGAATTAAGTATGTTAAATCAAGTTGGATAGCACGCAGAGGTAGGAAGTTAGGTAGATGCAAATCTTGTTATACAGAACAGCAGAAATTGATGTGTCCATTTGGGCTCTGCCGATGAAGCATCATCTGTTACTTGCCTGTACTTGTAACTGGATACGTAGCCAAGGTCTGGTGTCCAGGCCTCTTACGTTGTTAAAGTAATTGAAAATAGCAGCACTTTTCCTTTAGCAAAAGTCATGCTGTATAGTGAGGCACAGGGGTGACTATTAATATGTGAAGCAGAAAGTGTGTAGATTATGGATAGAATCTTGTTTCAAAAGTGAATGTAGGTTTTGGAAGGCATTAGAAATAGGGTGACAGCATGCTGATGTGTGATATTTTAGGTATTTATTTGGTTAGGATAAATTTACTGTTTTCTGAGCTTTTTTTTTTTCAATGAAGGAGCAGTCGTCAAATCAAAGTTACTTTTTGTCTAATGGTGTACTCAATGTTTATTTTTCTTCCTTTTTATTTTTAAATAAATATTCTTACAAGTAGTGCAGTTTCTCACATCATGTAAATTTGCCAAATTTTTATTTAAATGTTGACATTTTAATTCATAATTTGTGCTTTATTTGATCCTTGGCTTGTGTTAGAGAGTTTTTGATATGGCAATTATCATATTTCTAAGATTTCTGGACCTGGCTCAAGGTCAGCTGGCCATTACACTGCCTTCTCTGACGCTCCTTCATTCTTCTGCTTTCACCTTTATTTTTTGTATTTAAATTACTCTTGTTGCTTTGATTGTAACACTAAAATGTATTAAGCCCTGGAGAGCCTAATGACATTAGTAGAGTTATGCAACATCCTTTAAAGGTTTTGGATTTGTTTTCATATTTTAATAAGAGGGAAAAGTGATCTTTCATAGACTGTCGTGATTTAGCTGACAAGACTCTTTTCCCTCTGTGCATCTCAAAGAGGTGTTTCGAATACTGTTTTAATGCATGATGTCTTAAAGTTACCCTGGTACATGTGGAAAATGAGAGTGTCTGGAGAGCTGTGCATGGAGAGCCGTGAACTAATTTTATCCACCAGTTAATGAAATACAATGACTTTTGGCTACAAACAGTCACATACACCTTCAGCTTGTTGCCACTCTCTAGATGAGGTGGTTTAAAAACCCAAACAAACAAACAAACAACAAAACAACCAGTTAGGAGTCACTGAAAAAGAATGGGTTGATACGCAAAGAGCCTTAACTGAGTGATTACTGATAGTATTCCTCTAATACGCGCTACGGTTACAAAAGCAATAAGCTCTGAATGTTAAATATAAGTTATTTTTGTTAAAAAAAACCCCAACTCTATTAAATTCAGTACAAATGAGTTAAGGGAACTAATTTTGTGTTTTATTTTAAAGTTATCACACACTCATAATTAGACACCCTGTCTGCTTATCAATGTGAAATAGCTTTTGTCATTTTTTCTTCAGGTTCTGTAACTTCATAAACCGTTTGCAAAGCCCTTTTCCTGGATCTGTGCAGTGCAAACAACCCGGATTGACACCCCCCTCTATTAATGTTACAGTTCATTAACCTCATTGTTCACATCTTTACACTTTGTTGATTTGAGCAGAATGATTTAAGTATGGCTCAGCAGTCTTATTGTTTTCCCAGTGTCACTTAGATTGTTAAGGGGTTTACATTATTTTCTCATATTTGCTTTCTGTTATTAATTATGGAAAGGGACAGTAATGAGGAACATAGGCAGCTGTTCTGTACTAGTAACCCCAGTTAAGCCTGGAAGAGTGGGTATGCATGGAAAGGAAGCATGTTTTAATTTAATGCATTTTGTATGTGACTTCTGAGCACTGTCTGGAAGGTCTGTATAAGGTTGTAATATAGATAGTAGCTTAGTTTCAGAGCTGTGTTTTTATTTGTGCCTTTAGTAGCACTCACTGGCTGTATTTTTTAAGGTAGGGCTCCGTAATAGCTTTGCCTCATAGTGTTCTGTTCAGCAAACAAGCAAAATCAGTCTCAGTAGCTCTGCTAGTGCATTAGTGGTAAAGAAAAGTGGAGGTTGTGAGAGGAGCTCTTAAGTACCTATTAGCTGGCTGCTAATTGTAGATGAATTTCACTAGGAAGTGCATCGTTTGCTATTGATTTCCTGGCATGTTTGAGCAGCTTTCAGTATTATACTATATGTATTGTGTTAAAGACTAAATATAATAAGACAGTTATGCATGTGAATTGAAGGAAAATAGGCTTTTTCTTAAATCTTGGTGTTGAAGTATTTAAAATGTTTCTTCTTTTTAGAAAAAAACCCTGTCATTTTGTGTTATGCTTTAGTGATGTCTTCTTGAGCTAGAAGCCACTGAGGAAATGAGATTACTGTTTTATGAAATTTCTAAAGACATTGCTTTGACCTTTGATATCCTTTTTCGATCTTTTGCTTTGCAGCTCCTCATCAGCGTCTGGAACCTGTGACTCTGCCAGGGATCGTCTCATTTGTGCTTAGTTTGTTATGTGGGGCTTTGAATTTAATTCGTGGCTTTCATGCCATAGAAAGTCTTCTCCAGGTATTGTACATATTTATGAATTTAAGAGTTATGCTTCATAGCAATCATAATACCACCTTAGAAGATGCTTGTTATATGAACTAAGTCCTGCCAGTTTTATTTTCAGAAATATTGTTTGTGAGGTCAGACCTCTCTTTATGAAACATCTATTGTTTGTCATCTGTGCATCCTGCTTGAGTGCGATGCATCATTCATTGAGGCTGAGAGTTTCCAAAGCAGTAGGAGGTGGGTGGCCAACTCCTTCCCTAGGTACCTTGGTAGCAGTGAGTATGTGAACATAATGTTCTGTTTTATAAATTTATGCCAGGGTATGAGACATTTAATTTTAATAGATGTTATTTAAAAACACTTGAGAAAAATTATGAACAGCTTTGAAAATCTGGCCAGTTTTTTTGAAAGGTCCACACAGCAGGGATCTTTAAAGAGGTTTTGTAAAATTGTATTTTTAGAAACCTTTTGTTTGTTTGTTTTAAATAAACCTTCTTAAGTAGGATGCTTATTTCTCTTTGTGTGCTGAAAGGATCAATCTAATGGAAACTGTTCAGTGATTTCTTCCAAATCCCCCCTAAAAAA
Organism: Nesoenas mayeri; assembly: GCF_963082525.1. Classification (NCBI taxonomy): domain Eukaryota; kingdom Metazoa; phylum Chordata; class Aves; order Columbiformes; family Columbidae; genus Nesoenas; species Nesoenas mayeri. The sequence goes on from NC_137545.1 coordinate 32,814,944, forward strand.
TAACACACCTCCCCCTGCAAACAACCTCTCCAACAAACACTTATTTCCTTTTTTCAACTTTCTGCTTTGACCCTTCTTAGAGCCGTTTAGTTTCTTTCTATTCTGTTTCTTGTGCTAGTTGTATATGGGCTTTCTAGGGAAGTGAGGTAAAGAAGATGACCTGTGATCCAGTTGACTTAGATAATTATTGATATAGGTAAAGATTTAATAAAGCAGTTGTGTTTGAGGTCTCGACATTTCCTGAAGGATATCGAATACATGAACAGGGTTAATGAAAGTGTTACATACTTGGTCCTTCTTTTGAGTTGTTTTGGTTTATTTTTCAAGGAAAAAGCAAGAATGAAACAGTGAACATACATCACTACCTCATCACTCGTTAGATTTTTCTGTTATGCCAAGTTCTCTCAGTCTGAACATGGTCTGAGCAGAAACAAGTTGTAGTTCCAAATGGACCACTTTTGTCTCAAAATTATACTGGCTTTCAAGGAAGAACATTTGCATGAGTACCCATTGTTTTCCTAGGAAAGCTTTTGATTGTCACAGATGCTTGTTTGAAATGCAGTTAGAATAATCACCGAGCATGTAAATTTATTCTGCTCAGCTCTATAGAAACTATACCAACCCCTTTGAATAAGTTAGAAGGAATTTTTTTTTAACACACAGTAGGAAGATCTATCACTTCGAGTATTTTTTCTGTCTTTTCCTTCAAGAAAACTTAATTTTCCAATAATCTCTCTGATAAATGGATGTTTGTGTCCCTGCTCTGAAGGCAGAGCTCCCTGCTGCCTTCTCTGTGTAGAATTTTACCACACCCTAGTGGCCAGTTTCCAGCTTTTCCTTTTTTCTCGTTTCCATTTTGTGAAGCTGGAGGAAGGCACTGATCTACAACATTGATATGAAAGGTACTTACCAGTGTTTAGACTTGAATTTTTAAAGGCACCTGGAGAAGGTAAATATCCAGTGTTAGAGCTGGACTTCCCTTAAAGCTTTGGAAAAATCTCAGCATTAGTTGTGAGTTGTGAACAAACATTTTGTCAGGTTCCAAATCACAGTGGTTTGGTTTTGTTTTTTTTTCCCCAGATGTATAATTAAAGCAATTATTAGTGCTTAGTCTTCTGGTTTAGTGTAGTATAGGAAATGTTGTAAATCTCTATGTGAGGTGATTTTAACATACTGCAACATTGTGAAAGTTATTAATTATTGTAAAATACCAGATATTAACAGTGTAAAACATGGCTTTCTGTTTTATTTTCCCAGAATGAAGGTGAAGATTTCAGCTACGTTATTGCATTTTTTCTTGGAACAGCAGCCTGTTTGTACCAGGTATATTCTTTTGCTTACATAGTTCACCAGAGTTTAGAAACATTACCCAGTCATAAATGTCATCATGTTTTCTTAAATGTCACAGATACTTGGATGGGGTGATTATAAAAATAATTTCTGCTGTTTTATTTCGTTGTTCATAAACCATCATACAGCAGGTTGGTACAAAGAGCTGCTGTTTGCTGGCATTTTTCTCCAGTTAGTTGATGAAGAGAGTTGGTGTACTTTTCTGTCTGGAGCTTACAATTTATCTCTGAAGTCAGCAGCAGCGCAGGTTATGTCAATTTCCTTAAAATAGTAGTTTAATAGTTTGAGTAAACTTAACCATCTGAACAAATGCCTTATTACTGCTTCTTTCCTTTGGGAAAACCTGAAGTAAATACACTAATACCTGGGCACTACACCCCAATATTTTCCTCACTTCGTACATTATTGTGCACCTCTTTCCTTTTCAAACCTTTCAGCCACTTTCCACTATGTCTGTTATTTCACGTTACATTTCATGTCTGTTGGTTTTCTATTTCTGCATCTGAATTTGACTTTTCTCTATAGTTTGTAGCAAGGTATTCTGGTGCCCATTGGCATTTGTCATTCAGTGGCACTGCTGTTACATTTAGCTGTGACTGTCAGGTCTGTCATGCTCAACTGCTGTTGTTTATGATTATTTTGACTTTTAATCTCCTGCACTTGTGGACTTTGCAGTTTCTACTTGTGTGTGCTGATATTTAGTACAGTGTCAGACCATAAAATAAAATGTCTCAGGATTTTCCTTTTCTATCAGCCTATCAGCCAGCCTTTTGTCCAAGTTACCTACAATCTCCATTCTCTGTAATTTATACATAGCAAAATGTCACAGTACAACTTGTGTTCTTCATTACTTGTTGACTTTTCATCAGCTTCTGCCTTAAATAATTCCTCAGATTGCTGTTAATTTTCTATGCCAATAATCTCTTCCATATCAGATAAGGGTGGAGCTCCTCCATTCTTCTTTTGTGTGTGTGTGAAAAATACACATTCTTCCCTACTCTCCCAAATTAGAAAACTTATTCTTTGCAAAGTATTCATCTGTGCATTTTGGCATAAGGACATATGTCATTCCCCCACTGTCTGACTTGAATAGAGCTATTTTTAAAAAATAATACATACAGCTTGGAATGTAGGCTTTCTCTTGGTATTTAAAAGTTACCTGTTGAGACTCATGTTCTGCACCCCCTGCTGTCATTCCTACAATACGTAATTGGTCACCTTTCAGAACTCAGAGGGCTGTCGGTTCTCTGGCATGTTCTACTGTTCTTTTGCCACAATTAGGAGTTTGGGAGATTAATTCTGTGTTACATGACAGCATGTTTCATTATCATTCACCCACAAGGCATCCATGATGCTATATTGTCTTGTTCAGTTAATAACAACCTAGCAGTGTGTTTCTAGTTTCCAATAATGTTTGTAGCCTAGGTGTGCAGGCAAAGAATGGGACTTAGATGGAATATGATGTTCAGGCCTGCTGACATGTCTGGTGTTCCTCCTTGTTTTCTTGGCACTTCTGAAGAAGAAATGTACAGAAGTAAGAGCTGTCTCAGTTGTACTTGAACTGCAAAGCGTCAGGAGCTGAATCTTCAGTGATCTCTTGACTTTTATTACCAAAAAAATTACAAAAAGAAAAAAAAAATAAAAATAAATATCTTCTCTGAAGTAGCACAGAGCAGCCTTCTACATAAAAAATTATGCTCAGTAATTGCCAGGCTAACACTTTAATGTAAAAAAACCCCCAAACCCCAGGAATTTTGTAACAGCACTTGATGCAGTAAGGTGTTAAAACCACAGAGTTTTGGCCTTTTGATTGGTGCTCTGTTTGGTAAGTGACATATCAGCTAGTATCTTAAACCTAGACTCATGGAAAAATAAGCTTAAAAATTAATTTAAAACAGATATTCAATGAAATTCACAGTCGTTCATCATGTTGCGGTAACACTTTTAAAACTTCCATAGTATTTTTGGTCTCTCAACCCTTCGCATTTATTAATCATTTTGATGAAGCGTATCCCGACTCTTATGTTGATCTTGGAAGCAGTTACAATTCTTCGTATGTTGTCAGTGGAGGCGACAACACTAGGAAATTATCTGAATTCTTATTGCTGAGGTACTAGTATCAACTAATTGCTTTTTTAGCTATGATTTGTAAAACTGGCAGTACAAGTAGGTTGCATTTGCTCTGCTCAAAGTGGCTAAGCAGGTTCAGAGGAATTCCATCTGGATTCTGAAACACGCAGATTACTTATCTCTAGTTTTACTTTGCTTTGGTGGAAGGACATACAAACGTTACTGATACTGTCAGTACTCAGATTTGACGATATTTAGATATGCAGAAATTCCAAGTAGTTCAGTTAATCTCAGCCACAGGTACAGTGGAAATGCATGCAAGTGGTTGAGTTTAAAATAGAATATAAAGTAACCTCGATCAATGGCGTTGTTTGGTTGCAAATATACAATGCTTTGGCCCTTTTTTGAGCAACATGAAAAAAATACAGGTGAAGTTTCTCTAACTGAGAAAACGTGGCAAATGCCCATGAAAAACAGAAGTGACACTTAGATAATCTGATGATGGATGCTGTTAAAAATCTGTGTGAGCATGGTTACATATCCACTGGGAACAGGTTTGGAATACAAAGTAGGCCCAAGTGATGTTATCTATCTTGAAGCACAGCAACAACTTTCTTCAGCAGACAGAAATGGCTAGAATGTGGGGGTGAGGAAAACTATTGTCTTTTTTGTAGAGGTCAGGGAAGAATAGTGGAAGTGAAATAATGTCTACGTAAGAGCTGTGTCCTTTTAGAGACGCAAGCTGAGGCAGGAGACTTGAACAGATTTCCAGCTGCAGTAGGAAAAAGGCAGAGCAGGGAACCGTGTGCAGTCCTCACATTCTGTGTTACACCACAACCTGCAGAACGTGACCTTAAGCCATGGTAGAATGACAGTAGAGTTGTGTATTTCTCTCCAAATGCGATCCATCTTGCAGCAGCTGAAGAAGAGCAGTGAGTGTTAGTGATCCTCCCCATATCTGCCAGTTAATTCTCTGCACTGGCCCAGCAGGGCGCTGGATGAGTGTCTGGGGGATGCCGAGGATTCCACTGCAGGTCCCTGCTGTTCTCCCTCTCCTTCCCAGTGCTTCACCTGGACCAGACTTCACACCAGCTTTTGTTTGTTCTCCATTGCTTGGGTAGAACAGAGTGTATTCTGACCAGAGATTGCCAGGAACATCCATTTTCTTTTCTCTTGGGCCACTCATTATGGCAGGTTGTAATCAATTATGGTGAGATAATTGTTCTCAAAGAGGGTTTAATGGCAGCAAAATGTAACATTGTATTGCTGTCAAGTGCTTTTCGCTCTTCTGCTAAGTTGATACTGTCCTTACATGTTTGATTTAGATTTTACTTGTTTGGGGTTTGTAAGTTCTCTATGACCAGATAGTGTTTCTTCAGTGGAAGTTGTTTTCCATGCCGTAATCTGGTTTCGTTATTTTCTTCCTGACAGTGTTACCTGTTTGTATACTACACGGGCTGGAGGAATGCCAAATCCTTCCTGAATTTTGGGTTAATTTGCCTGTGTAACATGTATCTGTATGAACTGCGCAACCTGTGGCAGCTCTTCTTTCACGTGACTGTGGGAGCATTTTCTACCTTACAAATTCGACTGCGACAACCACAGGGCAAGTCCCCTGATTACAATGTCTGACAAGTCCTGGAACGTTTAGCAGCGGTCTTGTTCCAACAGTTACCCACTCTCAGGAATGTAAAGCTGTTCTCCAAAAGAAGAAGCTGTCTGGTCTGGATGGGGCTTTTTGGGTTTTTTGTGTTCTCTCTCCCCCCCCCCATTTTTTTTTTTTTTAAATAAAGCAATGTAAGATGCCTATGGACATTTTTCGCTTAATGGTTAACTTTTTTCTTTTTTAAAGAACTGAGGACACACAAGAATCCGGGACTAGAGGCGGAAAATGGATCATATCCATGCAGTGAAATGTATGTAGGGACATCAAGACTGGGGAATTTGACCGGTGGCACAAAAAAGCTTCATTTGAAAGTATGGAAGGAATGTACAGAATAAGTCTTCTGCATATCATGCAAGCTCTTCACTTCCAAAATCAGTTTTGCCTTTGTGAGGCAGTAGGGGATAGGCTAAATAAATAATAACAATAATAATAATAATAATGCTGTTGCATATTAGCAAAGTAGATTTGGAACATGTAAGATGTTAAATTTTGGAATGTTTGTTTCACGTTGACAGATATGTGAATGTTTTCTTAATTAAAATGTAACCTGGAAACTCTGTTTCTGGGGATCACCTTTATGTCACCTGTGGCACTCTGTCTAGTGCTATAAATACTTCAACATTTTTCCTTTATTGTTTCCTTTTAATTATCCTTTGAAAGTGATCTATGTGGACAGGTTTTCTTTTTAGTAATTACTGAGAAGGTCCTGCCACTTCACCCAGGATTTGTGCGCGCTTCCTCTGTTTGAACTCTGCAAAGCCTGAAAGGAAACGGATTGGTGAGTAGATGGAGTGACTTGTACTTGTTGGTCTGTTGTTCCTTTTATATACTTTTAGAAATGGATGAATAAATAGTTCAAACCTGAGATAAACAACTGGTGACAGGAAAATAATAAATCAGTCTGACCCGCTTGAAGATTAAAAGACCAGGGATTTTGTTTATTCATGTGGTGTTATGGGTTCTGTGTTTCTGTGCTGGGATAGAACCTCCTTGATCTAGATTTGTGTTCGAGAGAACCATCGTATACTCCTGACGTTGTGGATCAATGAGCAAACCCCAAACACTTAGAAACTAGAATAGCAGCCATATAGTACCACCAGCAGTGACACCGTTTTTTTTACAATTATCTGACAGTTATTTATGATAGTTCGTATTGTACAAATAGATAGATATAGATAGATTTTTATATGTGACCTGGAATAATGTTAAGGGTTCACTGAAATGCTGGGGAAAAATCAAGGGGAGAAAAAAGCAAACTTTGGTGGCAGGGAGGTTGCCATGCTGCTTGTGTTGTTGGATTTGGGGCCTGGCAGAGCTTTGCTGTGCTATGAAGAGTTGCTGCAGGCAAATGTCTTTGGACACTTCATACCAAAATGTTATGTGTTTTGGTAAGTTATTTAGTGTCAGATTATGACCAAGAAGAAAGGAGCTGGATACTTTCTTTTCTTTTAAATAGATGATCTTAGTCAAGAAAATTACACTTGATAGAATCAAGAAGAATTGGACAATGAAATTGTAATCCAGAGTGATCAGGAGCAGTATGTGTTGTGTTCATGGTGTGTTTCTCACAGTGATGTCTGAGATCCAGACCTTGGAAGTCCCTTGTTGTGCAGCTGCAAAGGTTGGTGTTAGGAGGTGATGTGCTTTGCAGTTCATTCTCTTCCCTCCCCAAGTTGAGACAGAGAAGAATGTATTCATGAACGTGCTCTGCTTTGGTTTTGGCAATATAGACAATGGGCAAAAGATAAACAAGAGGACTGGATTGAAGCATACAAGAATTTTGGGAAATGTTTACACTATGAATACTTTAAAATCCAGAAGAATAGAACACAGTCTTTGTTTAGCACTGAGCAGTTTGCTTGTGTTAGGGTTCAATGCACCTTTCTGAACTCTAGACACCTGAAAAGATGAAAAGCAGTCCCTGAGCAGTTCAAGTCAGTGGTTGAAAAATGTAGCTATTAATGTTTTAAATATGAAAACAGGTTTTATCTTGTGCAAAGAATCTAGAAGAGTCATTATACCTATATTTTCACTTCAGCTCCATTGATAGGCAGGGAAGCTATTATGATTGCCCAAAGTACTGTCCAGTTTTTAACACAGGCTGTCATGCACAGGAAGAATTTTCTGTTGCATCATTTCTTCAGTTTAGATGTTGGCAGAGAATCTTGTTTTCTCTGTGACTCCTTCTCTTCCTTCTATTCCTAAAGACGCATTTTTAAGGAATGAAAACTTCCTTTGTCATAGCATCTGGAACGATTATTCCATTCCAGTTATGCTGGTGTTAAAGTAATTGCTGATGAGCAGGTGTAAGGAACAAATGCAACTCTCAGTGTAGTAGAAGACAGTTGGGATTGTGTTTGTCTGCTTTTGATAATAATAAACCCATTTCACAATGAAAAGTTAATTAGCATGATTGTTCCTTATTGCCTGATATTAGAAGGTGCTGAAAACATGGGTTTTGAACATACTACTTTTGTTTTACTATAATATTAGAACTTGCTGAAATTTTGTGTGAGTTGAGAAAGAAGATACTCTAGGCCAAGCTGAAAGTCAAAATTTACTGAAACTTCCCAGGATTTCCCATTTGCTTATACAAACTCAGCATTCAGAGAAGTAGTAGGTGCTTTCCTGCTGATTTTACCAGATACTTGAGTTATTGAATGTAGGAAAGACGGCTGCTCTCTTGAACATCATGTGTTATTTTAGTTTGAATTGCACAGGGCCATTCATAGTTGGTTGATTTTGCTGTGGGATTTAGTAGAAGCAGAGCTCAGTTCATGCTGTGTTTATAAAGTAAGCCCACTTTAAGTTTTGAATGGGACCATCCAGCACCCACAATACCATATTTTTATTTAAATACAGTGGTGTTGTTTACATTCACTTTCCAGGAGCGATGGCCAAGAGTTTGACCACAAGGTGTATTTAATACTATTTGAGGTTTAGTTACCTCAGAGTCCCCTATTTGCGCTTATAGAGATTTAATAATGTTCTTCCTTGTATATTTTTGTTTTAATATCTGAGGTTTTTCATAGTGATCTGCTCTCTTGTATTCAGTGTCTCAGCCAATAGGTGGGGATAAGAACTTGTCTCATTTATGAATTGTCAAGATTTTGCTAAGAAATAACTTCTCAGACCCTGGCAGATGTGTAGCCCCCTTTGTTCACAGTGCTTCGTGGCAGACTGATGCACATGTGTGTGCTTAGATGTATAAGAACGTATCTAGACAGAGAGAGAGCTGTAGAAAAGAATGCAGCCTTGTACAGGGGAATATATGCATGTATTACTTGGATTGATTTTTAGCTGTATTGGAACTAGCAGAGAACTAGAAGATGATAGAAACATTTTCTTTGCAGACACAGTGATTATGTGACATTCACTGTGGATTCTTTAATAAATTGATAGTCACTTTATCAAAGGACTAAGGAACATCTGTTTAGGGATATTACCTTTCAGGCTCCTGCCTTTCGTTCCACGTTTCCCTTGCCAGTGCTGTGATATGATTGTTTTTACTTTCATGGTTTATATTGGAAACAAGCAGGCCATTAACATTTGCAGGCACTAAACACATGCTATTTGGATTAGCTTTTTACCAGCATAAGTAGCATTCTAGTTATGTGTTATGGCTTGCAAAAATCCACGCTTTCTGAGCGGTGTTAATGTGAAGGGATGTATTCCAGGAGGGTTTTTTTCCCTGGCTGGAGGTGAGTGGTGCGAAGGGTGGCAGCGGGGAGGCTGCGTCAATGGCACTTGCAGTCCTGTGTTGATGAGAGTTCAGCTGAGTTCTCACTGGAGTCTGAGGAAGCCTGGAGCATCCAGCTGCCTGGGCAGTTCCAGTCATAGCTGGTCAAATATTCCAGGTACCCCTTGGCTTTGGTAAGGCCAAATGATCTCCCGGTGTCTGTACCAGTTTACTTAACAGAATTGTGGTTCATCAGTTTTATTGTTCAAATTGTTTGCTAATGAACTTAACAGAGCACTTTTATCAAGCAGTACACCTTCATTTGCTATATCTGGCTTTACAGAGCAACAGAATAGTTGTTCAGATCTCTTGGAACATTTATGGAGTGTTTGTTTTCCCGAGTAATGTTTGTTTCCTCCTGAGGCAGGTAGATGACAACCACATCTGCAGAAAGGGTGAGGTGGGTTGAGCGGGGGCTGCACAAGCACTCTATGGGTGCCCAGCTCCCATATAGCATGCAAAGCTCTGACCTGTCTCTCTGGCTCAGGTTGCTCCAGGCGCAGGGGAGCGACACCAGGATTAGCCCATTGACTTGTATGCTGAGTGGAGTCTAAGAACATGTGCCAGTTGTCAAGCAGAGTGCAAGGCGTGAAAGCAAATGAGAACGTGCCATTGTCTTAGTGGCACAGCAGGGTTGCTGGTAACAAGTTTATCCTGGGGTTTGGTGGGACTGAGGGCATGTGATGCCACATTAGGTAAAGGAACAGAATAACATGATTTGGCTGCCACAGAAGAGGTTTTTCATGGCTCCTGCTGCAATGTGGGCTGCACCACACAAGTTGTTTGCCATTAGGTGGGGCGGTCACCTCGCTGGAGACTTCCAAGGGTGCACTCATAGTGAGGAGACACAGGGGTCTTGTTCTGCCGTGCTGTCTGCTGTGCTGCCGGGAGTTGTGAGGGCTGGGTGGTGACACATACCAGGGATGATTATTTTTTTTGCCTATCTATAAATTGCATTTGACAGTTCGTGTATAATCAGATACTTTGGAAGGAGTGTCTGCCTTTAGGTTGTGAAGCGCTCCCCTCCCTGTGAGGGAGGAGGTTTTGTGCAGGTATTGATTTCTCAGCCCAGTCCTGTGTGCTACTTGGGAGCAGTTGTAACATCGCCTGGCGAAGCTGTGTAAGTTTGTTTCCAGTAGATGGCAATAGTTATTTACGTCTGAAATCCTGGGTGTAAAGATCTCTGGGGCCAGGTGCTTCCATGTGAAGCTCGCTCTCTAGCTGTTCTTCTAGGGGGTTTTTGATTCAAATGGTGCATGTGCTGTGCTGTGTGATCATCACCACTGAGCTCTCACCGTGCTGCCGTCATGCCCACGCAGTGCCCGCTGCTGGCACCAGCGCTGCAGCAAAGCGCCGGGGGAGCAGGACAGGCAGGGACGAGGAGCCACTCGGGGACAGAATTGAAAATGAATCTGCCTGCTTTTCAGAGTCAGCTGCCTGGCTGCCCGATGCAGAAATGTGCCGCTGCTGCTGTCCCCCAGCCCGCCTGCAAGTCAGTGTTCTAAGCCCTGGTCCCTGTCCTGCCCAGGTTCTTCTGGCTCCTTCAATTGAAATGCCTGTGGCAGAGGGTAAAGGGAATGGAAACTGAGATGTTTGTTGTTCTTTTTTTTTAGCTTAAAACAGCTGAACTGCCCCTTTTCAGGCTGCATCCCAAGCTGTCTCACCCCACCAGCCCCCAGACTGCCCTGAGGAGCAGTCAGGGTGCTTAAATATTTACCTCTGGCAAAGCTTTTGGCCAGGTGTTTGTCCATGGATGTTGCGAAATGCATGGACAGCAAGGCTGGGGATATTGGCAGTGCAGGACACACAGGTAAGGAATTTGGTGCATGTCAAATGTATAATTTTATTATGTGCAGGCAGATGACTGATGTAGCCAGCCTTGTGTTGAGGGAAAGTGGCTAAATGCCATAAAATTCATCAAAATGCTTTCTGTATGGGAAAAAGGTGCATTTAAGGGAAATAGTTCAGCCAGTTAGTGTGTACAGCAAATTAAATGAGAGGGCATGGCCTTGGAGGCTACTGGTTTATCGCCCCCTGGGAATAACCTTCTCCAGATGATAGATAATTTCAAAAACCACCTACCTTGCTGTTTGTGTGATTATGTAGAACATCTAAAGTCTTAAATGGTTCTTCCTCCTCTCTCTTAAACACCAGAGCTTTAAGTACTTAATGGTTTGGGGTTTTTTACTGCAGCACTCTGTTCTCAGTACCCTTACAAAAATCCGTCCTACCAAATACCAGAGTCTAAAAGTCATTTAGTTAATAGTTGTCTGTGTAATTTCTCCTGAACTAAAAAAAGTTTAAAGCTGGAGCTTTTTGTTTGTCAGTTACACTTCAGGCTTCTGTGAATTGGTGTAACTATACATAGCATTTACTTTTACCTGTGAACACTGAAAATGTTGCATTCATTGGCCAACCCTGCTGCCTCCTGCCACGTGTCCTTGAGAGGACAAGTACTGAGGTACCTGCGGAATTGTTTGGCAAAGGTACTTTTTTGTTTTTAAAAAAGTGTATTTTAAATAGTATAGAAACAAATATTAGTATTTTTTTTAGCTCTTCATTTTTACCAATACATTTAACCCCAGTGCCACAAAGAGGCTTTGTCAGCTCTCCTGAGACCAACATTTCAAGGCAAGTGGATGCAGAAGAGGGACCCAGAGGATGTCACTGTGCAAACGAGGCCTCGAGGATCCGTAACTGAGGACTGTGTAGTGCCGGGGTGGTCCCAATGGCCACCCATCCATCCACCCAGTGCTAGTCAAGACTTAGATGTTTCTATGTGCAAACTCAGTATCCCCTACATGACTTAGGCCTGATCTCTTCACTAGCCAGAGGCAGCTAAAATAAAACAGAGACACTTTACCAGTGAAACAGTGTTTAATATAGTTAAATTACTTAAATAGATTTCAATTTCCATGGGAAATCATAACTGTATCCATTTTTGCAAGATCCAGAGTAGAGTGTGTGAATACCCCTTGAAATGATCATGACACACTGTCAACAATCACAGCTAGAGATACTGGGGACTTGAAATTTCATTAACAACACAACTTCATAAGATGAATCAAAAGTTAAGAGGACTGCAGACTTTCATAAAGCAGAAAGCAAACCCAAAAAAACCGAGTGGATGGCATGGAGGTAATGAAACTTGGTGAAGGGGTAAAATGGATGGAAGGTGGAGGAGGGGGAGAAAGGTGCAACAGTGTGATGCAACTTAAATACTTTGCAAACCAGGAAAGATGTAGAGGAGCAAAAGTATAGTACAAGGGCAGACTTGGCAGTTTTACAGAAGTCAATATACTATACTTTTCAGAGATGTTTCCTAGTGGAAGGAGGAAGGAAAGGGGCGATGCCATTTAAGCTCACGTTTAAATGGCTTAATGCTTGGGTTATGCTTAGCAATAAGGCAAATTAATTAAGACAGGCCCATGGATTATCACTTATTCTCATTGTTGAGCAGGAAAAAATAACTCACCACCGCCATAGTGCAATCATTAAGCTGTTAATACTACAATAATTCTGCCCTGAGAAGAGTGAAAAGAACTTTATTAAATGTCAAGAGTGGAGTCATTTTTAGTGCTAGCCAAATTCAATATCAAAACTCTTCCCTCATAGAATATAAAAAATATAGCTTTTTTTAAAATTCTATTTTTCTTTAATAAAATATTGAGGGATTTTTCTTTAATAGTTAAAAAAGGTACATAAATGATAACAGTGAACCATTCATAAACCCCCCACTAGTGATAAAGATGTCAAACACAATGTCAATGGCACTGAAGTTTAAGGTCGACCACCTAAGATTCACATTTGCCATCATAAGTATGTTTTTTTTTTGAAGATCAGCTAATTCCTGAAAATTGAAAATCTGAGACAGTTTATGTAAGTGCCAACTACAGGAAAGTCAACTTGATGCTGCAGTAGATGGTTCCTTGTAATGTCAAATGGCAGTACAGTATCAGACACCTCTCATACCAGCAGGATTCTATTAACACCATCTATGAAAAATCATTGTTTTAGAGAAAAGTTCAAATGAGTTTATGTTTGGGTTTTTTTTTTTCCCCCCTCTTCTCATAAGAGCTCCTGTTACAGTTAGAAGATTTGCTTAAAGCACATTGTAACATGTTCAACTGATACCGTCTCAGTAGCTAAAACCCAAAGGTCCCGTTTCCATTTGTTAAGCCGCCACCCTCTGCGTGAATGCTGCATGGAGCAACCGCGGCACTACCGTGCTTTGTTTTTTCCTCTTCTTTGGGGTTGTAGATTTTCTGGATTTTCATTTTTAAATGCATCTGATTCAGCCTGGAAACTCAACTCACCTGTTTGTTGTCGGTTGATTGTATAATGATAATCTGAAAACTGCCAAGTCTGTGTTCAGAGTATTATGCACAAAAAAATTACACAAAAGTCTACAGGTTATTTACAACTCCCACCACACCTTGGTGTGGACAGCCTGCCACCTCATTTATATATAATTTACAAAATATAGAATTTGGTATATCTGTTAGATCTCCATGTTTTCAATATTACAAAGTAAAAAATAAACCAAAACACGACAAATTTCAGGGGAGTTCCCCCCACAAAGTGTCTCTTGTTTACATCGAGTCTTTCCTATGTAAACTGATATATACCAAAGGAGAGCACAGAAGACTTCTTAATAAATAGGGTTGTAGAGCCATCTTCCTTTCAGCAGATGTGGCAGCCCCACTGAGCAGAGCAGTCATTTAGCCACGCAGAAGAAGGGAAAAGAGGGGGCCAGGCCTAGAATGTCCTTTCAGGCTGAAACGTTATCAATACCCTCAGAAAAGGCCTTTTTGTGTGCTGCAACAGTGGGTGTCAAGTTTGAAAGCCCATTCAAAACAGCTAATAAAAACACAGTGGTACACTTCAAATAGCTGGCAGTATGGGATGGAAACATTATGGGAGTGCAAATCCATTCCAAAATGATGCTTTGTAGTGAATCATACATTCCTTCAACCAAGTAAATGTTGTGTTGCGTCAATAAATACTTAAATAGCTTCTTATATCATCCTGTGGTAGCAGCCTTTTTTATAAATCCCAAATTCATGTCTTTTCTGTGGACTCTGTAGTACACATCTTTGGTCGATTCAGCACTCAGCCAGGAACAACTCCGAGGTGGATTCTTTCGATTGCCTTTCATGATGGTTGGCCAAAGAGTTTGCTGATACCAGCTCTAGAGTCACGCTGTGAAGTTTCAGCTGTGCTGCATGTTCAGCTTCACTGCCAAAATGTGATTCTTCCCAGATTCACAATCGTGTAACGCAAACTCCATCTTTGAGTGACGCTGCGGTTGGTGCTAACTGATTGGGGGCCCTTCATTTAGAAAGTAGGTGGTCATTTCTCCTTTGCCTTTGACCTTAATGATGCCTCGATATTCCAGCTTATAGTTGTTGGCTGCTAAAACCTGGTACATGTCTGTGGTTACCTGCAGAATTAAACTAGAGTAAGCATATGCTTGTCATGCCTCCACACAGTCTTTTCATTCACATTTGGAGTAATCCACAGACAAAACTAAAGCAGGATCAGCTGGTTTATTTCTAAGTCATCATTCGCATACCGATCACTAAAAGCTGGGCACTAGTTGCAGAACACACACAGTCTTTAGAAACGGAGAATCCAGAAGTCATGCGCGGTACACAATTGGGGCTGAACCACATTTTTCAAAGTGGTCACAGGAGAAAAAAAGAACTAGTCACCTTTAAAAACCTGCACCTGGCAGTTCAAGGTACTCAGATGTGTTCATTATATCACCAGCATGGGGGTTGGAAAACTGGTTAAAATAATTTAGAAGTCCTTGCAAAAGGCTAGAAAAATCACACCGTGGATCTGTAATTTAAAGCAGTTATTCAGGGCTTTGTTTTTATGGAGTAGAAGGTAGCTGGCAATGAAAAAGACCAAATAAATGGAATAACCTAGCTAGCATCCAAATTCTCTGGACAGATGCCATCATTAAAAAAGAATAATCATTTGTACTGCAGAATAACAGACGTTTAAAGACCAGGTTTCCTGAGGTATTCATTTACTTCAAATATTTTCTCTCCCTTTTTCAGATGGCTTTAAATATTGTCACTTCTGGCTTCCTATTGCTGTAACATTGCTCTGCTGAGTTGCTTAACTAAAACAAAAATTGTTCACAGGTTGTCTTGTAGGAAAGTTTAAAGGGTGTTTGATAAATATTGATCCAGTTGACTGACAGCTTAATGGGAAAGAAACAGCACGGCTTCCCCTCTTGGATTTCACACGGTTACACTATTTTTACATCCCTTTAGTACTTTCCCAAGGAACAACAATCTGCTACTGTGGACAATGGCTCAGCAGAAGCAGGACAGGGGCATCAAATCACTGGAAAGGTCACCGGCTGAAGGCCAAGAAGATGTTTGATTACAAGACAGTTTCCATTAAACCTTTAACTGTCCTTTAGTTATACAATCCCATCCCGCTGATGCCTGGATCCTTGCTGTCATCATGTGTATGGCATTGCAAACGGGGAAGTGAATTACAACAATACATATCTGAATTGAGCCCTTGGAAAATAAAAAAGCCTACAGTTGCAGAGCGCCGAACAGCGCAGCCGGCGGAACGAGTGAGAGAGCATCACAGCAGGACAGTGCTCACAGCCCCGTGGGGCACCCCGGGCTGGAAACAGCCCAAGAATTCCACCTAGAACCACACTGCAAGTTTTTGAGCTAAGGTTGCAGAAGCGGTCAAAATTAAAAGGCAAAACTTGATGCTACCAGTAGCAATCCCCATTTGGCTTTTCTTTCAGAACTCCATAACTAAATGTACGGCATCAAGGAATAAAATTAAACCAAAATTGCAATTCTATTTAAGTTTCAAAACCTGTAAGTGGCACAGGGCTGGCAATGTAAGTTTTCCAGTGAATTCCTTACCTGAATGCGGTCGGGCACCCCTGTGCTGTCCATCCGGCTGGCTACATTCACCGTGTTGCCCCATATGTCATACTGGGGTTTGCGTGCTCCTATCACCCCAGCTACGACGGGACCAATATTGAGGCCTGGAAGGAGAGGAAAAATCCCACAGTGCTCAGATCCATCAGGTATGAACCACATGAAGCTTGAGGCAAGTTATTTTTCAGACAATAAAAACCATCCTAAGGTTCATTGGTTCTAGCAGTGCTTCACCCTGACATGTAAAGCTACAGCCAAACGATGGGGGAAGAAAGTTTTAAAGAAAAGCCGGCTTCTTTGCTTCATTATGACTGTCTGACTAGCAGCATAGGCTGGATTGGCTCAATCCAGAGCTACTTTCCAGTACCAGAGAACAGGGTAAGGTTTATTTGCCATCTGGCTGCCAGGCAAGCTGTTCGCTTGGCAGTCAGCACACCCAAGGCAGCAGCCCGGTGCCCGTCCAGAACAAACACCACACTTGACATTTCGTATTTTTTCTCCTTCTAGTTTTCTGCCTCTTTTTAGTCCCTGGCTTGAAAGACAATTTAATATACAAGAATGACAGAGCCCAGGACCCCAGGCAGTGTGGGCAGGAAACACATCACAGGCAACAAGAGCTCAGGCTCAAACACCACGTGAGACCGTGCTGTGATAGGAGCTTCTCTGTGCCAACGTTGGTTGCCCAACTGCTCCTAATTCTCCAGGGAGCTTTAGTAATCATGCTGCTGCCCTAACAAAACTTCCCTGATGTTTCAGAGAGGCCAAAGAGGTTATTTTTGTTGTCACCAAATTAACAACATCACTGCACAGCAAAGGAAACACCTATGGTTTTACTCTCCATAAAACCCCCAGGTCCAGAGAGACCAATCCTGTACACACAGAGACATTACCTATCTTCATCTGGAAGTTGTTGAATGAATGTTCATTAATGTGTTTCATTTGGTCCATTAACCTCATGGCAAAATCAGCCAGAGCTTTGATATGTGTCTTCCCTTCCTTGTCGTAAGTGGAATCATTGAGGCCTGATGCAGCCATATACGTGCTGCCGATGGTCTTGATCTTCTCCAGCTGCCGAAATTGGTCTTCACTTATTATCTGTTTCACAAGAGAGCAAAAGATGCAAATGAACCTTGACACATACACAGGGGGAAAAGGGATTGGTTATTTGGAGGAGTGACAAGGGAATAAAAGGGATTTTTTATGTGAGAAAAAAAATATTCAAGACTTCTAGAGCAAGGAGAAATGAACCGTGGCGCAAGGATTCAATAGCCACCGTCCTTCAGAAGTTCAGCAAAGCCCAAATAAACTCGTTGATTCAGTTCACTCTGTCCACCCAGATTTTCTGCGACTTACTTCATCAAAATCAGCAATGATCTCGTTGAGCAGCCTCAGACACTCCACCCCTTCGTTGTTGGCCTCCAGCTCCACGTAAAACTCTGAGAAGTTGCTTATGGAGGCGAACATGACAGCCACGCACTCGCAGGACTGGTAGTAGAGTTCATCATTTCGCCGCTCCTGAGCCAAGAAATGGGCTGCCACGTCCTTTGGTAAAATGTTGTGGAGGAGGCGTCTGTTATAGGCCTGCAGCTCCTCCATTTCTTCTTTCTCTTCAGTGGCCTGGTTTAGGAGGGAGAGACAGTGATGTGAGGGGCGAAGGGATAACCCCCCCACGCATCCCTTGAGCACATGGTGGTAAAGGCACAAGCAATACTTGCAAAACACTTATGACTTTGCTGGCTTTTGAAATGGAACATTTGAAACTGTAAAAAGTTAAACTGAGAAAGACCCTTTAGAAAGTGGTATGTCCAGGCAGAACAAGAAGAACACTTGGCTCTGCCTGGGGAAAAAAATGCTCTGGCCAGCTGAGACCAGACCTAGAACAGGCAAGTTGGCTTATCCCTTCTATTTTTTTACCATTTATAAATGAGGATAACAATGTTTTATCTGCTTCTCACAGAGCTTTAATTAATTAGTGCTTCCTCAGTGCTTCCTCCTCAAACCACTGCGACCTGTTATTAGAATGTCCTGTCATCCAGAAGGCAAAAAAATCTATAAAAAACCTGCAGTCCTGCTTGCTTGAGAATCACATACAATGCCCCAACATCGCTCGTGGGCACAAGCAGTGAAAACATTAACGCTGAATCCAGGGACAGGAGCAAAGCGCGGCATTATCTGTAGTGTGCTGGCTCTGCAGTACTGCTGCCTAGGGGTGAATGAAGGTTGGATGTCAAGCCAGTTCCTGCTGCTTAACAAGAAAGCGAATGAAAATGCAAATGCGAACCTTTCACACACCTGAACACAGCAAACTAAAGCTCCCTGAACTCTGGGAATCAATTCAGCAGTGAATATGAGCTTCTTATATTTACAGGCCGTGTTATATTACACGTTCTTGTGACAGTGACAAACTCAGTTGTCCAAACTCATTAACCTGGATCTTCAAATCTATAACCCTTTATTGTGGGGACCATCCAAGGACCATTTTCAAGGAAACAAGGGGTTTCAGTAAATAACCAGGACGAGCAGCACTAAGTATGCAAAATGGAGCATTACTAGTATGCTCAGTTATATGCCAGATCCAGATTAAATTCAAAAGAACTTCATAACACTCCTCAACTTGATAGTGAATAGCTTCATAGTTTTAACACTGACGACTGTGCATTCCTCCAACACAGCAAATCCCCACTAACCTGGAGTTTCCAGAGGAAATCAAGCCTTGCAGTGGATTCCACTTGCTGGGC
This sequence comes from Nesoenas mayeri, assembly GCF_963082525.1. NCBI lineage: Eukaryota > Metazoa > Chordata > Aves > Columbiformes > Columbidae > Nesoenas > Nesoenas mayeri. Next base: position 32,833,433 of record NC_137545.1, read on the forward strand.
ATGCAAGTACAGCGCCAGGACAAAGACGGTGATGATGACAGGGGTCACAATCTTCAGCGCGACTCTTGTCATCTCTGGAGAGCTGCGGGCCAAGGAAAGAGCGGAATTTCCCCGTTAGTCTCAGCATGGAGGAACACAGCTTGGCCAGACTCCCCAGTTCTCACCTTAAGGCTACCAAACCTCTAGAGAAAAGGCTTTTTTCCTGGCCCCCAAGCATGTGTTGGTAAAGGGACAAACAATGTCTGCAAAAAGCTGAGGACTTCGGGTCATAGGTGCTGGTTTCTAAAGCAGGACTTTGAAATTGGAAATTTAAGCCAACTTCTTAAAAAGGGGTAAAATCAATATAAAAGCCATTTTTACAGAGTGCTCAGCCACTGCTGTGCTTGTCAAAATCAAAATGCTGACAGCTCTTCAGATTGTATTCGCTGTGTCTCCTGCACTGGCTTCCCCAGCATCTCAGTCTGGAACTGTTCTATACTTACTGCGTCTCTAATTAGTCACTTCTTAATGGCCTTTGTTTTGGAAATATTCTATATGCTGAAAAGAGCCCTAAGACACATCCCCATCCCTTCTGACAAGCAAGCAAACAGAAGCATAAATCTGAATTACAGAATTATACAGTATGAAAATATTTTGATAAAACCTCTGACAAGTGAGCTCAATGAGATGCTCTACAAAGAAAGTTGACATAAGTCCTACAAGGAAGAGGATGGTCTGAGAGTAGCTTTACATACAAAATAGCAACACTTGGGCTGCTTGGGGCATTTGCACTGTGTTGCACCAGCTCACAGCAATGTATAGTCACATAGCAGGCACTGCTATTGATGTGCTGACACAGCACCTCGTGAACAGAAAATGCCTACCAACAAAACCCCATACAAATACTTCACGCCAAGGTGACTCACCATGGTAACGTCGCATTTGCAGACATGCTGAAAAAAAACCACAAACACAAGGTTAGTAGCCTGTTTCGCTCCCTGCAGCACTCCTCCTCTGTACATTATTCACCAGCACCTCTGCAATGTGGCTTCTCTAACACTGTGTGGGGCTGTGGTCCTTTTAAAGCACAAAATTACAAAAAGATTGGCAGGGGGAAGCAAAGGCGGGCAGAAAAAAGGTCCACAGAGCTACACTCAAAGATCTAGAGTGATGGTGCAACATGGTTAATGTGGTTAAAATATCTAAGAAGCATTAAGAGTCAGAGAATCATTAAGGATTTTAATGCCAGTGTGGGATGCTTAGCAAATGCTTGTGCATCCATCACTCCTCCTTTAGGTCAGACTGGAAAATTTGATTTAAAGAAGGCAGCTTCGGGCTAATATCTTGTGAGGGATAGCTCCTCTCTTTCCTATTTATTGTAACGCCGACCTGTGTTTAATTCCTCTAACTCCAGCACTGCTCCCTTGCAGGCTGTTCATGGCCCGTGCTGTGCCCAGCTGTGGGTGCTGCACATGAGCACACTGAAGAAAACCCTTGTGCCAATTGCTTTTACTGTTCACAACACCGCAAAGCACTCGTCTGAAGCAGAGCTGCTGGAGAAGATGCAGGGGTGTGCTTTTTGTACAGTGCAAGGGTGGAAAGGAGCTTTCTGGTAGGTTTCCTGACTGATTGCTTAATACTGCTGGATTTCTTCTCACTTGTGGGTGGAATATTAGGTGACTGAGAACCATGTACGTGGATCTTTTAAAACACTATTTAAATGGAAAGAAAGAGATCAGTGGTAAAATAACTATAGTGTCATTGATGCAATTACAGCTCTGTAGGCTACTAACATGATACATCTTTATCCTGAGGATCTCACAGCTGTGCTGAGAGCTTCAGGTCACAGTTTTCTGGGGCTGAGGGGAAAACTCTTGCTACAAAATCAGAGATACAAATCATCAAAATCAAAATAGCCAAGGGTGCCTAGCTGGGCATAAAATTAAATAATAAAAGCATAGTGACTCTCTAAGCTTGTTTGTTCCAGGATATTTTCTGCAGCTCTGAGCATGGAATTTCCTCTGGATTTTGCAGCCTGCTGTTGTCTAGCACACAATCTACTGTGAGGCCTCTTGGCCAGCTCCAGCACTGAACATGAGTTCTTGCACCCGAATCCACTTTGGGAGCCCTGGTGACAGCAGCTCCCACACCAAAGGCTGGATCTAGTCAGAGCTGGAGATGTTTCCCACAAACAGCGTGAATTTCCCTACCCCCCTAAATGACCACCTGGTCAGGCATGACTGACTGCCCCCCATTATCGCTCTGTTTATGATGGGAGCATGGCAGATCTGACCCTCTGTGCTGGAGCTGCACCTCACTGTGGGTTTACACTTGCTCTGAAATCCTCAGCAGAGACTATGAAATGCAGGAAACCCATTTTTTACAGTAACGCGTTGGATAAGTGAAAATGCCCAATGCAATGTTGCATTGGTAGGTTGCTCCCCCATGGGACAGACATTTCCAGTAGCAGATGGCTCTTTAATTACTGGAAGGTAACACAGAGACAAGCTTGCTGAATACACTCCTGGTCAAGTTAAGTGCACATTTCTAGCAGAAAAGGTGGTTCATGTTGGGGACAGCTCCCACAGGACAGGAGCATCTCTCTTCTCGCAGCCACGACACCAAGGTCAGACAGCCTTCTAAATCACAAACCAACAGAAACGATGGGCTTGATGAACAAATCACTGGACAAAGCCTCTTGGGGCTCCACTCTGCAAGAACTCAGCTTGCGAGATCACATTGGTCCATCACATCTTTAAAACCAACGCACGAGTTTTATTTTCTGCATAGGGTAAAGGTAATACGATAGCAGCTCTATCCATCCAGTTATACTTCGTGTATCCCCACGCTGGCGTGTTGCTGCAGTCGAGTCTAGCGACTCCCAGCGTGCTATAATCAGCCTTTCAGTTGCTTGCATGCTGGGTTGGTTTGTACACAGAAGTGTGAAGTGACATCTGCATCACTTCTAATTAGTCAGAGTACCATAATGGCTGCAGAGCAGACAGTAATTATGTGGCTACAACAGGCACCCAATTAAAGTAGTATGAGGTCATGATGGTTTTTTTTAGTATCAGCTGGACAATAAGGTACATCTCTGAACTGTGTGCTACATGCTGAGCTCCCAGTTCCCATAACACACAAATGGACTGCCAGACACTGGGACAACAAGTAGCTGTCCATGGAGCTCTTCGGACAAAACAAATACCATCTAGTGAGAGATAATATAGCATCACAGAAAGCCATTTCTGGGAAAAAATGCTAACCTTCTCCACTTTATTACTGACATTTTGATTGTGAAGTGATGTAAATTATACTTTTAAGTGCTGTAATTTCACTTAGTACTTGACTTACAAGAATGAAATTATATTTGGGATATAAAATGCTTTTGTTTCTCTAACTGTGTTAGGAAATGCTAAATAGTTTCTGCTGTTGGAATACAAAACATCTGCAAAAAAAAGAAGGGAAAACTCATTCTCTCCATACCCTCCCTGCAAGCTCCATGGGCTTTCCTACATTATTTCATTTGCTTGAGCTAACAAAATAATTTGATTACTGCCAATGGCAGTAAAAGCTGTACCTACATTAATTATTGCCAGGCACACAAGAATGCTAAAATCATGGAATATTTATGTGAAGGACATAAGTAACCAGGTGCATTCGGCTTAAAGCAACTACACAAGCTGTTTCATAATGTACAAGACAGCACTGGCAAGGACCATGGGAATCTTCTCAGCCACCCTCCTGTCCACCACAGCTGATCCTTCTTTACTGCTCTGGACTCTCCATTGCCATGAACCACCTTCTTGCCCCAAACTGGAAAACATATTCCAGATTAGGCCTTCCCACTCCTGGGTAAAGCAAAAGTCTACTTCTCATGTCTTACAAGCAACTCTCCTTATTACACATCCTAGCATCATGTTCACCTTTAGACAACACCATGATTTTATTGACTCACCTTCAAATACAATTGTTGCCAACAAAGGGAAATCATCAAAACAAGTAGTTAACACACCACCACAACTCCCAGAGAGAAATGAAACCTGTGGAGGAGGGTGGGTTTGCAGATGTGCCAAATTTCCCTCCTGGCATGACCTTCAGGAGAGCGGTAACCATGCCAATGGAAGGAGGTTGCCACCATGATTAATGTGTGACCTGGTAATGACAAACTACCTTTTATAAGTAAAAGGGGAACTGTCTGTTCCCACTTAGCCCAGGCCCCTCTGCTGGGAACTGCGCTGAGACCAGCTGTTACACTGGCTTTTCAAACGCAGACATGTGTCCAACAGCCACTGTCAGGAGATCACTAGCCAAACTTCAAACACCACCATTCCACCAACCCAACCTGGGCGTGATATACCAGATGTCTGAACATCTTGGTGGTTCGTTATCACATCCCTGAGCCAGCTCAACTTTGTCGTAGATTTTTATTTTTCTTTTTTGAGAAAAGACATATCTATATTGGGAGTGTAACAGCAGAAGAAGTGAGAATGACTAACTGCAGCTCCCCGTTTCTGGAAGAAAAAGAAATACAGATCCACTCCGATTCCAGTTATATTTTGTTATTAATAGATAGTTCATTAGTCAAGTTCCAGATTAAGAAGATCTTAAAGAGACCTGTGCTTTCCTTCTCTTCAGAGGTGGAGAGCAGCACTGACAAAGCCTTTAAGCCACAGCCATGCCCTCTCTGCTGTCATGCACATCCCTTGCTTGTATCGCAGCCTCGGTGCTCCCGTCCACCTAACGCCACACTGAAATCATTGGGTGAAAGAGATTAGGTGAAGATTTCAGAAGTGAAAGGCACTTACTAGGTGTTAGCTGTAACCAGGAGATCTGCATTGTCAAAAAGGTTGACCCCTGGCACTTCCACAATGAGAACATATATAAATTCAATGATTAACATAAGGATCAGTTTTCCAATACAGCTGATCTGAAGGAACACAGAGCAGGCCAGGAGACTCAATAAGACACTGTAGGTAAAGTACTGTATAAAGACAAAAAGGGGATAAAAAACAGAAGAGAGATGAATGTCAGCTGGGTAAATCAAAACTGAAAACAAAGGAAACTAAACAGAGGGATAGAAAGGGATTGGGAGTTATGTAGTTGGGCTGACTGAACATATAAACCTGGGGCTGCCTGTGTGATCTTCCCATGCTACAGGAGATTAAAGTGTTAAAACTGAACTGATGGAGAGAAAAGCATTCTTTATCAGGCATTATTTGCTTTACACTCAAGATGCATATGGCTCACAGCTGTATATCCCAGGTTGTGATGTAGGTTTGCCCCGGACACGGTTACTGAATTAACAGAAAGCATCATCCTGTTATGCTGGAATACTTTGTGCTTACAGGTCAAATTCTGGTCTCGAATTTGCACATCTGCACGTTACACAGGACCAAGGGCAGTAGCGATTCACACCACCAGGACAGACACCCACTTGATGCCAACTGGAAAGTATCGCCCCTGCTGATGTGACACGCTGAATCCATCGGCAAGATGTGGGCTGGACAAACTTCTTCTACCAATGCCCAACACCATGATCATTTTTTTCTGCCAGCAGTTGCAGAAATGTGTGCACGTGTGGCAGCGGAGCCCTCTGCCACAGCTGGTGGTGGGGCAGCCTCCATGACCTTGCTTCACCAGGGCCACCAGCGCCAACTTCTGCCAGTCTGAGAGTTGAATGTTCAGCATGGCCGGGCTTTCAAATGTGATTAGAGACTGCAAGTACCATTTACGGTTCCTGGGAAAGCTAGCATGGATGCACAACAAAGACAGGCATGTTATCCAGCTCACCACCTTCCTGCTATCAGATCTGTGAAGCTTTAAACTTCCACTCTCTCCGGACAGGCCTGTTTCTAGCAAAAACACTGTATCAGATGCCTGGGGCAATCCAGCCTTTCAGTTCAAAGCAAGTCCTACTTGAAGTAGAAATATGGCCATGTTCTAAGCTCATGTACTACTAGCTCATCACTGATATATCAAATTTGAGAAAATAACTTGTACAGTTTGTAACTTCACTCTTCAGTTTCTAGAAATTGAGTGGATGTTCCCTGTGGCTGAGGGGTAGGATCCCGTCATCTCCTGAGAGCTCACTGGGAGCGACAGACGGAGCCTGTACCAAATTCAACATCTGCCCTGCGGAGTGCAGGGGAGGGACTCCTCACTGGTTAGCCACAGGGCCTGGCTCAAGGTGCCACAGCCTTCTCAACATGCAAAATGGTTGTTCCTCATCGCTCAAAATCCTTCTCTGTACTGAACCAGCACTCCTGACAACCTCGTGATGGGCACAGACTGTTTCTAGTTCAGATTTTCCTCCTGGGTCTTTCTGAGGACATACTAAGAACCTTTGAAGGGTTCGAAGTCACAGAATCACATAAGAACCATAGTCCTGTTAGGTTAAATGGAAATAGGTTTAGTGGGATATCAGGGCTTTCAACAGCACCTTGGACATCCGGATAGTAACAGAACAGCCATAAATCTGTCAGGTCCCTGTAAACCCAGATGACCTTGACATAAATTCTGCCCCCATCCTAGACAGATTAATTTTCCTTTTCATTTCCAGTAGACAACACATGTAGTGCCTGTGACCTATAAACTCACAGAAAGGTCTTGAATAATTCTGCAAAAAGATGATATTTTTGGCAAAGTATTCTACCAGCGTGCAAAACTTTTTTTTTTTCTTTCCCATTAGAAGCATTTTTTTCAAACAAGTTGTACTGAAGAGGTAGGATTTGCATTTACAAATTGAAGCAGACCACTACCAGGGCTGCTAACCTGCTTGAAGCCAGAATCTACTATACTTAGGGGAAAAAAAGGTGTAAGCAAAATCTTTCATCTGGACATAAAACAATGGAAGGAAGGGTTAAATCTATGATCAGACACTGATTTCAGTGAAATGATTTTCAAGTAACACTGAGCACCCACAAAGTCATTTGAGATGATTTGCAGCTCTGCATGCCATCAATGGCTTCATGGAGAAAGGCTGTTTCTCCTGCCGCAGCCAGGATCTAACAGTTATAAAAGCCTACTGATTATTCAGCCCTAAGGGAACTTAAACATTAATGTGGACTCATGATAATAACTTCAGACACTTCAGTTTGTGCGTAGTAGCCTGTGTCAGTCCTATAACGTCAGTCAGGCACAACCTTCTTTGCTCTGAAACACTGAGATTTTCCCAACAGGCTTTGCAGCCCCTTCTCAGACCAACCCCCGCCACTCATTTTTTCAAGCAATACCTCTGGAAAGTTGCAGTTGGGCAAAGGACTGTCACAGAACCCCTGCAAGGTGCCCAGGCTGTAGTTGGAAGTCAGGTTGCTGATAAGGCATATGTCCACCCGGTCAGGAGTGACGTTGTATTCTGCAGCCATGCAGCTGGCAAGATTCACAGTGCTGCACATGAACTGGAGAAAAAGATGGTATTAAACTCAAACGCATATACAAGGAGAAGAAAAACAAATAGTTTGCATCAACTAAAAAGCCCCTTAGAAATGGCTGTAGCAAGAAAATAAAGCAATGTGCAAAATGAAATTGCCAGCTTATATTTTACTGCATGTGAAATGGCTATGTTTTCCCTCCCCCAAAATACTGATTAATAAAATCTAGGCTGTGCACTCTAGAAAGCTAGTTTCATGCTCAACCTCATGCACAACTTTATGTCTGAACATCTGCAGGTAGATGGGCTGTAGATACACACATACAAAGATATTCTGCTGTCTGTGATAAGGTCCTCGTGTTGGTCTATTTCTGCTGATGGCAATTTCTGAACTGATAACTTTCCCCTGCTGTCTCTAAAGCCTCTGCTGTGCGTTCTTCTACAGGCAGCACTGTAGTGACAAGGCTGATGTGCTACATTGCGCTGAGGAAGCAGGAGAGGCTCATTCTGATCTCCAAGTGCTTCTCCGTTTGTCCATCTTGCTAATTTTTACATTAAACAGTTCATGAATGCAAAGAGTCACACATTATGCAGAAAAATAAAGCTCTAATTTCTGCGTGGTGCTCAGCAACCCACACCAGCAGCTCTTTGCAGGTGACTATGAGGGAGGGTGGTGGGGTGTCAATGAGCTAATGTCTCCCATTCAAGTACCTCAACAGAACATAAAATTGTTCCTAAATCTCCACTTTGCATATAGGGAAGCTGAGGCAAGAGCAAGTAGCGGTCTGATTTTCAGGTGTTTAAGCCTCTCCGTGCCAGTGGAAGTCAGCGAGGCCATAACTGAGAGGAGCACAGGGCCATGTGAAATCTTTGTAGCTACCTCCAAGCTCAAGGCTTGGACCCCAGGACCATCTCTCTCTCTTTCCCATCTCCCTCACTCCCAGCTTAAAAAGTGAAATAGACCTATACGGGGTAAAGAATATTCAGGCGGTTTCTTTAAAATACATTCAACCTTCAAGCCATTTGTGCAAGTGAGGAACCAGCAGCCACAGGGTCCTAGAGAACAATCCTGTCTCTCTCTCAGTCTGAAATACACAGCGGTGTTTGGATGTGAAGTTAGACCACCCTGGTCCCAAAAGTGCAACTCCAAGCAAAGTCTCCACAGCCACTGCTGGGTGATTACTGCACTCGGAGCAGGATCAGCACCGTGCAGATGCCGGCAGAAAGCCCACACAACACTTAAGACCCACTCAGTGCTGTGGGAGCTAAATGATGCATCAGCCTCGTGCTGGCTCGTACACAGGGGTACGCTCCAGGCTTGGCTTATGTACCTGAACCAGAAGCATCTAAAGAATCAGGAGAGAACAGGGGCAGAAATCAGTGCCAGGCATATAATGTGCTATAGAGATGCAGCTGTCAGGCTCCTGTTTCTTTTCTGTGCCCAAAAGGCAAAAAAGAACTTATGACAGGTACTGTAATCTTTAGGCAGGATTACATTAAACCCAGTGGCTGTAAAGGGTTAGGATGCTGCAGAGTGCCAATAAGAAAATTATGCAGAACTTAGTCAGCTGAAAGGAAATAATGCACATACCATGTTGACAAAGGCAGACAGAAAAACCAGGATAATGGCAAAGACTCCAACTAAGGTACTATTGGTCCTGGACTGAACAATCTTCTTAGAAAGAGTCTGGAGTGGAGGTGGGAAAAGCTGGAAAAAGAAAAAAGAGATTCAATAAAAATGTGAAATCATTGCTTGTTTTACAGATTACAACCCGCATCCTTCAGTCTGCACAGGGTTAGAGACCGGTGATGGGGGATGGCGGCTCCGGGAGAAGGGCGAGCAGGAACGTGAGCACCTCACGGCGGCAGGCCCGGCTGGCTCACCACATCTACCTAGTCCTCCCTAATGGTGATGATGGCTCCTGAACCAAGAGAGCACGGCTCGCAGGCCTGTGCTCATCCTGTCATAAGAAGCAAACCACGAGCTATCTCTAAGTGAAACAGCCAGGAGCTTGAGCCTGTAAATTATTGGATCAAAAATTTAAAAAAGCAGAAATGAAAAAAAAAAAAAAGTACACATCATATCCCTTTGATCATGAAGGCATATTGCAGCACTTTCTGGTGCCATTTCAGAAATAGACTGTCAAAAAGTCCAGGTCAGTCTTGTGATCTGTCAGACCCTTGGTGGAAGGTGCTGGAGAAACCAGCTGGCCTGGTCTGGTCTATGGCACCCGGCACCGCAGACACCCAGGGCTAAAAATAACTCCTGGAGAGGGTGATCGCAGAGCTCCCCCAGACAGACTGTCCCGGTGATTCATTATTAGCAGAGCCAGAAGCTTTCTCCTAATTGCTTTCTGACTGCAGGCCTCCAGCGCGCTTTGCTTTAGGTGCTGCACCATCATCTAGGTAGGAACATACTCTGGATTAAAGCGGAGACCAACCAGGAGCCCTTAGCAGCAGGTGTCACCGCTCAGCATTGTGTGAGGCCTCCTTGTGCTACAGCAGGACCAGGAGAGGTCCAGAGGACACTGAAACAAACCCTTTCTCTTCACTTGCCACCACCTTCCTGGCACAAAGAAGAGATGGAGGCCAGGAGACCCTTGTGCAGTGACACACCTGGGCCCCGCGGGGTCCTTCCCCTCCACACCATCATGCCGGGGCCAGGGCTCTGCTGAACACCGACAAAGTTTTTTCCAGAACCCAACTCTCCTTTCCCTACCAGCACACAGCATGAATAACCAAGCCACTAGAGGGTATTTTTAGAGATGCGAAGAAGCCAGCAGCTCAGCGACACGGCACTGCAATTTAACTATGACTAATGTTTCTATTAAAAGTCCTGCTTCTCCCTTTTATCCTTCACTCTTACATCTTGAGAGATGCAACATTGTGTCAGTGCATAGCTTCCCACACAGCAGTCCTACAACGTAATTATGAAGCGTTTGATGGGCCGCAGCGCTGATTAGCTGATGACTTTTTGCAGAGGCAGAGAGAGGTTCACAGGGCGAAAGTTTGGGAAGAGCTGGTTTCACCTGCACACACACAAAAATCCAGCTAACTCCAGAGGGAAGGAGAGCGCCAGGCTCTGTGAGGGATGGGAGGAAAGGGGAAATCAGGGTTACGCCCTATTTGCGCTGCATAAGAATTGATTGACAATGCAAAACACCTCTCTCTCAGCAAAAACCCTTGCTGATCTAGAAATCCTTGGCTCTGTTAATAAGCCATAAACCAAGATATCTCCTTGCCCACCAAAGTCCATCTGCCTCCATGCAGACATCGGGTAGCAAACCCCTGCCAGTGCAGGGATGGGGGAAATGCCACAGGCTTTCCTCCCCTCTCACCTTTATAGGATTTGGAGGCAGAAGGGGGGTTTATGTTGCATTTGAACAGTTTTCAAACTGGATTAGAGCAGGACAGGTTTTCCTGCCACCCCCTTGTTTAGGCCTCAAGGCCAAGCTCCACAAAGGTATGCACAGACCCAACCTCCTCCTGTAATCTCTGGGAAATCAGGCACCTAAATAAAACTCAGGACTGCTTTGTTGTGGATCTTGGCTCAAGCCCCTGCTGCCAGCTATCCCAAAAAAGCCTGACTTTGAACCAAGCCTGAGATATCAAGCAAAGCTATCAGTGGAAGACACTTAAATTCTAATGAAAACATGTTTTCTTTGTATTAATCTTGTTTCTCATTACTTTGCAAACTAGGGAAAATTTTAGGTCAGTAAACAAGTGCAGCTGGAAAGAGTCCAGAAGGCAAAACAAATGCCAGAAACCATAGGAGGTCAGGATTGCAATAGGGAGAGCGATGGCACAGCCATGCTGCACATCTGAGGAACCTCTGCCTTGCACACAACATTCCTGGGGCTCTGTGACACAGGTAATGCTCTCCCCAGTTCACAGAGGCAGATGGACAGACCAGGAATCCCTGCAGCTTGGAGGTCTTCTGCGACAGAAAGGGGGGACCTGTCTCAGCTACGACAATTCAGCTCTGCTCTAGCAATGTTCCCTCCATAAAATCCTCTGTAAGCCAGGGCTATAACAACAACAACAACAACAAAAAATAGAAAAAAAGAAGATTAATTCTTCTACCATTCTCCAATAAAATAAAATCCCTTCTATCCTAGTAAAAGAAATAAAACATCAGGACATTACAGCACACTGAAACCCTGCACACTGTTGCTGGTTAGCCCATTGGTTTGTACTGTCCAACACCATTTTCCTCCTCTTGACAAGACTCAAATCTCATCTGAGTGAAGAACAGGACAAGGGAAGGGCTGATGTGATGACAACTCTAAGCCCATGTGTGCACCGCTGAGAACAGGGGCTGAAAGAAAGAACATGGTCCACTTGGGCAGCCGAGATCACGTTTGGCTTGCCACACAAGCTTAAAGTCACTAATTAGCCCTCTTAAAGTACACGTGTGAAGAAAAATAACCACAGTGGGTTAAAGGGAATTGGATTGTCCCATTGATTCCAGCTCATCCTGAATTGAGATGCATAAATCCTGCTGGAAGTTGTTATCTCCCAGAAGAGAGAGGCTGTGATAGCATGCAGGTACCAATGGGTATGGAAGGGGAAGGTAGGGCACTGCTGTACAGGTAGAAGTCCGGATTTAAAAACCTGTCCAACAAGTACTAGTGTTACATTGAAAATAATCCACAATCTCCAGTTATCTGCATGACAAAAATACATTAAATAAAATCTTTACTTTGCAATAACAGCTCATCATAGACAGAAGAGGCATATTTCTCCTTATTGTATTCTTAACATATACTGTGGACATGGAAAACTGCTTAGATAATTGCTGACAAAAAAAACCCCAAACAACAAAACAAACAAACAAACAACAACCCCAAAAACCCCAGGCCAAAAACAAAACAAAAAAACCCAACCAACAACTATGGGGTCTTTAAGTTCTGATTTTTCAATTTGTAATAAAAGCCTTTGAGGCATTTTGAAGTACATTAAGGTGTTTCTGGAGTAAAAGACAACATCTCCAGGCAACCTGATATTGCAAGTCCATTTAGGTACTTATTTCACAGTGATTTATTAGTCTATTAAAAAAGTACAGTTTTCAGGGGTATATTTTTTCCCTACTTGAGACGAAAACAACAACAACAAACCACTTAAGGAGCATCTAAACTAGATTTGGGAGGCAAATAAAAAGGTAGGCAAGCTGCACCTATGTAAAGCTACAGAAAAACTTTTCTCATAAAGGATAATTTGAAATTTCTCTCATAACGTGCTCCCACGAACATGCAAGAAGTTGAATTCCACACAGCAGCGTAGATACCAGAAGTTAAGCATTTTAAGAAGAAACACAAACTTGATAAGTTAGTAGCAAAACAGATGTCTGTCAGTGGAGTATTTGCAAAGGGACCCCAGTTCCCACGACCTTAGAATCTACTGGGAAGGGAAACCATCTCATGGTGGCCAAGTCTTCATGAAGCATCAAAGTGAAGAACTGGAACTCTCTTGTTTATTATAGCTGAAGAAACTTGGAAAGCCAAGCTGGCTGCATTGGAAGTTCCAGGATCAACTTCTAGTCTGTGGAGAATTTTATAGTGGAAGATAATCATGACAGCAAAAGAAAATATAACACGATCAAGCTGTCCAGAAAGAGGCTGCTGACCACTGTCAAAGCCAGAGCTGGAGAGGCCAAAACAGGGAAGGAAAATCTCACATGAAAGCTGGAAAGAGGAAGAAAAAAGAGCCACTTATCCTGTAACAGCACAGCAAACAGGCAAAAGTTATGCTTATGCTGATACCCTGGGGTGGACATCTGCTTTCCAACTTTGTGTGGAATGAACCATTGGTATGTAAAGCACATGTTCTCCTATCCCACATCTGAGTGTGAAACAAAACAAATGATGCTGACATCCCCGTGTCTTAAAATTTCATCTGTAGGATCTGTAGAAGTGCCTTCCTTGTGCATATATGTAAGAATGCTTTCTGGAGCAATGTGGACTACAGAAATAAAGTAACACCCTTAACCAAGGGCTGTATCAACCCATTGCTTAAAATCTCTGACCTGAAAGATCAAAATCTTTAACAACAGAAGCCGGCTGCAGCTACTGGGAGCTGTTGCCATCAGACAGGTAGCTGACAAGCCAGAAGTACCTGTCCCCTAAGCAAGTCATCTTGTATTCAGACGTTGTCAGCAGAGGCTAATTTGGAGCACTAAAAAAGGGGTAACCAAAAAGATACTGGAGCTGGAAGGCATGATATTTTCAATATTTGCAATCTGTGCACAGAAGGCACTGACCATGCTGGATGTTATACACAAGCACCTGGTGGGTCTGGGCCAACATGCTCAAAACTCACTCTTGGAAATACCAGGAGCTTCAACAAATCCTATTAAACTCTAATGTTAGTCTGAATTCCCTCTGATGTCTTGTGTTCCCAGGGCCTGTGTACTGAGGCAAACCTGGCGTAAAACCAGTTGCGGGCAGCACTGAGCAGACCTCTTCTACAGGGACTTGGAAGTTCAAGGCAATGAAAGCAACACTGAGCATTCTGCCAGGGTCACGTGGGCTGAAAAATCCTGTGTGACTTTTAAATTAATCGTTAATTCAGATCAGTAATAATATTAAACAAACCAAAAAGCCAAACCCAAAACCTCTGAATGATGTCAGGAGAAATGAGTGCTGCTGTCAGCACGTGGCAGCAAGCTGAGCCCATTAAAGCCAGCGGGTGACAAACAGCTGTGTACTTCGGGATGGGTCTGGTTGCAGAGGTGTGGGTCTGCCTTGGCTCTTGCCCCGGCATTCGCACAGCACCAGTAGAGCTGGTGTGCTGGTGTGGCTCTGTGTGGCTGGGCAGTGCACTGGGACGTTCCCTGCATGTGGCACCGCAGCGTTAGTGGCTCCAGTACAGCTCTGCTCTGTGTTTCCAAGTCCTTTGAGGCTGTTAGCAAAAGCTTTCCACATTGGTTGTTAATTAACTGCTAATCATATTAACTGCCGATACCAGTTTACAAACTAGCAACACTCAGTAGTATCCTCACAGGTAAAGGACACACCAAGTATAACCAGCCATCTTTGGGTGCCCTTTCCCAGCTCAAGGGACTCAAGCCTTCCTATTAGCACTGTTATTTCTGACTTGTAATTCTCATTGCTGGTAAACAAGCAGGACCACTGGGATGCTGCACTTACAAACCAGGCTCCCTTTAAAATTGTCATAAGCCCCAGGGAAGCCCCATGAGTGAGTTAAGTTCAAATATAACCTGAAGATATAACCTGAAGCTTCTTTCACTAGGAACAGTTTGTAGCTCTTATTAAACAAGAAGACAAAGCTTAACTCTCCAAATCTAACTTTCAAAAATCAAAAAAGCATGAAAGGTGCAAGTCTGTCAAGATCACCCACATTCAACTGTTGAAAATGGCACTGAGAAGATAATTAAAGCGAGGCAGATCATCTGCCTGACATAATCCATTACCCCACTGTTTCTTCTGCAGGAAACACAACGCTACTGAGCTATTTTATTCCAGGCTCTAAGGAACAAAACCAAGCTTGGGCAAAGGAGCCTGAATCTGAACACTGTCCATGTTCAGACACTGCTAGACTGGAAGGATCCCCAAAACTGCAAATAAAATCAACTAGCATCAACATTTTAATAGGAATAGCATTAAGTGAAAACGATGAGCACAACACTCTTCCCAAAGTGCTGAATGCCAATTTACCACAGACTGCCAGGAAGAATTAATGTGTTTTCAGATTTCACACTAACTATTTCTTTGCTGATCAAAACCAGTTACAAGAAAGAGCCCACCAAATGCTGGAAGCTCTGTCCACTCATCTGAGAAAGGCTGATAAACTTCTATATGTTTATGGCTTTTACTTCCCTTCAGGATATTTTTCCTTGATGATATTCTGCTTTTGATTATCTGCCTATCCAAACATGCATATGCAGCAGGGGCCAGCACACAGGCTACTCCGCAGGAAGTTTACAGGGAGGAAACGAATGGTCAGTGTTTTGTTCCACATTGGAAAATGTATTCTTTTTATATCAATATGAAAGTGCCTGCAGGGGACCTAATAGACATGCAGATCCACAGAGTGATTACTTCTCGCTGAGCTAAAGAGATGCCAACCCTAACATCTGTTCGCAGTTCATTCGGTTTTATCAAAGGCTTTTTCTGTAACCCTTATCACATAGTGTGGAAAGGATGGCTAACAAAACATGCTCTGTTAGCTGAAGAAACAGATTGCTGATCCACTTATCTTAGGCAAAGGACTCTACAAAGAAACCACAGTACTCACCTTTACACAGGAGTAAATGACCGAAACAAACACCACTGTGGTCAGGATCAGGAAACAGGTCAGGTAAAAAGCCAGCATAAATGTAGAGCTGAAATCAAGGAGATTTTATATTTTAAAATGCACACCATATAGAATAGCAACAGCTCTGCTCTCCAGAACACAACCTTAGTACAAGCTGTGACACACTGCACGGGCTTTCCAATTAGAATAGCAGTAGGAGATATGAGGTGCCTTGAATACCAAGATACTCTGTCCTATTTCAAATTACTCATGCAGGCTGCAGAGCAGAGAATACTGCATCTTTTATCGCAGTCACCTTCCTGTCAGAGTGACAGCAGAGGGACTGAGAAATATTTCATGCACTAGATGAGCTGATAGAACGATTCGTTATGGGGGGGTCAGCTCCTGTTTGGCTGTGGGCAGGAGACCCCTGGGAAGGAAATGGTGCTGAGAGCCACAATGCAGCTGAGTAGGAACACCCTCAATGGGAAGAGCTGCCCGTCCTTGTCGTGCATGGGGAATGTGCGCTGCACCATCCTCTGTGCTCCGTCTTGTGACTGGGATGGGAGCAACCCCAGCACGAGGACAGTCAGGGAAAACAGTCTTAGCTTGGTCAGCTTGAGAGGTTCCTGTTCCTCCTACCTTTGAAGTACAAACAGGACCCCAGGGCCAACTTTGTACTAGGCATTTTCATCTGTTTTGATCATGAAGATATTCAACAACAATTTCCCAGTGATTGGCCGCAGTGTGACAAGACAGGCCCCCTCCCAGGAGTCAGCCTTGTTCATAATTTAAAGGAAATATTCTTTCAACGTGACATTGAGGCCAACCACACCAAAGCCAGCTGGTCTCTGTGTTCTCTCATAACTGCTAAGATAATTGTACTTGCTAATTCACCGTTTGAACCTTTGTGAAATTCATTAAAGCTATTCCTCTTTATCATCATAAATTATCACTGCCATTTTGCCTCTAGTTTCAGATTCAAATTCTATGTTGTGTCTTTCATGAAGCTCTAATGGTGACACATACACCCCTGTGGTTTCAGCTGCTGCTTAACTGTTACCACCTTCAATAAAAGACCAAAACTATCCAATTGAAATATAAGGAAAAACAAACCAAAAAGTGAAGGAAAGTGTATTTGACCTGCAGTAAAAACATAGAATTTTATTTACCCTGGAACCAAACCATTCAGACAGGCCAAGCTGCCTAAGGACACTTCTATGGGCAGTGTGGAAGGAGACTGAGCAGCATGACATTTACACCAGGCTGCCATAAGGGATTGGCTCCTGTGTAATACAAAGGAGACAGCCATATGGTTGCCACAGATCAGAAATCAGGTTGTCATTTAAATGTTAAACTGGGTTTTATGGAGACAGCTTAGTGGCTGCTTAGGGAGTTTGATGAGCAACACAAAGGCTGCTATAGGGCCTTTGCAGGTGTGAAGTCACAGCAGTAATATCCAAAGTGTAAGCCTTTTCTAAATCAATTACTTTCAAAGAATATTTCTGGACATAATTAACAGTGTGTTAATTGATCTAGTTCCAATTTTGAGCCCCTTTCAGCTTCACTTCCAGTTTCCCAAAGCAGATCTGTTTACGCAGTGCGTCTGTACTGATGTGATTTTGCCGATTCTGTCGTTCTGTGAGCAGAAGAGAATGTCCTCCTGCCTGGGAGAGTAAATGACCTCAAACATCAGACTGTGTGTTGTTTCTGTGACCTTCCAAGTATCTGATCTGAACGGTACAAACCAATCTCTACTCTGAAGATCTGTGGTGTGAACAGAAGTATAAAGCAGTTGTAGTGGCATGTAATAGTACTGGAGATCTCTTTAAACAATTTTTTGTCTTCTTGTAATGAAGATTAATTTGAAGCATTTTCAGAACTTCTGTGATCTTGTTCTTCAGATAAAAAATGACTAACTCCAAATTTATTTCCAACACAGCAGTGCTCAGTGAATGATATATTATTGCTACTAAACCAGGGCACAGGAAATACCATCATGCTTTAATTTCACGGGACTTTTTTATGAACTCTTTGAGAAGAAATATCATGTCTGCAGAGCTCACTGCTGGAAAAGATCCAATGGGTTATACTTTGCCTTCCGGACAAAGCATTTCACTGCAGTGGTCCAAGAGCACTGTGACCCACAGCCCTTATGCCACTCTTGCTTGAGGAAAGAAATGACTGCAACCCCTAAACTCAGAGTAAGCTACTCAAAGCACAGGCACATATAGTCCAACTCCTTCTATACTTTTCTTCTTGCCCTGTTACTCCGAGTCCAGAAGAATAAATGCATGAGAGGTGATGCCTAACCTGTGAAGCAGACCCTGAGACCTCAGTGCTCTGAGCAACGGGGCTGTGACAAGTTTTTCACCTCCTTGTCCCACTGCATTCAGATAACAGGACAGCCTGGCCTCAAGTTGTGAGTACGTACTATGCCTTAGTAGGCAATCCCTCATGCTTAGTGGTATTTGTTTTCCAAAGGCTTATAGATGTGCTGAACTGAATTTCCTAAGATGAGGGTAAATGGCAAGAGAAATCACGCTGGGAAAATATAAATCCTCACGTGCCAGTGAGGAGGTTTTAATCTGCACGAGAAATGAGTGAAAACAATGAGCATCAGGCATCACTTGAGCATGAATTATTTAAGGATTTTTTCTCTTCCCCTCAGTGCTCTGAATTCTCAAAAAAACGCCAAAGAGAAGTAGGCCAGAATAGAGGAGGGGAGTAGATGGGAGCAAAGAGATGAAAAGGTACTCACTGTGGCACAATTATGATTTGAACAAAGCAGATGAAGAGGAAGACTAGGGAGGCACAAGCCACATAGGCTCCGAACCTGTCATCCACCTGCTTGGAGTACTGCAAAAAATGGAAACAGGGTTATGTTAGTGGGAAATCTGACTGGCTGCCTTCTCTCCATAAAACCTTCTTGCTTGGCATCTGTTTAGGTCCTTGGAAAGCAGTGCCGGTAGGAAACAACTAACATTACAACCTCCCCTTACCCCTGGGCAAGCTGTAAGGGCATGAACAGACCCAAAGGCCAGGGAACAAACCTCCACAGCTGGGTGGAGAGAGGATTTGCCATCTGCCCATTGCACGAGAGGAACAGAAATGGATTAACTGTGACCAGGATTCTAGGTCACTATTGTCAGACCTAAACTTCTTCCATGGGAAGTTTCCTAGAACAGTGATGAATGTTGCTAATGAGAAAACCTTGTATTTTCGTGCAGACGGCTTGGCTCGCTCTAATGATAGCACGAGGATGCTGCGGTTTTCACACAGTCACTACTTCCAACTACTTGTCAACATATTGGTCACATGGGAGCTGCAGTCGATTCCCAAAGATGCTTTATTTAGCTTGAAGCAGTTTTCAGTACAGACAATCTCAGCATTTGAACCACAAAATAAAAGGTGCTCAGAACAGGTGAACTGCTAATTTACTTGGCAGTTTTCAGCTAAAAAACTGAAGGGAAGGAGTGGGGGGAAATTACATGCTTGAGCTTTTATCCAGTCCCACACTGATTCATTGAATAGCTGTAAATCCTGTAAAGGTCTGCTTTCGCAATAGGTTTTAATTCCTATCACTGAAAAAGTGGTTCTAAATAAAATGATAAAATAATTAGTGCAAACTTATTGCTGAAGCTTTTTCCATTGAATAATGAGTTTAGCCTGAAGACCACTCAGCTATCCCAAGGATCTGTGTTCGGATTAAAAAAAAAAATAAATCAAAAAGATGACTTTGACCTTCTTTGGACAATTAAAACCAGCAGTTTATATAGCACCTGTAATAATAGCATCTGGGTAGATATGGACTTAATTGAATTTATTTTTGCAGCCATCTAGAGCCAATGTTACCTCTGTTATGTAGACAGAGAAACTGAAATGATCTTTGCCTCACAACAATGATATCCGAAACAAAATCAGGAAGCAATCAGCTATTTGGGACCTCTGAGTCTGTTACTCCCCTTTCTTGCATTTGTGAGATAGAGAACTCTACTTGTTGCTTAAAATGGGCTCCCAAAAATGATTCAGAGTACAAATCGCATCCCAATGAACCTAGTGGTACCTGGAGTCCATGGGAGAAAAAAGGGCAGGGAAAAGCCCATCCAGAGGTGATTTGGAGCTCAGGCAGGCTGAAGCGATTTGAGGGTGATAAGGGGTGACTGCAACCTCAGTTTGGATGCCTCAAGGTCAGAGAAAGAGATCTGGTTTATTCTGTATTCCTTTGCAGCTCACCATTGCAAATTCATGTGTTTCTGACAGGAATGGCTTGGTTTTCCTGCCCAGTGCTCCCTTCAGATGACTGCGACTTTCTATGGACATGTATATTAAGGTTGCCGTGAAGAGCCACATTTTTTTTAAAAGACCACAACTGCACCTCCAACACCTATATAGCTTTACCTATAGATATAAAAGCTTGACCTTATACATGAAAATTAAAACTCACAACAAGCCTGACTGACACGTTGCAATGATTTTTAGACAACATTACCTTTTTCTCCAAGTCAGGCTCCCTGAATGTTAAGAGGAACTTGCGCACGTGCTCAGAGCGTAACCGATCAATACTTCTGGCATCGATGGCACGGCCCAGAAACTCATCCACTTCATCTTCTGGGTTCATACTTTCCTGTGTATTCCTGAGGATGTCAGGAAAAGGGAGCATAAGAGGACAAGATAATTTCCCCCTCTTCACTATATGTTATCATTTCAGTATATAACGAGCTGGAGGTTAGTGGCATTTTGCTTATGACAGCTTCAAGTTAGAAAATGGATTATGAGCTGAGAGGAAAATGATATCAGCTCTAGAGTTCATTGCCAGTCCTGAGTCTACCAGTGAAATGATTTGATTTACTTGCCCTTTTTCTGTCCTACATCCATCTGTTTTCTTGCCTTGCAGTCTCTTTACTGTCCTTCATTCTCTAAAACTGGTCAGCAGTCTCCTTCCACAAGTCCTCTGGCTTATTCTCCCTGCACCGGCTGTGCCGTCATAGCTGTTAGTGCCTGAACTGGCAAAACGATTTACGTAACCAGCCATATTTCTTGCTTCCCAATAATAAAATCTGTAAACATTTCTGTGAAAATTTCTGAAGCTGAACAATTCTCCATTTTTGTGAAAAAAATGTTTACACAACAAACGTGGGAAAAAAGACGTGGCCTGACTCCCCAGTGCCTCCCCTTTGTGCAGTTATTTATGAGTATAG
This sequence comes from Nesoenas mayeri, assembly GCF_963082525.1. Classification (NCBI taxonomy): domain Eukaryota; kingdom Metazoa; phylum Chordata; class Aves; order Columbiformes; family Columbidae; genus Nesoenas; species Nesoenas mayeri. The sequence goes on from NC_137545.1 coordinate 32,854,238, forward strand.
AGCATAAACAAAACAAAATTTTCTGATCACAAGATATTTACTTATCTCAAGCAAAGGCTACAGAAGAAAAAGGTAGCAAAAGAAAAAAATACAAATTAAATTCTGCTTTCTAAATATGTGGAAAGAGATTTTTAAATTGCTTACAATCTTCAGTATCAGTGTGTTTCTGATGCTCAGCTACAGCTTCAGAAAAATTAGGTTGATTTTCAAAAACTGTTGACAAAAAATAACACTGAAAACCTAATTGCCCGGAGGCATGGTGCACTGAGGATCAGCAAACCTGAAGCACCTTCCCAACCTCCTTAGTTATTTTTAAAATCTAACAGGATTTTAATGACTTGATGCAGCCAGTTTCATGGGCTGCCTTAAAACTAGCTATAGGCAGAAATTAAAAGCTAATCCTGAAGTGCTGTTTTTCTGTTCTGCCTGCATGATTGCCAGGATATGTCAATAGTTATCTATTGAAATATGCCCCCCACTTGCACCAGGGCATCTTCCAGTGGACAACTATATCTGTGTGCAAACCCCATGATGGCACAGCAACTTACAGCTCATATTGTGTGGCTTTCACCTTAGGCACTCTGAAGAAAAACATCCTGAAGTCTGACAAGCACAATGAAAAGCTACACTGCTTTATTTTCTCGATATTATTTGTGCATTTGTACTGCATAACAGTGCATATTGCACAAATACCGTGTTGCAGCCAGCAGGTCCCTACACGTACAACTGCGCTGGAACTGGAGATCACTCAAAGTAGCTTACAAACCAGAACATGACTCTGTTTTAAAAGTTTAAAGCCTCTTTTTAAAAGAAAAGGTCTCCCAAAGCTTTTTGCTAAACTCAACCAGATTTTCAGAAGCACTCTGTACCCTGACTCTACCATGTACTTCTTGCCAAGAGAAAAATAAATTAGGTCCATCTGCTTGTTTCCATTCCACCTCCCTTTGCCCCAGCCAGCGAGCTGAATGTGTCCACATTTCAACTTGTTTGCGACGACACACCAGCGGCAGATATTTAGTGATTGTATGGCAATTGCAAACCTAGTTTGTCTCAAGGTCTTACCTGTTTTTTAGCCAATCTTAATGTTTCAGTGGGGTTCGGGAAAAGAGGGGTTTTTTTGACTCTAGAGTTATTTAATTCCTTGAGCTTCATATATTCTACTTCGAAATTAAAAGTGGTTTTGTCCGTAGAAGAACAGGATATTCAATTTACTCCTACATGCTTCCTTAGAGAAAAAACATCTGCTTGAGTATTCAAGACGATGCTGCTTATTTTCATCCAGTCCTCACAATGTCTTTTGGACTCATAAAAATGAGCAAGGAAATCATTAGGCTTCGTATTTACAGAATGTCTTCCAAGATCCTGTGAGTTATTTACACATTTGGGTCATTCACGTTTAGTCATTTCATACCACGAACAAGAGAGGCAATACGTTTTCCCCTACAACCGGAGCGAAAGAGTCTGCTCAGCATCTTGGTGAACCTCAGGAACATTTCAAGTTCCAGTTGAAAAGCGTCACTCCGGAAGATGCGAAGAGAAGAAGAAACTGTCTGTCAGGCTTTGGCCTTGGCTGCCTCCAGTTTTGTATCAGGTCATTATCCTGCTGAGGGTATCTCTAATGCTACAACAACTTGTGTGATTGCAGATGGTGTAGAAATATCCCTGCAGGTTTTAAATTACTCTGCTGGGATATTTGAGGCGAGGCAGCTGCATTCATGTAGACTGCAGGGAAGCTTGGTCACCTTGCGTAACACCTCAGGTGACTTTTGCAACCAGTTGTACCCAAACTAAATTAGTGTACAGCCAGTTTGGGTACATTTGCATAAATGTAATTTTGACTTGAAATACAAAATTGCCCCATGCCAAGGAGTGCCCTGGAGGCAGTGTCTGTAAGTCAGGGCTGAGGTACTGCCATAGACTAATGAAATTCACATGGGGAAATATTTATTGATATATTGGAAGTGTGTGTGTGTGGAGAACACATGGATTTCAGGCTGACATGAAACTTCCAGAAACACCTCTTAAAAGCACTGCTGAAATTTCTCCAAATGTAGCCAATACAAGATTATTGCAAGGGCCAGGAACAGCGCGAATAGAGCTTGGAGCAACTTTTGCATTCAGCTTGCAAATGTGAAGGCCAGCAATTAACCCAGAGATGCTGGCTACAGAGTAATGCAAAAATGTTCCGCTGATTTAATTACTTTCTGCAAATGAAGAGTGTGACCACTGCCAAAGCTACACGTATGCCATGATTTTAAATGCTTCATGCCTAGATTCAGTAACTAAATCTACATTTAGGCAAGTAAGTGTCGGGTCCTGTTTTCAGAGCTGCATGGTGCCTACGTCTTCCTTCACTGTCAGAGCACTGATGCTCAGTTTTTCTGCTCGTGAAGGCACTGGATTTAATGCTTGACATGGTTTAGGTACCTGATTTTAACCAATGTCACCGTGAACGTTTTCTGCTAGAGATTTTTTTTGCTAAATCTTTGTCCTTGAATTAAAAAGATTTCTGGATCAAGAGAATCTGAGGCAAACACTAGCTTCTCTTGGTGATGAAGAGGAACAGAAAAGTTCTGCAATCTGTATAATAACATGAAGTCAAGCTGAATTAGCACCGGTAAATACACCATAATCATTGCCAGCACTTAGCCTATTGGCCATAACAGTGCAAGTAGCCTTTTTAAACTGAAGGAGAGACATTACAGTCCTTGGAGCAACAGTGGAGATGCTGTTCCTCACCAGCTAGGTGACTCTTCACAGAATCACAGAATGGTTGAGGTCGGAAGAGACCTCTGGAGATCATCTAGCTCAACCCACCTGCTAAAGCAGGTTCAGCCAGGCCAAATTGCACAGGAATAACTCTTGTGGACCAACAATGAGGCAGATAAATCTACGTTCTGTTGCACAAACTATAAGGAGAGATCCTGTTTCATGAGATACTTAAAATTCCAGTATTCCTAAGGATTTTTTTTTTGTAATCTGTTAGACCTTTTCTGTCCAAAGTATATCTAGTATCAGCCCAGCTCCCTGCAGCCATGGATGCAAAAAGAAATCATGGTGACTGCCCTGGACGCCATGTACCACCAGTGAAACATCCCAGAGTGCAGAGGGATAATGTTATGGAAATTGGGTTTGCAGTGAAGGGCAAGGGAAGGAGAGAATGATTCCTAACATTGCCATGTTCAAACTTATTGCATCCCATTACTTTTAGGGAGTCACTGTCAATGCTCAGCCACCGTAACATGAATTTTCCCAAAGCTGGATGCTCAGGGCCCACAGAAGCATTTAACTGCCCCAGCTGACAGAGCTCTGCTTAGTCCTGACCAACAGCCTGAGAAGCATGATAAGGAGGAACAGCAGCATATTTTAGCCACCAGTCTCCTGTGCTGTCACTTATCTCATGCTGAGCAACCTTTCATTTAATGCCATTCAGTAGCACCAATTGTGAAATTATTATAAACATCTTCAGTACAGGAAATGCTTTTGTTATTTCCAGCTGTAGAATTTAAAAGGTGAACACAGTTGGTTTTTTCCTCCAAAAGCAATTTTTCAAAATACCATTCTTGCTAAATTGTCATTTTAACAAATTACTTTAAAAAGTTCTGGATTAAAAAAAAATGCTGCTTTAATGTAGCTGTATTTCAGAGCATGCAAGTTGGAATTTACTTTTTCAACTAAGCTGTCATTTGTGAATTCACTTTTACATATAGAAATAAGCAATATGCAATAATGAGTAATATAAAATATATACAAATAAACTCAAGAAATAATCTATGTATTTCAATACATACATAAATTTTTCTTATCTGAGATGTTCAGCACTTAGACATACTTTACAGGAAGATTTTGGTCTCAGGATATTTTCAAAGCTATTTAGCAAAGAATACTGGGAGCAAGGGGAAGAGAAGCAAAACCATTTTAATTACAAAGGCAAGTTAGAACCACACAAACGAATAAATGTTTTGAGGACAGCAGCAGTTCTGAATGCACATCAGTCAATCCCATGCCCTCGACTGGCTGTCCCTCCAGGAGAAACCTCCAGAGAGTCCAGGGATTATTCTTGGCTGCTGGGCATTAAGTTTTGTCATTTTTTAATACAAGAAAAAAAATCCCAAATCTGCAAACATAACAGTGTATGAGAGAAGTAAATTTGCTTACTTGTCCTTGGGGTCCTCAAAACCCTGAAAGAAAGGAAAAGGACACAAGGGTTAGGAAACAGGCTGACCTTGAGAACACAAAGTGTCCTGAGAACGGCATTTCGAGGGGAGTTTTCAGGGCGCTCATTTGTCAGGTGTGGAGGGAGAACCATAGTGACCCAAGGCAATATTTTGTGCTGCTGTGTCACCAGGCAGACAGAGCAGTTTTAGAAAAACACATGCTTTCAGATACAAATTTATGGATGTGAAGATAAGGGAAATGCTTCAGCTGACTGCTGGCTCTCTTTATTTTAGGTGTCTTCTGTTTGTCAGTCACCATTACAAATGATAGAATGGAAATTATGCTGCTCTTACAACTGAGGGTATATTTTACTTGAAACAAAACTCAGATTGATAAGATGTGGCATCTATAGTATTCAACTAGGTTTCAATTCTTTAAGTCAGGGCTTTGCTAAGGAAGCTGGATGCATTACGATTTTAATCTCTTCAGCAGGAACCTCAAGGGGTGTCCTTCCTTCTCCTCTCACTGCATGCACACACAAACCATGTTTTCTTGAATAAGGTTTCAGGAATTATTTATAATTTTTGTAAAAGGCAAAATGTTCACAATTCCTTCAGGCCCACCTGAACTGAGCCAGTGTACGTATTTACCAGTCATCCATAGTTCAAGCAGGTAGAAGACCTCAGAGAAACCTACGTGCAGAGGCATAGTTTTATATGTTTAGCACGAACATACCTTATAGACCAAACTGCATCAAAATGGCCATTTTGCATGGGCTGAGACAAGATCTGTCCTCTGACATCTTTGCTTAAATTTAACTGAAGTCAAGGAAAGTTGTATATTTGACAAGCAGGGTCAAATACTCAAGCACAGAGTTTGTACCCTGTGTTCCAAAACATAAGACAAATGTAGCTGGGAGATAGGAAGAATTCCTTTTGTTTTCCTTCCAGAGATCTCAGGCCAAAAACGCTCAGAGCACGTGAGGATATTCCAGCTGCTGGACCTGCAGCCACTGTCAGGCTGGAGGCAGCAAACTGAGATCAAACTGACTGTAAAAAAGGAAACATCTTTGGGCAGAAGTGTCCCTACACTTGCCTTGTCCAATACCATCAGAAACAAGAACGCTGATCAGATACTAAATGAGAACAGATTTTGCCCTCGCAGCTAGTTAGCGATGTGGAAATACAGCGAGAGGCAGAAGTAAAGCAAACAGTCTCCCTGTCAGCAGCTTTGCATGGGAGAAAAAGTGGTGGTGTTACTCAGGTCGATGGACATGACTGTGATTCACTAACAGAGCAAGTTCCATTTCTACATAGTCCATTTCAGACTAAAACCACACTTCAAAATAGAAACTACAACTCTAACTTAACCCATCAGAAATTCAGCTAAGGTCCCTCAGTCCCACCAGGAGGAGATTCAGTGGGAATAAGGACATAGTAATGTTGATTCAAAGTCAGCATGCCCATTTATCCAAGCCAAAAAACCCATGTACTTTTTGATTTCACATTAAAGAGCGATGAAGCAATCATTCAACATCTTGTTGTATGGCTTTTTCTTTCCCTTTGTTTAATCATTTTACAGTTGTTAGGAATATCTGATTGATTTATTTATTTATCCTCTAAGCAATGCTACAACACAGTGCCAAAACCAAAAGCTCACTGATTAATCATGGAGACAAAACGCTCACTAATTTGTCCAATGTCATAATCAGGCTGAAAAATAAAATAATCAGCTGAACACGAATAGCAACCAGCCAAGAAACGAGGGGAGAGAAGCAATGAGAAAAGAGCCAGTACTTGCTTATTAGATAGACATCAAGTTCACATTTCCAAGCTTAGCCACATGGGGACTGGATGGCTGACTGAGTCCCTAAAATGGTCTGATTTTCACAGACAGCTGCGTAGCCCTTCACTCTACCGAAATGCTGAAACTAAATGCAGATCTCATACTCCTGCCTTCTAGGTGCACAAGTGTGAGGATACAAACCGACCAGATTGAGTTATCAAAAAACCTCAGTAAGCATATCCTTCAAAAATTCCTTAATATTTCAAATGTGGAAGAAACATAGAATGCATGTTTAACTGGTAACTTATATGGGTGATCCCTTGATCAACATGGAATTTGTTTCTCCCTTGCTTCTCTCCCCTACCAAAATTGTTATAAGGAAAGTCTATAAAATAATACAGATTAATTGTTCTAGCTTTTCAATGTAAAATATTAAATTGTGCTTAAAACGCTGGAAATTATTCATGCTGGTAGGTCAAATTAAATTGGTGTTCCAAAATTAAAAACTCAAAAAAGGCATATTTCAGGTAAAGCAAAAAAGGAACAGATTATTACATTTTATTTCCTGGATCTTCATTTAACGAGGCTAAATATTTAAAAGTGACTTGAACTTTAATTAGAGAGAATCAGCTTAAAATTAAATGTAGTAGGAACCTCTTTAAGTTAAGCAAATTAAATGATTCACTTCAAACGTTCTCATTTCATACAAAAGATTGTTCAAGCAGAATTGCCAAAAATGGAATTGTTATGGAGAAGATATGCAGGATTATTTTTGGAAAAAACCCCTCAAATACAGCTTCTTAAAAACTGGTTGTTTTTTACAGGAGATCCTTCTTATTTGCACTGAAGTACTTTGCCAGGATACAGAGCAAATATACCTCTAGGATCTGGCTGAGGCTGGAGATTTTCTTCCCTATCCACTAAAGAGCCCGTGTCTCAGTCACACACCAAGAAACCTTTTAAATAGAGGAGATGATCATGTGCACAGGGTCACGCTGTCCACCTCATTTTGGGTTGTAAGGAAAATTTCCCCCTGGGTTTTGGTTAATGTGTTTTCACCTCCTCCTACTTTGTGGGCATGCCTGGTCCACTGAAAAATCTGCTCTTAAATTATTTCCTTCCCCTCGCACAAGGCTTGGGCACTAATGACACATTGGTCGTATTTCTTCTCTGCAGCTGGCAAATAGTTCAGTTTCTCGAGGACTCAGATGCTTTGCTCCAATTAAAGCCCTTTGGCTCAGCATCAGGCTGCTCGCATGAATTGCAATGGTCTGTGTTACACACAGGATAAACACTAAGCACAATCAGTCCTGCGGAAATATGGTCTGAATAGATTTGTCTTCATTCCTAAAGGACTAACACACTCATGATCTAGTAGACAAACTTCCAAGCTCAAGCAGAAAGTGAAATAACGGGGGCTGCTGCTGCGAGCGTGTCTGTAAAGCCGCTGCCCTGCAGCCCTGATCTCAGCTGCCTGTGCTCGCTGCCAGGGCTGCACCAGCCTGTCTGGGTACACAGCAGGTTCTGAGCTGCACAAACATATATCAAGATTGGTGTTTCTGCACACACATATACAGAAATTTGAATGCCCAAACAAAACTGCTGATAAAAATGAGGTGCCTGTTGTTTAGGTGAGGGGGAGTAAGGGCATAAGAAGAGAAACAGCCAGTTCCTGGAGTTACGTATATAAATCCCCTCTTGACTGCCTATGGATTTGTGCCCAGCAGACTGAAGCAGTGCTGATGGCTTTCTGGGGTGCTATGAAGAAAACAGTGAGAACTGGCAGTGGGGATGAAAATGGCAGAAAGTTGTGATGGCTACAAGAATGAGACAGAAAGGAGGATCACAGGAGTTCAAGAATAGCTCCATCACCATTGACGATGAAGTACCCCCTGTTAGGGCCAAAATTCCTTTTCTCTAGAAGGGAACATAAGGCATGGGTTAGATCTCATCGCAGTGCAGTACTAATGGACTGCTGCATATAGGACCTCATGCAATTTTTATTCAGTCTCATTTTAAATATCCCTGATACTGGAGTTTCTTCCCTTCCCCGAGGAGGCTGCATTATTCTGCCATCAGATTGCAAACATAAAGATAACAGCATTCAGTAATTGCTCTGAGACTAAGACTGTTCTCTCTGACTTCAGGAATATTAACCAAAACTTAGCTGAATCAGCTCCCTTTAAGGCAATAGTACCTAGCAAAGAATGGTCCTGCTCTTTCTTCTTTTCTACATGATATTCGTAACAAAAATCCGTATTTTTAACGGCAGGTCAGGTGGCTCTGAATTTACAAGCACTTACTTTTAATGACCATCCTCAGTGGGACTAGACATGTGCAGGAGGAAAAGAAGGAGTGTTACATTACTGTATCTGTCCCTAAGGCTTACTATTTTATGGGGGATATTTTATGAATATCTATTGTGCTAAAAGCTCATATGACTGCCATCTCTCTGCTTGACTTCTAAATTAACTAAGCCCTTTTCTTTGAAGATTAAAACTGATTCCTTAAATAGAATGGTAAAGTGTTTGTCAAAACCATGACAAGCTGACTGCTATACCATAATGCTTCAAGAACCATTAGAAATAATAATTCTAACTTTGAGAACATTAGCTGCAATTATTAACATATTGTGAATATGCAAAGAAAAGTGGAATAGACTTTACATCCTTTTAACTTTTCATTTAGCTCCAAAAATAAGACAGTAGAGGGGCTGATGAGCTCTGTGACCTTCTTAATGGCAATGTGGCTGGAAAGCATGGATTCTACCTTAAAAACTTTGCTGGCAACTTCAGCAATGATTGTAAGAGCAAAAATGACAGAGAAACTAGTTTTTTCTTGTCCTTTTTTTATCTCTAGAACAAAGTTGAACTGGGACTTACATGATGTTAAAGCAGAAATCAAAAGAACTTTAGACTCAGGGCCAAGGAGAATAGGGACAAAATGAGCTTTGTAAGAGGTCCGGTCAACTCGCAAAGCAAAGGTGCTTCACAGAGACAGTGACCATGGAAAACAGTAAAGGAGAATGACAGGCTGAGAGTGGATGCAGTTAAAAACAAACCTGGTTTGGCCTCACCACAAAACTAATTATTCACATCTGTTTTCAGCAGTGTTATACATTCTACTTTTGTCCCTGTGGTCAACAAGGCAAGGTTATTAAGACGGATGCTGTCAGGTGTAAAAGCAGTAACGAAACTGAAGGACTTCAAAGTATTCAAACCAGAAATAACACAATTTCTATACCAGAGTCCAGAAAGAACTGGCATGGAAAATACTAAGCCTGATAGGAAGGATATTTAACAAGCATCTAAGTGCAGAACAACAAACTGGCAGAAAACCACTTTAATGAAACAGATTACATGATGAGTGTGTCTGCAATCGCCGGAACACAGACTAATGAGCTCCAAAAAGGAAAGCTGAAGTGCTCCCTTTCTGCACCCCACCCCACTTGATGAATAGACTTTCATTCTTCTGCACTGGTTGCAGATGGTAAAACCCTCTACTTCGTTCTACTCAAAATGATTTAATATGCAGCCCCCGCTGGTATACTGGACCTGGCCAAATCTATGACTTTATCTGGCCCATCAGATTTGTATCTACGGAACATAAGTGGTTGCTTTTGAAATAGTTTTTTTCCCCCTTACTTTTAATTCACTTCTGGCTCTGAACTCACATCTCTGAGAAGTGCAGGTTGCTCACACTTCCTAGTTTTTTGTGTACTCTGAAGTCAAATTTCTTTAGCTCAAAGCTCATGTTTTCAAGCAAAATGGTATGTGGTTCTGCACTTCACTTGTGAACTGTTACTAGAACTTGCAAAACAGAAAAACACATAAAAATAGCTAGTCCTAGAAACGCTCTGAATTGGTTCCTGGCTCCTTAATCTCTGCACTTTCATTGCTACTCTCCAAATGATGATCAACGCAACAAGATTCTACAGAAACTACTGTCAAATATCCTTCTAATCCGATGCAGACAGGCTGAATCCAAGCCTTAATTGAAATCACCCACTGGCACTGGTGGGAGCTGCTCACTCCCTCTGAAAACCAGACCCAAACCTGCTGACCGGCATCCTTTTGTCATTAAAGTTTCCTGTCCCCTTTAGGAAGCTTTGGAAATCATTCTGGTGAGGGCCTCAACTCCAACTCTGATGTCCACCTTGGTTTCACTGCCACAAACATCAGAGGAAATGTTTCTGTGAATAAAGGGAAATTGGTATCTTTATTTCTGTAGGTTTAATTTAGTCCCACTCAGAAACTGTCTAACATTTTTTGGTATTATTTCACTCTAAACCCCATTTTCCTATATGACTATGATATATTCAAGAAAAGGGTATTGGATGGTGGAAAAATTATCAGTGCAAGAATTCCAGGTAAATATTAAACTCTACTTAAGTTTCACAAAAGCAACATCAGACTGGCTGTTGCATCTCACTGACTCTTATCCCTCTGTTAAATAATTTAATCAAGGCTGATGGCAGGTCTTGATCAAATAGAATAATAGTTAAGTTTGAAGATGAGGATACAAAACTGACAATTTGAGCAATATACAGTGCTTTTTATATGGCTCCCACTCATCTATTATATATGAGATTACAAGGAACATGTGAATCAGGCAAATCACCTTTACAGAAGCATCAAAGCAATTATATAGCATAACTACAGGACAGGATTCCGCCCCCCCCAGCTGCTGTTTGTGAGCTTTCTAAACCAAAATGGCTATATAAAACTCAGACTAGACTAACAATCTCCTCTCAGGTCTGTAGCAAGACATGAAGATTACAGCAGGAAAGATTCCTCAAGGGTTTCTCCCTGCCCAATTACGAGTTCAGGGGATTCTGCACACTGCAATAGCAATGAAAAAATAGTGGGTCAAATTCTTCTCCACTGGGCGCCCCTGTCCAGCCCAGCTGACGTCAGTGTTGCTATTACCAGATGTAGCAGATGATTGCTGGAAAAGAGGATAATGGTGACCTCTAGTTAAATGAAACCTTTAAAAGGAGGGTGAACCCTCGGTGCCTCATTCATGGACTCAAATCCACTTCTCGTTGACGGGGTTGCACTATTGACCGAGAAAAACTTGCCCTATTGAGTTTTATTTTAATTTTTTAATAATTTTTGATGTTTAAGGAGTAGAGTTGGCACAGAATCAGCTAGAGTGTCTGTTTCTCTAATGCACCTGTTCCCCAATTCTGATTTCCTTGTAACAAGAAAAAGTATTGTAAGGGCAACTTGGAGACACAAAGGGAGGAAGTGAGCTGTACTTGTCATGCAACATGAAGAAAATTGTTTGCTTTAGGACAGGGTGAATAGGACAAAGAATTATATTTTATGGTTGAATGACCAGGCTTGTAGATGAGTGCTGTTTCATTAGAAAGTAAACACCAAGCAATCAAATATCATGTAGAAGACTGCACAGAGCTCTGAGCAGCGCCACAAGGAATCAGGCAGTGCCTACCTGAAAGATGAGCTGCTTCTTTATTGAACTGGCCATATCCAGGATGCATTTTTCTAATTTTGTCTCACATTTTTAACATCTGTATGCAGTCATATTTCCTACAAATATATAATCCCTCTTTGATTTTATTTTGGTTTTTACTTTGTAACTAACATTGACGTAATACGCAATTTCATTGCAAATGAAATGCTTCATTAGTTGCACTCAGACTAATGACAGAAGCATGGACAGACTGAAATCAGTATTGTAGATCTTCAGGGTTTCCTCTTTCTGTTCCTAAACATCCTAATGTTGAACCTTTCCAACAGCTGAAAAAATAAAAGGAAATCTGCCAGACATCTACAACTGGGCTTAGTAATCACATTAGGCACTCTGCTCACATTTGATTATAAGGACTTGGAGGTACTTGTTTCTGAAGTAAACCTTCCCCAAAGCTTACATCAGTGGAACAAGCTAAGATGCTCAGTCATTCTAGCCCATGTGAAATGAATATAATAGCTCTATGGTAGCCTTAAGATCCAACAGCAGGACTTTCCACGGCTGAGTAGATCTCATGACACAACTAATGGTTTTTTTTAGAAACCACGGAGCATTAGGCTGTGTCACGTCTGGTTGTAAGACCTCAAAAATGCCCAGTGTCTACTGGGTTCAGAGTGAGCACCGCTGCTTATCGATGAAACGGGAAGCGCTCAGAGGGGAACAGGAGCAACCACGGGGCTTGAAAGCACCAACTTCGGAACAAATCCGATGAGGGAATTGGAGCCGAGCAGATACATGGTAATGGTCTTCAAATACCGAGAGGATAGCTGTAAAGAGGGGAAAATGAAACTGTCCTCTGTCTACTGTGAATAGCTCATGCAGCACTGTTTTTTAAAATTGAATTGAGGCAATCTGAAGTGAAACATCAAGAAAAAATAATCAAGCTGTTGAAAAGGATGCCCAGGAACACTGTAGGATTTTGAGCCTTCAAGGTTTTTAAACAAGGGCTACACAGCCCATGTTTAAATATCTGTCAGAAATGTTGAGGGTGTAGCTGGCTCCTGTACAAGGGGGAAGATCAATGCCTCAAAGTTCTGCATAGCCTAAACTGGAAACTTTGTAAAATCTTTACATCTGTCTCATATTAATCTTATATTTTTTATTCCCTTTAAATTCTCCTAATATAGATGTTTTTATGTTATTGTTTCTATATTTGCAAAGGATTTTGCAATGCTCTTCCAGACTGAAAAGCCCTGAATAAAAGCAATAAAATGTTTTCAGAAAAACTAGGAATTCCACAAGCTCCTTACAGAGCCCTTTGCAGTTATGGAGAATGACTTATCAGTATCTTCCATCCTTACAAACCTTCACGTATTTGAAGACTTCTGTTTCTACCAAATCTTCTTACTTCTAGACTAAACAAACCAAATGCTTCAACACTTCTTCCCAGATCACACCAGTGAAACTTTCACGCTTCAGAGGTGTTTAAAAGATGCATAGATGAGGTTCTTAGGGACATGGTTTAGAGGTGGACTTGGCAGCGCTAGGGTAACGGTTGGACTTGATGATCTTAAAAATATTTTCCAACCAAAATGATTCTATGATTCTCCTAATTTGTAATCTTCTCCACTGGACTATCTCCAATTCATCCACATTCTCCTAAAGGATTGTAATCCCAAACTGGATGTGGTTTTCCAACTATGGCCTCAAGAATGCTGAGCAGGGTAAAAGATGCAAGAGAATCATTTGTCATCTAGAACAGGCCTGTCGTTTTGGAAGGTATCAACATTTGCCTTTTTATCACTGTTTATAGCAAACCTCTTCCAGTTTGGTCAAGTACAATCCTTCAATTGTTGTGGTTTTTTTTTTTTTTTTAATAGTAGTTTTGTTTTGCTGATGGAAACTAAGACATGAGTACTATTTCCAGAAGTCTAAAATGCATCAATATTTATAAAAGCACCTGAAGTCTATACTGGGAAAAGTAAAGTATTTCTTAGTAGTGTATAAATATTGTACTCTCAAATGCTTTCAAGTCCATTTCTTTTTGACCCTTTTGCAATTAAAAACTGGACCAGAGAGACAGAGGGGAAGACAAGGCTGGCCTACGGACACTTGGGGGAACGCTGCTCCTTTGTGTACAGCACGAGCAGTACAAAGGTCTGCATTTCCAGAGAGATACAGTCACTGGTCCTGGACTGACTGCTTTTGTTCAGGCAAGAAGAGAACATGTTGTAAAAAGCAATAAAAATAGAAAGCAGCTGTGCTCCACTCTGTCTCTTTTCATACTCTGTATACAGCCATGAAGCTGATCCTGTCCAGGCTTCTCTGGACAGCTCTCCACCCATCCCACGTCTGCTACATGGGGAACATGGCCCCATCCAGGACACGGGCTCGCAGGGCCAGGGCTACAGCAGAGGCTGCCAGCTCAGAGCCGGGCTCTTTGCCCTCCCAGGCCATTTGTATCTCAGCTTCCTCCACTGTAAGTTTCCCAGGGCAGCCACCGACCTGGCAGCCCAACTCAGCACAGTCCCCAGGACTCACTTGCTTCGGGCAGTGGTCCCAGCAGCTAGTGGGGGTCAGGGACAGCAACGGGCTCTTGCTTTGCAAGAAAGGCCACCACTAAGCAATAGGATGGGAAAAAGAAGGATTTGGGATGGTCTGGAAAGTGGACTGGTGCATGAGGATGCAAAGAGGCTGTTGGGCAGGATGGGAAGAGTCGGTACAGTTGCAATCCCAGCTGACCCAGGCCCCAGGACTAGGAAAATAACTCATTTTCCAGGACATTTTCAAATACTGCTGCATGGATATGCACAGGCTATTTTGTCTTGCTTATAAGCATGTACAAATGTCTGAATAAACTCCTCTGTGGCCAGGGGAATAACTAAGCCCAGAAGCACGGTGCAAATTCAGCTGGATCCAGCAGCAGTTAAGCTCCAAGACACAACATGGAGCAAAGTGGGGACCATCGACCTTCCCATGCCGGCAGCTGGGCTGCCCTCCCACACAAACCCTGCGGAGCCTGCGCCTCGGCGCGATGCTCTGCCTGATACGGGGTGCCCGACACGGCCGCACGGTGAAATGCCACGGCAGAAGAGGAAGGGGGAAAAAAAGGAGAATACGGCTAACTTTGATACTAATCCGGCTCATCCAGGACTATTGCTAATATATCCTAAGAACAGAGACAGATACCAGAGCCAGTATTCAAAGGAAAGGAAAATGGCTGAAATAATTATGTTTTCTATTAAATATAACAGTTCCCTCCCAAAAATGCAATTCGAGGAACTTTATTATTTTCTTTCAGGGAAGCATAAGTAGCACGACAAAAAAAACTGTCTCTTTTTTCTGGAAAGATTGTTGTCTTCATAATGCAAAATGTTCTAAGTTTGTGACAAAAAATATGTGTCCTTCATAACTGCCCATATTATTCCCCACACAAAAATATCTACATATCAATATAATGTAACTGCACACCACTGCGACATTACCTGGCTCCTGCCCAAGGACTATCTCACAATTACCCTTAGAAACACCTATTTTGAAATTACAGGGCTAAGGAGCTCCCGTTTTTAAAGAGAAAGGCAACGCTGCACTGCCTGCCTTCAGCCTACTGCTTTGACTAATCCAACCTTACATGTTCTCAGTTTCCAAGAAAAAAGGCTCCATACAATAACATGCAAGCGGGCTGGGGGAAAGGTGGGTGATGTGGAACAAAGCACATTTTCAGGAGCTTTGAAAGCTGGTGCGGCTTAGCAAGATCAATGGCATGTCATCCCAGAGGAGCACTGAAAAAAGCCTTTGAAGTTCTGCTCCCCTTCTGTCTGTATTGTGTATTTCTAAGCAGGCAGTTTGCAGCCAGCGTGCTCTTTGCACGCATTTAAGCACACACAGCATCTATGTTGGAAATTACAGACAAATAAGTACCGTGCAAAGCTGGGTGGTACAAAGAAATGTATATTTAAATTAGAAGTTAACAGAAAGAGAGAGAAAGAGTCAAACCAGGAGATGGAGAAATTGTTCCTATGATCTAATCAATAAAATGTCCATCTAGCAGATATTAAAATGGTCCCTAGGCCGCGGAGAGCAGTATGTTTTCATTTTGACTAATGCATCTCAAACGTAAAGCAGCAGGAACTACTGTAAATAACACACTTTAGAAAATATTCCCCAAGAACAACAAAAAGTCTAGCTGAAAATAATACATCTGAATCAGGTTTAAATTGGTTTCCAAAAAATAGCCTGACGCATGTAACACAGACATCAGCCTCTCAAAAAAGAGCTTAATGCAGGAGGCAGTACAGAAGCAGACTGAGTAGAAAAGGTTTTCTGAGCTGCTGAATTTATAAAAAGGTAAATGCCATTACAGGGAAAGTTTCAAGATAAGGAAGAAAAAGAAAAAAAATAGAGAAGCTTTTCCTCCTACAAGCAAGGGGCAGTGAAGTTTTTAGGACTCAGCTTGATATTTCAATAAATAATTATGTTTTTCCAACTGAACAACCAGCTAGACACGGCAAACTGTAATTAACACCAAGAAGCATAATACCATTTGGCATGCTTACACCTTGTTTCTGAACAGGAGGCTGCAAGAACCCCTTAAAAGCTATTCAAAGAAACTTATAATTATAATTATGAGCTAGTGTGATTAGGCTCTTCTAATAATGTCATGCCTATTGAGCACACCCTATTGAAAAGCCCACATAAAAATGCACAGTTCCACTGATCTGTGTGCTTATGTCAGAAGCCCTCATTTGGAGATCTGAGAAATGAAAGAAACATTACTATGGAGATTAAGAAATTTGGTTTAGTACTGTAGAATAATATCATGATTGAATAATATTAGCACCAACTATTAATAAATGTGCCAGCATTACCCATTAGAAGACACCATATGCAGTTGCTTATAGCTATGACAAAAATTTTAAGCTGTAGGAGTGAACCTCATGTTAAAAAGTTTTTTGAGTACTTTGAGGTTTTCATGACCTCGAGCAGAACTTTGACTATAGGCAACAAAGTGGGCAAGAAATACCCACTTCCGACTGTGTATGAAGGGTGAAAACAGCATTAAGGAAGTCGCAGAGCAATCTGATTACGCATGCAATTATAGAGGCACTAAACATTTTTATTATTATTACAAATAGCCATCATAATAGAAGCCCTCTTTTCTTCACCTTTATTGGAGGAAACAAAGATATCATCTACAACTTTCTGTAAAATAAGTCATAATCGTGCTCTCAGTCCAATTGCGTTGGTAACCAGCTCTTGTTCATTTTAATTTAGAAGGACTGAAAGGTATAAGCAAGAAATGAACATACTTGCTGCTTTGGGCTAATTAACTCATGTACTTGAGAATGTATTCTCAAGAGTTTAACGCAGTGGCGTTGTTCCTGGGGACCCACGAGCGTACATGGGCATGTACTTATAGAAGGTGAACAGCATCTGGCTGTTGTAAGGCAAGCAAGAAACCCATGCAGGTGCTGAAGCCTGTAATGATCTAGTACAAATGTATGTCAGCTGCTCTTCGAATGCTCAGGTTACTGAGCAATTTTTGTAGCTAATCATGCCTTTTCACACAGCCTGGATGAGTTTTCCGAACGTGGGACAAGTCACACAAAAGAGCATCTTTGTGCCATTCAGCCTCTCTTCCCCTTCCAAACAACCTTGCGCCTCATTTCACAGTCACTCACCTTCACATGTACCAATTATTATTATTTCTGGAGTTAAAGTAGAATTTACCACCCCCATTTGGAAAATGCCCTCAGGGCTGCAAAAACCTTTAGACAAAGCAGGGAAAGATATATAATGCTGTATTAAGTCGACATGAAATTAATGTCCACAAAGCAAAGCATTACCATTCTCTTCATCTCCTTGGAGACCTGGTGACCGCCAAGATGGTTATAAAAGGGACGGTCGACACCCCAGTGTGATGGGTTATGGCCGATGGAATTAGCACGCTGGCGGCTCATCTTGGCTATTGTGGCTTTCTCGTCTTTCTGAAATACAAATGAAAGAGAAATGCAGAATAAATTTTGAAGTACTTGCATGGCAGTCATTTTACAAGCATGTCTCCTGATTTCTTGCTCCAGAAGTTGAATTTGCACCTTGAAGTTTATGAAGTGGCCGCTGATCAGGAGCAGTCCTAATCCACCATTTTTCTCTCCCTGTTTACACCTGCACTGTGAAAATGCTTAGAACACTTGCCACTAAGTGGTAGCCACCATTTTACTCATTTGCCTGTTTTGAACAACCACCATAACCTGTTTAAACACAAGAAGCATTCCAAAATAGAGGTATCTAGTTTCTTTTTTTAATAAACTTAATCCAGTTGAATCGTTTCAGATAGGAAATTGCAGTTCCAAACTGAGATGCTACATAAAAGATCACCAAAAAAATAAAAAGGCTGGTGTGCAACAGAAAAAACACACAGAGTGATCTCTGGCTGAAGAACAGGAGCCTTGAAACTATGGGAATAAAGGACACCTTTCTCTGTAGGTACGAGTGAGTAATTTTTCACACTTGCAAGACAAGAGCATCTTCCCAGACATGCTAAGGAAACGATGTAAATCTTGCAAACAGCTGCCTATATCTGTTAGGGGTAATGGTATTGCAGAGTGTGACAAAATGGTCTCCTCTACCCTAATGCTAGCTGCAAGTTTTGCCACTGACACTTGCTTGAAGTTTGGACAAAGCCTTTGGTTTTGTTGCTAGAGCTGGTTTGGAATCTTGGTTGCAGTTGGAGCTTACTGCAAAGTTTGCAGGGGATCTGTCAGCAATGATTCAGGCAAGCTCAACGCCAGTTACCAGAGCACAAAAGTGCAGCACATAACCAAGCCAAACAACAGGCTGGTTAGTTACTTACTTTGAATATATTACCTAGCTAAAAAGGATGGCAGGTTTCCATGTGGAATGTGTTTTGCGGAAAGACAGGAGTTTATTGTATAAGATCAAACCCTCTTTTCTTCTCTAGCAAGGACTGCACTGGAGGTTTGCTCAGTGAGGACTGTGATTTACCTGTACTGACTCAGAAGGCAGAGCGCTGGCAATTATTACATCCTTGCTTAGAAGAGACAAATTCTGAAGAGCTGGAAAATACGGACAGGATGGATAGCTACAGCTTGGCTGTTTATTACTTAAGAGATTGAACTTTTTCAAAACAATAGCTCCTTCCATGAGATTACTGAAAAAAATATGGCATAATGGCTAATTTTGGATTTCAGGGAGTGTTCAGACAACTGAATAATTCAAAAAGAAAGCATCGTTTATTTTAAACTCTAGAATTTTGGTTCAAGTGTTGTTTGACAATACAGCTGGCTTCACATCCTTTTTTTTGCCTGGAGTCTGCTTTCTCTACTTACTTATTTTGATTCTCCACTATACACTGTAACTCGCACCTGTCAGGAGTTTGCAAAATACCTGGTGTTATTTCCATGGCAACCAGAGAGTTAAATGTCAAGTGTTACGCTGCCTTAAATTATTTTTATTTAAAGAAATTTTTAAAAGCCTGCTAAAATCCAGTGCTGGGGAAAGCTGCCTGATTGACAAGCATGGGAAATCATCATCTCTTTTCTTGCAAAGAAGAGACAGCTATAATGTCAATGTTCCCCGTGAGACCACAAGCTCACCACGCAGGCAACCAAACCTTCCCGGGAATGCAGTGTTGCAGGCTACGTGCCCTGTGCCAGGCACCCAACCAGCCTCGTGGCACTGAGTAGCAGTGGTCACTGCAGCCACAGGCTGCCAGCAAAGGTCTTTTTCCACCCAGCCAGGATGACAAGTGTAGGATCTCAAGGAAACTCGGTGGGAGCAAACCTAAGGGAGCTGTCAGGTCCCTGGGATGTTTGCTGAGGAGAGCCATCCATGGTCCCACATTGCACACCCCCTGGACAGCAAGTGCCTCCCATGTCACCTCTTCCCCACATTGAACCCACCACTGCTTCATCTGCAAGAGCTGAAAACTCCATCCCTTGGCACCAGCTGAATTTCACTTGAGCAATCATGACAGAGTCACTGGACAAGCTCCAGGAGACCTGCGTTTTAAATGTTCCTAAAAATATACTAATGTGATGCAATGCTGATGTCTAGATATGAGCTGGTTTGAGAGGTTTTTTTTAAAGCCACTGCTCTTTATGGTCTCTGCCATCATTTTGCCATCATTCACACTTCCCTGTGTTTTTCCAGTTGCACAATCTTTTTCATAGTTATGCTTCTTTCTTCTATTATATGTTGGAAAACTGGTAGAAAATACAGTTTCGTTATCTCCAAGCAAATAAATAAAAATATATATATATATATATATTGTTTTCGATAGTAGAAGTGACACTGTCAATCCATTTTGTTACAACTTAATGAAAGGTTTTCAGCCAAAAGCAATAAAAAACCCCAGATGCTGAAACTAGTCTGGGAACCCATAAAAGCAAAGCTATTTGGTTACATTACAAATGCTTTTACATGAACAGGTGATAAAAGATACATACAGCAGGTTCCCCTCCATGGGTTAGTAAATTTGGTTAGAATTTGAGAAAAGTCTTAATGACAAAATTCCAACCAAATGTACTAACCCATCTCAGCCAGTGCATGATCCTTCTACCTGCTGCTAGTGCTGGTGATTCTGAAGCATCACTTGAATAATTTGAAAGAAATAAAAGACCTCATACATGTTTACTGACACATCTGGGTTGAGGTAAGGGTGGGACAAATTGGTAAATATACACTTTCGAGATAATTTCTAACCATGAGACATCATAAATCTTCCATGGCAAGATGACCTGTGGCAGTATTTCCCCTCATCCCCTGTAGAAGGTTTCCACTGGCTTGTGAACTATGTTTCAGCAATATTTCCAATCAGATTAAAACACATATGTACAAGCACAGTGGGTATTTGTTTTCCTGTATTGCATACTGTGCTACTATGTTATCTTGAACAATAGGCATTTGTTGTTAACATCAATACTTATTCAAAAATATTTTTTTGGAACCAAATATTTTGAAAAGTTGAGGTAATTTATTTCCTGAAAAATCACTTGTTCAGTGAGTAATGATAATAACAATCTCTAAAAATGAAGAATTAGAAAGATCATAGCGCCATGAGGATCTCTGCTCCATTTCTTCCTGGCTAGGTGACAGCATAGGACAATTTAGACATAGGGCTACCTAAGGCATAACAAGACTGGAAAGAAGCATAAAGAAAAGATGATACTTTTCGGTCCTGCTCATTACAGATACTACCAACAACAGGAGCAGGTGTAAGAGTTTCTGACAGCAATGAGTTTTTCAGATTTAAAGTGGCTAAACTCCAGGAAGCTGTTGTGGGAACTTTCCAAATCTGGACTTGCAAAGAGACTGTAAATCTTATTCCCAGAGGTTTTATTTTGTTCCCACCACCAGTTCCCACACACTGAGCTACTGTAATGCTATAACAAAACAGCAAAAATAGCTGGTATTTTCTTATATTTATCAGTTGCATCAAGAATGCCTGTTACTCCTTTAGTGTGCGATAGGATTTTCCAGCATATTGATCACTATCAGTGCAACAAAGCAGTGAAAGCTGAACATGGATCGGCCATTTCAGATTCAGCTACAGATTATTCTTTAAATTGTCTTGAAGTCCTATTGACATGTGAATGATACTTCTTGCAGTGCTACATGCTCCAAACCATTGCCTTCATAAATCTACACGGGTGGAACCCTGCTGTGCTAAGATTAAATTTGTTAAACTAAGGAATCATCATATTAGATTGATTGTGTTTTAGGAGAGTCACATGCCCAACACTTAAAGGACCATTTTGTTTCTTCAGCTGGATGGAGTTCCAGGACACTATTTAGAAAAGAATGAGATTTGTTTTTTTAGGAGTTACAGCCAAAGTTTTGTTGAGCTGTTTTAAAGCCACCATCAACAATCCTTTCTGAAACTGTTGTGTACCTGCTATTGTTAAAAGAAACACCCATGTTTACGGCAACTGAAAGTCATTAGAAAAAAATAAACATCTTTTCGTTTGTGCACCCAGCACAGTGTGTTTAGTCAGCAGCATTGCTCCGCTGTTGACAGTCACATTTTGTTTCCACTTGTGGTCAAAGCAAAGCATTTCCCCAGCCTTCTGACAATGTTGACAAGGGCAAGAAAACTAACTGTAAACCTAACGTGCTGTTAAAATCCTATTCACCTCAAGGTCTGTTTCGCACTCTTCCAAACACATACTTTTCCACCCTTCCAGCGTAAAGCTTTTATCAATTATTAGAAATGATGAGAAGATTAGTTGTG
Source organism: Nesoenas mayeri (assembly GCF_963082525.1). Taxonomy (NCBI): domain Eukaryota; kingdom Metazoa; phylum Chordata; class Aves; order Columbiformes; family Columbidae; genus Nesoenas; species Nesoenas mayeri. The sequence goes on from NC_137545.1 coordinate 32,875,866, forward strand.
ATGGTTCTGCAAATTAGTGCAGCACTTGATCTCAAAGAAGAGCAGAAAGCTGCCAACAACCACCAAGTGACATGCTCCCGTATGAACTTTGGTACCCCGTGCATATCACACCGTTAAGGTCTTTATATTTCAATTATCAAAACCCTAGCTTAAGGAATTGAAAGCAAACACAAGGAAAACAGATTTGGAACTTTGGATTTATGCTTTCAAAAAAAAGCCAGGAGAACTTTCATGTAGGGGAACGTAACACTGTGACAGTGAAGGCACTGCTGCGCTGCTCCGGGTACTGAGCGCTGCTTTCCTCACAGCCAGAGCAGCACAGCACAGCACAGCACAGCGCACACAAGAAGGTGAAAGTGGATCTGGAGGTAAAGATGAGGAGAGAGAAACCTAAACAGACTGGATTTTAGAACTTTGCAGTTTATTCTCTTTCAATAGAAAGCAACTCTTCTGTATACCATACAGAAAAAAGGACCGCATTTTCAGCTCTAGGGATTTTATTTAAAAACTGAGTGATCAGAATCTAGCTTTTTTCACCCTAAAGCTCAACTAAATCTATTCCAGTTAACAACATCTTTAAGAAGGAAAAATAAAAAACCAAAACAACAAACCAAAAAACCCCCAACTATTTTCAAAGAAGGAGCTAATCTGAGTTCCTGGAACAAAAATATTACATAAATGTTCCTCCCATTTACTCTGTGCCAAAGAAATGGTATTAACACAATGAAAGAGTCAAATAAACAAAAAAGGCAGAAAACTTAAAGTCATGGCTCCCCATGGCAACAGTAAGCAGAAAGGGTATGGAACAGATGCTGTTATATTTTATAGATTCATCATAACTCCTGGTATTGTTTGGTTTCAATGGCTGTAGGATAACGGACTGGGTATTCTGATAGTTCATGTCTATCCGTGTGAACTGAGGAAGAGCCCAGGCAAACAGTTACTTGGGTCAAAACCGCACCTGCCCTCAGTTCAATGCAAATCCTGTGCCTTTTGTGTGTGGAGAGCAGGAACCCAGACACGACTCACAGGAACCCATTACTAAGTTAGGTGAACATTTTATGGCCATTACTGGAACAGACTGAACTGAAAACCTAGCTAAATACATCACAAGAAGTCATTAAAATCAAACAGAAATGGGAAGAAAAAGTTAAAGTGCTAGAACTTTGTCTATCATCAAGCAAAATATTCAGGACTCACTGAGCTGACTATGGGAGAAAGCTTTTCTCACTTCTGATCTTCATATTACAGGAAAACGAGTTTTTAAAGAAGGAGAAAACTTTAAACTATTCACAAAGGGATAGAAAATGGCTACGGGAGCAAGAAAGCTGCAGCAGCATGGGCAAACCAGGAGTCTCTCAAACTCTAAATACTAATATCCATGACCTTTGGTAGCAGTTTCTTTATGTTTTAATTTAGCACAATAATTACGAAGATCATGCACATGTCTCCATTCTCAGCTACTCTGGGATGCAGCACATCAGAGCAGCGTTATAGTAGTGCCTAGAGACTTCAGCTGAGAGCTACACTGTGTAACAGAGCTGCAATAAATACATATACAGCAGTGAAAGAATGAGGGGGGAGGCGTCCTATCTTATTTTACCATGAAAAATTGAGGCACAAAGATACAAGTTCCTCAAAATCTAAGTCTGGAATGGAATACACATCTCTCCTGAGTCTCTGTCCAGTCTCCTAGTCAAAACACAGCCCTGATTTCAAAGATGAAGTCCCAAGTGCTCTGTGTCTCTGTTTTTGAGTTTTTTGTCTACACCAGCAAGAAGCAGAATCCTGACCTTAGGTCTTCCTCTTCTCTTCAGAGAAACCTCCAGTTCTCCACAAGAACATGCAGACAACTTGGTGAGTGCACGATTTAAGAACTCAATATATCGTCTCCATCCCAGGAGATGGGGCCTGCCCATAATGGTATTTTGGTTTATGTTCTTAAATCTACTCAGCAAAGAAGTGGTTTAGGTATAAACACCAGCTGGCCCACTGACAGGCAGCGATGCTCAAGAAACAATCATCTTGCACTGCAAGCTCTAATCCTCTTTTGAAGATTGACAATTGTTAATGAGATTTATCTTATGAGCAGATAGAAACCAAAACATCATCTTCTCTCTTTAGGAGATAATAAGGGATTTTCTTGGAGATTTTTCACACAATATCCATTAAGGAGATTTGAGGCTTCCATTCTCTCAGGAAGTGAGGCAATGGTAGTGAAGTATTTCTGCATAGGTGTTATAGTTATTCAAATCAACCATGCTATTGGAACATGTCACAAACACTAATTCATTTAATCTCATGGTTGTCATATTTAGAGCTGTGGGAAGGTTTAATTGGTCTTAGATTCAGAAATATTTGAAATTATTTTCAAATCAGGCCAATCTTTATACACTTGCCCATGCTGTGAATAGCAAAGTAGTGTCTCTAATGCAGAAATTACTTAGAGAAATATTACTGGCTAGGCTTGACTAGATGATAAAAAAAGCTCTTTTTCTAGTATTACAGTCTAGCACTATTTAAAATAATACAAAGTAGTGACAATATCAACCTATTTTCTGTTATTGACAGTGTCACAAAAAGACGATATATTGGCTGAAGTCCACTGGAGTTTGACTTGACTCAAGTACAAGTCAGCAATGCCCTAATAGCCTTATTTTGTGCAGCCTGACCTGTGTCATAGCAGTAGGTATGATCTCATCCCACTGTCACAGTGATTATCGATCATCACAGCGGGCCAGATTTTCCCATCTTCAGAAAGAGGCTGACAAGTAATGGCAAGAACTGCTCTAGTCTCTATGTTCATGGTAATATAGTGAGCAGTTGGACAAAAACACCTCAGTCTGTAATCTGACAGAGAAGAGGTCTTTGTGGTTTTAATCTATTGTTTTAAGAACTTGTACAAGTATCAAATTTCATTGAAAAAATACATATCTGTATCAACAACATTTTTCAAAATGATTACGAGAACAACTCAGGACAGTTTCTTTGACGGAACTAGAAAGTACTCTGTGCAGTAACCTTATGCAGAAGGTGGCTACGCTCCCTTCTACACATGCAATAGTTCAGGAAGAGGACAGCAAAACAGGATTTTTTGTCACTGAAGGTCAGGTAGTCAACTCACTCATCTGTAAAGGCTGGTGTTCACTCTACTTCAGTGTGCTGGAAACTGTCTAGTTATTAAAAGTATCTAAACCCAGCATTTGGTCTTACCCGTTTCTGGCTGCACCGTACAATCAAGAAGGTCTCAATGCTGTGCTCCTTTAGGTAAGCATTGCGTTCCCCTCCAAAGCCCAGCTCCACCTCATAGTCTCCATTGAGATAGTTCAGGGTTGCCTTTGTTATGTGGATGCGCCTTGAATGAGACAAAAGACAAACCAGTTTTGTAGGTTCTGAAAAGTTACCACCTAAAAACCTGTCAGTGACAGGTTCCATGTACTGGAACAAACCAGCAATAAAACCCAGTTTCTTTAGCGATGCCACCACTCTTATAGATGTAGTATGGGAGTTTAATCTGTTTTAAAGGAAGCAGGCCAGGAAGCATTTTCTTAAAGAGAGAATTGTTCATGTTAAGCATGTTACAGATCCACTTATAAGCACCTCCTTAGATATAAAGCACTCAACCTTTTATTCACTTTGCTCTAACACACAGCAGATATAGTTTTTTTGGCAAACACAGGCCCTTCACAAGGACATGTCTACTCAGCAGACAGTGTAATATTCGCTGTAGCAATATATACTGTATCTTTTTTCGCTGTATCACATTAATCACTGTGGTACAAGAGTGCCTTGTAGAGGTATGTTAAAAGTACTATAGTCTTATGCTTTCTTCCAGAGCAGAGAAAAAGTGGAGATCCATACAGAAAAATTATCTCACGGAGTCAACTTGGCAGCAACTCAGTCTTCAGGTGATCCAAACAGCAACGAAACAAGAACCAATTCTGCCCTCTCACAGGAACGTTTCAAAACAAAAGGCTGGTCTGAAACAACACTTCATGCAACATCCATCGATAGCAGGGATGTTCTCCAGGAAACACTGCTAACATATTGTCACATCTCTTTGAAACCATGAGCAGCTCTGCTAGTGTTCGCACAGACGTGCTCACTTCTGTTAATCTATCAGCTTTATTTCGCAGAGAAGGAATTCAGTTCTTACCACAGAAGGATATGCCCATCTTGGGATTTTGTAGACTTTCTGTAACCAAGGACATGTAGACATGGAACAGAATAACCTTGCTATCATTTGCACATGCTTAAAACACTACACCCACAGTTCATTTTACAGCAGACATACAGAATCTCTGAATGTCTGTCTCCTGTTTCCTCACCTCACTGTGACATGTCAGAGACAGAACAACACATGGGTTAACGCAACAGCTTTGATGAAGCAACTTACCCAGCTTTGCCCCCTGCTTCCATGTGGTTGGCTAATGTAACGTCATTGGACCACACATCAAACTGCCATTTCCTAAGGCCCAAGACCCCGCAGTGAACTCTCCCGCTGTGGATTCCAACCCTCATGTTGACATTTACTCCCGTTACCTCTCGGACTAATCTGAAAAGAGATATGGGTAAAAAAGGGCATCACAAAGAACTGCATGGTTGTAGTCAGTGGAACAAACTTGCACCTATAACACAAAAGTCCATAATGACCCATAAATTATTCACGCAGACACATGGTGCTGCTCGTCCACAACAACAGGACAACAAACGTAAACCAGACTGGCTGTACTGCTCTGGCTGGCCAAGCAGAGCACTAATTAGAAAGGGGAGCCTTTGGAGTAAATTCACATACTCTGAACTCATGGTCAAGATGAGAACTCATTAAAAAAAAATCTTTGAGGCAGTAAAAGGAATAAAGTGCTGGTCTCTGATCTCCATACCAAAGCTGGACGTAACCTGCCAGCACTCAACCTCATTAAGAGTAATAGCATGTTGCAAAGAGAAAAAGGAAATGATTTCAGAGATCTTAATTCATCTGCATGGCACTGAGCATCAGCTCCTCCACAGATGAAATACGATATGTGTGTGAAATACCCCACTGCAGTTGGAAAGCTTGAACGGGGCTTACAGCTGCAGTCAGAGCAGCAAAACCAGAGAACCACATCTATTGCAGTCACTTCAAACAGGCAGTTACAAATACTCAAGCTCTGATTTTAATGAGGTTTTGGATGCTCTTCTTACTCCCAAGTTGACTGCTGGAATACTTTGTGGGTTTTGCCCTTTTAGGGCAAAAGTTAACTTCAAGAGCTGTTCACATGGAAAATATATTTAGGAATGTGAGTAGGGGAAAGTCTTGACGAGGCCATCAGAACAACTCTGCTTATCATTATTGCTGATCACATAATTGCCAGAATGTCCATATTTCACTAGAAATTTTGCCTATATCACATACCACAGTCCTTTCCTTTGAGTTGTTACTTCCTTGCAGCATTAAGTTGTACCTATCAGATTTCAACCTCTTTGGTTTTCAGCTTCACCTAGTCCTACTTATCTAGCATAACATCCTCTGGACAGGTATCCTCTCAACTTCCTAACATCAACACAGATCTAATATTTAAGCTTTATTTATTAATGAATGATTAAAAATAGACTAATCCTGGACTCCAATTTGCTCCTCACAGTGTAATATTTCCCTTAAAGGACTGTTCAAGGTGACTTCTTGTTGAAACAGATCCTACCCTCTTACAGTTGCTTTCTCCTTACACTCCCTATCTTGTGTTTCACTATCTACTTGCTGAAGTGATATTCATTATTTTTATTAACAAGAAGCAGAGATCCTCTAGCAGGGCAGGGAACTGCATATGGGTAAAGGTGCCACAGGGCTCCAACCACAACACTTGGGAAAGCAACAGGAACTGGGGTCACTGCAGCCATAACCCTTGCATGGAGAACAGCAGCTGCCGTGTGGATACAGCACTGGGGAGCGAGGAAGAACATGCTGCATGACTGCTACAGCCCCCACTGCACCCTCTGCCAAGCCACGTTACTGATACAAGACCAGGGAACTTCTCCAAGTAGTCAATGAGAAAGTGACTTTCTCCAGACTTCACAGCAAACAAATGGGTTTGGTTATCCTTTATAGACAAATTAAATATTCTTTGTTAATTTGATTTTTTTTTAAAGTTCATTTATACTAGCAGTACAGTGAATAAAATTCTATCTTTCCAATCTGGGGTAACACTCCCTGCTGTTATTATGCACAGATGAAATCAGCCTACGGGCAGGGCCCAGTGTTAGGGAAGCCAGCAATCAAATGTTCAGCAGCTGTTTGTTACCTGAAATCAAATGTTCAGTAGCTATTGGTTACCTTAATTGTGAAACCTCTTATCTTGATCCTTAGCAGAGGAGGAGGGGGGGGGGGGGGGGAAGTAGAGGTAGTGAGAACAGAGTCACCTTCCAGACTTATTAAGAGATAAGATTGTTAAATGCATTCATTATAGATTGAGTGGGAAACAAGATTTAAAGGCTGCTGAAGAGCTATTTGTAAACAAACACTGAGTGCACTAGAACTCCACGTTTATTTCAAGGTAAGGTGGGTTGCAGTTAATCAATGAAGTCTAGACATCCTGGTGCTACACTCCTTGTGGGAGATTACACAGCGCCAAGGTTTCTGGATTTCATCAGGCCAACTCCTGTAGAAAATGAGACTTTTCTGAGCAATCTACACAATGCCTTCTTTGTGGGGCTGGTGGCTAAGAATTGCTGCTTCCTGTGTTTGACAAGACACTTGGTCACCTGCCACTTAATTGTACTTCATGTGGAAGAAATGGCATCCTTTCAAGGGCTACTGAAAACTAGTTACTTGCAACTGCTTTTATTTTGCATTTTGCATACAAACCCCAAAAGGAGACTGGTGCAAAGCAACAGAGTTTAAAACCAGGCAAGTAAAGGTAGGAAGTCCTGACAGTGTACACTGTATACAAAGCATGGGAATGCTTCTGTGTACTGCCCTCTGAATGGGCTCTCCCAGCTGAAAACACCGCTTTTCAAACCACGTATCTGTGTTATGCAAATGGGGCTGAAAACTGCACATTCACGTCCTTGCAGAAATTCAAATGGTAAGGATGAACTATGTCAAGCTCAGCAAATAGGCAGCTTTAGTTTTTATCGAGATGAAGTGGCAACTCCATCAATTTACTGAATGGAATGAGAGGAGAACTGCATAGAGATCTTCCGCTTCTCTCTTGGTACCACTGATACTTTAGAAGATGCGTTCATAAAATAAAAAACTAGAAGAGAAGGGAAAAAGAGACAGAGTCCCTGTGCAGCAGGGATGGTGTAGATATTAAGGTCTGCTCAGTTACCATCAAAAACTGACTGAACGTTGTGTCTAAACTTGCATATGCTCGAGGTGACCAAATTAATCTTCCCTCCCTGAATTCCGAACCAACTGGCCTCTGAAAGTTCGTATATGATGCAAACAATATTTGATGTCTGCAATTCTCCAAGTCATATAACTAGACGTGAGTCTCATGTTTGTTACTCTCTAAAGACAGGAGTGGTCTGGACAAACACAGGATTTCTAGTCTGATCTCAGAAGCAGGCAAAGCTTTAGAACAATTTTAAAAGAAAAAAATAAAGATGAGGAAGTAAGCAGAAATAAAGGAAAAAGCACCATGGATCTGTTCCAGTCTGTACCAGAACAACTTCATGCCCTTTCTCAATAATTAATTTAACTGAAGCTAGAAAGTCTTGAATCTCACCTTTTTGGCATAGGGACACATGCAGAAAGATTAGTTAAACTAGACAAGACAGACGTTAGCAGAAGAATTGTAAGGTGAAAAAGAAGCCAGTTTAAAGACAGATAAGTGAAGAGTGACTGAAATGTAATAAAGTTATTATTAATCTTCTGATTTCACATTTCTGTAATTCACTGGAATCCTCCTTTGGGAATGAGACTTCCAGTAATTGCAGTAACCTTTGCCTTTCTCATCAGGAGATTGAGCTCTGATACCCATGTGGCTGTAACAGACTCAAGTGTCTGACCTTCTGCTGTCAAACCTTTACTGCATTGTGTTTTCTTGTTCCAGCTGGTCTTCCTTTTTGCTGGCATCAGTTCCCTGGTTTTGCTACCTGGCTACTAATGTAAGGATGACCTGACAGGAAAGAGAATCTACTTACTATTTCTTCTGAAGTTCTCCATGGGGAATATGATACTTACGAGATGGCCTCTATCATATCCATTCCCATTTCAACACAGCAGTGTGCATGGTCAGCTCTTGCTTCTGGCAACCCAGACACACAGTAATAGCAATCTCCCAAGATCTTGATACGTAAACAGTGGTTGTCCTAAAATAATAATAATAACAATAATAAAGGAGAAATATTCAGCTTATATTCATGCTTGCAATAGCTTGCCTTTTAGGGCAGTGAATATTCACAAAAATCCAGTGAACCAGCACAGTATGTAATTCTTGCAACAGGAAAAAAAAATAATCAAAATTATAACAGAAAACTTACAGCTGCTAGCTTATCAAATCTGGCAAAGAGCTCGTTCAGCGTCATGACCAGCTCCTGAGCAGTGCACTGGGAGGCCAGACTTGTGAAACCCTCTATGTCGGCAAAGAGGATGCTTGGGGAAAAAAAAGAAGAGAAAATAAATATGAAAGTGTCACAAAATTTGTTACTGATACTTGTGTAAGTCTTGGGGTAGAAGGGTATCCCAGCCCTATAGCAGCAAGGAGATGAGCACCCCTAATGCCACCTAACGCTACAGGCTCTATCACATGTAAAGCCATGAGGGGCATTACCTCATCTCCTCCAGAGACTAGAAAGGGTGAGAAAACCCCCCCAGGACTTCTAACCCCCACCCCTGCCCCATGCCCTGAAAATTTACAGTACGCTGGGAGGAGGTGGTGGCATGATAATGCTATCAGATGTCATTAACAACAAGGCACTCCTACACAGTGACCCGATTAGCTCAGCTATAAAATCAACACTTATCCATTTTGCTCACATTCCTCAACCTCTCGGCTCAATAACATCGCCTGTGTCCTAGCTCTGCTGTGGAAAACCACGCTCTTCTGCCCGCTTCCCCTGCGGCCAAAGTGCAGCCACAAAATAATGTCCCTCTCTAGTGAATAACCCCAACCTGCCTACCACAGCTTTCCCCCCCGCTTTGGTGCTCTGCTTCCACACGTGCACTGCAGCCCCTGCCCTGTGCCGGGCAGCCACGTTCCTGCAGCGCTATAGAGGCACAGCGCCAGGCGCAATGGCACCCATGGTGCTGCAGGGCTGGCTGGATGTGCCGTAACGCAATGGCACCCATGGTGCTGCAGGGCTGGCTGGATGTGCCGTAACGCAATGGCACCCATGGTGCTGCAGGGCTGGCTGGATGTGCCGTAACACACTTGGCTGTCTCGAGCAAGACTTGCTGTCAGGGTTTTCTACTCTTCATTCACTGGAGAAGGAAATCTACACTGTTTTGCTCTACTCTATTCAGCTGCGTACACTTCTCACTCATTGCTTTTTTTTTTCTTTTTGCTCAGCTTTTAAAGAAGTACAGAAATGAAACCTCCCATTTGTACCACACCTTCCAGCTGGCTTAGCCCCTGAAACACTACAAAAACATACACCTGCGGTGCTTGGGAGCTCCTGTCGGCAAGGCTGCGAGCAGGCAGCACCCAGCTTCTGCCGAGGGACACGCGAGGGACACACGCAGCTCTCGCCAACTGAGCCAAAGCTCTGCGACTGCAACAGGGAAGGCCAGTCACCCCATCTGGCCAGGACGGACCAGGAAAGGCCTCTGAAAGCAGCCTAGATGGTTTTGAAAACACCATTATTTGAATCACAAGTATTTATAATGATTCCTTGATTTCAATCTCAATGTTGTCCTGAGAAGATTATTATTTTTTTTCACTGGAAAAAGATTCTGTCTCATTGATAATGATAACATTGAAAATACTGATTTGCACACACAGTCATTATGCTAAATTTAAAACTGTTCAGCAAAATAAGCACCAGACTGTCCTACATAGGTCTAAGATAAAATGTATATATGTACACTCATTTATATAAACATAACATTAATAAGCTATACTTGTATGTTGGAATATTTATCCACTAGTTGATTTCTTTTTTGAAGTTGATTATTGCATCAAGTCGTATTTGTATAGGAAGAAAAATTACAAGTGTAAATGACAAGCATTTTGGAATTGTTTCTTATTTGTAAAATAAAACTCCAACATGTTTTCAGCAAATTGCAGAGCCTATGTTTTCTGTTGGAATTCCCTGCAATGTCTTCAGACGGAAAGCAAAGACAACAAAAATATTTTCACAAGCATTTTTTTGCAAAAATCCTGAAACACATTTCAATTCTGGCATGATTTTCATATTTTCCTTCTACATTTTAACTCCAATAAATCATCAACCAAACATATTGCATTAAGTATTTCTTTGTTAGTCAGACTGAAACCAAAATGTACAAGAAAAAAGCAAGAGAGGAATGCAGGGATGTCTGAATAAAAAAAACCCAAAGCACTTAAGAAAACACACAAAAAATAAATCAAGCTTTCACATATTCACAAATAAAAGTAAACTTCCCAAAGAAATACAGTTGAAACCAGCTGCAATCTTAGAGATCTCTGTATTGCTGGCTAAGCAACTTAAGTATGTTTTAATATGCAATATACAAATAGGAAATGTCTCCAGTTTTTGTGGCAGTAACAAAATGTATCTTCTTGTAAGCATGTTCTTCTTCCAGCAAAGGGCAAACTGGAAATTCCTCACTCGTGGGCATGTTCACACTCTACTTGTGTGTGTTGTAACAGTTGTGTGTTATAACAGGAGTACAGAGGGTCAGACAGCAACGGGTGTATCTGTAAATCCTACACAGGGATGCCCTGAGCCTTCTCATGCCTCATTCAGAAAACTAGTGCTAGCACAGCGTCCTAATGAACATGGATCAATGACTGGAAGTTGCCTCCTCCATTTGCCATTACTGTCATGCCGGATAAATGGATCAGACATCCTAGAAGTTAAATCAAAGCAATATTTTCAACCAGGCAAATGATGTAATCAGGCTGCAGGGGATGGAAAACCTCATTGGGGTATGGAAAAGACCATGTGGGAGATGGCGGAGGACAGAGCAGTGATGTAGGAACTGAAGACAGGGAGGGAGAAAGACACATTTGTTGCAGGAGACTGAAGAAAGAACGGCATACGACCGTCACAGAAAACAGCCCTGGCAAACAGGAGCCCAGCCTGAAGCCTCTCTGTCCTCTGCTCTCAACAGAGAGCTCTGAAAGCCACTAAATCACATTTTACTTCTCCTGCCTAATCTGTTCACTCCATACACTCCTGCTGACACTGCAGCTCCAGCAACAGAGACAACAACCAGGTTTATCTCTCCCTGCTCTGCTAATGACCCAGAAGGAAGGAATGTGGACCAGTGTATGTGGTGCTGTGCCATGCTGCTTCTGTTCCTTTTGTTATTAGCCCAAGTAACCCTTAAATTCAGCCTTCTCCCTGTAAAATGCCTAGCAGCCCAGAAGCAGCTATGAAAAAAGTAGATTTCTCTTATGGCAGCAATCAGGGAACAGCACATGATCCTCATCTTGTGTTAAGTCAGAGTTTTTTCTTTAAAAACAAAGCGTCCTGTATCTCCTTACACATGCAACAGGCATGCAGTGAGGTTGCAGGAGCATCTCCCAGTCCTGCCAGTGCATCTTATCCAGACTTGGAACCTTACAGTTTAAACACACAGCTTCCTCACTCCCCTTGGGTCCTCACTCCACACTTCAGTCTTTCATGTCAGACTCCTCTTAGCAATGGATAGATTTTATTGAAGGACGATAGTGATGGATGACTGCGATGGAGGGCACAACTCAAGCCAACTATCTGTCAGTCTTCAGAGGGGAAGGCATTTCCTTGTTGGTGGGAACACAATGCCAGTAATAGGCCTTTCTTATGCCAAAATGTGGGGTAAATGACAGTGGTCAACAAAAGGTCAAATGAAATAATTATTATAGCTATGAAATGTCATGAGATAAGTAAGGCAGTGGTTGACTGGAAGGGATTGACCACATGATCTGCAGTCTGGGCATCAGCAACTCTGATCAGCCCTGGGTCCCAGTCCCTTCATCTGGAAGGCTAGTGCTTTGTGGAAAAACCAGTTTAGCATGTAATTAAAATGCTGTAATGGCTTCAGAGCTCTTGATATATTTTCCACTCTGTCACTGCCTTCAGATTTACCATCTGATTGGGTTTTGTCCAGCAGCAACCAGGGTATGACCTCAAAAAAGACAAAAAATGGTTTATTTCTGGGAAAGACAGACAAGTTATCATTCATTTTGTAAGTTTTAAAAAAAATTATTTCTGTTTAATTTTGGTTGAAAAGTACCACAAATTGTGTTATAGGGTAGGGGTGAATACTTTCCTAAGCTCCTATTTCAGCTCCTATTTCCACCAAGGACTGGCTCAAGATTTCAGAGCTGTACAAGCCAAACTCAGTTTTGTGCCTGTTGCCCTGTGTGGCTCATGATGCTGGCAGGGAAGAAAGATGAAAAGGAGCTTGGGTAGCTTCCAGATCCCACCATCCTTCCCTCTGCTTAGGGACCAGCCTGGTACTTGCTTGCTCTTACCCAAGACCCAGGAAGGGGGCTAGAAGGGCGGATGCACAGACTGGAGCATCCCTGAACCTAAGGAACTGGGGCTGCTAGGCCGCATAAGGCAGGCTGGGCACACAGGTCCCGCTGCCACCAGGATGCCAGCCTGTACCTGAGCTTGGCCTTTACCCAAAACACCACCACCACTGTGGACTGCAAGACCTCCATGAGCAGCATGCCTAGATGCTTTTTGCAGAGTGCTTCACATAGCTGCAAAGCCAACAAGAAGTTAAATGGAAAGACGAGCAGCTAAGGTGCAAAGCCAAGATGAGAAAATTCCTGAAGCGCTGAGCTTAGCTTTCCCATTTTTTTGGTCTGTAATTCATTCACAGAATAGTTAAGATGCACACAGACGGGCAGCTCAGGTACCAGCAGAAGTCTCAGTGCAACACCCCGGAGATCAGCAGTGTGAGCCTGCCCAGCTTGGGCTGCTTTCACAGTCCATACCCAGGTCCATCCCACTGCACCTTGGGTCCTACCATTGCAGGTCATTTCAAACTAGCTCCTGAAATTCAGGTAAATCTGTGCTGTGACTGCACTGCTTACTTGCCTCGAGGCAGAAGCATCAAATGATCTTTTAGATGGCAAAGACGACAGTTCTTAGCAAGAGTGCGGGAAGGGGACAGATCTTGGCAGAAAGCAAAGAACAGTGAAAGGAGTAGGAAGAGCCAAGGACAAAGTGGGAAGCAGGAAACCCACATGAGAAATTTAGAAACCATGCACACCTACAGAAAGTGATTTTGAAATGTAGCCTTAAATATCTGAAGCTAATAGAGTTATCAAAGAAGGGACATAACACAGGTTTCCCTGCAAGTGCAGGATTATCCAAAACACTAAATTAAATCATCCGTATTTCTAATGCAAAAACAAAAAAACAGTTGTGTTCTATTTTGAGACATGTGCGTGCCATGCACGCCAGCCACAACATAAATCAAGCAAGGCAAGAAACACAAACCCTATCACCATCACAACGGTAATGCCAGTCATGAATATAAACACCATGTGTTACTGGAAACTGAACACCACAGGCACTGCATGGGAAACAGAACAAAACCCCAGAGTCGGTGAGCTCTAATGACTTGTAAAAACAGCAAAGTGCATCTGACTGCGTGTGAATCAAAGCCATGGTGTTTTGCTGCAATGAACACTACCTACAAGAGAGGAAAAAGTTAAGGCAGCATAATAAAATAATCATTTTTCACTAAATACATGCTCACTAATTTGCATCCATGAGCAAAGATGTAACAAGAAAAAGCTGTTTGCTGCAGACACAGTCTGCCTGTGTCAGTGAATTCACTAGGCTAATTGGTGAGGACAGTGTCTCAGGGTGCTACTTATTTTACAATACCATCCACTGTTATTTGTGTCACATGTCATTAAGTCATACTATGAACAGGGAAGAAGAAAGAAGGATGGACTGGGATGAAGATGACAAAACAAAAGTTGAAGGGCTTGGTTGAGCCCTTAACACCAAATAGGCTTTCACAGAATGGTTCGGGTTGGAAGGGACCTCTGGAAGGCATCTTGTTCAACTCTCTGCTCAAGCAGAGCCACCTAGAAGAGGTAACCAGATCAAGACTATGTTCAGATATCTTTTGAGTATCTCCAAGGTGGGATCATCTTGGGAAATTAGTCAATTTTTGTACTTGGCTATCTGTTTAAAAGCTACTTTCCCAACAGCACTGCAAGCCTAGAAGTTATTTTCCAGCTGCAGTTGCACAGTGTTAAGTTCATCTAGGAGTTCCTAGTATAGACGAAGCACCAAGATACACCCAGTCTTTCTTTCCTAGCTATAGCTACTTGGGGATGGGATGACAAGGAGTTTCTGTATGTGCTCTCTCTTCTACCCACACTATGTACAAAAAGGATTTCAGTCTCCAGGAACTCTAAGTGAGAACACCTCATAATGCTCTTTCCCTCCTGACTTTAATAACAGCAACACAGAAGGACAAACCAAAACAATCTGAGGACAAATTCACAGTGGTGCAGTGACTGTGGTCAGGCAGCACATCTAGGCAAAGCAGCACAGAACCGTGCAAGTGCAGCAAAGCCCACCTAAGGAGGGAACAGTGGCCCATGAAGATCACCATGCTGAGTGACAGCTTGGTGACTCGTCTGGCAAAGGCTGCTTGCTACTTCCAGGCTAACTCAGGTCTCAACTCCACGTCAGCCTTGCTCTCTAGAGACATCTATGTGGCAAGCTAAGGTCTTAGCCTTAGAGATACAAAAAATGTTCTCCAGAACAGCAGGATATCAGACAGAACAGAGGTTAAAATATTTCCTTTTCCTACAGTCATGGAAAAAACAACACCCAAAAAACCCAAAACAAAACCAACAAAAAAAACCCAAAACAAAAGAGTCAAAAGATATGCCATCTTTCCTAAGCTTATACGGTCATTTTAGAGAAGATTGGTTTACTATTGGAAATCACCTGTTGTTTCAGTTGAGCCCTAGCACTTCTGGGTCACATCGGCTGGCACAGCCACCCCATGGGAAGTGGGACTTTGTTGTGCACCATGACAGCGCTCCATCTTAAGATCAGTCATGCTGAATCCCACTTGCTAAAGAGGGTGAGAAGGCACACAAGTGCTCTGATAAGTAAAGCAATATTTGAGAGAGAGAGAATAGCGCAAGGCAGGAGGAAACATACACGGAACGCCTACAAAAACAAAAGCCCAGAAACTGGTGAGCCTTTTCACTTTGCCTTTACAGCAAAAGGCAGAAAAGCCGCCTGTCCCTCTTCCAAAGTGGCCAAAAATGTAAACCAAACCCACATCCTGCATTTGAGAAGTTGTTCACTCTGCAAGACCAACTGAAACTGGTTACAGAGTAAAAGGTGACATAGAAGCAGGAGACCAGAAGACTCTGGAGACACGTTTGCACTCAGATGAGAGTTCCTGGAGGTCAGAACTGCCAGGGGGACACAGGTGGGAGATGCGCATCTCCAACACAGCCTCTCAGCAATTGTGGTTGCGGCTCTGTCTGCATTAGCAATGTGCTCCAGGGAATGTCCCGCTGAGCGTGCCTGGCCCTGCTGGCACTCAAGAACTGCAAAGAAAAATGGCACCATACATTCCACCACGGTTGGTGCTCCTCATCCCCATGCCTGTGATCTGTCCTTCACTGTCAATGCAGGAAACGAGAAGAAATTAAGATCCTGAGATCACCAGGCAGCAGGAAAAGACTGCACCAGTCATACATGGAAAAGTTTTTGCATGACCTTCCTAGGTTTGCAGCTTACAAGCATGAGCAGCAACCGCAGTTACTGGAACTTAATTACAGCGAAGCAGCATCAACACTCTTTTATTTTAAACATGAAAAAATTGCTACTCTCTTCCTCTAAATATCTTGAGTTTAAAGATTTTCCTATTTCAGCTGACTATATTTAACCAGATTGATTCTTCACTGGAAACAGGAGTAATAAATAGTCTTTTGGGAAGAAAAACTATTTGGAGAAGGCAAAACAAATATAGACAGATAGACAGTGGCTACCAGCCAAACTATAGGTGGAGCACGTTGTAGATGTCTTTGAGATGAGTAGAAATAATTTTAGTACTCAATCATCTGAGGCCAAATTAGATGCTGCTGTCTGCCAAACATAAAAACAAAATCCACGCGGCTTGAATGCAATTTGGGGTTACTAAGAAGAGGGGACTTTGGACCTTCTTCATGTATCTAAGAACAGATTGATGGGAATGTGAATTTTTTTCCCAATAATTCAGGTCAGAGGAAAAAGCATGAAAGTGAGAAAGATGCCAAATCCATTCCAACTCCAATAAAATTTAGGAAAGCAAAGTGGAAGGATATACATGACATTTTGCAGAAAGGTGCAGAGCAGCCCTGCATACTGCTGACTCCGACCATGTGTCTTCACTTTGGCTCCGTGCAAGCCCTCGTTCACCTGTATCTGCCTGATCAGTGCAAAACAGCTGGCACCTCTGTCCAAACTGCAGCTGGATCCAGCTAACAACAAAATTAAACCCAGATTCCTTTGTGACACAAGACAACCTGAAATGCAGAACTGGATATAAACTTAAAAAGTAAAGCCATGCTATACCTTCTACAACTAAAAACTTAAGTATTAAAATGAAAGACAACCTGTTGTAGAGAGGCTGTGTGCCAGCATTCAATCAGTTGTCGGAGAAGGCAACAGAGTGATAAATTTTGGCACAGCCAGCTAACTGTTTCACATGTATATCTCAGGTCAGGCACATGGGATAGAGATTAAGTTGCATGTAATCAAGTTTGGGATGCTTTCTATCATATATTGTGCAGGCCTTTGATGGCAAAAGAATGAGCTCTTTGTACCTGTGCAAATTGCATTGTCTGTTCTTCCCCAGTATCATGGATATTTAGTCAAACAATGATATTTTTATATTCCCTACCCCAAAAGCTGCAGTAATTCTGTAGGCAGTGGTCATTTCTACCTAGCCTTACCTCTTCCTCACTCTCTCCATTAGCTTCCTCAGTGTCCTGTCCTTTTATGATTTATTTACTCTGCAATTTCTGTAAGTCAGGCACTCTTCCACTTTTCCCTCTGAAAAGTCACTACATAATGAAAACATTCCATATGACATCACTTACAACATTAAGGAACAACTATGCCTTCCCTATAGTTACCTTTTTTCCCTGAGGAAGGACAGCAGGTACCAAAATATGCAGAATGCTTCATGGATAAGCTGAGAACAGACAAGTGATGTGAAATTCTGTATACACAATTACCATTTATGTTTGGGAGCTTACAAGATCAATACTGCTGAAGTGGCCATTTGCTTGGAAAACTGATTGCTGAAGAATAGGAACGTAAGTCTTACTGACCTTTTTAGAACAGCCAACAATAAGTTGACGCTCAGCCTCCTCATTTCTATATTTTCAAATGTAATCGAGCAGTTTTGTTTTTAAAATGACACCAATGAAACTGCAAAGAGAAATGGACCCAAAGCATACAGAGAAATTTAACTGTGCACACTTTGTAATGGCCACTTTTCTGAGAACCACCAATGCAACACCAGTGGAGAAGAAGTTTAAAATTAAGACATAATCCTTTGTTAGCTATTCTGAAAGGTAAAATGGCTGGCCAAAGAAAAGAATGCAGCTTATTAACTAAGGGATTAACTTGTTATTAATTAACAAACTTGATAATAAATTTAATAATAAAACACACAATGTTTTCAGTGAGAAGAGAGACTGGCCATAATTTCGGAATTAAATGAAAAGGAAAAAACCCTGCAGGAAATTGAACTCGTTATCTCGCTATTGTACACTATATTAATATTCGTTACCTGATAAGAAGCAGTAATGAATAGATATCCTCAAGTCACGAGTAACGTTCTCCCAACTTTACAAGGACTACAATTTAATGTTAAGGGTTTTCTTTCCTTTTTGAGGTATGACCTACCATTACACTACAATCGATCAACGGCACTTGAGCTGACATTTATCTTTGGTTCCCTTTGGGGACACAGAAAACTCCAACTGCCATAGAGAAATAATGTAAATATAATGAAATTCCATACAATCAATATTGGCAGTAAAAACACTCCCCCTTAGAAGGGAGTATAGGTGGGCTCACTAAATGAGTATTTCTATGCAAAGATCATCCTTGAACAGGGAATATTAAATTCTAAGCACCTCTTTAGTCCCTAACCTACCTCATATTCCAAATACTTTGCATATATCCATTATTTCATCGATATTGTGCGATGTTAAACCTACTTTATGGCACTCAGATTATATACTGCACTATCAGAACACATTTACACCCCCTTTTTTTAGTTACATTGATCAAGATAGTAGCTATCAAGGTGGCTTGAGTCTAATTTTTGGCAGCCCATCATTTGACTTTGTGATCAGTTACTTAGCCAGCTCTGTCTCAACTTTCTTTATAAAATAAAACAGACTATTGCATCTCTAGCTTCTTAAGCATATTAAGTATTCAAATGGGCATCACACAATTGTTGAAATGTCATTGGTGCAGAAAGCAACACCACACTATTTTGCAGAGACAGCAGCATGGTATATAAAGAAAATACATAAAGAGGCTCCAGGTCATGTGGGAAAGCCATGGCAAAGCAGGAATGTGAATCCTGGCCTCATGAACCCAGGGAACTTACACACGAAACCTACCCCTGAGAGGCTGGGGCAGGGGGTGTGCTGAGGCAGGTCTGCCCACTGCACATGTAAGTCTTTTGAACCTTCTGTTGAATCTCTCCTGATTTTTGTGATCAGCGGTTTCTTCTCATAATGAAGCAGGCATATAATTTTATCTTGATTGCAAGAGAATTACTGTAATTGCCGCCACCAGAATAATAGATCTGCATATAAAGAAATGGCTTTTCTCTTGCATTTTCCATTGGAAAATTTAATTTCTGTGTTAACGCATTAAGATATTTCACTAAGCCATTTGCTTGCTACTCTCAATATTCACAAAATATCATCTCCAAATGAAGTTCCTGTAGAGTTATTAGCTTACCACTGAAATAATAACAATAAAATCAATAGAGTCTGACCAGACATTTTCTATAGCATAGAAATCCACCTTAGAGACCACTTAAAATATATACTACGGTAATGTGCCTTAGACCATAAAAATAAGAGGAAAGTTACTGTGTCAGATCTTTCTACATCTTTGCAAAATCAGTCTAGCTGATTTCTGCTTATTTTCTATGCCACTACAGTAGCAGCAACTTTGGCTTGAAGATTAAAAGCAAATAAACAAAAAGAAATAACGTGCCTGGCATTCGAAAGGATGAGTTCAGTTCAGAACAGCGGATGTCACAATTTCAAAACACTTCTGTACATTCATCTCTTATATATTCCATGAAAGTAACTGCTACTTCAAGAGAGGAGGAAAACTGGAGACACAGCTTGCTGGTGTCCCAGCATTGCCATGGCCTTTCACAAAGCTGCACGAAATGGAATTAAAGTGCCTTGGAGGACACATGCCCATCTGCAGGCTAACTCAGCTGGCAAGAAAATTGTGGCTCATGAGTCACAGGACAAACAGGTTGGGACTTTCCCTGTTGGGGATTTGGGGAAGCCAGAGCTCAATTTACTTGCAGAGCAGGAAGAAGTTCGAACCAACTGTCTCATGTGAAATATGTTACAGAGTTTATATGCTAACAGCAACACAGCTCCTGTGCCTAACACAGATGCATTCAGGTTTCTAAACAGATGCCTTGGATTAGAATAATTTGCTCTTCCATATAGGAGTAGCCATGACTGTAGTGAAGTGTTTCTAAATCCACACACTCTCCCTCGGGGGGCTGTACTGTAACTGCCCCAATTCAGCCGGTACGAGTGGCTGTCAGGCAGATCCGGAGCGATGGAGAGGGGAGCGGAAGGAAACGGAGCACGCAAACAGAACACAAACCATGAAGGTCTTTGAACAAACTGGAATTTGCAAGATCTGCACTAAGCCAAATAGCAGCTGTGGTATTTGATGTTTGTGTAGCTGTTTTTAATGCTCCTATAGTTCAGATATCAAGAGATTATTCTCTATTCTTAAGTACCGAGCCACTCTCCGGAAGCCTGAAAACGCTTAGCACAGCTACTCTATTTCTTATATACCACAATAAACAAACTTGCAAAGGAGTTGGATTTTCTAAAAGCCAGTGCAAAGAAAGAAAGAAAGAAAGGGAGGAAAAAAAAGCAGCAGCCCACACAGCATCAAATGCTGGTAGGCTCAGTGCTAAATAGCAGATGATTCTTACTGAATAACTGCCCTAGATTTTGCAAACAATACAGGGAGCAAAAATAGAAATCCATTTACATATTGCTGTTAATAACTTTATTTATAGTGTCACAGCTAGAGCACAATAACTGCAGCCACGGCTTAACTCGAAAGCCATTCACTGTGGAAGAGTCAGACAGATACTGTTTTCTCAGCCCTTATGCAACTGAAAAAAAGTCCCGCTGACAAGAGCCGCTCACCAGAGCCCTTACACACAGAACCTGAAAAAAGGTTAAAAGCAGTCAAAGGCAAAAGCAAATCATCCCCAGGACGCTACTGGCCTCTGCCCCTCCTGGTTAATCAAGGACCACTGAGGCTGGAAAACCCAGCAGACAAATGGTCACTTCAGTCTGAGCCTCGTGATAGTATCTTACAGGAATACTTCACTGTTGGTTCGGTTTTTTTTTTACTTTAATTAAGAAATACAGACAGGGCTAAGACAAAGCAATAAGCTACAATAAAAAAGGATATGTGTCCAGCATTTAAGAACATCCGTACTGGATCCACAGTGCCTGCTACATGACTGTAGCCAGATCTTTGCTGGGAGCCCATATTCCTGCCAGCTGAAAGACGACTGGCCTGTCACAACAGACTGGCACATCTTTAAGGAACAGAAATGTACACAGAAATTTGCATCCTTGATTCCTTAGTATTCTGCAAATGCCTGCTATATATAAGAAAATGGAGAGAGAAGCTAAGTAAGGAAACTGTCTCTTAAGACCCCCTGAGAAGTGAGAAAACACGGATCTGATTTTTCCTCTGCCTGAATCCAGCCTGAACTGGACAAAAGGCTATTTTGGATTGGGAACGAGGGTGCCCTCAGGACCTCATGCTGCAGCTGCTCATTATGTATAAAATACTCAGAATAATTAGAGGCAGAGACAGCAAGCTCCCCGCTCTGCCCTGCTGATTACGGTGCGCTCTGTGACATGGGACAGTGGGATTCAAGCTGCTGCTCTGGGGTTTGATTCTTTCATATAAAAAAATGAAACAGAGTTAACAAAAGAGAATGAGGACGTCTTCTTTGGTTAGAGCCTCTCCTAGGAGATGTGGCCTCAAATTACCTCTGGCACATGGGAAAACTGAATCTGGATAACCTACACTGGCATGTGGGCTGATCCTCTGTGCTTCTGGATGAACATGGGATGCCTCATCGCTTGTGTCTCCAGATCTTCGATACCTCTTTATTTTACTTTCTGCCACCTGGAATGTCAACTGAATGATTAATTTCTCTGGGTTTTCATTTTAGTGAGGAACAGAAAGATGCCCGTTTGGGGTGGCAGCTCAGCCGAAACATAGTGCTCATTCCCCTGCAGATACGGCCGGCAGTCGCGAGAAGTCCCCAGCACAAAGAGCGCGTGCGTCTCTGCACACTCCCTGCTTGCTCCCTCTGCACAGCTCTGCAGCGCAGGCAGGACACAGCCTTCCAGGTCTGGTTGTTTGGATGTTTCTGTAACAGCAGCCAGGCATTTCTGAGCTCTAATCAGCCTTGCTACCGAGACAAATTAAAGAAATAACTGTCAATCTCAGCCTCTCCATTCCCCAGCACTGACCTCCCCTGTGGTGCTGACTGGTAGCAGTGGATACTTAGACAAGTGTTTGTGAGTGTAAGGCACTAAAAATGCAAGGAGGTGTTTCTAGGCAGTGCCCATTATCCAGCAAGATGACTTAGAATTTGTTTTGCCATTAGTAATACAATAAATGCTGTGTCTGATATACATAATGGAAAAATAAAGAGCTGTGGGACATGACAGACCAACAAAATACAGCTTTCATGATCCTCCACTAGAAATGATCCTTGAATCTGCAGGAAAAATATTCTAAAAAGAGATGAAAGAATACACGCAACACATTAAAATAAGCCAGTGAATGCATGTATTTAAGTGAAAACACTGATCTACTAAATGGTAATGAAGTCCATACTGGGCTTCTGCATCACAGCATAGCCCTGGATGATGCTCAGCAGACAAGCCATTTCATAGTGGATGAATAAATATTTTCAACCTCCTATGCTGTTCTCAGAATCAGACATTCTCCGCAAAACCATGCAGTCCTTAAACATAGTTTTGTTTTATCAATTTTTCTCCTATACTATTTTATACATTTTTTTCAGTTGTTTTTAAGCTTTCAGAGAAGATACCATTTTCAATTGACTTCTTCCACCACTGCACACTTTCAAGGAAAAGGAGCTGGGCAAGTAAGTCACATCTACAATTTCAAGGGATTTGCAAGAAATTTGGATTTACCTTCAATTTCAATAACAAAATTTTATTCAGTTTGCAGCTGAAAATGGCAAAGAGTATTGGATCTTAAAGACGGAATATCACTTACCATCTTTATCCTGTAACAGAACTTTGTCTCTACATTAGACCTGCCATCCTAAACTGTGACCTGCTGGCCACTATTCTGCAGAAGGGAAGATTTTTAAGGAAGAAAGGCAAGGACAACATGTTTTTATTCTCCTTTTTAACTGAAACAAAGTAGAACTATTAAATCAAAAGACTTCTTTTTTCTTGCCTGGAAAGAAAAAGAATCTCACAAAGGGGCTTACAGTAGTTTTGAATGTAATTCAGAACAAAAGACTCCAAATGAAACAGAATAATTATAGTTTTATGGATCAGCATTTGGCTTCTGGTGAAGCTTGATCTGTAACTACAATTGCTCAAGTTCTCCTGAGAAGAAGCCAAAGTTTTGCTTGCTTTGTTCTACAAATTCTTTCTTATTAGCTCATTCTTTGGAAACAGCCTTGGCAGAAAGCAGCAGTGCATTGCTGTTCATGCTCCTGAGACTGGAGGCTTTCCACCAGAACTGCTATGGCACATAACCATCCACTATCTAAAATGGCATGCATCTGTTTTTCATTCTCTCATCAACCTTTCCTCCAGTCATTATTAACAATTGATAATTGCTCCTTGCTTTCCACATTTCTTGGTCTTTCCCATCTTATGTGCCTACCTCCCCACCTTGCAAATATCCCTTCAGCTCTTTGACATCAGCCTCTCATCTCCTTCATGGTCCAGTATGTTCCAAAACATCTCTCCAAATTGCTGCTGCATTCAGCGCTGACGTATGGGTCTGCCAGGCCTCGCAGATAACAGAAATTAAGTACTCAGAAGAAGGAAGGTTGTCCTAGTAACCTCCTATTAGCAACACATTCCCCACAACGAGTCAGAAACGGAGCAAGTGTATTATCAGATTCTGCAAAGAATCATGTTTGAAGTTCAAAAAAACCCCACTCAAACCACCACCACCAAAAAGCCCCAAACAAATGAGCTGACAAGGTGGATCAACAAACTGCCACTACTACATCTCTGCTGGAAAAATTCCCCACTGCCTCACACATTCGGCCTTCCTCTTCACGTGGGAGGGTAAGCTGTGCTTCCAGATGCTCTGCACAGCTCCTGATGAGGACAAACGCATTTACAGATTATCTTACAACTGAGCAAAGCCATGGTCATCCAGCGTTCTGCATGCCACTTGCTGGGGAGATCCTCTGCACCAGCAGGTGAAGAGACAATATTTTGCTGAGAGTCAGACAGACCAGGTTTCACAAGCAATCACTACACTAGGATTTTGGGCTTGGGGGTCAGCTCTGCAGAAATGGAGTTCAGGGAGCTGATTTCAAATCCTGATGATCCTCCTATATATTTAAAGAGTTCATTTAGGATTCTGGTTCAAACAGGGACATGGTTGCAGGTCAAGAACATCCTTAGAATTTCTCAGTGCTTTTGAGAGCCTCAGATATTTGCCAAACACACAGAGCACTCACAAAGATCCCTGCTGGCCGTAGTATCAGGGAAGATAATACCTATATTCCTGTATTTTTTCTTTTAAAGCATATCATACATGCACTTCTTTGTGATTTCTAAAAACTATTAGCAAACTTCCAAGTGCTCAGAACCTACATGGTCTTAGAAATCACTATTACCATGATTTAAAACCGGGTGCATCTTTCTAGGGCTTTGTAACAGAATCACAAAGGGACACAGAAAAAACTCTCTTTTCTAAAAAGGGCACATCTATCATTCCACAAGGCCAATGTCCTGCCAACAGCAGTGTGTGCTGAAATTCATTTAATCTCTTTGGTCTTTTTCCTCCTCTGCTGTTTTGTGCAATTCTCTGCTACTTCTCATTTCTGTGAGCTCTGTTTCTGAAGTGACCTGTTCTTAGCCTGGTTTCTTATAGAAATGCTGCTTATGGAATCATGCAGTCCGCATATTCAGTACCAGCCTCTTGCTAACTTTTTAACCACTTAGTATCAAGCAAACTTAATAAAGAAGACAAGTTTAAAAAATATACCATGACTTTCAGTGTCTGGAGGACATAGACTCAAGTTAGCAATGCACTAACTTGAGTCACAAGATACCAGACCACTTGAGAGCTCTTCTCCACTAATTGGTTTCAACTTTTGTCCCTTATTCATCAGTTATCCACTGTCAAAATTATATATAGACCAGTAAGAACAGATGCACAAATTAGCAACAATTGTTTGGGGATATAAATATAGTATAAGACAAGAGAAGTTAATCTATCGCCATCTAAAACTGTGCCTCTGTTTTACAGCTTCTGTAAGAAAGCTTTAAATAGTCTTGCACAGTTCAGTGCCTTACAGAATAAAAAATTTAACTGATTTTTCCTTTTCAGTCATTATAGTGTAAGGAGAAAGCAAAAAGGTAGGATGATTTTAACAAGAACCTCTTTAAATACTATAGAAACTCAATGTTCTTAAAACCACTTTGCATGTTAACTACATGACAAAGTAGTTCGTTAACTGAAATTTTACCAAGTCTTTACAAGAGGAAAGCAAGTCTCTGCAAGCAAGTCTTTACAAAAGTAAAGTTTTGCTCAGAGAAGATTAAATTTTTCTTGTCAAGGTTACTCCAGAATAGAGGAGACTAGGGGTGGATTAGTTTAATAAACATAAATTGATGCATATTTTAAGTGCAATACCTTTTTTTTTTTTTTAATATCAGACAATCAGCAGTCAGACCTACATTAAAAAAAATTACTTATTTTTAGTATTGAAGGAAAAAAGAGAATAAAAATAACCTTGATGACTTAAAATACTGTTCTGTAAACTTCTGCAGACACCTTCATTGTTCTCTCCAACTTACTATTCATGGTATTTCATCATTAAAACATCTAACACTCTTCAATCCATCACCCTGTGAACTTCACAGACCCTTGTGTAAACTCAGAACAGCAGGGTGTGAATTATACATCACAGGCCCTTCCTAATTGCTGATGGCTTGCTGGTGGCTGCAGATCTGCTGTGACCTGGCACGCTGCACTTTTGGGATGTTATCTTTATCACAACACACGTGTTTAAGTAATGCATCCAGCAGGGTGCCTTGCAGCCAGTTATTTATCTGTTTTGTTCTTCAGAGGGTACAAGGCTCTCTCATGTCCCTGGAGACACCAGGAGCTCCCAGTAGGGGCAAGATCACAATATATTCCCAGTTCAAAAAGACAGATCTGCAGACAGTCAGGTAAATGCTTAAACAAGTCGGCATGTGTTTGTTCTTAAAGGGTGCTCTGCACATGCATGAGGATGTAGATTTGATAAAATATATAAACCTCTGGCTTAAAACTTTTCAAGATGGGACCATAGACACACATGTATTGAAAAGACAGAGTGATCCTGGGTTGAAAAACTTCCTTTAATATTAATGACCAGTCTTACTGCACAGCTTTGATGTCAAGTTCAGGTGTAACAGTGGCTGCAAAATGAGCAAATTCCTTTACGTATAGATTTTAGCTTGAATGCCTTTCTGCAAAAGATACTGATTGTTCCTCTCAAAACTAACCAATTGGCTGAGTCAAGCAATTAGTGGTAGTAAGAGCAGAGTAATTCACCTTCACCCATGGGTGAAAACTACTTCCACACTTCCTAAAAATTTTTCTGGAAAATTAAAAAGCCAAGATTCACTCCAGGCAGACACAGGTGCAGTTCCCAGGAGCTGGCTCTTGACAGGGAAACAGAAGAGTTCCCATATAGGCACAAAATCACTGCTGTCATCTGGGGAAAGGAGTGGGAAGGCTGATCATTTCCTTCCTACTCACATTTCTCAGCCTACAGCCTCAACCAGAAGTTGTGGCAATTAAATGCGGGGAGCCCCTGAACCCACATGAAACCCACACAGTTTCCCGCCACTTACCTGTAAAAATAACCTTCTACTGCTTGTGGGCATATGCCTCAAATCAAGAAAAGGAGGTAGAGGTCTTGCTAAGACTTGGTGCTGAGAAACAACCAACTGCCCCATGAACACATTTTTGGGAGGAGATCAAAGCTCACGGACTAGTGAGCAGCACCAGGAACCAAGTCATGGATAAAACCTGCTCTTGGGCTTCCTCCTGCTTAATGCTGTTTTCCTCATCTTCAAATACAACCTAACAATTTTCATTCTGTCTCCCCTAAAAAGGGAGAAAGACAAGGAGGAAGATGGATTATACAGGAAAGGTTAAAAAGAGTTATTGCTCCTGCACTTTCCTGGCAGTGAGGCCTTCCATAGAAATTAAAGCTATATAAACTTTGGCTGAGATGAGAGATTTGGGGAATCTTTGAAAATAGCCATGGAGGAACTGTCAGAAATTTATACATGCCATAACGTAGTTTTGTTTAGTAAAGATGGTAAAATTAAACTGGCTTCTGCTTAGCTTCAGTAACCTCTTGTGAAAAAGCACGAAAACAGAATCAGGATGAGCTCCCAAACAAAACCAGCTCATTGGCGTAACCACCTCCAAAGGCAACCCACTGTCTGACCCGGGCTTGGTGGGATATACCTCACTGTAAACCCATTTACCATTTTTAAGGCACTGTTAGCAAGCCAGAAAAACGAGCCTGATGCCTGTTCTCACCAACAAGAACATACCTCTGAGCAGCACCTTGCTTTTGCAAGGCACAGCACCAGTATGTCCAGTTACAGCTTTATCCTGGGAACCCTGAGATCAGAGCTCAACTTCGTGCTACCATTTATATTGGCAAGTCCTTTAACACCAAGAAACATGAAGACCAGATGTCCTGTGTGCAAGGACAGTGGGACGAGGGAGGAAAGGGATGTTAGCTTAATTGAAATGTTCACAAATTTCCTAGCACACAATTATATAGCAACCTGCACTCTGAGAATTTAACATACTTTGTACGGAACTAATTAAGCATCACAACGCCTATAAGGCAAAGAGGTTACGTTGACACAGCTGGTCTGAATATTCACACACTCAGCCAAAGTACAAATATTTAGCCATTTTTAAGGGGAAAACGTTGGGTATTAGAATGTAATTAAATCAGGAAACTAGGTAAAAATGCTTTTTGTTTACCAAGCTGAAAGCAAATAGACTGTTTCTTTTCTGCAAACGGTTTAGTTCAGGTTGTCAAGATGTTTGAAAAACTCTGAGATCCGGTTAATGTTGTTGAGGACATGATTCCTAAGAATTATGTGATGGGGAGAAGAGAGGAAACTGTCACTTTCACTGCACTTGGATGTCAGCCCTAAAATAAGCTTCTTGAAAGAGTTTATCAAAGGAATTTCAATGACAAAGCCAACCTTTATCCCTTCACAGAGGACTTCAGACCTCCTTTTATAGCACACAGATTACTATATTTGGCTAAAATGAGATAACATTAAAGCCATTATCACTGCAGTGAGATACTATAAATAGAAATAGTAATGTAAAACATTTAAAATTCTGCCTAGGAAGCATGTTAGATAAACAATATTATCTATGCGTATTTTAGGGTTTTTCTATCAGACATAATCTCATTCACGATAACATGAACAAATTTAGTTACATAATTCACCTTGTTGTTTACCCCAAATTACTTGCATAGTCTTGGGAACTCCTTTCCTGATTGCATTTGACAATAGACTTTATATTTAACACACACACACACACACACACACACACACACGTGGGAAAGGTCAAATCATGCTCTCAGGTTCTGGATTTGTCAATGTTAATTCTCATTCAATAAATCAGAATGGGAAACGTTTTCATTCTCTGTTAAAAGGCTCTGTTCATTTGCATCAAAAAAGAGTGTATTGACCCCACACCTCTTCATCTTAGTTTCGTCATAACCCTAAATACTTCAGAAGAACATAATCTTGAAAAAAATTTTGCTGCCAAAAAATGAAAGGAAACTATATTTTTGTCGTGGATAAATTAGTCTCTGAACTTTACTTTTCATAACAATAAGCAGGAGATTATGAACTCATTCACGGGAAGTCCTGATAAGGCTCTAAAAAAGACTGGCTTTTACTCATTCAGGTCAGTAAGACCACTGTATTTTGCATAAAAACATCATCTTTCCCTGAACAGAGAGCTAATGTACCCTCTAAGGGAAGTGTAACACAGTAAGCAATACCATGGCAGAACTGCCCCTTATTATAGGATCATGGCTGTGTTTTACAGACTTGCTATTGGGACCTGAGGAAGATGGCTTTTCCACATAGGTTTTAATTTATTCTTTTTTTTTGAGAGAGAGAATAATGTAAAATTTTAAAAAGAAAGCATGTAACCTAGTCTCTAAATCCAAGCATATCACAACAGAACTGATCATGTAAAGACCAATCATTTTAAAACAGAAAAAAAAAACCCCACACAGTAACTTTAAATAATTTTAGAATAACATTTTCTGCTAATAGAGAGGTTTGGGGTTTTTCTTAATTAAAATTAGAGGTGGTCCCAGAAGCCCAGGCCAAATCATCCCTGAAAATGAAAGTATTTAGTCTTGGCTGGAACAGAATTTAGTAAACCGCTTCTCCCACACAAAAATTAAACCAGGCCAAGTGGAGGAGGCTGCCCTCCTGCGCACCAAGTTCAAAGGGCCAAAGCTAAACCAGCTGGATGGAAACCTCCAGTGTCATTGAGGCTCATTATTTGCGCAATGACTGTGAAATCGATGAGCAGCCTCACCCTGAAGATCTAGTAATAATGAAGATCTCAGGCTCCAGGCATTACGACGGCAATCAAACTTTTACGTCAATAGCTCATGAAAATTCCCATCCATTATACTTTTATTTAAAAATCTACCTTTTTAGCTGATCTGGGAGAGTGGGAAAAGAGAATGACTGGATACAGCTGATGGAGGAGGGAAACCCCCACCTCTGTGCAGACCTGCAGACCTTCTTCACTCTATGAACTGCGGAGGAAACGCTCCTGCTCATAAATCATCAACAGGAAGCCAGATTCAATGGCTGGGCACGGCACCCTTGCACCGGCTTCACATGCTTCTCTATTGCCTTGACACAATAACCTTTAGCTCATAAAAACTTAGATCTTGTGACATTTCTGAATAGTGACAAAACGAAAACAAAATTGTTTGGGGCGTTCTCATCTCAAAAGCCTCCCCTTGGGCATTTGCTTGTGAAAAGTAAAGAGCACGCTTGCTTTTCTTAAGCCAGTTCATTAATCCACATCATTGAGGTGCTACCCGCCTCCACTAGTGTGTTTCTGTGTGCATGTAAATGCTTCAAAATCATCCGCAGTCATTCCCACCAGAGGTGGTTTCAGAGCACCCAGGCAAGAGCAAAGGCTCCGCGCTGGACTCCTAGTGTGAAATGAGTCATTTGTTCCAAACCATGTTTCCTTTTTTCAATATTCATACTTAGTTATTCATTTCCCTAAAGTACATGAAGATGAGATGTTCCTAAGTTACCTTCTATTTGCTCTCAGTACATACACTATTTTATTCATATTTCTTATCTCCCTTTTCCAGCTTTTTCCATGAACTCAGTGGGCTTTGATTCAGGACCTTGTAGGCACAGGCAACAAAGTCCACACTTCAAGGCAGATACCATTGAAGTTGT
Organism: Nesoenas mayeri; assembly: GCF_963082525.1. Lineage (NCBI taxonomy): Eukaryota > Metazoa > Chordata > Aves > Columbiformes > Columbidae > Nesoenas > Nesoenas mayeri. Next base: position 32,906,012 of record NC_137545.1, read on the forward strand.
TTCCCCTTGCAAGATCTTTTGAGACCTCAGCCTCCCTTTGCATTAGAGACATTCAGCATCTGCAAGGCCTTGATTCCTAAACACTCATTACCATGAGGAACAAAGTTAAAATTACTTTTAGGCTGCAGATGATAATCTATTATGGAAATGTTCATATTATTCAATAAATATTCAAAATGTGAAAATTAAACATCTACAAGTTTCCTGTTAGGTACCCATCAGGACTGTCCAAGGAACTAACTGGTGCATATAACCATTTATGTACACAAGTTTCACCTTTCATGTTACTTTACAGCCATAACTGAAAATCTTAGTAAACTGTTTTCTCTTTCTATACTCTGGGTCATGTGCCATTTTTTGTTGTACTTTTTTGAGCTCTCCATGTCTCCGTACCAGCCTTATCTTTGGGCTACTATTTCCCATAATAAGCATTCTGTCAGCTTCCCCTCTCCCTTTAAAATGGTTCATTTCTAAATTTAGTTTATTATTATTTCATTTTTGTTTATTTAGTGATATAGTTAAAATTTCAAGTAAGTATCATCTTAAAGAGATAATCACCTTTACTAAGATTTGACTGTACTGAACAACTTTCAAACCTGCAAATAATGACATATGGAAATTCATGTGAAAGACTATAATAGCATACTGACAACTTTCGTATCATATCTAACGAATTGCACTCAGTTTGAATGTCAAGCTGACCTTTGAGTACTGGAAAAAAATAATTTCTCTATTAAGAAAACTCACAAACAGCATCTATCACAAGACATTTACACACCTTCTTGAACAAGCTCAGTGCCATTACGGAAAAAATGAATGTAAAGACACAAAACCTAACCTAATCTACTGTAGAACATACTTTGTTCAGGGCTCTCTGGACAATTTTTCCCCCTCACCTTCATCACGATATGTATATTCTTTATTTTTCATCACTGAACCGTTATAGTCTTTGATATCTGATAACGCTTTTGTCTTCAGTATGGCTAGTGGATCTTTATCTGTTTACTGAGTCACAACCAAAAATATGAAGGGCTGAACTGAAGTCCATTCAAGCCAGCACACAGACTTTCCCTGATTTCAGTGAGTTTTATATCAGACTCTACATTCAACAGTGAGCAACCTCCTCCCAATTTTCTGCTTGTACATTACCTTTCACTTCTACCCTCAATGCTAAGGAAATGTCTTCAAATGCTTCATAATTTCATGTGAATTTCACCACATCATCTGTTGGAGACTATTCAGGGCATAGTATATCAGAGATGTAAGAAATCTGCTTTTATTTGTTGAAAATATAATTCACAAACATACTTAAAGCTACATAAGAGAGAATGCTATGCCAGCAGTTTACAGGAAAACAACTTGTTGGAACAACACAGTCCCCGTCTCTCAGTAGAAGTATTTCTAGACTGACAGAACCGTAACACAGTTCTAGAACCTGGCTTAGTAGAGATATAAGTGATTCTCAAGGAGCACAGGTACAACAGCAGAGGTAAAATGAGTCAAGATTATGTTAACTTTGTAACTGCAGCCCATAAAGATACCAAGCAACTAAACTACTACATTACTGCGTCTTCCCTGGGAAGTGGACAGTGGGAACCTGTTGATATTCAGAAGCTCAAGGTGCTGGACTGCCCCGGCAACATAGACTGGGTTTGATTTTGCATGACTTGCCAGAGACTGGATATCAATTTCTTCTGCTCATCCAGGTAGACCAGGGAGCAACACAGCATGGGGTGACTGCGCAAGTACAAAGGGCTGTCCCTAATGGGCCCCCTGCTTTTTAGAAGGGCATCTGTAACTGTCAAAAACCAACTAAACCCAAATATACCACCTCCTCAAAAACACCAAGACCCACTCCAGGAAAGGAAAAATAAAAAAAAAAATCTAAGGAAAGAGATCAGTTAAAGTTGCTTCTCAACGGAAGATGTTGCAGGAATGTGGCAATCTTCCTCCTGCCCTATAAATAAACTTTCAAAAGTCAACTGGTGACACTTCAGAGTCTTTGTACTTAATTTGGATTATGTGTCGCTGTCATCTTTGTCCCTGGGTGTTAAGTGACAAGCACTGGCAAGGTCCCTCCTCCCCAGCAGCTGGGAGACAGGCTGCTGTTCTTACCTGACATTGTCATGCTTCTGGATGTAGATCTTATGAAACATCATATCTTCCTGTTTGGCATTAATGTCAGCTTTCATCTCCATGGCAACATGTCGAGGAAGTACAGAGAGCAGGAGACGCTCCTGTGGAGTCAGACAGACGAACCAATTAAAACACCTGCTGCCCAGTTAACAAACACACTTTGCTCCTTACTGGAGAGAAATGACTCATCGGTTTGGTGGGAGATGAGTACAACCAAGCAAAACGGTCTCCACAAACCCATCAGCTGACCCCCTAACAAGTCACATGCAATTTTGTCCACATACCACAATAAGAATTAAAATATTTTAGAAGAAAAAATATGATTTTTCGTCACAGCTGCACTGGGCTTGTAATTCATGGCTGCCAATTCTTGCAAATGAAAGAGCCATGCAACACAAAAAGTGCCCGTGCACCATTCTTGGAAGGACTCTGATAAATGATACTGTCGGAGCTCCCACACAGCCTCTCCACACCACCATCAAGTCCTCCTTCACTAACACCAGAGGACTGATACTCCAAAACCCTTGGGCACCATTTAAAATTCCTTCCTTTCCTATCTAATCATCTGTGCACATTCCCCCAACGGGAATGAACCCATTCTTAGCAGCTAAAAAGTCAATAGGAATGCCCTGACAAAACTAGCATGAAAACTTGGCTCAACTACACAACGCAGCATTGTACTTCTATACTTAAAACCACTATTAGTGACCCGTTGCATTAAGAACTGTAAACCCACCCAATCACCTGCAAGAGTATTTCCAATAACTAACTTCTGTTATGAACAATTCATGTCTCTCTGCCCTCACTTGGCACTTTTATTTACTGATAATAGCTTTAGTGTGACTTTTTAACATTATTTTGTAAGCTGTTCTGTATTTATTTTTGCATGTTTGGCAAAAATCAGTTACATGACAAAATGATGACTTCCCGGTAATTTTCCTAAAAGCTCACACAAAAGCCAGTGCTTGTTATTATTCTAAATTTGGTGGCAATTTCATACAAAAGCTATAGAATTTAAACCTGCAGGTGATATGCACCCCAGGGATGCATTTGTGTATTTCAGGAATCACATCTGTGACGTTCTTTCAGACCTTTATTTTATTCCAAATCATACCCTGCACAGTTCAAAAGAAGTTTTTGCTATGGCTAAAGAAGGTGAGGAGCATCTCCTTTGGGATCAACTCCACTGCGGTCCAACATGCAGGCGGTACTTTGGAATATGAATAGCTGAAGAATCCCAAACGCTTCTGCCACTCTCATCTTTATTATTTTTCTTTGCCCGCAGTGAGCAGAGGGAATAAAAGGTCCTTCCTTCCTGACGACACAGACACAATGTGGCATAAAGGAAGGTCCCAACCTTATCTAACAGCTCATTAGTTCTCAACAACACAGAGAACAGTAGGGCTTAAACGCAGTCCTGACTCAGAGGGGTCAGCAATCCTGTACTACTTACTCATGTCACCAAACCTCTTGCCCATACTACAGTTGTAGACACATTCCTGGTTTCTAACTCCTAGTTTTAACTGAAAGTTGCCCATTTATTTCTTCCCCTCAGGAGAGCGAGGAACTTTGTGGCAACCGAAAGGAGATGAATTCACTAGAAATATGCTCAGCATGCACCGAGACATTTTATAGTCTGCAGCATTGCCCAGTGTTTCTCTTTTTTTCCCTCTTCAATGTGTACCTTAAGAGATTGACTCTTGCCTCTGGTCCCTGAAGAGGTAGTAATAACACAGAAAAAGATGTATTGGAGGGATTTCTATCTCCTCTGCTCAGAACTGCAGAAACCCCGACAAGATACTTGTTTTTTCAAGTACTCTCACTAGCATACCGCAGGTGCTAACAGTTACATAGCCAAACTTTTTAAAAAAAAAGATCATGAATCACACACATGTCCTCAGGCTTCTGTCAACTATTAGTGTACTCCATGAGTGCAAAAGCACCACACATTTGTATGCTTTCTGGAGTAACTGGTGTATACACTGTTGTCATTTGCATAATAGGCATCCTCCAATGTGTGAAAGCTGCTATTTCACGTGTCATTTTTACACATCCTCTGAATAACTTGGAGCTTAATGGGAAGTTGAGGGGCACCCACAGGTTTGGAACATTCCCTGTAGGTGCATGAGAGTGGAGGGTTTTGTTTTTTTTTTTTTTATTACTTGCTTGCAAACCAGGGACACATTCAGGGGACCAAGTTTCTCTTACTGGTAGTACTGCAGGAGATTTTCTGGATAACTTTTGCTTGCGAGCTCCCGCCCCTGCTCTTTCTGACACCACAGGCACTTGCCAGGTCAAACCACCAACATTTTCAAGACATTTGAGATCTCCAGGAAATTAACTAACACTGCTCGACACTATCACCGGTTGGGGAGTAAGGCTGCCTTATCAAGTGAAACAAATGCATGTAGCACAACATCCCTTCATGTAGCAACTAATTAGGCAGCTGAGCCATGTCATAAAGTTGGGCATTATCTTTATTCCATTTGCTGGGAACATCACAATCAATGAAAATAACCTCTGAAGCTAACAGGAGGAGGCTGCCACAAGTGCCTTTGTAAAGCACAAGCCATATTAAAAGACCTTCAAAACAACAAAATCTCTATGTTTTCTTTCAAATGGAGCTCAGAAATTAAAGACTCCACTAGAGTACAATTTTCATTTTGCTATAATGACTAGAAAGTATTGCAACCCTCGCTGTAAAATCACTTATTATGCACCAGCGAGGTGACTGGGACTGCTGTTTTACAAGTATAACAAGGCAGCAGTCTGACCTGATAAAAAAGCAGGAGCAAATTCATATATAGTTCTCACTTCAAAATAAGATGTGAGTATAGTTCCACTGAATTATACATTAAAAAAATGCATCCCAAGGAGCACTAGTCTCTAGAATGAGCACAGATGAAAGATTACAATACAGATCTACTCTGTTTACATACATATACATAGAGATGTATATATATAGACATATATACATGTGGGCACACACATCCCTATGATGACTGTGTACTACACAGGAATTGTAAATTTTTGTCATGGTCTCCCAAGATGACCTCAAAGCACTACCAATATTTAGTGTCTTATGACTATCTATTTGTCCTCAGGTTTAATAACACTTATTTTTCATCACAAGTGAAGTGATGCAGAGATGAAAAAGAGAACAACTTTTGGGACACAAAAGGCAGGCAATGCTGAAGTAAAACTGTGCGATCTCAATAACCCATCTCTTACTCAAATCCTAAGTGTTTGCTCACTCCAGATTGTGGAGAGCACCTGGTTTTTTATCCAAGAATATTTCATTCTGGGCAAGCAGCACTGATTCCTGTTATGGCTCTGCCCTGTTATCTCCAGTAATGAAATAATGAGAAGTTTCTTTTCTGCATGGGACTTTCTGGATTTTTATTTATTTTCTTGCAAATTTTGTGTGCTGGTAGATGCTTAATAAAGGAAAATACACATTGCTTTGCTGGAGATAATCTGCCTGCCTATAACAGAGAACAGCACACAGGAGCACCATCAGATCTCGAGAAACAGGCAAGCAATGGTGACAGTGTTGGGCTGCAAACTTGTCTTTCCCTCCATGCCTGTTCGGAAGCCAGCTCTCCCACATGTGGGCTGAGCTGCCCTTATTCATGTCTGCTGCCACCTCAAAATTATCTCAACGCATTACGCATAGGGTTGCATCTGACCTCAACCTGGACACCAATGTCAGAGCAGGCTGTAGCAGAAATAATCTTATGAGGAGTTCCCAGCTGTCAGGACCCACAGCTACTGCTGGGAGTACTGGAGGGTACTTCTAAGTGACTGGCTTTGACCCATGTTTTTCTGATGTCCTGGCTTCCTTCTCTGTCATATAGTACTTTCTGGGGAGGGGCAGAAGAAAAAGGCATAAAGCTAGGGCATTTGTTAGGGTTTTTTTCATTAACTACTTCTGACACAGAGATCCTAAATCCAGAGGAGTACAAGCCTTTGAGCCATGCTGCTAAGGACAGAGCTGTGATCAATAAGTTGTAGGGGGTACTGTCTTGGTTCAATGCTTTCCTCTGTTTCAAGGGGTGGAGGGATGAGGAGCTGCTAATTTACTCTTTCTGAGACTACATTCATTACAAAAGAAAAAGGAGCCTTGAGCATGAATCTCGTTTTCATACATATGCTATCACAATAAAGCACGTGTACATGTTATTTCACAGTATGAGTTAAACAACAAGTATGTCAGCCAGAAGTACCTCATGAAACACTGCCAAAAGACAAATCCATAGATACAGATGGGCTGAGACACGAGGCAAGATGAAGCTGTGTTGCCACAGAGATGCAAAGACACTTCAGTTGATTCATTCCTCTGACCTCTTCCCCAAACCCACAACCAAGCTCTGAGATGTCTCCTTAGGGTAGACTGGAAGCCCTGTTTCATGCTTCATTTCAAATTGGACTGGACGGACCACTACAAGATGTACTGCAGGCCTGAGATGTGTGTGTTAGCAAGGGAATAGTCAAGCTGCTGCAAAGGTCTCCTGTCTCTAATTCTGAGGACACAAGAGATCCGTTGCAAGAGAACTCATGAAGGAATTAGGGGAGCAGATAGATTTGGTACCCTTGATAACTAGGCTGTATTCTGGGAGCAACAGGTCTTATAGAAGAAAAACATCAAAGCTGGCAATGAATCTTACTTTTTGAACAAATACGATTCACTTGAGGCCTATAAGGCATGCAGAGGTGTGCAAGCAGGTAGGAACCTTTGAGAAAGGCAGGGAGAGGACCTGATTTGAGGCATCAAGGGACAGTACGTTCTGTGGGCCAATTTTTACCTTTCACTTCTGGAACCTGCCTTCCAGCTATATGTTGCCAGTGGCTTTGCTGACACACACACCAAGCTTTGACCTTACAAAGAGGGTCAGCCCGAAGCCTGCGTGTTGCATCTGCATTCAACACGTGGCTCAAAGAATGGCTGCAAAAAAAAATGCAGACTCTGCGTACTGTGTAATTTTAACCCACAGAACACAGACCACAGGATTTATTGATGTCTGTGGAGAAGTCTGTCAGGGTATAGTGGAAGAAATACTCTACTGAGCTCTCTTTAAACCTTTAAAAATTCTGCCCTCTACCTCTCTTCTTGCTCGGATCAGTCAAGAAGCAAGAGACCTGAAAATTCCATCCTCGAGGAACAATTTGCGTGCTAATTCTGCTTCAGCAATTTCATTTTTTATTTCCCACTATTGCTCTTACCTGCTGCTGGTTTTCCCTCTGAGAATGCAGCCTGGCTTGTATGCATTCCCTGGTCTCCTGGAAAGCTTGTCTTTGGGACACCTCTGCTGGGTAGTGGGTACACACGCCTACAATGTTTGTACAGGAGAAGATGAGAACATTGGAGACCAGCTGCAAGAAAATATAAAAAAAAGAGAAAGAGACTTGGTTACACTTTGGAAACCTGCCATCAGTAACAGATCACCAGCCAGAACCCAGCCCATTCCATGACTCCTTAATCCAAGCCACGCTTAAACCTCAAGCTCTTAATTCCGGTGTATTTTACCTCTCTAGTCTTTAAAATATAAAACTTCCATATATGGCCTCAAATATATGTTCTTAACATTGTGTATTACTTCATTGGTAAAAAATACAATCCCACTGGTATTAATAATTCTGTAATCTTGCTCTAGCTAATCCGGTACCTTAGAACTACTGTGACAAAAAGCTATCCGAAAATGCATCATTACTCTGTCAGCTAAGACTTGTGCAGACAGAACTGACAGAGGAACACAAATACTTCCATGTTTGTGTACCTACATATTTGGCTTTAAAACATATCAAAGATACATTAGCTGTTAGTTTGAAATAGTGCTTAAAATACTGAAGAGAAAATGTTGGTATTCATAATGTTTAAGAGCAACCGAAATATTTTCTTTTAATCTAGTTCCAACTCAAGGGTTTTTTGTTACTAGATACAGACCCCACTTTTTTACATTTCTATGAACTTGACTACAGAAGGAGCTGTTAAGTTTGAATTATACTTGGAGGACAAGCACAGAGGAAAAGCTGCATTGCTCTTCTGCTTCTATGTGGGTTATGTTTTGCCAGGACACAGTCACATATCTTTTGCTGAAAACTAGTGTTGCAATCTTTTATTTCTCAACTATTTTTTAATAAAAAGGAGGAAAAAATACATGCCCATTGGTGGCATTTGGTTCATGCAAAGTGTTCAAAACTGCTTCTGATGGTATCATGTAAACATTTCCCTTGACAAAGGTCAGTCACTATAACTTTCTGAGAGTTACACAAGCTGTACCGGATTTTCCTTTCGGGACAGGCTTATTTGAAACACCTCTCAGCTCTTCTAGGGGGAAAGACTGTCAGACTTGCAAGGTTCTTAAAAATAGGGTAAAAATAGGCTTTGGTTTGTTACCTAAGGAGCCCAAATATACCCTTCACCTTTATTACTTTTTTACTGCAGAATGAAAAAGTGATTTCCAGACCAGTCCATCCCCTGGAAATGTGGGGCCAGGCTCTGGATGGCAAGAAGGGCGCAGGGCACCCCTCAAGCCCTGACCCCACGGGGGGTGCTCAGGAACCCCCAGACCAAGTTGGCCACCATGGAGGAAAGAGGAAAATTATCTTTTTTTTAATCCTAAGAATCTGAGACTTCATTTCACCTATAGTCGATAGTGCAAACCCAAAACGAACTCCTCGAAACAGCAAGTCAACTCTTGCGCCAAGAACAGGAGACAACATGTGGTTTAGATGAGGATATGAGGAGTTAACCAAGCAGTGAAGACTAACACCTCAGTCCTGAAAACAAGCTTTTTTGGTATATCTTGGTGCCAACAAAAAAGTCCCCCCAGTGGGGCCCACTCATGAGGATACAATGGTCATGATGATGCCCTAAATAGCCAAGCTGTACAGCAGTCCAAAGCACATGACTCATATTAAGCATTGAGACCAACATTGTCAAATAGGAGCACAAAAAACTGCATCAGACTTAACACTGACAACATTTGTGGAACATAAAGCAATTCAGCTTTTTAGCACCCACTGACGTCATTTTACACAAACCTAAGGGACTCTGCAGACTGATTTGCAAGGCAGACTCAGATGACCATGCTGCATCGAGTACAAATAAAAACTATATTGCAATGTAATTTTTAAATAGCAAGGGACAGACTTCCATATTTATTCTGTTAAGAAGAAGTTCATTGAATTCACAGTACGGCATCTTTGCAACACCCTTAAACATAAGTGGAGAAATTACAGTGTAATGTTGGAAGTATCAAAGATCTGCAGAGATTTAAAACTCAAGCTCCTACTATTTCCAGCAACACTTGTTATGTAAGCACAAGCATTTTGTTCAGTATCTGTTCACAAACATTTAATTCACAGGTGTTTTAAATATATTAAAGCAAAAAAAAAAAAAAAAAAAGGAAAAAGCTTTCTAATCTCATCAATTTTTTTCACAGTTCTCTGTCTTAATAAAATAAATTTATATCCTGTTTGCCAAATGGTTCTACTTGCTTATCAGCTTCCTTGCCATTTTGCTATGGTAACCAGCTTCAGTCCCAGGAGGAAAGAGATGATGTAGATATTAAAAAACTGATTCCCTAAGCTCCATGACCTGAAGAGTAAAACCATATTATGGCAGCTATTTCAGACAGTCTGTGCTTGAAGAAATGTTCAAGGTAATAGAAAAATATAGTTGTCTATTTTGTGGTTTATTTCCTTCCCCTGCCTAGCTAAAGACTTAGACTGAGATTCCTACCCTTCTGATTTTGGAAACAAACAGTTTCTGAAAGACTATTTCACTTGCATATAGCTGCTAGATAAGCTATTAAAGCTGCCTGCAGTATTGCCATATTTGAGTATTTCATAAACTACTATGTTTACTCTTACAGCATCTGCATGTGGCAGAGAAACGCTATTATCCTGATCTTCCCAAGTCAGAGTTCTTTAAAGGTAATGCAATACCTAATGAAAAGCTATGGACTATGAGCAGTCTTCAAAAACCACCATGACTTCTTAGTTCCACTGAAATAGTAGGTCACGCAATCTCAGACAGCTAAACAGACCAGGCAGTTTCTAGACACTTTGATTTCATCACACAAACAGAGCACTGAGATGCTTTTGTTGAATCTCTTGTAGGAAACTGTTTCCAATATTTTTTCCCTTGGTGACTGGAGGAAAAAAGAGAGAGATGGAAACATTTTAGTTCCACATGTTCAAAGAGTTATGAAAACCTGGTATTACATAATCAAAATTGAGAGCTAAATTTGGCCTGATACTATTGTTACAAAAGTGATGTTTCCGGCGTTCCGACCCAGGCTGAAGAAGAACCGGGATGGCTCGGTGACCAGGGGAGGGCCTCCAGAACACCACAAGCAGAAAAACTTGCATCAATTTTGCCACGCTTCTCCCTGCCGTGTTTCTATTCGATTATTCTTTAAACACCAGATGCTGTTCAATATGTAATTAAGAGACAACAGCATATTTAAGAGGACGGCGTCAAGATAAATTTTGTTAGTTCCCCACCTCCGCCAGAGCAAACAAAGCCGGCTACTGACATGAGAGTGTGGGCCATATCCCATGGAATATCACCGCTTATTATGAAAATCACAGCTGCTGCTTTTTGCCAACTTACTCTGCTTTGCTCAATTTCTCTTGCAGAGGCGCGGGGTTATTTCTGTTCTGCGATCACAGCACTACGCTGGTCCCTGCTACTTTCCAACATCACTAGGCAGTACTTTGTTTTTCTAGTTATTTTTCATTTAAATCAAAATAGTGTTTTGATATTTAAATAAAGTCCTGTTTTGAAAACAACTACATTTTAAGCTTTTACTGTGTGGCGGTAAAACTGTCACAATGAGAAGGAAAGCACATGCACAGAGATTAAAAACTCACACAGAACAATCCAGAGCAAACAGCAAAGCACATGTCCCTTCTTTCCAGAGTGTGACACGGCTCTGCCTCTGCTTTCCAGCTCCCATGATATTCATCCACTAGCAAATTTTTCTTACATTGATTATCTGTGCAAGAGCTGGATTAAAAGCAGAAAACAACTGAATTTCTACAATACATTTCATAGTGGTTGTATACTGAATTGATAAATTGGCCCAATTACTAATTGCAGGGGCAGGCACTGAAATTAGCTTTATTTTTGAGAGTTCCTTTTCTTAATTGTGAAAACCATGAAATCTTTAATAGTTATCTAAAACAATATAAGAGCAAAAATATAATGGACTACAAAAGCTCTGACTATCCAAGATACTTCTACAGCACCTACGTGTGCAATCCTGACTTGGAAATACAGATAAATTTGAAAGATAAAAACTACAAAAATTATGAAAAAAATGTTGTTATAAGGTATGGATGGTGCTGTTTTTTAAACACTTTCCCTGAACAGAAATTAACCCTCTATCGCCTCTTTATATACTACTCTCTAACAGAAATATTGGAGAAGCTATAGAGCCAAAGGCATAATGAAAATTAAAACAAAAGACAACATCAGCTGGCTCCAAGATCAGATTACTTATATATTTGTGCTGGATATACAACAACATCTTTCATTTCCCAGAGCTACAACTAGCAGAGTACTAAGATAGTGAAAACTTGTAGATTATGTTAGAAAGACAATTAAACATTTAAAGTCATATGGTCTTCTCCCAGTGTTTGGCCAGTAAAGAACAGAGTAAGTACTAGCAAAGAAATTAGGAGTTTTTTATTTTAAATGTGACAAATCCTTTTACTGAGTACTTGAAATAACTGCAACAACGAAAGATTACATCAATACACCAGAGCCTAAGAACAAATTTTCTGAAGTTGCTATATGGCACCTTCCCCCGTTCTGCTGCCTCTGTGCAGCAATCACTTACTTGGATCTTGAGCAGAACACAGAGCTGGTTACCACCACGGTCTTCCAAAGACTTATCTAAGTGAGCTTTGTGCACATTAGTAGTGCTACTGAACCCAGCTCTGAAAAATTTAAAAGCTTCCCTAAGTCAATTTATTGATCTCAAAGTATGAGATTCTATTAGAGAGCGATGCTCTAGATACACAGTAAGCCTCTTCAGCTGATGTTGAGAACAAAAAATTTCTTTGCAGAAATACTTCTGAAACTTTCTTGCATATCCCTTCTATTTGGGAGGCCTGCAAGAACCAAACCTGTCTACTTTACTCTTTCAACTAGATTTTATATTCAGGATAATGTTACTTGTTGAGAGCAAGGCAGTAGTAGTTTGGCTGAACACACTAAAAGAACTCTATGTCATTTGTGAATGTCTTTGTTCAAGAATTACAGTCAATAAAAACATTACACTGAAGCTATCCATTCTATGTATTTCAGTGAGCATCTCACCTTTCCAGCCCTGGCATATGTTGATCTCTTAGATGTGATGCTCTGTTCTCCCAGAGAAAAGCCGAACAAGTACTTTGTCCCACATAAGTTCATTCTTACTTTAGAAAAAAAATTATCTAACCTACCATTTAATGACATAGTTGCAGGAAGAACACAATACACTATACACCCTATCCAGAGCACAAATATAAGATTTTAATATTTTTCAATTCTTCCAGTTGTTTCATGTGACATCAAAACATTTGATGCTGTTTCCTTAATTTTAATGTCTCACACCTTATTCTATACAACTTTTTAATTAATTTACTGATTGCTGTAGTTAAAAACTTTCCATGCATCCTTTCCCACTGATATTCTTATTGTCATACAGAACACAGTATGTTTTGGGTTTTTTAGAATTAAAACCTCCAAATCCTGATTTCCTTAAAGAACAAAACATTACCAATACAGGTATATTTTTAGTAAGCGTCTCAAGAGGAAACATTCCTACATCAAACTGATAAACTATTCTTCCCCATCACTGTTTAGTTAATTATTTTTCCTGCTGGGATTTCAGTGAGATCCTATTTTATTTGGTTCCTGAGCAATAAGGAGAATATACTGTCCTGACCAAATCTTGGTGAACACCAGCTAAAATAACTTTTTCTGTATCTAAATTTTCCTAGAACTCTATCACAATCCCAGCAAAACATCCTCTGTCTTGTGGCACAGGCTGGTGGGCAGAAGCACTGCCCTTCCCTAGCAACCAAAGAGCTGGGAAGGAGACTCAGGTCCTACTGTCCATCCTCACTGAATCTCCATCGCAAGCAAGTTTCTGTGCATCTTCACACTTAACATATTTTATGGGCTATGAATTGGTACTGGTTTTCATGTGAAGATCCTTGGTGGTGAGCTGGACCAAGCAAGCTGACAGCCCGTGGCTGAGATGGCCATGTGGGAAGCTGCCACTCCAGGAAAAACATCCAGAGGTGTTTGGATGCAGGAGTGAGACCCTGAAACAACTTCGGGGAAGACTTCTTCCACTGCAACAGGGACATTTCTCCTTTCCCTTCCCCTGTTAACAATCCAACCCCTGCTTTATTATTTAAATTATCACCTCCAAAGCGTTTGCAACCAGGATCTTTCCTTCAATGGTTTTCTATCTCAAGAGATGGCACCCAGGCAGATGTGTCTCCTCAGCACAGAGAGCTGAGCACAAGCTGCCAGTGTGGCCAGTTTCACATCTGCTGTTGCAGCTTCCAGAAGGAACAACAGGCGAGGAATGGAGGGCTGGGATTGCCACAGCTCTCACAAGCAATACCACAGTGGGTTAGTCGGGGCACATTTAACACTCCAGCTCACTTAACCTGACCCTAGTGAGAATGCATTTGTACCGTGAGTGAATTCATCCCCCTAGAAGTGCGTTTATTTCTGATCCATAGGAGTATGTCTGTGTCAAAGACTTTAGCAACCAAATACAATCTTACTGAAATAAAAGCTCTTCAAGCAGGACTTCAGACATCAGGTACATCTCTTCGAGGTCACAAAAGTGGATGAAAGCTCCTAGTCTTTCTGTGCATGACTCGCAGCTGCCATTGGATAAACAACTTCACACACAAGGTATGCAAAGATAATTTTGACAACTGTACAAAATTTGCTCAGATGCATGACAGCTTAGGCAATTTAGACAATGACTTCAATTAAGAAAATTAAGCAAAGCTCTGATATTCCAGCAAAATTAGTTGTTCTGCCAATGACTGTAAGCATGTTTGAGTCTGGGTTGTCTTCAAGCCAGTCCCACCTTCCCATGTGCTCCCAAGGCAGGAGTAGCTGTTCAGATAAGAAGATACAATAGCTGTTAATTAAATGCTGTTAATAAAATACACTGTAGTTGAATAGAAATTGGATTAAGAAGTCTGGTTATGCTTTCAAGATGTTCTGTGAAGCTAAAGGAAGCTGCAATCAATGAGGAGAAAGGTCAAGAAACGTGCTTGATTTATATCATATTTCCTTCCCTATCTGGTGGAAAGGATGCAAGTGCAGGAAGCCAAATACTTAGGTTTTCTATTAGGCCCTCTTAAAATTAGCCCACTGAAATACACATGAAACTTCATCTCATATTTGCTGACTCACTCAACAAGCAAACACATATGCTGATTTGACCCATGATGGGAGCGGGATTTTCTTTACTCTGCTTTCCTGCATTTCTTAGTTCTTGGTTGCTTTCAGCAGCTATGAGAAAAGAAAAAAAAATCCGTACTAAATAAGCAAAATCATGAAGATCAACACCCCTGTGCCTCCCGTTCACCACAATGCACCCTGGTCCACAGTGTTTCTGGGAACATTTCTGGGAGCCCCGTGCTCAGATACAGGCCGTGCATCAGCCCTTATCTTGCATGGTCACTTAAGCACAGGCGTCACCTCCAGGTCACTAAGAAAACAAAAATATTTATCTAGTTACATGAAAGTCTCATTTATCTGGGAAAAACGTTCAGCAGGCAGAAATGACTCCCCTAAATATGGTCTGTAAGATATAAAAATCGTTATTTCCCAAGCATTTAGAATGTGTGTTCTGGGAGGTGGTGAGTTAGGCTGGTTTTGTCTGCTTGTTTGGGAAGAAATGTAAAATTGGAGAAAGAATGGAATACAGATGGATTATTTGGTTTTGATTTAAAGACGACCTCCTTTCTTCTTCTGTTGCTGGGTTTCCAATCAAGCCGGGCCAGGTTGTGCACAAGCTATGCTCCTTCCTATTAACATCTCTATCCTAACATGTATTTTTAATAAAGAAAACTTACTAGCACCATCAGCAAATTTGAACTCTTGAACTGAAGCCATGGCTTGTACCAAAAGAGGTGAAGGAGCAGCATTCACAGAAGATAGCAAAGACTGTGCGCAGCCACCACGAATACCCAAGTCAATCTATAAGGGATGTGACTGGATCACAATGGAATACTCTCCTTTAAAAGCTGATGTGTGGTTTTACCAGCTATTACAGTAAAGTAAGCTTATTTCTGAATAAGAGAAGTTTCACAGAAGTCAGAGATGGGTTTTTGTATCTTATGGTCTGGCTGTTTGAGCAGTTGAACGCACCGATCTCTGAACAGATTTTGTTTCAACAACACAAAAACTATCAGCAGGCAATTCCCAACCAAATTTTAACAGAGCACAATGGACAGCTTGAAGGCACATTCCTTGGCCTGCAGATTCATCACACTGAATTTCAAAGGTCTACAGTAATACAATAAAGATTTTATAGAGAAGCACTAAAAGACTCTTCAGGATTGATTGTAAAGACAAGCGTAAGACAACTTAACAACAATGGTTATGACCAGCTCTGTTTATAATACAAATCACACAACACAATTTAGCCTGCTTTTATTTCATTATACACAGCCCCTCTTTCCTCTGCCTTTGGAGCTGCACCACTTCACTCTACATGTGTCTTTCATTCTGTCTTCTTTATACAGTCTGTCTTTCCTCAAATGCACACACAAATGCATCACCTCACGATTCCAGGATCAAACCAAAGTAACATTTTTAAATTGGCCAGGATGAACCTCATTCTTTTCTGATAGCTCAAACAATATGGTTACTCTACTACCATGTGAGCTTTTCACAGTATACGTTACAGGGGCACAGTTTTAATCACTCTGCAGTACCCAAAGGAAAACATTTCAGGGTATAATTTTGAGGCATATATATTGAAAATGTTAACTAAATCCCATACCACAAGACTGCATCATTAATTTCAGTAAGCATTATGAAATGGCAGGAAGCTGGATTCGTGAATCAGGATATACTATAGCCAAAGGTTATTTTTGCTAGGATCTTAAACCTGCTTTTTCTTGCTGTCAAATGTATAACATGAATATACTGGAAATACTGGTATTACAATACTGTAAAAATTCAAATGTTTAACAAAAACAAACAAAACAACCTCAGTTTGCTGGAGATGCACAGTTTGGATGAGTTTTTGAATTCTGACAACTGAAATAAGCTGGGTCTGCTAAGAATTGGGCAGGATGTAAAGAAAATAAATCCAATTTTTTGTAGCTAGTGGAAAATTTTGAGTCTGTAATTGAGCATGTACTTTTATACTCCCAAAGATCATTACCAGAGATTATGCAGCTGAATAGGTTTTCTGAGGCGAACTTAAAATAGACATAATATCATACTAACCTCCCCCAGAGGATACTGTACACCACAGATTTGGACTTTGAAAAATAGTGAATTACAAATATTTAAAGTAACTTCATCTGAGGAAGACAGACAGGAAAAAAAAAAAAGTGTTTACTTATTTTCAGAGTTTTTTTGTAATGTGACAACAAAACTGTAAAGGACCTAAGAGACTTCACGGACTATGTAATTTGTTCTTCATTTGCCTCTTAAAAACTTGTATCCAAAAACTGATACAACAATTCTGTTGAATTTTAAAGGGCACTGAATAGCAGTACTTGCTTTTGTTATATTATAAACAGTATTTCTCTTAATAGATTCCAAAGAGACACTTTTCCTGGAGTGGCCAATATTGATCATAAACAAATTAGCTTGCAATCTACTTTCCCAGCCATCATCGTCTCTTGTGTCACTGCTTAAGTATTTAGTCATGACATTTGATGTTTCATTTCAAGGAATACAATACCTGTGCATTTGGCCTTGTCTAGTAAGCCTTTCATAAATCAGCGCTTGTATTCTGTGGAGTTTTATTAGTATACTTCAACATAAAATGAGTTTATGAAGAATACTTCAAACGTGGAATATAACTGGATAAATAATTGCTTAAGGAGGAAAAACATAGCTGAGAGAGGTTTTGCTCTCTACTGAAAACCAGGTACAGTTATTGCCTTTATGTCTGAGAAATGAGACACACACACACACACACAGAAGAAGACACTATCAAGAGAGAAGAAAAAATAAAGTGGTGTAAAATCTTTCCGTATATGATCAGTTCCATGACTGTGGTTTGAAATAATAGATTAGTTCTTTGCCATGCTACTGTAATGTGATAGCATTTGTCTGTCTAAATCCAATAGGGAGCTCCTAAGCTGCTTCTGATGGGATAAAGATATTGGATCCAGTTGTCTACTCTTATCAGTTTAATTCTATCAACTTAAGACAGACAGAACTAGAGAAAATGATTAATTATACTTCATCTCATCAAACACTTCTCAGTGCTTTATGATAATCAGTCATAAGCTAATAAGAGATATCCCTTCGAATGCAAAGCAGGTGGTCCTCGACAGACAGCAGTGACATCTGATCCATCATCTGGTGCACAGAAGGCCCCAACGCTCTAATACACAACCTGCTGCAGAGCTGGTAAAATAACAGTAAGCAGATGAAACAGTGAAAGGATGGTGAAAGTCATAATGCCAGATATGCAATGCAAAGCTAGGAGGATCCAGAAACAGAATAGACTAGAATAAGAGACTTAAATGGGTCTTTTATGCCATTGACTTCCTTCATCCACTGAGGTCTCCGAGACAGTCTTTAAAACTAACCAACTGCTCTTTTCAGAACTCTGAATACCTTTCCTAAACAAAGAGTAGAAAAGTTTCTCAAAATGGTTCTATCAGAATTCCAGAAAATAGTCATGTAACTCTTAAAAGACAAACCACAAAATACAGTGACTCAGATGTATCTTGTTTGCTTATGAGTAAAACCCTTCCAAGCCCTATTCATTTTTAAGAAACTATTTCAGAAACTTTTAGCAAAAATCAACTGATAAAACCAACTGTTTCAAGACTCTGATGCTAAGCCATTGGCATAATGCTGAGCATCACACAGGCATCACAGAGAGTACCAATCACAGCTAAGTCTGTCTAATACTTTCGTTATTACCACAACCTGCGTAGAAATTTCTCATGTGGTTTGTCTGTTGGGTTCATGTTTAACTGGAAAGTTCACAATATCTATGTAGTTTTGGAAAACACACACAAAAACCCCAAACCAACCAAACAAAAATCAACCGACCAACCAACCAAAGGAGATAGAGGGGATTGTGTGGTGGAACCTCAGAAGAGGCAGAATCCAAACCAAACGGGAGAGAAGCGTGAAATGGAGATGGAGAAGCAGAGATCAAAAGAGAGGGCCAGAACTAGTAAGTTACAGACAGAAAAGCACAAATATCTGTACTTTTTTTCTGGAATTATTACACATTTCCTTCTCATAGAACCTAAAAAATCCCCACTATTTTCCCCCACTGTTTTTTCTGCCTAAAAAGTAATTTCTGCTCAATAACAAACTGTGTGTACAGTCCCTTCACCTGGCAGGTCTGCAAGGAACCAAATGGTGTCTGTTGGCACACCTTGCTGGCAGAGAATATAAATATCAAACACTGTGTTTGTCCTGGGACAGCCTTAAACAAGGAAACTGAACTGCTGCTGCAGAGACCACCTAAATGCTGAATAATGTTTATCAGCTCACCGGCAAGTTTTTACCAGTTCTAAACAAGGCTCAGTAGCCAATGTGTCACATTTCCTAGCATGAGTGCCCAACTTCACAGATTAAATTTGCCTTTAAAATATCACTTTTACAGTGTAATATTGCTATATCTGATCATCAGCAGTGAACACATCAGGAAGAACTATCTTACAAATGGCCATTTAATTAGTTCAGAGCAAGCTGTGCTCCTTTCAAAGAGAAACTAGTTCGAAAATCAGCACCAAGTTTAATTGGACTTTCAATACGTATTTGATACAAGGGAATACCCAGGCTCCATGGAGTGTATTTACCTTCTCCACCATTTCCCACCACTACAGATGAGTCAGATGATGGCATCTAATCATAATTTCATCCAAATATGCAGACATCAGGTCTAAACAACAGAAATTAAAATGCTAGAAGTTATCTGTCTACAAGAACTAAAGAAGGGAAGTAGAGACTGAAAATAACAGAAACAGGAAAATAATGTTGGGTGATTTTGCATGCCTTTCTTTAATTCAAGAAATGCGAGGAGGGTGATTTCTTGGGGGAGAGGAAGGGTAGAGAAACACCTAAAGAAAACATTGTGCTGAGTCTACCATCCTATATACTATCATAAAAGCTGCTAGAATTACAAGTCATTGTAGCTGACACTGAATAGTAAAGAAACTTGGTTAATCATGAGATGCCTGTTTGCAAGCATGACTTCTCAGCTCTGCTCCTGCTTCTCCATTTGAATGCCTAACATCAGCTCCGGCATCAAAGGAACAAAAGAACCTGGCAGTAACAGCCTCCACTGTAGGGAGAAAAAGGCTGGCCCTTGGTTTGAATGCAGCTGGAAAATGTGCTCAAGTACACCAGCTCCTAAAGCATCTGGAAGCAGTCAAAGATCCCCAACTCTGGAAGTTGTCTTATTAACAACAGGTGCAATTCCCTGGGGGCGGTGAATAACCCTGGGCCATGGCAGCTTTCCACAGCTCTGCAGAATTGCCTCAGTCCAACCACTGTTAAATTTCACCCAGCAGGTGTTCAGTCAAGCCCCTTGTTAGCTACTGTATAACAGCTGTATCAAAGGGACAACATACATTTCTTCATGCTATTTTAGGATTAAAAAGACAGGTAGTCTACCTCTCTGCTCATCTAAGTATGTTAGGTTTCCATTTCTGTACTCCAGTGTTCATTGGCATAGCTTATACAATAATCCATCACCAGCAGCACTAGGCAATCAAATACCTTTGGTCCCTCTAAACCGTTTCCAGTTTCACATGCCCAACTTCGGAATGCTTGGTAGAGGACACAACACAGGAAAGCAGAGCAAGGAGATGGACAAGGTGGGAACTCACCCTATTCACGAGAAAGGTTTTAGGCAAGAGGACAGTGATCCCCAACTACTACCTTTACCTCTGTCCTTAATATTAATACATACCTTGGGCATGTCCATAATATTTTTGACACGTGCACTTGAAACCTGCTCAATGTGGAGGGATCACCACTGGCCAAGGAACTAATGCTGCTTCTACACTGTGCCGTGGCTTGAAGCGAGGCTGGTCTGAGGGGATCCCAAGGATGAAAGGCATCACCAGAGCTCCTCTGTCACAGATTCCTTTCCCCAGAAGGGCACTTCAAATAATTTACAGGAGAATTAATTTATCTTCATCCAAGGAAGAAGGTTGAATTCTCCAATTCCAAGCTTGGATCCTTGCAACTACTTACCCAAGGGAGGCTGGATGCCCTTCCTCCCATGAGATCAGCTCTGCTTTGGAGAGCCCCTCTGCTGTGCCAAGGAGAGCCTTGTTCCAGCTCCTAAATTACATCCTAAGGTTCACCAGCTTTTGAGAAAGGTGGAATTCTGCTATTGTTGCAGCTGTACAACTTGAGCAGGGACAACAAGGATACGCAGCTACTCAGACATTGACTCCTACTGTTCTTAATTGAGACACTCATCATCAGAACCACAAAACTATCATGTCAGGTCTTCTCAAAACTGGGCAAAAGTAACCCCACCATTGAGTAGCTTACAGTTAACAGAGGTGTTTTCAGTACGTGCTATTATTTTCCCCCAAGTGTGATTGCTAAATGGATCTTCAGAGAAACAACAAAGATTTGATTAATTCTCCCTCTACCTTTACCCCATATAGTCAAACAGTTTGTGGTAAGACATAAAATACTGAAGTCCATCCCTTCTGCCATTTGGCTATTAACTCCCTTTTTCGCTGTGTGCATTACAGAACCTGCTTTTAATTGCTCTGCAACACATGATTTAAAACCATTTTGTGCATTTTCAAGGTATGTACATCGGAAATATTCTCCAGATCTGGTGCTGCAGGACTCAGTCACTAATCCATTTAAACAGTTTGAAATGTAAGTCAAATTCAAATTAAACTGGGAGATAAAAACATTGCTTTTTTCTCCTGGCCCCAGAGGGAAATCAATTTTTGGCATTTGTGCCCACACACTCAAAAATTTTCAGGTATGTAGCTGTCACGAGTTCATTAACATGCTTTGATGATGTGGTTTTAGGAGCTGAAACTCTGTTTCAAAAGTTTGATTTTTAAAAGCAGTTTAAGTAAATGAGCTGCTCCTACAGTCAAGCATAGTCTTTGGGCACCCAAAATCAAATGTAATTCATGTACTTCTTTAAATTTCAGAAAATCTCAGTTCTTGTTTCCCTGCATGTTCTGGCCTAGCAATTATATCCTGAGTTTCAATGGAGACAGACACTGAGAGGTATTAGCAAACACAGTGAGGGTCACTGTTCAGAAGCAGAGAGGTTGTTGATTTTATTTCCCACTGGAATCTACTGGGAATAAATGAACTACAGGATTCCAGAAGAACAGCTTGTTCTCCAGGCTTCACTCTGTTCAAACACGAAAAACATAACTTATTAAAATACATACACAGAGCACAAGGACTGAAAACAGGCTGTGAAATCTTTTGCTCTCAAAATAACAACCACAGTGCTGGTCAAAGCAACTGTCTTTATTCTTCTTACTGCTTTACTACTTTTTAGTATTATGATTAGCAGTGGCATGTCAGTATTGCTGTCCATACTGTGTCCCTCATCGTACTATCAGAATCTGCTCATATCACCGATGTTTCCATTCACACGAAGCCTTCATAGTGGTCCCAGCAAGGAAGTTAATGACTGAATAAATCAAAGGTGGCAGCCCACTTCAAACAGGCTCAGTCTTTCAAACCAGTATGCAAACTATCATGCATCACTACCTCTGCTGGACAGGCTAAACTCCAACCCTGATACTTCAGAGAAAGATACTTCCAGAAATCCTGCATTAGACCAATTTATCACTAGGATAACCCACACAATATTCCTCCAAAAATCGCATTACTTCAGTACTGACTTTTCAGCATGAAGGTTGATGTTGCTTTTGCGCTCCTAGATGAAACGTGTAAGTAGGGGAAGAGAGAGCCCTGTTCTTAGGCAGTCTTCTTGGTACTTATCTGCTTCAATCTCTCCCTCTTCCTCTAAACTCTAGATTTAATTTCTGATTCTAGCTGTAGACAGGATAGAGTTAATTTTGTGTCATCAGAAACTGCACTAACAAGTGTTATATGATTTCCTACTCGATCATTAACCTGTCAAATTCAGCATAATAAACCCTTCACCAGTTTAAGGAAATACAAAAGACTTGTCATGCAGAGAATTTTAAGAACATGACAATCATGTATAACTTAAAAAAAAGTAGTGATGCTACTTTCTACAGCTGGATCTGCAAGAAATAATTTTCCACTTTCATACAGTAAAAGCAAGTGCTTCTCCAATAAGTTTTTCTTTTTTAAAATTTCTTGAGTTTTTCTGAGCTTTCAGTCTTGCAAAGAACTCATCTGAATCACAGAGTCACTCAAAGTGACACTTTAACGCTTTTCAGGAACCAGGCAATGGTCTGATATACTTTAAGTCTATGATCCATCTTTCCTTGTAGTCTATCACAACCTAATAAAACTATGTCAACATGTGCTAAGGAGGGAGAACTAACACAGTAATTTTCCAGCCGCATTATTTCAGCTCTCAAATGCCAAACTTCTACTACCAGTGTATCTGCAGAGCTTGTAGCGCCAGTGCACTGAGCATATTGCAACCTAAGCTGTAAGCAAGTTACTGCTGGCTGATATTCTAACAACAGTGTTCAAATGCAAGAGATAATTCCAGGATCACCACAAGCAGTGGGAGGACAGTATTCCAGGCACAGTTTGCACTCCTGAGTTTGGAAACATCCGCACTATCAGATAAAGAGCCTTTTATAAGCAGTATCAAGTTAATGAATTTCTCCAAAGTGTAAAGAGAGCCACAGAACAGAGATTCTTAAGTGGTAGCACGCTGACAAATGAGGGCTATAATTTTGTGGGAGGAAATTCAGTGTAACTGTTTTTTCCTCACTCAGTTGTTTCTTCTGTGGCCAGCTCCACTAGCTATAGCTTTCCTAGAAAGAGGGCCAGGAGGCCAGCCAAGGGTTTCAGGGTCTACCTGACCACTCATCCCAGGCAGGCAATCAGCATCTGTTCAACATAATCAGCAGTCTCTTACCAATATCCCCAGCTGCCATGGGATTCAGCACAATAGTCATGCTGAATCACCTGATAGAAACCATGAGGTTTGGACCCTGCTGCAGCAATGGTATTTCCAGTACCCCAACCACTGTATGTCTTTTTCAAGAGAAAGCCATGCATCAGAAAAAAGGTCAGTCCCCAGGACTTTAGAAGAGAGGGTCTTCAAGGATATCTCTGAAGGCTTCCTCTTCTCCTTGTTCTCAAAAACTAAGCCCTTTGGGTATTCACAGAAAAGAGGGCTTCTGGCTATGGACTGGGTATTCCCACTAAGCACATCTTCATATAGCCAACAATTTCAGTAGTGAAGTGAGCAGCAAAGACTTAGGGTGGCCTTGTCTGACAGCAATGGACGAGACTGTCTTTTCTTATTCACTCACTTCTTTGCTCGTAGCTCTGCTTGATTTATTTGTAGCAGCAATACGTTAATGTTATCTGACAGCTACTATTAAAGTGTCACAAGCATGTGTATGCAATAACCCAGATGCTGCAGGGAATCCACTGCAGGCCACTATCTTCCCAGGCACAGAAAGCAAGGGGAGGGAGGGGACATACCTTACAAACTGAAGTGTTCTTGTACTCCCTACTGCTCTTACTCAGAGGGAAAATTAACAGGGAAAAAAGTTCAAGAGTCCAAATGCATGCAGAAGACATGGCAATGTTCAGGCAAAACGAATACTGAAAGCTTTCCCCCCTGTGCCCTGATAATTAAAAAACACCGCAAAATCAAAACCAAACCCAACCACCCAAAGGGAACCATCCCGCTCAAGCACCCAGTACAAGGAACTGGGCAGACTGATAGTGATGCTATATGGAGTAGATGGGTGATACAGCTGTCTAAATTTTAGGAGACATTAAAAAAACATTTTATTTTTAAGATGCTTTCTTTACAAAAGTATACAAGTGTGGTGATAAAAGGGTGTAAGTTTGGTTGATGACATCTCCTGCCTCCATGACCCCCCAGGTACTTACAGATCTATTCTTATGCCACTCCTGAAAATGAGAGGGATGTTACCCTCATGTCTCATATATACAGAGCAAGCAAAGTATTTGTTCACGGTCATAGAAGAAACCAAAGGCAGAGACAGAATTTGCATTCAGATTTCTCAAGTACCACATTGCCCAATACTTTAACAAAAGCATTTACCAGTTTCTTCTCTGTCTAAGCCTCTGCAAGAACAGCTATACAGCAAGAACCAAGCAAAATATTCTTGCAACATCCCTTGAAGTCAGTAATGTTAAAAGACAAAGAATTTGCCTTATCTATATAATCTTCATTTTATGAACTCTGAGAAGGGAAAGTGATTGCAGGTCCATAACTCATAAAGGGCTGGAACACTTGACAGCTGTAAAAATCTCAGATGAGGAGACATAAAGCTGTTTTGATCTAAAGAACAACAACTTCACAAAAAGAACCAGAGAATTGTTTCTATTTTGCGTAAGACAGAACTTTCACCTGTAACCCTGAGGAGGATGTATAGGAACCTCACTGGCCATTTGTCACAATCTCAATGAAACCATACAGCAGTTTGTCCTCAGTATCCAAGGACTATGGATTAAAACAATCACTACCATATTCACAAAGATTCAATGCACTAGCTAACACAGTATAATTCTGTGAATTTTTCAAAGAATGCTGAAATTAGCCTCTAGAAAGACAGCCTGAGCTGGGATGTTTGTGAGCTTGTCAGCCACACAAGCGCTAGTCCTGGTAATAAAATCATATCCCCTCTTTCTCTACATTAAAAGTTCTCACTGTAGCTACTTTCTATCACATGAATAAGTAAATAAAATTTAGCCTATATTCTTGTTGCTTGAGTGAGTTGACTTAGTTGATTTGGCCTGCTAATCACAAAATGTAGCAACATTGATAATCAGGCAGGGAATATAAAACAAGGACAGAAAAGGTGTTGCTCAGTATTTATTGGTGCCTGTGTGATCCAGCTGATGTGGCTTACTAAAGATTCCACCACACAGGGTCTATGAACGTATGGCTGGAAAAAGGACTCCATTCTCTCATGTCAGAGCACTCTTAAACCCCACCTAACAGGACACAAGCGCAAGGCAAGTTTGGCACAACGGTTAGGACAAGCCAAAAGGCCGACTCAAAACATTTACCCAGGAGACTTGTACCTGTCTCAGCAGCAGTTCCTGCAGAAACACAGCAGGGCAGGGAACTAACTCCTCCTGGAAAAACCTGCAATGTAGCACACTTTGCTTAGCCACTGCCATCGCTATCTGAGCACCTTTTGTTGTACTTGGCACCGTCAGCAGGAACCCTGATGCTCCCAGGATCAATGGGGAAACAAGCTGTAAGCTATTAACTGCATAACCTACCTTCTCTCCTTCCAACACCAATATGGTTAAAAAAAAAAGTACAGGTCATTTGCACAAGTATTTAGGCCAGATGTGCAGATAAGCAGTTAAACTATTTAGACACACATTAAATCACATTAAGTGCCTATCTGCACCTTTTTAAACTGAGCTTCTTTCCCTTTATCAGATTCACAGCAATTTAATAGGAGCTGATTAGAAATGAAGGTCTCCAGGGCCAACACAAAGTTTACTTCAGTTCACTCCAAGCCACAAAGCCAACCACAAACTGCTCGTTGCTGTGTGAGTAGAGACCCAATGCCTGCAAAGAGATGCCAGGCGAGTAAACTGGGGAGGTCGGGAGACTTGTGCCATGGGGGACACAAATCGTGAGCACTGAGCTCCGCAGAGGAACAGCAGAGGAGGCTGAGTGAGGGTGGCTATGCCAGCGTGCTGCAGCCCTCTGCATGTCAAGCTGTGACTTGGCTTCCAGTCCCCCTAAGGGGAGAAAAGTGTACTAAAAACAAAGGCCAAATAAAACATGCTTTAATTCTCAGTCATTAAAACCCCAGCTGCAAATATAACTGAAGCATGTTTCTTTTTAAAGAAACAACACAACACTTTCTCCCTCCAGGCCTGTTGACTTCAAAGGCTTCAAAAGTAACTCAATGCCACGACCAGAGGCAATGCTGCCATTAAGTGCCGACTCCTGCAGTCGCAGAGATTTTGAGGCCATGAATTCTGTTTTCATTCTTTACCTTCAAATGAATTAAAACAATAAAAAGAAATAAGAGAAATAAGATGGAATGCCCGCACGTATGACAAAAGCTGCGGGTGAATAAATGCGCAGAGGTCATGGTTGTAAGACGTGATCTTACAAACACTTCCAATACACTCCAGTGAGGACCGTCTCTCCCCACTGCTGCATGGCTCGTCACAAAGGATTTCTTATGTCCTTTTCCCCTCCTCTATGACAGTTTGTGTTACCAGGCTTGATCATGTTCAGCACTCACAGGAAACAAGCCTGAAACCCCTTTTAAAGTGATTTCTCCAATGTACATATGTCATGAGCCACTGAATCTAAGTCAGCAGAGCTTTAATCCACGGCTTTGCACATCAACAGGAACTGAGTTTCTGCATCCACATCACATACATGGACTTGGGGACTCCATGAATTCAGCTGCAAATATCAGACAGCTTGCTGATCCCTAATTTAGCCTCATGAAACCCTTTCATTGATCTGGAGCCACACACCACGGTCCGGGTGAGCTGGTAACTTTAGGAGACTAAAGGCAAAGGAGGACAAGGCACCCACCACATTTTGCTGTGTTGGTACTGCCAGTCCTTCCACCTTTGAAAATCAACCAAAGCGCAAGTCCCCGTGTTGTCAGTACTGCACCCAGCCTAAGCACGTTCACATGCTCAACTACAGAAAACCAAGAGTTAGAGGTAACAGGGAGGGATGGAAAAAATAATACCAAAAAAGGTATCGAGCTCCGTGGTTACCATGTACTTGGATGAAACATGGATTCCTGGCTTATGCTGATGATGTTCTGGTACAGATTGCACACGAACAAGGCATTCCCAAGCTTCTAATTTATTACAATGTTCCCAACAAGCGCAAACAGAGAAGTTACTTTTCAGGCTTTCTTGTCCCTGTGTACTTAAAACCAATGCAGCTACACTGAACCTCCTTGGCCACTGCTGGGCCTGTGGAGAGAAGGATCGATCCAAACAAGAGTTTCTCCTTCCTTTCCATTTCTCTATCAAACAGATGGGAATGTGGGGAAAGGAAAGAAATGGAGGAACAAATGGCTGAGCTGACTCATGCCTTCAAAGTGTCCATTTAAAATGACCGAGTAACTACTCTTTAGGTCAAACTGGAATGAATAAAAGTCTGCATTATGAAAGTATCTTGCATAAAAACAGATGCTAATCACAAAAGCTTAACTTCAAAAGAAACACACTCAAGGATGCTTCCTATTCCTGCCAGTGCAATACCCAGGCATCTTGGAATCTTTCAGTTATGGTCATAGGGATAGTAGAGGACTGAGAGCAAACAATCTCGAGGGACATGGCTGCAATCCAGCCAAACTTGCACATGATGGAATAAATTGGAGCAGTTAAATGAGAACAAAAATAATAAAGAATTTATTTTTTCAGCACATAATGACAGCACAGAACACTTCAGCCCAGTTTCTGCCGTTGCAGCAGACATACTACACAACCTACAGCTACTTACTTAATATCGCCATGTGCCATAGCTTGTTTGTGTATTATTTTCCTTTCATATCCCTTCTCATATTTAATCAGGCCGCTCAGAGAACAGTTTACGGTTTGTTACTAAGCAGCTTCACAGCATCTAGCACAATATGGCTCCAGTCCTGGTCCTAGGGAGAAGAGCTTAATAACAATTTATTACAAACAGCATAGTCCGCCAGTGGCAGCATAGAAAGGCTGGGGGAAGGCACAGCGTATACAGAGCAATTACTCTTTGTGATTTAACCCTGTGGTCCATACCCTTGGGCAAAGGCTATCTTAGTGCCTTCAGAGGGAGTCTGGTCAGAGTAAACCCTTAATTTCTAGGAAAATAAATCAATACACTTGCAGCAGCATAAAGAACATTTGTTTCCTATCGTCTACTTCTAAGACCTTAAGTTTTTGAATCCACTCTACCGCCCCAAACTCCAACCAACCTGCTCAGTTGCAACATGCGGCCATGAAGGATACCTTCAAATAGCAACCCCAAGTATAGCTCCTTCCTTCTAGGCCAGCCTTGTCTTCCCCAGAGACATGTTTGCTTATGACAATGAATAAAACCTGTTTTGTGTTTTGTTTTAAAGTAATTTGTAAAAAAGAAGCCGTGAAAATAAGAAACAGACATTGCCTTTTTCTTTAAATATTTCCAACATTAAATAGGAAAGCATGGCTAAGAGTTTCCAGGCCAGCAGAGTTTTCTTGTTTTGTTTGTTTATTTTAACAAAAGTAATTCACAAAGCATGAGAGCAGGACGTACTGGTACCAACTATGTTATCTCAGCAGTGCTGTAATTTCCCATAGCCTACACTATCTGCAGGACCTCTGTTTCTTTCTGGTCATGAATTCAGAAACAATGATAGAGCTGAATTAAATCATGCGCCTCGATGAATAGCAGATGTAGAAATCCTGCATTTGACCTAGGCTTCCTGGCTGGTACTTCCATAGAAAAAGCTTGGCGTGGAAGAGGTGCCTTAAAACCTCACGTACTTACTATTCAGAAATCACAGAAAACCTGTACTGCCATGAACCCAGCCTTATCACCAGTCTCAAATTTTCCTCACTAGTTTAATCTGCAAAGTGTATTGAGTGTGTTGAGTACGTCTATAGGGTGTTCACAGGCAGAATGAGTAAGCATCATGGATGATGCAGATGGGCAGAAAGCCATGCAGGTGCCCTAACAATAGCAGTGACCCCCCAGCTGGATCTCAGCACCCTGTTAATGGCCGGATGGCCTCACATCTGCCTGCCAAACATCTTGCAGCTGCAGCCTCCTTCTCTCTGCTGAGGCCGGAGGGCTCCTCCACTGTTGTCAGTTCACAGCTGGCCCTGAGCAGAGGGAACACAAAATGTCAAGGTCTGACCAGCTGAACCTCCCCTTCTCCAAAAATCACAGCAATTTCACATTGACTAGCAGCTCCGGGTTGTGAATGAACGGCACACCTGAAAGCCTGGTGGGGAAAAACCACAAGAACTCAGTTTTACGCTGTAGTAGAGAAATCTGCATTTCTCCAGATCAGGGAAGGGAAAACACGAGGGGATGAACCTACCCTACCCTATCATTGCCCAAGTCTAGAAGACAGCAAGTTAGCAGCAGCACTGTGCAGAGCTCACACTGTAATTTCCCTCCAGACTAAACTTGGAATGGGGGTTTTTCCAAATTTATTGCTTCTCTGATTTCATAACAAATTAGCTCCATGTACCATTTCAAGAATTGCTTTGCTGTCAGCCCTGCAGGCTTAATTTGGGGTCTGGGAAGCAGAGGGCTCTTCCCTTCTCACACATTGTCAACAGCCATACAAGGTTTTGAACACTGAGTTCCACCCACGCTTGTCCTTGTACAACCCCAGCGAAGCCTTTCACAAGGTTGGATAGGTGTAAAATGACAGAACTTGACCTAAAACAGTGTTAGAAAGACAAAGCTGGAAAAAAAAAAAGCTGTTGCTCTGACAGTGTATATTAGACTTGAATCGACTAAGAGTTCTCAGGGCTTGCTTTCTTTTTTTGTAAAAAAAAAAAAAAAAAGAACATCAATGTATCACACTAGAATGAAGATAACTGAAGGAAAGGGGTAGGAGGAAAGAGAATTCCTGCCAACAGTCAAAGCAATACTACTGTTTTCATGGAGCATGTGTTCCCTTTAAAAGTGGTCTGATAAGCTAGTGCTACAGCCATCCTGCTACTCAAGAACTGCAAGAATGTAAAATAGATGGTTAGAAACTGGGACCATGGTGTCGCAGGCAAGCTTTCACACATCTATGTAGGTGACTCTTGAATCTAATTATCTTTTTGCATCTCTACTACGCAGATCTCTCACTGATCATGAATACTCTACATCAAACTAGCACAGAAACAGCTCCTGTTGGGTGCCCATGCCAGCTGGGGTAATGCTCATATTGACAGGCAAACAGGAGAAAAGACTCTATATTAAAATGATCCAAGCTAAACTCAGATTTAGTTGTGTACACTAATTGAAAAGATTGCCCCAAAGCTGCAGTAGTCCTAAATATGCTGAGTATGCATTGCAAGCAAGCGTGCTTTCATGATGCTGACAGATGATGAGTTTGTTTGTGTAGCAAATACATACAAGTAAGAATCGGCTGGGAATGTATTATAGCCTATGCTCTATACAAATCTAATCTCTGCTGATATTCCTTGGATTCTAGCAGCTGGTCAGCTGGGTGCCACTCAGTGATAGCTTCGGTATAAATTTCTGTTTGTGACAAAAGGACCAAGGAACTTGAGCTCATGGGTAGATATCTGAGGAAGGGCCAGCATAGACTATCCTAAAATAATGTTGTTTGAAAAGGCAGAAACAAGACTCTAATTTTCTAATTTACTCACAAATAGGGGTTTTTTTTGGTTTGAGCACTGTCCTCTGGTTTAACTTAGTCTTTTCCTTTTCTCAGTTGTCTCTTATTTATATATGAAACAGGGTAAACAACTATATTTTAAAATACTCAGCATTAGTTTTTTGTAAATAAGGAGAAGCTACTTTATTTTCATTTCCCTACGTGAGAGAGACTCTTCATTCCTTAGCTAACCCCAGAAGGCCTTCTTACACGTCTAGTTTCAGGTAATTAATTTCCAAGCCTGGCTAACCAGGCCTGTATGCAGTATTCCCAACACCACAAGGTCTCACTCACTGTATGAGAGAGCTAATACATTCCCCCTACCCGCAAGGAGCACTTCACCAAATGTGTCTCAGGGTTGTACTTGTCTTTCACGGCTGCATCACTACGGCAGCTTAGTCATTCTCGGACTGACTCATGCACCATGGTCTTTCTCCTTTTCTGTCATTTCCAACTGATGAAGGCTAAGTGCAGAGCTGAAATTAAATCTAACACGATTTAACAGCTATCAGCTGGTAAGACCCTACCTCTGAGAAGAGAGAGTGCACAACTGTAAAACAAGACTTAAGCCCAAGGTTTCTATTTGTCAATTGACATCACAACTGAAATAACGCAGGAGAGCATCTTGACGGTTCACTTAGATGAATTTGCTTTCTCAAATATCCATCCATATTTGCTGTTCTTCAGACTTTTGGCGTCCTCTTCGATATGATGTATTCATTAAAACTCCTTGCAATTTAAGGTACCACAGTTTGCCTGTTCTAGGATTTCTTTACTCACTTTCACCCTTCCATTTGAGCATGCTTAAAATTTGCTTGCATTCGATGTGGCAACTGCATCATCACTTCGTATCTCTTAGCAATGCTCCTTTCACCTTTTCT
The DNA here is from genome assembly GCF_963082525.1 of Nesoenas mayeri. Classification (NCBI taxonomy): domain Eukaryota; kingdom Metazoa; phylum Chordata; class Aves; order Columbiformes; family Columbidae; genus Nesoenas; species Nesoenas mayeri. Next base: position 32,937,751 of record NC_137545.1, read on the forward strand.
CTCCTTCTCCCTCTCCCCTGCTGTTCACCAGTATTGTCCCGAGGCAAAACAGTTATTCACCTTTAATCCATTCCTAGGTGGTCTTTAACTTAAACTCAGCCTTGGCAGCTACTCTTCTTTCCTTGCTCTATTTTTATCTCTGTAAATACACTCAGGCAGGCAAAATAAGAACAGAAGTGCAGCCATTAGGTGGGTAGTTAAATGACATGGTGCAATGAAGACAGTCAAAGTTTGTAACACCTCAGAGCCTCATCTGCTGCAACCCAGTGCAAAACTGAATGGAGGCAGCAACACTGAGCCAGGGACAGGTGAGGTGTTGCTCATAGCTCTGCCACAAACGTGGTGTCATTCCTAGGAAATAACGGGGTACAGGTAGTGTGCTTGTCTCGTGTGAAGGTAGAAATTACTGGCTGGCAGTTCACCTCGTGTTTTTGATTATTGCTCAGATCTTTTTTTTTTCTGCTTCTGTAAGGTTAGTTTTAAGAAATAATAAAAACTGATTCACACTAACGAACCTCGAAGCAATCACAGAGCATGGAATCTTTTGGCAGAGTCTCTGGAATTAAATATTTACTGGATGCATTTCTATTCTAGGGACTTAGCCAAAATGAGAGAGGAGGCATGTGAAGCCAGCCTTTTCCAAAGCAAGCATAAAACCTCACACACATAATGCCACACATCCCCAGCTGAGAAATCACAGAAACCTGGCTGCCTCGGAGATCATTCAACTGGAAGGAAAAACAAGAGTGGACTGGTAGGCTGGGAGGCACATCACACAGCCATCTCGGCTGTGGCGTGCCAAGGAATCGCTGATTTGAGCCTGCCCCTTGCTCCTTTTTCTCTAGCAAATATTGCTTCTTGCTCCACTGAGGCAGAACTCCAGCAAATGTTTACATTATTGCATGATTAAGGTAAGGTTTAAAAATACCCTGTTGAAGACTTCACATGTGATGAGAGCTTGCGATTGCCATCGTGCTCTGAAACTAACTGCTTACTTTTGTTATTGCCTTCCTTCTCCCATAGCAACCCTTTCCAATCAAGTAATGCCAACTGATCTTGGAAATCAATCAAACTCCTGTTATGTTTACATACAATAGGACCACCATGACTCACTTTCATTTACAGCCCTTGAGCTCCAAACACTGGTTTAAAACAGGCCACAGATTATTATAATCATGTTTACACAAGAAATATAATATGCACACCTGTCAAAATATTGTCAATATTTATTCCATATAAATCCATCCCCAAAAACTGAAGTGAAAACTTAATGAAACATTAGAACAGAGGTAGGCTGTGAAAGAGGTAGAAGCAAATATTTGAATCAAACACAAGTATTTCATTGACTAAGCTTAAAAAAAGCTGAGAATCAAAGAGAGAGAATTGTCCCAAAAAACTGGGCAGCTCCACAACAAGCAGTAAGTCATGTGAAATGAAAACTTTCATGGGCTATGGAAGACATCAAGACCAAAGAGAAAGGATGGCAGAGTCAGGATAGAGAAGTGCAGTGCAAACTTCTGTGAGGAGGAAGAAGGGCGACCGACAGAGAAAAGCAGCTCTAACAGCAAGCAACATCCCTTGCTTTCTAAGGATAAATAATTAAAACTAGATGGCCAAGCATCATGGCAAGATGAACTATATTTCTCTAAAAGTGCAAACTGGACATGCCTTTTTAACTACAACTCCTCAAGGAAAAATGCATGTAGAAAGGGGTTACTTTCTGCTGAAGTGCAGGAAGGGATTTTTACACACAGACTAAGCTCATTAATTGGCTCCACGTTCCACCTCTCCTTGAAGAACCACTCTCTCTAACAGTGCTGGGGAAAAACAGAGCTGATTTCCACATCAGTTAGTACCTTTTCTGAGAGATTCTGCTCTGTCCTATGCAATGCAAGCTTGGATGGATTTCAGTGGGAGTTAGCAAGTGAAGCTTGCAAAAAAATGCCAGGAAGGAACTCCATGTTATTTTTACCTAATCTTATTTTTCCATGTGAAGTCATCTGAGGCAGTTTTGTTCCTGCTGGAACCCTGCAGTCCCTGGGAATTTCAGCTAATCCACATCTCAAATTAAACACTGCACAAACAAAAGGGCTGACACATTTGAAAGTTAAAGTCTTTACCTTTTTGCCCAAGTTCCAAGCTATATCATGTGGGATGATACAAAATGAACCTGAAGGGTCCCTGGTTCTATAGCTAACTTCTAATGGAAATAACCTGTACTCTTAGTTTTGAAGCACATCTTCTCTCAGTTCTATGAGTTCCCACTAAAACCCTTAAATCAGCAAAATCTGACACTAATATGAATTCAGTGGCTTTCAAAGGCATGTTCAGAACAAATAGATCCAAACAGGGCCAAATAAGATCTTTTGTTTGGAGCTTGCACAGTACGAACTACATTAAGGTCCTGATCACTAACTGCACACTTACAGTGTAATAGAAAAATTAGGTCTGTAAGGAGCAAGTTAATTATCTCAGTCCCCAACTAACACATACAGACACACATTTTGTGGGGATAAGATTGTTTCACAAAATCAGTTATTCTTATGGCCTTTCTCTGCTTTTACCTTTTCAATTTATTTACAAAAATCCTCTAAAAAATTCTCTTTTGATTACCAAGTTATTTTAATTGACTTCTGATCTTGTTCCCTGTTGCTCTCTCTCAAATTGCTAGGGTCTTCAATATCTGCACTGACATAAACATGCCTCTTTCTCATTGCCAAAGTATTTTGCAGCACCCAATACAAACTCATGGGTTTTTCACTCTTGCTTAAAGAGTGCAGAATAGCATCCATTTTTAATTTTTCCTTGTTTAGTTTGCTCCTTAGTATTCAACTTCGTCCAGATTGGGAGCTAAAGCCTATCCAGAACTGATCACCAATGAAAGACAGCTCCATTTTGTGTTGTATCAGATATGAAAATACTTGTAATAGAAGCATACATAAGCATCACAAAAATAACGCAAGTCTGACCACTATCCAGTAATTGATCATGGATGGTAACAGACACAGTAGAAGGTGCAAGAAACTCTGTGGAGTAAAATTAAATTATAAACTGCATACAGAAGGAAGCATCTTCCTAACCTCTACCATTTGCCAAAATTTATGGTCTGAAGCACAGAAGTTTTTCTGCATAAAGGAAAAAGGGTGAACCTACTGGTGGACATGTTGCGAACCTTGGGTAGGCATTTCTTTTTTTCAGTTCTCATCACTTGTCTAAAAAAGGATGCAGCTGAAGTAGAATGGGATCAGTGACAGAAAATGCCTACTAATAATAATGGGAAAAATGCCTTGCTCTCCTCTTCCTTGTAATTCTGTTCTGTTAGGTCACTATGACACACTGAGAAGACACATTCATTCAACTTCCCACCATGGAAGCTGTGTGAATAAATATCTTTATTCCCCAAAATATTTTTCCTCTCAAAACCAATGGTTGTTAATCTAAAATCCCACAACACACAAATCAGTCTTGTTATTCTTTGTTCTGTGCCTAGCTTGTGACAAAAATGCATTTCATGTGCCATCATGTCCATTCACCTCATTTTGCCCTGGTCATCCTTCATTTCCATTAACCTCTACAACTCCCTGTGATACGGAACTACACCACATTTAACCATTTTTAACCACATTTTCCCATTTATATACATAGTATCCACAGAGCACAATATTAAATACTGTACTGAAGTCCCAACCCTTCACTTACTTTGTATGAAAGTAAGTATTCCTTTATCATTTTTTCCCCCATTTCTTGGCAGGATGGTGAAAAGAATCCCACCACTTGGAACAGCAGCAACTCAGAGAAGAGGATAATAATGGTAGCAAGTAATTTTACAAGCATATTCTGACCTAGGAGACTCCACACATGTTACACAGTCATTTGCTTCAGAGAAACAGAGAACAATGATGCCTGCAATCCAGTATTTAAGGAAACTTGGTGCCCTCTGGCATCAGGGCTAGCTGGGTGATGTTTTGAAAACCTCACTCAGCTTCCAAGTAGTTGGAGATACCTAAAGCATAAAGGAAATGTGGGCCTTCAACCTCCTCTTGTCCCTGACAAAGGCTGTCCTATGGCTGGAGTTGGTGATGAGTGGGTTGCTAACATGGACAAATATTTGGTGAGAGGCTAAACTGGGTTAGACTCTACATGAGTGGCTGAACTTCACAGAACAATTCTGTCAGATACTGACCTCAGGTGTTAAGCTGACCGGGGAAGAGAAACCCCAGGACAGCTTAGGGAGCAGCCTTCCTTTTCTCTCCCTTACCGGGGAACCCACATTTTCCTACATGCTATTTCATGACAACGTGAGAAGCTCAGACTTCTCCTTTTATCCCCTTTATTCCCAAGTGTTGGCTTTGTGCATGCCAGCACTGTTTGTGCCCAGCTATCTCCTGCTCACTTCTTCAGCACATACCATTTCACTAAGTAGCAGCAGGGATGAAAGTGAACATCTCCTTTGTAAACTACCTTAGCATCCTTAAAATTCTCATTGCAATACAAATGACAGCTACCATTCCTTCTGAGGATAAGTTTTTTAGCCATCTTATTTCTTTCATTTCTTTCAAATTCACATGTCAGTTGTCAGTAGGTTTCTTTTTCTCCAGTAAATCTTCAGTTGTACTCTGAAGCTTTTCATTTCAGCACTGGGTTCAACAATAAGGTCTGCAGGTGCCTGGCTGCTTTTGGTTTGCTGCTTAAGTGGTAACATATTTCAAATTACACTGGATTGCAGGGTTCTAAAAGCCTTTTCCTTACAAATTGACAGTATGATATGTTACTTTGGCTTCTGAACCTGGTTCTTAACCACAGCGTGTTCTGCACACATCCCAGAGCCTTATGTCTCCTAAGAAACCACGACAGCCTGCAGTCCTGCAGCTGTCCTCTGTGAGGTTCAGATTCGGTAAGTGTTTAGATCTCAGATGAAAGATGATCTGAACAGCCTTGTCTTTGACTGTTTTACCAGTAGACAGTATAGATAATGATTTTGATATAATTCTGAAAAGAAGCAATTCTATGAAGCCTGAATACATGCCCAGTTCCATTCAAATTCTGGTTTTAATCTGTCCAATTTCAATACTCTTCATATTGCCTGTGCTCCAAATGCACCATGAAGGAGAGAAGAGAAAACCTTTTTCAGTTGCTTTCAGTTTAGATCATAGACCTACATGCTTATCAATGTGATCTTTGATTTGCAGAGTTTTTTGTTAGGAAAAGATTATTAAATTAGAGGTGCCAAAGTACTTTCTTGCAGAGAGAATTCTTACAGGAAAAGGAATAAATAAAACTGTAAAGGAATATCTTAATGGCAAATTTGAAGTCTGCTCTATTTTTAAATATTATCCACTTATAGCTATCTATGTTTTCTTTCTCTTGCATTTTTTAGAATTGAGAGGGACATTTGCATTACGGTACATTTTCAGTGAGACCTGATACAGAAGCACTGTTTGCAAATATTAAGTTAATAACCAAGAACTTTATTAGTCTAAATTTCTCATTTGTTGTTTATTTTCCTATACAGTTTTTCTAACTGAAACGGAAGTATTGTGGGTGTGATACCTTTCAGAGTGAATATGCTTAGGAAGTTACAGAAGAAGATTAGCTGAGTAATAAACAACTGTAAAAGAACAGAGTGCTCGTCATGCAAATACCCTTTGTAGAGATGGACTTCACATGTGGACCTGAATGGTGGTTTACTCAAAGAGAGCATATGTCACACTTAAGTTCAAGATTGCATTAGAATAGCAAATGTTGCCAAACTCTCCAACGAGCTCCTTTTTCACAGCTTTCAAGCACTCATTTGTCTCCTTTAGATCTGCCATGAAATAAAAATTTATGGTACTATTATTCTGGTTATGGCCGTATATAGAAACCCTAAGCCGTTCATTCTTCTTTTTAGACACCTGTGAGGCAGTGGACAAATTCACAAGACAACACAGCAGTGCAGAGATATCTGAGTTATTGCCAGCTCAAGACAGTGTGTCTGGCACAGCACACTTGAAGGCCATGTAAGTCTTAATAACTGCAGTTTAGGATGCAGTGAGTTTATTAGGTTGCACTAACACTAATTCTAAGGAGTTCAATAGCCAGGGACATTCAACCTGACTGCAACCAGCCAGCTCAAGTGTCTTTGCACTGAATTTGTTAACACTTTAGGTTGCGAGGTCAACAGAGTGTGCTTGGGTGTATCTGCAAGTGCTGCTATTAGAGTTCCACCTATGTAGCTAGACTGCCTGCTGGAATCCTCAGCTTCATCTCCATGTCAGGCTTAACAATTATAATTTCGTCTCTCTGATGGCCAACAGACTACTAGAGATAGTCTGATTGCCCTTACCGCTAATGGAGCAAAATCCTCACATTCACCATGCTGCACAAAAAACCCCTCAGCTTCTCTTCCATGTCAGACCTCTCCTGTCCTATCTGCACAAACTGGTCTTATCCACCCTCAACCCATCCACTCCCTCACCTCATTATTTGTTGTACTTTTGAAACAAACATTTTTCTGCTTTCCTCTTGGTTCTGCTCCTTGCTGCCTCCCACACACGGGCAGACATTTCCCAGAATTAACTGCAAAGCCACATCACAGGCCGCCTTCAAACACGCCCCTTCAGACTCTCCATTTTCAGATTTGGTTTGGTTGCCTTCCCCACAAAGGTTAATGCCAGGGGAGCTCAGTATGCTACATGTCCAGCAGAGCAAGGCTAAAGTGTGTCTGCCCATCATACAAAATAGCCTGACTGTTCCTTTACACTCCCTTCCCCACCCGTACCCAACTGATGCTCCTTGCCTTGGGTTCCGGCTAGAAAATCTTTGGGGATGAAGCATTTCCTATCCTCTAATAATTTCTACGTATTTCTTACTAGGGAACCATAGCACCTTGTGCTAGGAGCCAAAAATTGGCTGGGTGGGGAAACAAAGCACTTCTTCAAGATTACAAGGCTCATCAGAGCCTCAGTAGGGATTAAAAAAAATCATCTATTGATTCCCAGTCCAGTTCTATCAGAGCAGTGCTTGTCATCTCGTCCGTCCTGGAACCCTTTGGGTGGGAATGAGAGGCAGATGGGGAAATAAAACCATGTGAGACTCTACCTTCAGCTTCCATAGTCAAGGAACCAAGAAAGAAGAGATTATTATATCCCTTAAATTCTAGTCCATATTGACTCCCTGACATCTATTATCACTTAAAAAGATGTGAATACACATACACAGTTTACTAGGAGAGTTTGCAACAGCTATTAAATTTTTATATTTTTCAGCTTTTTATGGCCGTAGCATAGAATTCTTCTTTGTTGGCATCACACACACAGAAAGTACCAGCTTTAGTTCTGTTTCCTGCACAAACAGTGCATTTTTCTTTTACATCACCTAGAGTTAACTAATCTCATCACAAAAGCGGTGACACTCAAGCTATCTTCAGCATCCTAAGCTATAAAGCCATAAAAAGATCAGGACTATAACTGACATTCGTATTGCTTAGGCCTGCTACAAAAATAATTTACCTAAGACATTTCAGTTACTCTGAACACACAGCTGATGGTATGTAATTAACTATTCCTTTCTGAAGTTTGGATCCTTTGATCATCATCTGAACTCGACTACATAACTCCTAAGACTAGACGAAGAAATAAAATATTTGCCTCCATGAGAGTTGCTCCAACTAACAGCACCCTGGTGTTCAACACAAGTAAGTTGTAAGGTCTTCTATGTCTCCTGCTTGGAAAGCGGCATATGACAGAGCATCCAACCGTTTGCAGCTTCCTGTAAAATTATAATGATTGCTTAAATTCAGCTGTGGACTGGAATATTCTAGATGTCAGAAAATGACCACAAAGAGAGAGATGCAACTAGTCCGAAGGATGGAAATGACGTTGCCTCTCCTCTCCAGTGGCAGCACTGATAGGCTGCTTCACAATTAATCTCTCTTCAGAGTAGAAAGTCTAAGGTTTCTATCATTCTTTCCAACTCAATGAAGTCAATCAGCTCAGGCTGTAGTGCCTTCTGGGTTTATATGTTCCAGTTTGACGCATCTCAAGAACATGAGGACTACAGAGATGCCATAAACTACATGACATCGCAAAAATGTTCTGATGCTCAAAACCAAAGCCTGGATTTGTAGGCCAAGCATTAAAAATATGCTGAAAACAATTCAGACATCATTGCTGAAATAATCACTTCACCTCATTAAGAATAAACAAACCCACAATACTACAAGGCCCTGTTAAACAGTCATTTATAATTATTAATAAATTTAGAACCAATAAAACACAGCATCAATGGTGAACAACAGAGCTACTCCAATTTTTACTACATTTCTTCTATTCTAGATCCTAATTTCTTCGTTGTCCCCATTGCTCTCTACTTCATCTGATTTTACTTCAAATGAGACCGGCTAAGCCTTGTATTTGGTTTAAAGACTTTTTTCCTGAAGACAACAAGACAAATCAACTATTTGCAACGTTATGAGCAGTTTCTTTGATTTATCTCAGTGGACACAACAACTGCCATTTAATTAAGAGAAGGTCAATATTTACCAATGTTCCATATAAGACCTACAGCAAAATTGTAATATTAGAAATAGCATTCGAATTAGGAAAAAATTAATTCCCCCTTCATATACCCAAGCCTAGTATCTCCACCTCCTTTTTAAACACAACAACATGATGTAGTTGACATAAGTTTCATCACATAAAAGGAGATGAACTGAAGTAAAATATTCATAACAGAAACTCCCCTACTGGTATATAACCAGGAATATGGTCTGCATGACACATAGAGCAATGCTGTTATTCTGCTCAGCATTTGTTGTCCACTACTCCAACAGGAGAATAAAGATGATTACAGGGATAGAAAACTTATTCTGTAAAAAGTACTACAGCTCCTTGATTTAGGAAAGGGAAGCAAGAGCGATATGGTAATATACTCTTCAATATATGAAAGGCTACCACAAAAACATAAGGAAAATCATCTGTTCTTCATGTCACTGATAGCCAGGACAAGAAGTTAATTGGAATACAAAAAAAAAAGAGAAAAAGGCAGAAGGCAGATTATCATCATTAGCTTGCTTTTAGTTTTTTTTTAAGGAACAAACACAACTTTCTAAGGGTAAAGATAATTAATCAGTGAAATAGATTGCCTAGGGAAGCTGGGAGATCTCACACTCCAGAGATGTTACATAATAATTTAGACAGGTCAAAAATGACACGAACAGATACCGCATCTTTCCAGCTTGTTTTTTAATTATTATTTTATGAGCGTGACTTTTTAAATGGCACAGTTTCTTATAAATATGGTGCGTCAATTAACATGTCTCAGGATTATACATTTCAGTTGGCTTATGCTAGGAGAATAAAACAGACTGAATAAATGCTCAAGTTATTTTATTTATTAGAAACACTTATTTCCTAATTAAGAGGAAAATGCACTCTTGCTTTTATAACTATGGGATTCAACTGTGTTCCCAAAGAGGCCAAAATTCTCACCAGTTTCAAAGAGATAACAGTAATTATGAACATCATAATCTATATAAGGCTTTTTCAAATGAAATGAAAAGAAAAAACAAGCAGAACAATCTCTTGTTCTCGTGCTTTGCCAACAGAGGCTGGCAGGGATGATGAGTTCCTGCTTTGTGAGAGAGAGCAACGTCCCAGCTCCTTCCTACGATGTGCTTATTTTCTTAATTACATTATTCAAAAGGAATTTCATTCCATCTGCTTTATTGGTGACAATTCACTTGTATTATGGGGTTACTACAAAAGTCAATTACACAAACAGATGTGAAACAATAAGACACACATGCAAAATAAGAATGACTCTATTAGTTTAAACGTTCAGTCTGTTTTTCGTGTGCCAGTTTCACATGCTCATCTTTGTAACCACATCATTTATAACACTGTTTTTTTTTTCACTGCTAAAATAAAATCTCTTCAGACACTGAAGCCTTGACAGGTCAGAAGTCATTTATCTGCTCAAAGCAATCTCAGTCCTGCAATCTGGGTTCTAACAGGACTCTGCTTCACCAAGATCTTCGTATTTAATCACAGACCATCTAAAATTAGAATGTTATAGCAGTAGGGTTTAAGGACAGAGCTATGAATAAGGAAACCCATCCACCTTCCAAATGATAGGTGCTCCCATAAAGTTGTAGCAAAGATTTCTGTAAATCAGTGGTTCACTGTCTTCTAAGAGACTGTATGCCAAAGTATTTCCTCCACTAAAAGACACTGAAGAACTGAAGAGTATTCAGAGACAGATGACAATGATCAAGGGCATGAGAGGAGAGGGTTTTATCACAAAATGACAGGGAAAGACTGGAATTGCTTACCTGAAATAAGAAGGTGACTGATAGAAGTGTGCACTGTCACAAATAACTAGCAGAATGGATATCAGAATACTCTACTGTCTCTCAGATATCAAGTTGAATGGGTTATTCGGAAGTTAGCCAGGTCCTTAGTAAAGCTTACATAATTGCAAAATGTTAATGATGCTATTGAAGCCAAAGTCTGATCAAGGTGCAAGGTTAAACTGGACCCATCTCTGGACAGTTATTCAGAGAGGCGTATAGAAAGAGAGTTCAGCAAGGGTGAGTGGTGGAGTGGTTACGTGTCTAACACTTCAGAGCTTATGTTAACCTCCAAGCGACTGGCTTTAAGAGGAGCAATTTTCTTGAGCAGATTAACTGTTTTCTTCTGGCTTCTCTAAATTGACCTCTGAAGTACCTGGGACTGGTTTCTGTCAAACAGTCTGCAGATGTAATACCATATGCTGCCTCCTACGCTTTGTTTCCAGAAACAGTGCCATGGAGATGCCCTCAAAATGCCCACTTACTTGTATTTTCCCCCAAAGAAGAAAGCCTTTCTGCTAAGTTTCCTCAAAAGAAAGCTGAATCATTACAATTTGAGTAAACCTGTGGTTTAAAATCAATGCAACATTACAATAAGTAAATGTTACTCATATTAATCATTAAACAGAAAGTTAAGAGGCTGAAGTTGTAATAACATCTCAATCAGAAGCAGAGTTCATATGTCAAATGACTTAGTCCATTCTACTCTGTGACTGCATACTAATTGGTGTTATAACATGCTTGGCCACCAACCTCAAAATTATTAAACCCTCACCACTTATTTCAACATGGAATACTCAGTTGCATTCAAAACGCACTCCATGAATTTCAGTTGACTTGTGCTGTGTAATGCCACTGAACTGCAGAAAGATTTTGTTTTCTACTGGTAAGGAGAAAAAGCCTTTTCCCTCCCTTGCTGCCATACAGCAGATTCTCACACTTGGAGATGGAAAGAATTTCTGAAAGGCAAGCCTGATGCCTCTGTGTAACAAGCAAATATTACCTCACTGGAATTAGCAGCGAACCCGTGATACCGGAGGCTGCACATGGGTGAATATCAATGTAACTACCCTCATTAATTTAAAAAGAGGTTTTCTGTCCTGTGGACTGAACATATACAATGACAGAGCGCCTTCTGGATTGAGTCCGTAAAACCTCATCACAATATCTTTTCTGACTGTCCTTCAAAAGAAATTTTAATTCTGCCTCAAATTCATCTGTTTATCAAACAGGGATGCTACTACCTTACTTTAAAGAGAAAAGGAAAAGTAGCATTAATTAGTAGTACTCCTAACACATAAACCTCTTGGGCAAACACATTTGCCCTCTCGGGTGCAATATTGCCATTGACAAAGCAATGCAAGATGTTAGCACTGCACTAATAAAACCAAGAAAACATTTCACAACAGCAAAGTGCCTTTATCCCAAAGGCTTTGTAGAGACACCTGTACAGGAATTGCTGCTCTCTGAAATGCAGTACACGCACACTCAGCCTGGTGCCATCAGGTGAACCTGTTGAAAAAGGCTGCGGCAGCTCAACCACACACAGGACAGCGGAGAGGAGGAACCAAAGAGCATTGTCTCTGAGGGAAATCCCAGATAAAACTTGGGTAGGTTGAATGCAACCTGATACCTGACCACGTCTAACATCTTCCATTATGAAATTTTATGGATATACCTTGGCCATTCCACATACACCAGAACTCTCATTTTTCAAACTGTTATGGAATGTATTGGTCTTATATTTAAATGGACTCAAAGAGAAAGGAACCCTATCCATTTTGAAATTTGGAAAAAAGTTATGTGTGACCAAAAAAAAAAAATCACCCCACAAACTCCTGTAGATGGCAGCTGGCCTTTCAAAAGTCATCATCTGCTACAACAAGCTTTCAAACAGAAAAATGTCAGATGGAAAACTATCTGAGCATCAGTATTTCAAAGGATATAAAACACTGTTTTCAGCTGTCAAATACATCCCTCTAAAGGTTTTGTGTATGAATCATGGCTTTTTTGTTTGGTTTACTCATTTTGTAATGATGAGCTAGAAGACCTAGGGAGGAGACAGAAAAGCACAAGGGGCTCCTGTTTTACCAGCAGTCCCCTAGCAGAGCTCTCAGTTCATTAGAAAAGCCCTGGAGGGTCCCCTTCCCTCCAGCTAATCATTCTGGAGCGCTCCCTTCTCTGCAGCCTGTCTGTCTGAGACCAACTCAATGGGATTTACTTTGCGACCCTTTAATCTGTGCAGCCTAAATGGAACCAACGGGTGCTGGCTGAATCATTAAATTAATGAATCATTAAAGTTTGTTTTTCATGAAAAGCAAGTGTCTGAGTAAAAAATAACAGTAAGAAAGGCAAAAAGCCTGGAGTGCAGAGGTCTCACGCTGGCTGCACAGTATCCGTCATCGCAGCACTTAGAAATCCAACACAGATCTTCATATGTTTCATACCACTCTCAGTAAGGCTTTGGATAGGTCTCATCTCTCAAAGTCACATAGGTCAAACTATTTATTACTAATTCAGGCTGAGCAGTGCAACAGTATTAACTCCAGCATGAAATAAAACAAGCAGTAGATGTCCAGCAACAACTGCTTTCCTACAAATAAACAAACTGGTGTGTGGAATTCTTTGAGCGGCATATAATGGACACCAAACCACCCAGAGACCCAGGAGAGAACTAAAACAAAGCAAAGCATACTGCTGCAAGATGCTGAACTTCCTTATAGGGGCAAAAAATGTCTAAGGAGGTCAAATGAAGTCAAGTTTATGTCCTAGAAAGGAGGAGAAGGAGAGGGAAAATAACAATAGATCGCTATTGCTTATTTTATTGAACTTTGTGTAAATAAAGATAAGCTTATGTAAGTACATCATTGTTCACAAAAAACTTGTGAGAGTCAGTTAAGTAAAAACACTTGAATTACTGCTTTGAGTAGGTACTGTCTACATATATTCATTTGAAGCACTATCCTCTAAAACTGGAGGTATCAGCTTTACAAAAAGTGTGGATTAAAATACTGAAGAGTCAAATTATTCCCTTTAGAGCAATATGCTAAACTCCCATTTTTCCCCAGCTGACATACATAGCTTTCCCATAAAAGGCAGCTACTTTGGCTAACTTGAGCTCAAAAGTGAAAATATCTTTTCAGCCCTGTCTTGAGAAGCACCTGCAGCAAACTCTGAAAGAGGGGAAGATGCTGTCCGAATTTCAGGATGAAAACTAATGTTGTCCTGGTGACGGGACATGAGCATGGCAGGCCGAGCCACAACGAAGGGTTTTCAACCAGAGCTTTCAGGTGAAAGTGCTGCTCTTACAAAACTGCTCGGGGATTAATGCCACCCCCGCAGTGCCTTACTGCACCCAAGAGACTCCAACGCACGGGATTCACTGCAGCTTCCGCACCTCTAATGAAGTCAGGGCTGATTAACCTTACTGATATTCTGTACCTGTGTGCCAGAGGAGATCCAGGCTTCCATGCTGGGCTCAACTTATCCAGTTTGAAGCAAGGTGAGCAGAAAGCCCTGTTAGTGCTGAGCTACCAGACAAGACCACAAAGTGCTCCTAGTTTTACACTTGGAGGTGCAGGGGATGAAGGACAAGGTTCCTCTTATATTCTTCCCAATTTTGCTATATGCTCAGCTTGGACACTTCACTGTGCCCGATTTTATCATGTTGTGCAACAGAATAATCCTCATCTTCCATGGAGGATGATGGCACACACTTTGAACACATACTAAGTGCTACTGGCAAAGCTCTCTACATTCACTCCCCTGCTGATATGGTGTTTGGTGCATTCATTGCTTGATACTGAGATGCACTACTATAATTAGTTATTGTGAGCAATCTAATGCCACTGGTTAAGTATTTTTATGTTTCTACCCTCACAAAAGCAAGTATTTCCTTAAATATAATTTCTGAGTGTATTCTCCATAGCTGTCTTGTGAGCAAAGAAAACATCTGTCCATGCAGGAGTGCTTTGCTTTGGCAGGGAAATGATCGGAGCACTGTTCCTGCTACGAAGCCAGCACACACTACCATCTTTTCCTTTTCCTGCACAAGGCAAGGAGCTGCTCAAGGCACTGGCTGAACAAGCCAGTCCCTCACCATGAACCATGCACCACTGCTAGCCACCAGCCACAAACAATTTATAGATTTGCCTGCAAAAGCTTTCTAGAGCCTATGTCTGGCACCAACTCTCTCAGAAATTGCAGCACAATATTTTAACTTATGTTTAGAGGTCAAACATGAAAGGAATATGCTCTACATCACTGGTACTGGTATCTTATTTAATACACAGGACTGCTGTTGAGTTAGACTTCCCTCAACATTCACAACAGCCATTTGATTTCCTGAAGCTCCTCTGAGGACTATGCTAAAGGCAAAAAGCAAACTACTTTGAAAACAGTATGTATTGTATATGGAATATAGCCAAGAAAAGAAGGAAAGAAACTAAGGGAGAATATCCTCAAGCTAAATGCTAAAGAAAAAAACAATCCTATGCTTTTTATTTATTAACAAGGAAGCCACTCAATTCAGAAGCAACAGATGTCACCCACATTCACAAGCTTAAAAATATATACAAATAAACAGTGCACCTGGCAGCTAAAGTCACTGATTTCCCAATTCCTGAGAGACAATAAATCTAAATAAATTGAATTAGGTACTTCAAAAATACATATCACTTTGTTCCTTTAAAATCAGCGTAGGGGACAGAAATACAAGTATTTGATTTCAGTTTAATCCCGGTTCAAATAGAACAGCAATTGTCTATCAAAAAGTACAATAGGAGACGTGAAAACTTCAACTGCTAAAGGAAGAGATAGATCCTCTTAATTAAGGTTGTCTTGTATTTGTCTCCCTAAAACAGACATGATCAATAGGTGCAGACTAAAATTGATTGCAGCAGTTCATTTAATTAGGTGAAGCAAATGTCTCCATAGAGATTAAGCATGTCTTTAATATCTGAAGGTGGTAACATCTGTCTGGCTGAAACCGTGAGCTCTCCGAGGCAAGGTTAAAAGAAAAAGCAACAAAAACAACAAAAAAATCCTACAACCAGATTAGTAGTAACTGCATAATTCTTACTGTTCTCTCCCCCACTCCAAATCACGGAGCCCAGTATCACAGAAATTATCCTTAGGGCTCTTATCTAATTGACCCTCTGTCCTAGCACTACATGTCACATCCTAGCCTAGCAACAGCTGCGAGACTGAGCAAGATCTTGTCTGTCACGCATTTTTCTGCACAGCAGTCATTCAGGAGCTCCAGCAAGAGAGCAGCTGGGAGGACAGGGAAATGGTGCTTCTGTGCCTCCAAGGCAGGAAAAGGAAGAGGGAAGCTGTACCCGCAGGAGTGCTGGGGAGTGTCTGCAGAGCAGCATTTGGCAGCAAAGGAACCCTGCCAGAGGAAGACAAATGGCGAGGAAAGTTATCAAGTAAAAGGCTGAGCACAGTTTTACTGCAATTACTGCTATGTGTGTGCCCTCTCTGCTTTTCCTCTTGCCCAAGTTGTTTCCACATTGCCAAGCCCCCATTTTAAAAGCCATGCAGCCAAACAGTGAGTAACAAACCAGTGCAAGGGGCGGGGACGGATGGATGGATGGATGGATGGATGGAGACCACACAACCCATATCACCACATGTGGGGAGTCTGACTTGATGAGCTTCACTGTTGGTTCTTGTTTCCAAAAGGGGTTCTTGGTTACTCTTCTGTTTTCAACAACCACCTCACCTGTGCAAGCAGGAATGTAGAAGGCAGCAGACAAGACTCATCTGCAGTGTGGTAAGTGTTCTGCAGCAGTGTAGATGACTAATAGATTATTTGAAGCCCTGAGAAACCAATCCTACCATTGTTTCATGTTTTCATTTGGAGAAGGGTAAATAAAAATGCCTCTTAGAAGGCAAATAATAGGAAAGGATTAGAATGAAACACAGCTGAGGCAGCATTCCCCCTTCACCCTGCATTTTTCCTGAGGTGAGAAATATTATAGAACTCAAGCTACCTGGAATGCCATAATGCAATTTTCTGCCAGCAAGAGCCCCCAGCTGAGAGATTAGTCTGAACCCAGGCCCAGATCCTGCTAGAGCTTCCACACAAGCAAAAAGACATAAAACGTTCCCCCACCCATGTTTAAGGAATTGTTTTAACTGTAACTACACTCACACCATCTGTCTGAGTTGCCTAAACAGTACCATGTGTGCAGTTTGTGCTACCCTCTCCGTACAGATATTTACATACTCTTACACAATACACTTGCTGAAAGATGGATGAAGAGAAAGCATAATCCCGCTGAGGCAGCTGCATGTTAAAATTAAAGAGGGGCATTTGGACTTGGCATGACTTGGGATGTTCAGCAAATAGTTAAAAAATGTTCATCAGCGACTCACAAACACATCCACGTATGCTGGGAGGGTAGGGGCCTGGGAAACAACAGTCCTGCTGCCCCGCTCCTCCCAGAATTTACATTTCTGTTGTTACCGACTAAAAGTTTAAGTCCTGTGAGAGTTCACTGAAAAGTGGTAGGCTCTTCATTACATGAAGACTTTGACTTGAGAAAATTTCAGTCAGCTTCTGATATTGGCATTGAAAGACTCATCACTGTAAACAACTCATTTTTTTATGTTGTCTTTCCAAACTAACGGCTTTTGAGCACTTCACTCACTCATGAAGTTTTCCCTTCCACCTCATTTTGAGGGAATATGAGGGAAGAGAGTTGCCTGCAGTGATGCGGTGGGCAAACAGCCAAACCAGACACAAAATCCAGGTAGGCCACTTCATAGTCTAGTCCTCTGCTCATCAGTACACAACATAAACAATGCTTTACAGTTTCAACAGAATTTTATCTTCGCGTTTCAGGTTTACTTCCAATGAAAATCTTCAGCATCAGGCATCCCCCTCTCACCCACTTCCCCTATCTGCATCTCTGCTCAATACTTGACAAATATTTAGTCAAAGGTCCTAGAACATGATGCAACTTACAAAACAGGACCGTTTTACAGAAGATACAATGATATTTAAAAATAAAAGCCTAACTAAAGGCATATGACATAGGCGGATTCTATACTTTCAGGAGCCTCAAGTCAGCAGCCAAGGTTGCACTATCAATTTTTCCAGAGTTAAAGAGAAAGTGAGTAAATTGTTGTTGTTCTAAAAAAGAATATGTTTACTTTTGTATGAAACTTTGGAATTAATCCCATGAACAATTCTGAAAAACTCCAAACATTTAGCTGAGCATTTTTACATGTGTGGCCCTGGGACAGGTCTCTCCGCTTGTATATGCAGCCTGCCCATGCTCTCACTCTGTTTCAACACCCCATATTCCATTTTTCTGGTACTCCAGTCTATGGAGTAATATAAACATGAACAAAACAGCAAACCTTTTGACAAACAGTGAACTCTCTCCATAAGTTATGTAAAAGGTAACAAAGAAGCTGGCTTGCTTGAAAATTTTCTGAGCCTACTGTCACATGTCTACAAACATTTACGTTCTCTCTGAAAAGGTTCTTCAAGAAATCAAATGCATGGTGAAGGGTCCTGAAAGAAGATCAAGGTACAAGCAGACCAACCATGAAAAACACAATTTGTATTTAAGCAAAATGCACACAAGTGCCATGGAAACATTAAGAAGGTAACTGTAAGCACCATTCACCCATTCCTGGGACTGAGATTTGTGTCTCCACACTCTTAGACCTTTGAGAAATTTATGACAAACATTCTTCTGGGTTGTGACTAATCACTTCCAATGAAAGGAAATATTGGCCAGTCTTGTCTAAACAAACCAGATGAGGCATGTTTAGGAAAGGTGTTCATGAAGGTTTTAAACACCACTTAGCACCTACATTAGGTAAACGATTTAGCTGAAGCAGTTGGTAAACACTGGCCACTTTCCTAGTCTGGACAGTGGCAGAAGAAGCTGTTTTGTCTAGATTTTTACTCTGGTGGTTTATGGTAAC
Organism: Nesoenas mayeri; assembly: GCF_963082525.1. NCBI lineage: Eukaryota > Metazoa > Chordata > Aves > Columbiformes > Columbidae > Nesoenas > Nesoenas mayeri. The sequence continues at coordinate 32,956,028 of NC_137545.1, forward strand.
AGCTATTTCACTTTAAACAATTCCTCAAATGGAATAGGCTATGGTGTGCATGAGGAATTTTTTCCTCAGGTGTCACAGGGCTACACTAGAGTGTCAGTGGGCACATCCACACTGTCCTCCTCCCCAGCACCTATTTAGAAGCAAAGGTATAGGCTGCTACAGAGGTGGGATTAAATAAATCCACTCCCTAAGACAAAACAAGGCGTGTAAATTGAAGGAATGTGTTTTACTAAACTGATATAGCAGAAAGAGCAGCTTTCAGACATGCAAGCTCTTCTTCACTTCTTCTGTCTCTGTCCTTGGACCATCCCATCTGCAGCAAAATTTCTTCCTCTAATGAGGAGATGAAGTGCCCCACTGGTACCTGTTTCTTACTGTTGTCTTGATGACCACCCAGATGCACTGCTCAAGACTTCAGGTATCCACAATATTCAGTGTATACATTTAAATAAAACGTGTCTCAAACTCTTGACAATTTATTCAAAGGAGACTTGCTTACATTGGGATTACTTTGGTTTCAAAACTCCAAGAAACTACAACGGAGTTGATTGTTTTAGATGTAATTCTGATTTACAGAAAAGAACCCTTTGAGAATTTAGAAGGGGAAGGTGACTGGTACTGATGTTACCCTCTGAGTGTGGGGGCAAACAATAAAAGCAACAGAATGAGGATGATGGACATAAAAAGGCTTCAGTAAATTCAGGGAACCAGCTGGCTGGGTTCCTGGAACAGAAACTTGAGTGGGAAAACACTGAAAAGCAGCCAGAGGGAAAGGCTGGAACAGGGTAGTAGACAAGGAGGCATCAGCCGTTTAAAAAATGCAAACTTCTGAAAATCCAACACAGAAACAACTTCTTCTGGCTAAGAATAAATGTAAAATATAATAACAATAAAGCTCTCCTGTGACAACACAGGAAGCCATGTCACAAGAAGAGCATTACAAGCACCGAGAGACATGAAAGATGGCAAGAGAATATTCTATAAATATATCAGAAGGAAGGTACAGCCCTATTGCTTAATAAGGAAGGAGAGAAAATAATTAATGACTGAGAGAGACTAAAGTAATCCACAATTTAATTGCTCCACATCTTCACAAGAAAAGGTTAGCTATGTCCAGAAACTTCATACCGTTCTAAAAATGAGTCAAAAACATAGACGGGAATAAGAAAAGAAGCAGCTAAAAAAACATAAGTCAGGTTAAATGTAGTCAAGCCCACAGCTCAGGTGAAATTCAGTACTGAAGTCAATCAGAAAAACACAAACCTTCGAACCACTGCTAATCATCTTCAAAAATTTTCCCTGAACGTTGAAGACTCAGCAAAGTGGGAAAGTAAAATGTTTCAATTCCCTCTAGAAAATTAAGGCACTGGGGAATAATTACTAGAAGTAGAGAGTGAAAGATGTGGATTAGTTTAGTTTAGGAAAAAGGAAAATTAGAAAAGTGTAGTAACTCTTCACATACGTTGGAGATATTTAAAGAAGACAGCAATTAATTGCTCATCTCAATTACAGAGTAAAAGACAAGTAGTTGACTCCATTTGCAGAACAGGAGGTTAATTTAGGTCAGACCCTGGAGAATTTTTCCATAGATATGGACAGTTAAGGATGGGAACATGTCCCAGGGATACTTGTAGAACTGCCCTCACTGAAGATGCTCACCAATAAGAGAACGGCTATCCAGAATGCCTTGGGATATTCAGTTGTGCCACAGAAAAAGGGAAGGAGTCACGAAAATGAAGCTACATAGTTTCTTGAAGTCCCTTCCGAGGGTACATTACACTTCAGTGATTCTGTAGGGCTTCAGAAGCAACCCAAGGTGATACTGGGAATGGGACACAGGGGAAGAACAAAGCAGTGGACAGCAAAGCTCACCTCCGGGTTGCTGCTAGTCTCTCAACTTCAGGTTCTTTTCAAAACACTGAAGTAACTTTGCAAAAGGATTCCGAAAAATATGCTTTTTTTGGACAGTGATTCAAACCTGAAGCTGTGCTGCAGGTGCTCTGAATTGCCCCCAGAAAAGACTCCCACTTGGCTCATTAGGCTGAGAAAACAGCCTTCACAGCTAAATCAACCCTTCTGAATACAATTCTCAGCGCTTGATAACGACACATCTTAGAACAATGCTACCTACTTCACTTGAAAAACAAGCAAAATCCTGCTTGCAATGCAAGATAATGTATGTGACCCATATTAGTCACTGACTGCATACATGAAATCAAAGTTCTCTTTCTCTAAGCTGCCAGCAGTATAAAGGCCCTTGCATTTAATCAACTACTGGAGCTGGGGAAAGGTTTCCTTTGCCTGAGCATCACTGAAGTGACCTGCACGGCTGTGAAGAAGAAAATTCGCACAATGATCGTTACCAGCAGTTTCTGTGCCATAGCTGGGGTGGCCTTTAGAAAAACTGAACAGAAACTCCTTTTGCCACCAAGAGGAATGACTCACAAAATAGACTCCGAGATGGCCTTTGATCATTCACTGTGTGTCTTGTCTATCAAGAATTCTCATAGTCCATCCTCCACTTGTAACAGCCCTCGCAGCTGATAACTGTGGAAGCAGGGACTGCCTTGTAACACTTGCACACTAAGGGCAGAGACAGGCAAAATGAACCATGCAGACTGTGAGGTGCAGTGCTAAAACATGGTCACTTACCACAGAATAACTCAACTGATAGAGATTTTTTTTAAAAAAAAAAGAAAGGAAGAGAGTGCAACGTGGATGTTTTGTTTGGATATAACTAGGGAAAAATGGGATAGAAGTTAAGGCAAACAGCTACCAAGGCTAGATACATCAACTTAACCTGCAGGAATAAAGTGCTGTACATGAGATAACCGTGAGCTTGCTTATCACATTATTTGGAGTTCCTACAGGCCTCTCGGTATATCCTTGCCCTGAGGTAAACGTGCAACTGCCTACAGAAACACAGCTAGGAAATCAGAAAAGTTTATGCTTAAATTCAGCTCTTAAAATTTAGTAGGCATGTTGTTGAGAAGCTAATGTCCTTTTAGCTTTTACCAGTATGACATTCCCAACGGAGGCAGATGATGCAATGAAACAGGAAAGACTATCTGGATGGGGATGTGCTGTTTATTATTATCAGCTGGACAACAAAATTTACTGACATACTCTTTGGTGAATGGACTCTAAAGTGAACCTTTTTTTGGCTTTTTCTTCCAAAAATAATAATGTCACCACAGTGAAGAAAAATTTTCTCTTCCTTTGTGTGTAATAAAGTGTTTTTGCGGGGGCAGGTCCCTACAACTGCAGGAGGCACATCTATGCAAGACGCTGTACCTTATACTGTTACAGTAAAATTCCCTGCAATGAGCAAGGCTTCTTATATCTGAGTAAAGAACAATGCTGCTTACACCACCAGTTCCTCCCTACACTACTTGTAGGAGTCAGGAATCATCTTTGGTGTGCCCAGGACTAGTAAAAGTTTCTAATAACAGCAAAAAAACCCCCAACCCTCATATGAGGGGGAAAAAAGTCTTTGGTTGCTATAACTTTTATACTATTAATATTTATATACATTAAAATGTTGGAGAAACATGATCTAGTGATATGGTGAAACTGGCTCAGCAAGAACCACTGCAAGATTGCGATGTTGATAGAAAGGTATTTTTGAGTGAGCAATTGAAACCGACCCTGCAATACCTAGTTTGCTGCTCATTAAATTAATAAGGCATAGAAACAAAAATCGTATGGGAAATTTAACTTCAGGATTGCTAATGTGGAAAGAAGAACACATTCCAGATGACTGAAGCTTTGGTAAATTTAATGCTAAGCATGTATTGTAAATACTCTTTTATGAAGCCACACAGCTACAACACAGTGTGGTGAATACAGACTGTCTGCCAAGTTTAACATGTTTGGTTTGTATGCAGACAGAGGAAATCTGCTTTGTGTTCCCTTTCTTCTGATTATACTTATTGTGAAACACAATGAACTGAAAGAAAACTTGACTTACAGGCTCACTGGAGATCTGTATCTTATTTTGGATCACTTAAGTTGCATCCCTGGGTTTTTACTATGCTGCTCTACAGCTATTACAAATACAACAGATGCCCAGTATACTTCCATTGCCATTAGTGGCTTTGCCTTTTCCTATGGTTGCCCTGAAACACAAATCCTCAGAAAAGCTTCCTGAGGAAGGTCTCCAGTATGTGGTTTGGCTAAAAGAAAAAATGGAAATTATAACATATACCTTACAAAATAGCATGAGAAACCTTAAACTAATCCATGCAGCAAACCAAGTACCTCTGTCAAAGGAGAGAACCAAACCCCTGCAAGGAGCCCAGTTCCCACAATAGCCATTTACAGTGGCTTCTATCCACCGATACCATTATTATATCTCTACTACTGTATTATTCTGAAGTGCCTACGAAGACTTGAGCTCACACTATAGTTTTTTAAACTAGCAAATTTTCACAACTCCCACACAATGTACAAAACCCAACTGCAGATATTTAGAGGGGCACTAGGCATTAAAGAATGAAGCTCTACTCATGAAATATGGTTCAGTTTACTGAGGAATGACACCCTACAAGCAGCACCTTCAGGCTATTTCATATTCTAAAATCTGCTAAAAATCCATCAGGAGGAGAAGTTCATAAATGCTTTCATTGTGGGATCCACTGAAGCCATCCCTCAATAGGTAAGCTGGAAAGTTTGCCAGTACACAATTAGTCCACATCACCTTTTCTTCAACAGGCAGCACACAGTATCTGCACCACATCAGCATCGCCGTGGTGCTTTTGACACTAGAGCATCCAAGGAGCCTCAAAGCCCAGGTGAGTCCCAGCCACCAGCACAGCTGCGCCCACGCTCCAGACAGGATGAGGTACAAGGCACAGCACTGGTTTGTTTCTGGTAGTACGCAGATCTACTAGAAAAAAATCCAAAATTAACACAGGGTGAAGCTCCAAGGGTTCACAGACTATTTACAGAAATGCAGCCACGCTAACAGGGCTTCATTTGCTCTTTAAGCATATGCAATTTCAGATCCCCAAACTGTAACTGGCATGCAACTGACAAAACCACTCAGCCTCTTTTGCAAAAATTTCTAATCCTCCCATGATGTTCCAATTAAGTGTGCTACTAATAACTGTCAGCTTTGTGAATAATTTCACATAATTCACTTGGACAGAAATCTTCCCTACAAATCTGCGGCCAGGACTGAAGTAACCAACCATTACTCACTTTCACACCGTAACACAGTCACATTTCATCCCATTAACTCTCACCTTCAGTGCCCAACAGTGCTCCTCTGGTGACACTTCTCTATGTGTTGAATTATAATAATACACAGGGACATGTGTAAGTAAGTGGACCCAGAGCAGCAGCTGATCATCTCAGAAGCCAAAGAAACCTCCTTCACAGCTGAAGGATTTTCTGAAGCATCCCTTAAGGACCCTCTTCCATATTGTATTCAAGAGACCACATCCACTTAACTCCGATGGTATCAGTCTTTCTTCTGCCTAATACGAGGAAAATGATGATGAGTTGTGAATCTAGCCTGAACCACAAAAGCACAGATATGAAAGCCTGGTCTGCGCTTCCATAAGCATGATCAGGAACGCATTTAATCTTTTTGCAATAGCAGCGTTTTTCTCCAATTTCTAATTTACTGTGACTCAGAGGAAATATATGCTGTGCTGACCATCACGTAAAATTAAATCTTGGCCTAGCAATCAGAGACAAAGCAGTCAACAAAAGCTGAAGAATTGCTTTCATCTTTTGTTTGTTTTGTTTTCAGAAATACATATCTACTCTGAGTTTTAGATTGGGAAGCTTTTGATCTTTTGATCAATGGAAAGGAAATCTGTGCTTGAAGTTTGCAGCTAATGCTCTGATAGAAGAGGACAAACTTTCCCTATCAGAGCAGGTGCAGAACAAGATGACCCATCTTTGACAGTGATTTGTAGCTGTGTCCTGGAATATATATATATGAATATATATATATATTTTAAAAATATCTATATATATCTATATAGATATATCTTGTTACCTGCCCTGAACTGTCACACAAAGGTGCAATATGCTTCTAGTAAGTAGCCACATTCCTTTTCAGAGGTGGGTGAAATGATTCATCTTCTATACCTGCTGAAGTACAAAATGATGCTGATTTTTTCCTTGCAGTTCTCAACATATGCTTTTCCATTTCACATTATTATAATTCTGCAAGGGTATGCTGAATATTTATCAGACTGAAATACATTCAAGACCCACCTGGACATGTTCCTGTGCAACCTCACTTAGGTGTTCCTGCTCCAGCAGGGGGATTGGACTAGATGATCTTTTGAGGTCCCTTCCAATCCAGAACATACTGTGATACTGTGATACTGTGATACAAGTTAGCTGTGCCATCCCTCATAAATGTAGATTTAAAAAAGATTCTCACCTTTACCGTAAAATGTTGATGATTCAGAAATAATCTAAGTGCATTCCTAGACAAATTTCCTCTATTAGTTTGTCAAGTCCAGTTTAGTTGTTCACGTGTTACAGGATTTTTTAAAAATCCACCTATGTTTATATATAGTAATACATTAGAATATAATAGAATACAGTCAACAGGGTAAATCGCTTTTGTGTATTCTCCACTTGTCTATAAGCCATCTGCAGCTGGGAAGTTTCATTGTTAGAGGTCCATTAACGAGATCAATACAAGTAATATCCACAAGGGATTAGCTGGCTCATGGGCTATTGAAAGACTCTTGGGTTCAGCAAACTGTTTTGGTTCTCACATGCAGTTATGCGTAACCGTGCCCCTCCTTTCCTCCTCTCGCAATCCAAAACCTGGAAATGAAAGCATTCCCGTTTTTCCCCAATATCAACTTTCACACACACAAGAAATACTACAATAAACAGATTCAGATTCTAAATTTATCTTCAGTGGATGCTCTGGGAACGACAAGGGGTAGGTAAAAGGGAAGGCTCTCTGCCAGATATTTCCTCTCCTGTACTTATTAACTGACTTTTTCTCTGCTTTCCTTTGTGGCTTGTCTCAGGTTTAGTTTTGCATTCATTAGTTTTAGTTCCTCAGCACACCCAGCTGCAGTTGCTGTCACCTCGTATCAACAGCATTTAATGCTTCTCTTGTACCCTCCACCCCTACCCAACAAGTTGTAACTTTCATTTCTGGATAAGAATGGGGGCAGGTGAAAAAATAAATTAACAGACAGTCACAATTATTTTAAAGACACTCCCTCCACTTTCATCCCTTAGTGTAAAGAAAGAGCAGGACAATAAACATAGAGCTGCAAAGCACAATAGGCTAGTTGTTTCTCTGGAGAAGAAAACCCATGAAAAACATGTGCATTTGCGATGGAAGAAAGACTGCCTTTCTGGTTGGGTCCCAGCTCACATGACAGATACGAGCTGGCGTAACAGTGCAGTTATTTATCACCCAGATGTTTAAAGATACCTCTTAATAAAAAATGATAATCACACACTGACACAAATCCACCAGACCATGAAAGCTAATATTTACTCAGTACTAAATGCTTAATAGCCATGCAAGCCTCTGAGGAACCAAATTTGGTTACTGCTTTACTACTTGGAAAGCTAGCACTTCAGAGAAAATAGATTAGTTGGATTTTTTACCCAGCCATTCACCCTTTACTTTTTCCATCAAACACTCAGTCACAGCACATAAGTTTTCCATTTTCAGAAATACTGTGCTTTCAGCACTTCAGATGCCAGCAAAATGGACTTTCACCTTTGCATTTAGTTTTGCATTGATTTGTTTTTAACATTGATACAGAAACTCAAAACAGAAAGGGAGTGATGAGCGATGCAGCCCCTGAGCAGAATCCTGCCTGCGCACCAGGAGCTGAGGAAGGCGCTGAAGGAAAGAGGGTCCTGGCTGCACCCTTTCTCCTGCTTACACGCTGGTGGCATGTCCTGCCTTGCCTTTGTGAGGGACAGCACAAAAAAGCCTCCATCCACTTTCATCTGCTCATTTAAGGAAGTTACAAGGCCATAGTCTGGCCCTCTATATGCCACATAAGATTTTCTCTTTTTTTTCATCTATTGTTAACTGTAATCTTTATCACCAAGATAGAGAAATGTTACTGAGGGTTAGTTTTCCTCTCTGACCAGTTTCTCTGTGGGTACAGACACGCCAGCGCAGTGCAGGGCTGTGTCACAAGCCCCAGGCTAGCTTGGGTACCAGCAGAAGTACAAACAGATCAGCACAATTCTCTGCAAATGTGTCATTTTCCTCCTCACCACTCGGCGCTGCTTTGTACAGCAATGGCAAAACCTGAACTTGAAGAAACCGCAGTTTACTTGAAGCAGGCAACAACTGAGGCAAAAATCCTTCATATGAATTATTTGCTCAGTTCCATCCATTATGCAAGTCTAAATGCTATAAACAGCAGAAAGTAAGAAAGCTGCTTTGGGATGCTGGGAAATACAGTGTCAGTAAATGCAATGGGCTGTACATGGATAAAACCCACTGAGTTTGCACGTACACAGTTATGTGATCTAAATTACCCATTATTACTCAGGAAAGAGATCTTGCAATCATAACACAGAGTTCTCTGAAAGCATCAAGTTGAATGCTTGGGGATGGTAAAAGGGAAAAACAATGTCAGGGATGATTATGAAAGAAATGGAGAACAGCATCTCTCTCCAGATAAACTGAGGTTTTGCCCACATCTTTAATACGACGCACAGTTCTAAAATGGATTTGGGATAATTAGAAAAGAAGAAAGAAGACATAAACAGCAAAGGTACAAAACAGTTCTTTACAAGAAGAGATTATCCAGAGGAGGACTTTCAAGCCTGCAAGAGAGATCATTGTGAAGAAGATTATGATTATGGCCTAGTATCATGAATAGCATAGAGATAGTGAGTGGGAACAACCGTACTCATGATGCAAGAAATAGGGGGCACCAAATGAAATGATCAGACAGTTAGCTTAAAATGAGAGGGGACAATTTTATTTTTTTATTATACACTACATAATTAAGTTGTGGAACTTATTGCCACAGGATGTTTTGAAAGCCAAAAGCATAAATGGATTAAAAGAAAAGCAATTAGAGAAATTAATGGAAAAAAGGTCCATCATGAGCTATTAAATAGAATGATGCAGATATAACTTCTGGCTCAAGAAGTACCCAAACAGCCGACTGTGAGAAGCCAGGAAGGAAAACTGCTGCTGCTATTAACACTGGCCTGCAGCGATGCCTTGGGAAGAGAGAATGAAGGACCAAGCCATGGTCTGAGTCAGGATGCTGGATTAGATGGGTCTTTTCTCTAGCCCAGTATAGCTGTATCCATGCCCTTATGAAATGGACTTTGAGAATCTAATGATTATTAATATCCAAATTTAATTCCTTCCCTATAATAAGAGGGGGGCACCAGAAATTAACAGATATATTACAGAGAGTGATTATTCAAAGTAATGTAGTTATCTACACTTCATACTTTTGGATTGCCTTTAGTCTGGGAATTGCTGCGTGACTTAAAAGCCACTCAGCGAAACCTACTGCTGCTTGAAAGTTGGTGTCCATGACAAAAGCTTTACGCGACACTACAATAATGCTTCCATGTTAAATGCACAAGAAAAATATCTTGTTAAATGCACAACAGTTATTGCTCTGAGGAAGAAAGATGTATAAAAGCTACAAAACACCCCTTCTTCTCTCACTTAAATCAGTATAAACTAGATCAACTGCACTGAATTTCCATAGATCAGCAGTGCCATAGAAGGGCAGGATAGCCTCATAAAAGCAATTAAATACATACTGGATTGTTTCAACAATACACATGAATGTTTCCATTCTTGCAGGTTTCTCTAAGGGCAGCATAAAGTTGCAGAAAAATCAATTACTGAAATAATACCTAATAAATAATTCAAGGCTATGCAGAAAAGCATATGCACGAGGCTACACAAATCACTTTCAACTTCTTGAGTTCTTCCATTTCTGCTTTAATATTTCTCTAGCATAGTTTTAGCATACTGAGTTATTCAGCTGGTTAAGGAACAAGATGAAGCAATTTCATCAAAGTGAGATTTGTTCCTCCTCTGCGTTTTCAAATACAGGAGAGATGAGATTCAGGTAGGTGGACAGATTTGAAGTGAGAGCATTCTGCACTAAACCTTTCACAACTTTGTAAGAGTTTTCAGTTTTTGAAAGGTATCCACTCCACTTCTTTCAGACACTTCTCTCAAAACAGGCTGGAGAGGGCCCTGCTCTGATGTATGCCACAAAACATTTGTGAGGGGAAAATATGTACAAGCAAAGCAAAATGTAACATCACCATGAAAACATAGCTTTTAAATTCAAGAGTCACATTCAAAATAATTAACATGGTTGGTTTCTAAAGCAAGTCTCTAAAATAAGCTGCAATACATGAGACAGCTTAACTTAAAATTGATCTTGACCAATATAACACTGAAAGTTCTCACAATATAAATGTGATCTCAGCAAAGTGATGCAGGGAGATTAAAGTAGGAGGGAAATGGATGCTACAACAAACATAACCACAAAGTAGCATCTTCATCAGCAAAGATGCCAGAGGAGTCCTTGTAGTGCAGGTGTTCCTGACCAAGGTTTCATTCCAGGTGTTCACTTCTCATTGACACAATCCCACCCCACTACAGCTCTAAAAGGAGAGGGTATTCATCGTCACTCCCCATGCTAATTTGTTGCACAGCAAACTGCAGCTCAGGTCTCCTGAGTGACTGTCAGATCCCACCACACACAGCACAGTGTTTTAGTGGTGGGAAATTAATTATTTTGGAGTGTGTAATCAGCACATTGCCTCCAGTGAGAGGGAGGATGACAAGTAACTGCTAGAAAAGAATAAACATTTTAACTGAAAATGCATAATCCTGACAAAAGGGATGAGAATCTCATGTTTCCCTGGGCCAGGTGAATTCCCTCAACATCGTGCAACAGAACAACTTCTTTGCCTGCTCCACATCTCATTTTCTTTTCTGCAAAATGACACACTCCTGCAGAAATGTGGAAATGTTTCCTACTACCTTGTTTCCTGCTTAGAGGCAACTTCACTGTGGTTGAGAAAGCCATTTCATGTAAAAGGGGTAGCTTAACCCCAACTCCACCTTCTCCAGTTCTTCCACCTGGAGTTTAAGGTCTGGGAAGGGATTGTCACACACATCACTCCTTCGAGAGGTCTTCAAAGCTGCAGACCTTGGATGCAAAGAGGATTGTGTGGGCAGCCAGTTCCCAACCTCCAGAGAAAGGATGCTACTCACACGCAACACTATACATAGTTTTTTCTACAGGTAGGAGACAGATGTCCCATACTCAGCATGACAATGGTGTAGAGCTCATTCTCAGGGGCCTTATGTTATGTTTGGGGGAGACTGGGAACCTAATATCTAAGTCTAAATTCCTCTGTGGGCTGAGATCCTGAAACATTAGGTGCACATACAGCAAAATATTTTATGGTATCTGTAAGCCAGCATCATTGATTATTTTACTCATCAAAATATTGAAATCACAATGCTAAAGCAGATAAAGGTCATGGCGCAAATTTCCCAAGCTCAAACAAGACATTGGTTGAGTTGTTGCTTCATAGTCTAAGCAAACAATCAGAAACCCATAAGCTCCATGTCCCACAGCTGCACTATAAATACAGTTCTGTTGCAAGAATCCCTAATGACCACAAAACATCATGTGGTTTCCCACAGCATCTTCACAACCAAGAGAGACCAGGTTATCCCTCTTCGTGTTGAAAAATCCCTGCATCCAGATCAATATGATTCAAACATAATGAGCCCTTAACATTGGATGAGAAAGTTGTAATAGGGGCCCATAGGAAGGGCACACCTTCAGCTTCCACTCTGGCTCTGGGTAAAACAGCTTTAGGTTACCATGGGGACACAGCTTCCCACAGTTCCTTAATATCCCACCTACCATGATAAATGCAATCCAGCATCCTGAAACAACTCCTGCTCTCAGCAGCTCACCCTCCCGTCTTGCAAGGGCACCCATAAGCACTTATGTACACACTGGCACAGCCTGACTCCTCTGCTTTTTCCCTGGGCCAGGCGTGTGCAAGACAAGCTGCCTATTTCAACCTTCTCAGGCTCGAATCTTTTTCAGATCTGTGAGAGATGAAGATAGGTTAAGCAAAAGGGATGTTTTAGCACTTTGATTCCAATCTGAGTTTTCGAATAGCTGAGGCTGACTCCTTGCTTCACCTGACACTTTCATTCAGGTGAGTCATTTCAGGACCAATGTGCCTCAGCTGTGCAGAACACAAACTCAGTGTTTGTCCTTCCGAAGGAGATGGAGGGAAGCATAGCATCTTCTGGCCACAGATGGAAGCTGCCAGAGCCCATCATCCTATTACACAAATTACTGCAGCATTTGGGGTTTGTGGAGCTTGTTTGGCACCACTGACATGCATTTGCCTTCAGATCCCAAGCCCTCAGCCATCTCCCTGAAGCAGTGGCACTTTGAACTACTGAATCCTTGCTGCTACTAACTGGGATGTACAAGTACAGTAGAGCCAGAGCTATGCACAAAGCAAGGGAAAAGCTCAGAAAAATGGTTTATATTTTAAGCATCTAACTTCAGCTTAAGGGCACCACAACCACAGCTTCTCCAAAGGAAATCAAAATGCTAGCTAAGGAAATGCAGCTTGATAGGCCTTTTTGCATATTCCAACCTTGTTCTTGCAAAGCAGCCTGAAACTTTCCCAACTAACCATCATCATAAGAATATAAATAATTTTTTGAATCTCTGGCATTTGGGAGTAGCAACTATCCTGTAACCATCATACATTAGAGCAAGAATCAATGAAGTGTTTAAATCCATACAACCTTCTGCTTTAAACACACATCAAGTCCTATTTGGAAAGGACCATGGTTCACCTGGAAGCTTGGAAATATATTTTGGGGGTGGGAAGGAGAGGTTACCCATGGCACAGAGGGTCTAGTTCATTTAGAACTGTACATTACACATTTGACTAAGCCAATTGGTGAGGGACAAGAGATGGCCCATCATTCCAGTTGTTAATTGCAATTACACTTTTTCATCATGCCAAATTGCAATTAAGTGCCTAGACAATTCAAAGTGAAAAAGAAGCAATTTCAGGAATCCTTACAGAAAATGATATTCAGTATCACTAATTGTAGTGATTTATAGCTGATGAGCTATCTATCTCCAGACCTACAAACACATCCAAATTATTAAGAAACAGTCTGATCCTAGACAATAAGACAGAAGTACAGTGACTGAGGGAAATTACTTTATCAATAAACAGATGTCAGTATTTAGCACCAATAGTCTATGACCCCTTTTATCTCTGGGCCTCAGAGCACTTTACCAACATTAATTAGCCTTGTGAGATAGCTCTGATACCCATTTTATGGGCACAGAGCAATTACATCTACCTTATGGGCACACAGCAGTTAAATGGCACCCTCAAGGTCAAAGAGTTCTGGACCCAGCCACCAAATCTGTCCAGCAACTCACCCTCCACTAGTAATGTTTAATTCTTATTTATTAGATCAGTTCCCAAACTGGGGTGGACCACCTGACTGAAGTTTAGAGGATTATTTAGAGGTATTTCCCACAGGTAGAGAGCTAGAAACTGCAAAGCATTCCCCATAGTGTAGATCTACACCAATATCCCACTGAATGGCAAGTCTCAGAACTAGTATTTGAAGCCTTAGAAATCTGATTTTCCCATAATTGCAGTCAATACCAGTATTTAATGGAGAACACCTAACACCATATAGACAAACATAGTCTGTTCATTCTCCTCCTAACCTGCAGCCCCTAAAATCACTGGCTACACAGTCAACACCACTACAAAACTCAGTTTTGCATAAATGACTGCCAATGTACCATGGCTGAGAGGAGACAGAAGAAATAAACCTTAATATAACCCTTCTACTAAAGCATGGCATAGGCACAAAGACAAGTTCTGCTCAGTCTATCATAGGTAGGTGTTTACCACAGGGGTGAGAGGAAGCAGCAATGAAGACACTCAAATGTATGACATTTTCTGTTCTCTCACCAGCTTGTGGTGTTACTTTTCATATGATGCTCTGCCCTTCTGTTTGTTCCTCCTTTAATACAAACTGAGGCAACAACTCTTTTTCCAAATCCAGCGTCCTCAGCTTTTCAGTCTGGGAGATGAGCTCCCTGCACATTCAGCCGCTCTGTTACATAGGGAGCTGCATGAATCAGACACTTCTCTTTTTTTTTTGAAAAAGCTGTAACCAAATGAACAAAAGTCCTACCCAAAGATTTTGTTTCTTTTTGTTGCCAAAGTGACTACTTTATTATTATTTATTCTTATTACTATTAGCTTCAGATATTGAGATCCCTTTTTAAGATTCAGGTCAATTTAGAGGTGAAGACCTACTTCAAAACAAAACAGAAAATGAAATTTACATCTCCTCTTACGCTGTTTTTCTTCTTAGACAAACCTGAATGAATTTGTGGATGAGTCCAACAGCTCCAACTCAAAAGCTGCATTTTTATCATCCTTTTGAGCTTGAGAATTTCACTAACAGTTCCTGCCCAATTTTATCTATCTACTTACATTGAAAACAAATCAGCATTTAATTAGGTGCATGTGACTTAAGAGCTACTGTGTAGCTGCACCGTGCAGAGATGAAGGGTGTCTTAATGCAGCACAGCTACCCAAAGCCTTCCCAGAAAGCCCTAGATTTGTAACATTTTGTAGCTGTAAATACATGACATGCCACAAAACCCTTTCCACAAACACTGCCTGCAATCACTGGCTAAACAACAGGATCTCAGCACATTTGCAGGTATGCAGAGTACAGAAAGTGCTCTTTAATTGACACATCAGAGGGAGGACTGGATACTATGATAAGAACACAGCATCTTTTTTTTTCCTTGCAGCTTCATCCCAAGCTGCTTAAGGCAATAGGGCCATTCTTCGTATGGGAAGATAATGTGTTTATTTAAGCTGCTTAAATTCTACAAGTGAGTATGTATTATAACTTCTTTTGTCCTCAACACATGTATAAATCTATGGTCTAAATACCAGCCAGTTTCTCCCAAAGAGAAAAGTCTCAGAAAGGGGCAAGGTTTGAACACAACCTTTGCACAGACATAGAGACCGCTCCTCCTGGTAAAGAGAACAAGCTCAGGAGCTCCTGGAAGCCATCCACCTTGCCAGCACCCATGGAAGAACAGCTGTGAGACCAAAGAGCTGAGGAAAGAGAGGTGAGAGGAAAACCCAGGACAGTAAAATACCAGTTCCCTTGGGGATGTTCCACTGCCCTACCCCTCTTCACTCTTCATCCTATGACCACCGGGGACAGCTCAGCTGAGCTGGGCAGGATGGGTCCGGCCTGGTGACACCATGACATGAAGTTCAAATGCACAAGACACCAAACTTTGGCTGCCATTTCCCCCAAATTAGAGAACAGCATGGCAGCAAGGAGCCAAAGGCATATACAGGGTGGCAGGTGCTTCCAGGATCTTCCTGTAGCCTGGTGGGTGGAGGGATTTGAGCAGATGAAAGCCATTCCCGGCTCTGCACTGTCATCTTCTACACAGATCATGCACAAACAAGGGAACAAAAGAGATGTGTTTGTTCCAGTTCTGTTAGAAACACAAAGACATTGTTTTGGTGGATAATTTGTTTGCTCAGGAAAGCTCAGCTCAGTTGCAGGAGTAGCAATTGCTGTGAGGTCCTGCAGCTGATATAAACAGATAAAGTTAAAAATCCCACATTCAAAATTATGTTGAGCAAGATACAAAGATGATGGACCTTATTTTTAAACATCACAGAGAAGTGACTTTATTTTGCTTGTGCAACTACCTGAATTTTCCATGTAAGATAATTAAAAGATGAGGCTCCCCCTTAGATGAATTTGTACAGTCACTAACTAATGTTCACAAGCAGCTGCCCCCACAACAGATACTCATCCTGCTCGGAAACAGGACTTGCACAAATTCTCCCAGAGTTCTGTTCACATACAAACAGCATCCACTGCCTTTGCCTTGCCATTCTTGGGGCTTAATCCTTAGCTGACACATTATGTGCGCATGTCTTACATTGTTTATTTTTTATATTCCAGACTTTCCAGATAAAAATGCATAAGATCTAGAAAAACAAGCACAAACTATTTTTATAAGTTGTTAGAGCAGCATTCATTTAGGAAAAAAAAAGTCACATCTGTGCTACATAAGATGTGTTGGAAGGCTAAGATACAATTATCTCATTGGTGGTTTAAATATAGCTTTCACCAGAGAGAGTTCATCTTCACCCATGCTGTAAACTGGGTTAATTTTTCAGCTTGCCAAGTGGCAATTTGTTCTCATAACATGAATAGTTTTTGTAATATCAGCTGCAGCTTCGCAATATTAACATCTACCCTTCAGAAGAACTGAAAAATGAATTATTCACCCTAACTTCAGCAACCGCTTCATTCTCAAATCAAGCAAGCAACACCAACCCTAAATTATTCTGCATTAGCGTAAGCAAGAGCTGTCTGAAACAGGGATTAAGTTAGTATTTACTCCACTGAAAAATCAAGCATCTGTTTAGACATACAAGTCTGTGACAGGTGTTACCTACGAGACTGAGAAGTGCTGAGCTGTGAATGCGTAAAATTTTGCAAGGAACTGCTCAGCTAAAAACACATTGGCTCAGCCCACACAGGATACAGCAAAGTAAGTATTTATTTAAATGAATTGAAAAACTAGCAGTGGAGTAGTTGGCAGGTAACTCCACATACGTAACAGAAAATGACGGAGAGACTCCAGCCTCCATCACTGCACAGAGTAATGGTTGCACCTGGTTAAGTGTTTACAGGGGAAAAGATCTTTTACATCAACAAATCCCACTCACTGCATTCAAGCTTCCGGACACTTCATAGTCAGGAGACTGACCACAAAGAAAAAAATATCAAGACAAAAAACAAACTAAACCTCTCCAAATTGTATATTTCTTTGTGGAAGAGATGAGAAAGGGAAGTGGCTGTTCTCTAGTTTGAGAAATGCGTGGTACGCACCAGTGAAAGTAGCTCGTCTGCACTTCTGACAAAGCACCTAGAAAAACTTCTGTTGATTTCAGTGAAAATTCCAAGGTACAAAAACAAATAAACCAAACAAAACCCCAACCCCAAAGGGTTTTCCAATCCTTGTTTATTTTCTCCTATAGTAACCCAGATTCTAAACCACAATTTTCTAACAAGGAAAGTTTTTCTATATTTTCTTTTTTCTTGCAGTTGCCCTATTCAGTTCTTCCACTATTTTATCTTGCTTCTTTAGAGTATATTTATGTTTGAGGGCTAGACTACTTTTAGTGTGATGAGCTGCAATCACTTAACTCTAGAGAAAACAGGTAATAATCCTACCTCCAGATATATGATGTCTTTGAAATAAGTTTGGAAATTATTTTCAAGGACAACCTTTTCCTCTTCAAAACCTCTGATGAAACTACAGGTTGTTCCAAAGCCATTATTTAGCAACTAATGAGCCCCAAAAGTGCCAAGTCCTCTTCCCCATATTTACACCTCCAGACTTGTACACCTACCTGGCACACAACCACGGAAAGCCAGGTCAGGTACACTGACTTCTCAGAAATCGACGTTGTGAAAGGGGAATTACAGTATTGCACAAAGGCTTTCCCTTCTTAACCCCACTTGACACTTTGTACATGATATGATTGTAAAAAATTCCATGTCCCACAAATTCTTACATTTCGTCCTCTTTAAGGAGCAGGGAGGGAATGAAGATCTTCTCTGAAGCATCTCTGAAACACGCACTTGGACTTTTTCCCAATTCAAGTACTTCTGACCTCTAAGAGGAGTCTCTCCTCTGCAGGAGACAATGGAGGTATTCCAATATGTGATGGAGACACCTATATGTTATACCTCTTGTCCCGTCTTTCCCATTTAAGAATCCAATATTTCCAGTATGGCCAGGCTCTATGTGCATTGTGGGGAGCAGAGGTTCTGCCATCTTGCTGACAGAAGGACTGGTTGTGCACCAGCTTCCTTCGCACCAACACACTGCGGCTGCCAGACCTGGTCCAGAAGAATTAAGATGATCTGCGCTAATCTGTTTTCAAAGCCACCTTCATCTGGGAAGACGGGGAATTAATTCTACCAAAAGCTGACTGATAATGTGAGGTCAATTCAGTGCAAAGCAGCAATGCAAACAACCTCCAAGGATTACTGTTATTGAAGTGAAACTCTTTGCTTTCAGCAGCCCTACCACCTCACCCTTCTCTTGCTCTCTCTTGCCCTTCTTTCTTTTGCTATAGGTAAGTATATATTTATACAAAGACTAGAAATAATAGGCACTCACTGTAATTTAATAAAAGATAATTTATCTTTAGAGTCTGAGTAATTGCCAGGAAAAAAAGAAAATCTGTTTTTAATAGTATGGTTTATTTCATGTCCCTTATTCAAAATGTAGTGCTCTATTTACAAGGTAATTAGAAGGTTTATAGTATTTGAAGAAAATCTATTCACATTAGCAAACCACCAACAACATACGTCTTGTGCAGATCTCTGTAAGACATCCAACAGAAGTTGGCAGCATCAATCACCTGTCTTCATTGTCAGTATAGTTAGTATATTATTACTGTAGCACAGTACTCAAGCACAGAAGAACCAGATTTAATGTAGGAAAACAATTGAAACAACTGAAACAAACAGACTGAATCAACAACAATCTTCCCCAGACCTCTTAATATGCATATATTTAACAAAAACCTTAGAGTGCTATTTTCTATCTTTTGTTGGCAGTGTGTGTGATAGAACAAATTAATGTAAGATGCTGACAGCTCTACAAAATAAAGCCCCCTTGTCCATCACAAGCGGTGGCAGTTTTAAAGTCTGCCCTAGGCTAGCTCGTCCTTGCAACTGTCAGTGAACACATTTTAAACATGTAATTCCTTCTAGATCTTGGGAAAACATCTTAAGTTAATCTATTGACCTTGGAAACCCATCAGGAAAGTGAAACATCTGTGTAAGTGGAAAGCCCAGTCTGTAACCTCTCTGTAATGCATCTTCAGGCTTGATCCTCCCACCTGCAACCACAAGAACACACCACACATAAAACCAGATTGGCTGCTGTGCATTTTCCAGCCTATTTCCCGGCATCCCTGGCTCTCCATAGGGAGTAAAAACCAATGACTGCTGAGTCTGGCAATGGGGTTCGTACCATAAAAGGTGAGTTACCCTGCTGTAGGTGCAGCTGCTTGGGTATTGTTCTGTCCTCTCACACTCTGGCCCTGATGCTAAGAGGCCACCAGAGCAGACACCTGGAGTCCAGGTCCATCCTCCCCTGGGGTTACAGAGCTTTGCATGCACACCAAGCCCGCTGGCAGCAAAGCTGTGCCTAACTGCACCCTAATTAAAATCCCCTCCAGCAACATACACTTACAGCGCCTTGAAATGATAGACCACTGCACTATAGCTACAAATTATCTTCACTACTCTGAACTGTAATTTTAGCCTGTCTGTTTGCAATGCAATCTGGGTCTGTGTAACAGAACCATTTCATATTTGAGATTGCATGTGGGAGGGGGTGTGGGCACATGGATGACAGGTGCAGTAAAGTAAAGCCACAGACTAAGCAATTATGAGGTTACCCATAAATAAAAAAGGTCTTCAGGTAGCCATATTTCTCAAGAGTGGTAGCAATCAATCAGTCATAAAGAGATAACCTGAAAACATGCCTTGCATTCTATTTTACTTACACTTCTCCAAATATTTTTCTTACCCCATATTCAGAAAAAAGGAAGAGCTTAAATCCACTGTCCCAAGACCATCAAGCTATCGAGCAAGCCAATAAACAGAGAATGCAAATTCAAGAGACAGCACCGGTAATGTGCCCACAGGGCCTCCAGCTAGCAAGATCTGTGAGCACACCTGCACACAAAGTGAAATTGCAGTTTGAGTTACCTATCACAGGCTGAGACATAACTGCATTATCGATTGTTATGCTCCTCTCTCATCATCGTATTACAGGATGCTTGCGAGACGTTGTAGTGTAAACCAGCACGAGCATAAACAGTGGAATATGGTCCACAGAGCATTAGGCTTTGCGTGCTGGGGACTGCTGTGTCAAGGCTGTTTCATTTGCTTCTCCAGCTTTCCTCTCTGTCTTTTTTGATCATTCCAATGTCAGTATTTCTAGGGTTATTCTCCCTCAGAAGGTTTATCTACAGAAAGCCTGTATTCTGGAATGAGGCACAGTTTTAAAGTGTAACACCTATTTCAGAATAGGAAATTAGAAAATTACTCTTGCGAAGTAGTTTATTTCGCAATAACTACTTGGGTCAGCTCCTTCTTGCAGAGCAACTTGTGGTTTGACAGGAAAGAACAAGATGAAGGAAAGCATCTCCTCCTTTCCATGCCAGAACAGATTCCTTTAAACCCTAGTTCAAATTGAGTGTCTCAAAACTTTAGCTGTGGAGAGACATCAACTCTGAGAATCTGCTTGTTGCAATGGAAAGTATCACCATCCACAACCACTTGTCACCAGGAATTGCAGGAGATGAACCTGTGGGAGGAGGAGGGCAGCAGTGGCAGTGGGCACCCCCACCACCCCTCACACAGTGGTATGCAGAGCCCATGCACAGAGCATGGCACATGGGAGAGAATAATCCTTCTTATTCCCTTCAAATGGTGTATGTAGCTCAGCCTGACGGCCCCTAACTTACAGCTTTAGAGAGCTCCGGTGGTTGCAGCTGTGCCTTTGCTCAGGATGCCGCTCCTGGTCCTGAGGCAGATGGACCGCGTGGGCAGAGAGCTGTGGTCCGCAAACTCCAGCCCTCCCCAACCCCCTGCCACACGGCGGGCGCAGGATTAACCCGGGTACCCCTCATCCGCGGAGCACACTGCTCACATCCTGCCCCACAAAGCAGCGTCAGAAGGCCTGCCTGGGTTATCAGGTCAGTGAATGGAAAAACCAAAGATGACTCATGATGAAGATTTTCTGCTTCCCACAGGCCTCTCCTCTGTACATTAAGTCAGGCTGTCCACTTCATAAATCAATTTACCTTTCCTGACATAAAACACTGGCTGTTTGTCCCACCTGCATTGTGCTCCCTTTTAAGCAGAGCTACTATTTTGCCTTTTTTATCTCCCTCCTAAATAGTCACTGGAGGCCGATGAGGTCCCCATGCCCCCCCCTTTCAGCTACCTCCTCTTCCTCAGCAGAGAGGCCGGGATGTCTCTCACGTTTGACCTTGCCCCTAAGCAAATATGCAGTGCTGCTTCGTTTCCCTTTTATGGTCTCTCTGCTTATTGCTGATGATAGTAATTTTAGTTTGTATCAAATCACAGCTATATTGGTATCCTGTAATGTTTACAGTCTCCTAGAATGTATATTTTTGAAATGCTAAAAAAAATAATATCTGAAGAGGAGAAAGGAATGGCATTCAAATTGCTCATAGAGCTTGAAGCAAAAAAATACCATCTTGTCAAGATTAGCTGTGGGTCTCTAACATTATCCTTTAAATATTATTGAATGTCATTGTCACAGGCTCTCATGAGGGAAAACCATTTTGAGCCTTCTAAAATTCCAAACCCACTGTTTAGATCTGAAGTTTTATGGAGTGCGGGCTTTGAACCTGTCCCCGATACCCAATGTGATCACCGGTTGCACAGGAAAAGACTTTTCATTAAAAACTGGAATGGTCTTTTTGAGAAGCAACATACCACACATTCAACACGTGCACTGAACGCAGAGGCATCTCCAGGGGATGCAACTGACACAGCAGAAGGAAAAAGATAGTTATGGACACAGACTAGCTGGATCCTGCACTCCGCTGCCTTTGCAAGGAATGCCCTGCACAAACACATGAGATGAGTAACATTGTTCTTCTCTACACAGAGCTCAAGAGCCATTTTTCAGTCTAAATTAACAAATATCTACAGTATCAGTGCTTTTAAAGTAAACTAATGAACTGTTCTGCATTAATCTTTCTCATTACAGGTTTGTTACAGCTTATCACATGAATAATATTTCAGCTCTTAAGAGGGGAAAAAAGCGTCAGAGAAAAATACCTTGATTTCTCACAAGCACTTAAAGACTAAGTTAATTAAATAGTAAGAAGTCATACAAGTCACTTTAGAGCTACTGACAGAAGATGAACTCTTGCTTTTTGTGTGCACAGGATGAATTGTTGAAATCATGTACTCTCTAGCGGCTATCACAGATAAGGCTTTTGCAACAGTTTTGGACAGAAATTGATGTAATTTTGCAGCATTACGCATTATTCTGGGAATGAAATAAGGGCAAGATTTCATTCTACATCCATAAAGAGAAGTGGTTCAGAATTCAGAGCCTAAGGACAGGACAAAGTAAAAGGTCTTTCTGTCACCTGTTGGCACCTCTGCTTGTGCTCTCCTTTGGCTGCTTCGAACCTTGGGCCTTTCCAAATCACAGGAATCTTGTGAGGATGTCCTATGGGCCACAGCACCATTCAGACTGTACTGCATTATGGATTACAGATGTGGCTCATCACACCAGCCTTGCCTATGAAATCACTGCCCTCTGAAGCATTTTTGCTGGAGGGATCCTGCTGCAGCCACAAGAGGAACATGGGCATTTAAAGCATTGGTAGTAGCTTGAGATTGGAGGAGTGTCAAAGGACAAGGCTTTCATCCAAAAGAGCCAACAAAATGGCACTTACAAACACAATGCGGAGTGCTCTGCTTCATGCAGTCTGCCACTTGAAGGGCAACTTGATGCTACAACTAAAAACTATTATAACTCTGCATCAGGGAGTACAGTCACACCTGCCTATGCAAATCTGACAACATATATGCAAGCTGCATTTACACAAGCATACCCTTTCTGGGCTACGTCCTAAATAAGAACAGTCCCAGAAAATTGTGTATCTTCTGAGGTGGGCAGATGTTCAGTCCTCCTTCTGATTCAACACAGAAATCAGCCCGTTTCCAAGTCCACCAAGCCAAAAGTAGTTGTCACCAGAACCTAGAAGTTGCACCTTCAGCAAAACAAGAAAAGACCAAAAAAGTTATGGCTAAATGGAGACAGACATCTGGAACTGGCACACCTGGACGCAGTTCACTGTCACTGAGGTTTTTCATTGTAACACTGGCTCCCATCTGTCCTTTGGAAAGCAGTACAAGCAAAACCCTCAAACAAGAGCCCTACTCTCCTGTGTCTGTGAAAAGCAGTTCTGATGAAGGAGAAACAGACTACAAAAATAGTGGTCAGAGGTCTACCAGGGCTGAGGTAGCTCTAGACCTCAGAAGCACCACTGAATTAGAGTCCCACTACAAATACGGCACTGAACATCTAGTATTGAACATTAGCTCTGCTTGTATCTCCAGGCAAATCACTTCACTCTCTGCCTATCTTACTCACTCTCCTCTACTTTAAATGTAAATATGACAGAACATACACAGCCTCTCTCTCTGTTATAGCTGACAGTGAAGATACAAAGCTCAGATTGCACTCAGGGTCCTGAGGCACTCAGGTGACAACAGCACTGTGTTTAGAAATCATCCTTTAAGCACAGCAGTGACAATTTCTACCCCACTGATCCCTTAACAAGGCTTCTACGTGCTCAAAAAGTTCACCTGTCTGAAGTTGTTACCATCCCTAAGTTTAGATTCACAGACTGTTGTCAATGAGTCTTTGCTATCTTCTCCAGCTGGAAGGCTTGAAATGAAAGAGACTGGTGTTAAATATTTAATTCAGATTAGAAATTGATCTCCAAGCGTCTACTTCAAATACTGTTGAATCTTTTCTAAATGAAATAAATATTTTTTAACATTAACCTTTTCTTATCTAGAGGTCATCTAGTCAAACAAAAAATATTTATTAAAACTTCAAATACAAGTTTTCCCTGACTATCAAACAATTTCAGTTCTCTGGTTGAAGGATAAACATTCATTTACATGCAACATATAATCACTGGGTTTTGCCCACTCTGGTATAAATACGGTTAACTAGAGTAGCTACTTGTTGAAAGTAAAAAAAAAATCTCAAATATATCAAACAGCATTTTCTAAACAATAAAAGACCACAGCTTTCATCTCCAAAAGTCACAAACATCACTGAAGAGAGAAATGCACATTTATGAAAAAGATGAAGGGGTCTGTTAAGTGTTCAAAAGTTCTTTTGATATCAAAACTGATTGATGATGGTTGACCTTAGCAGTGTGGATCAATCAAAAAATGAATGCATTTTGAAGGATCCTTTCAAAATCACAGACCCATGAGAAACCATAAGAAGTTTCAGCCATGGGACTTTTCTATTTGACATCCAGAGGTGGTAAGCTGGCATCCTCAGTCAAAGTGACAAGCAGTTATGATATTTACAATATCTGAATATATTAAGTCAACATATTCCAAGATATATAAAACTAACCAAGGTGCAAATGGAATGAGTCTCCAATAATTTTTTTCTGAACAACATTTATTTTTGAGAACTTTAAAGTTTTTAGAACTTGTGACTTGTTTCAGCATCTAAAAAATTTGCTCCCAAAAATGACTCTTAAGTCTGCCTACATATAAATGATGCAACTCAATACAGCAGACAATGTACACCTAAAATATATTCATTGCTCTAGAGGCCTCATTCAGATAGCTTAAGTTCCAGCCAAATCTGTAGGCCACCAAAATACAATTGTTATGGTTTTTGTAGAGGTAAAAATTGCTTCAAGGTATTAGAGATCAATACAAAGATAAATTTGTGCTGAAATACATGATAGGCTTTCTAAACACCTGCAAAATCTGGATTGGTCTGTTTATTTTCATGTAACATACATCTTTCAGTAAAATGGGAACACCGATGTTAAATTCCTGCTTGCTCATCAATCAATCTTTTATTTATTTAGGAAATAATTCTCCAAATGTATCCAAAAAGGACCTTAAAAGTCTACACTCAGTTGTAAGATCTTTCTCTTCACCTGGTACTCAGATTACGCTCTCCCGTCCTCATTTTTTTTCCTATTTTCCCCATTTCTCTGCACTAAGTTTAGCTCCTGCTTACCCCATCTTCAAATGTCCTTTTTCAGCTGGCTCCTCTTTCCTCGCAACCTTTTCTTCTTACTTTTTCATCTTCCTGAGCCAGCAGTACCAGTGCCTAAGATCTTTCCATGGCTCAAGAAACAGAGCTGACTGAAAAAACTGCTAAAAACTGAGAACTTCACAGGAGCTGAAAACCACAATATCAATACATTTCTATAGAGACGGCGTTTCGGGCAATGCAAAATGCTGGGAGTGGATTCTAACCCACTATCTTTCCCTTGGAAAGGACAGAATAATAATAACGGAGCTTGAATACATCATTAACCTTTGCCCTCCACTTTCATCCCTCATTAAAATCGTAATAGTCACAGTTACCATTGAGCATCGCTTTTAAATGTAGTTATGAACAGGGCTGTATTAAGCTACTATCATTCTTTGAGGCTAACCGCTCTACTCTGGGCTCCTTACATTTGACAAAGTTCATTTTTCCTAAGCATTTTCTGGAACTCATCATTGGGTAAAAATAGTAAAGCGTTATTCTGAGGTTATTTTTTCCTGGCTGTTATGTATGTCCTGATATCTCTGCCTTGTGAAGTTAAACATGTGCTCAGAAAGGAGTCTCTGCTAAAGAAACTCACCAGTTTAAAGCAGACCTGGTATTCATTTCTTCTGACAAAGCATCGTCGCTGCTTTGAGCAGCCAGGCAGCTTCTTTATCACATGGCATATGAAACATCTGTACAACAAGGCCAAACTAATCCTGCTGGGATCATTACTTTGATAGCTTCCCAGGCAAAATTAACTGCTTTGTCACCATATTCATTTTGACTGTCCCACAGATTAAAACTAGCAATACTAACTCCCCATCCCTCCAGCGCTTTCCGTGGCAGTGGACTTTTTGTTCCCACACTTTATCTTCATGAGGTGTTGTTATGCCACTGCTGATGCAAACAGCTGGTCAGTTTTTACGATGGGTGTATTATCATCTGCTGTTACTGCGCAATCTATAATACATTTGATTGCCTTCTCCTGACAGCAGAGATCTGCCCACATAAACATTCCATTAAAAACACTTCTGCAAGATCAGATGATAAAGCATCATGACATAAGATAGACTAAGAGAGTAAGAGACAGGTCTTAGAATATTCAAGACCGTATCTGAATAATACATTCAGCCAGATGTTATACAGCCTAATTTCAGGGTTCCTTACTACCACCCACAAGTGAAATCTCAATCAGTGTTTTGCAGAGAAACCATTAGCCAGGCCAGGATCTTACTATACACTGCAGGACTATAAAATAACAGCATCTACTGAAGTAAGTTATAGCTTAATACATATGGCTATACGACTAACAGAGGAGAGGTAAGTGAGTAACAGGATCAAAGTAATAACAGGTTGCTTCAGTACTTGCTAAAGTTAAAGCTCACTAAATTGTTTTTTTATTTCAAATTACTACATTATTTTGAAGACTCACATGGCAAAGCACAGAAAGCTCACTAGAGCTCACCTTGGATGCCTCCCACCTGCAGTCACCACCCTGCACCATCCTAACAGCGGACAGGAATCAAGGTCAGGTGAAGTGTTTACCAGGTAAAGTGAGGCAGAAGAATGTGGGGAAGCGAGGGATGAATTCTGCAGAGACTGGCCTCACCGTGTGGTGCACAGCTCATCATGGCAGCCTAAAAGCTTTACTCAATGTCAAGCCTACCTAACTAGCTGGGTACCTTTTGTGCCATGGCAAGATTTGAACCAGCATTTCTGAGTCTACCCTGGGGCTTCCCATGTTCTTAACACTGGGTAACCAGTTCACATAATACTGGCTGAGTCAAGGAGCTGAGGACAATTACACCACATAACACCGTTTTGTAGATCAGTAACTCATTCAAGTAGCGGATGAAATAGCACAGCAGGACACTGGCTGACAGCCCCAGTGCAGGCCACAGAAAAGGATGGTTTTAGTACAGATTAACTAAAAGCATACAAAGGATGAGTTTGGCTGAACTCCACTGAATGAGCAGAGCTCTATTAAATGAGAATCCCGTTGAATATGGCAAACAGTTATTTGCAGCACACATTTGCAAAGTAACAACCCAGAGATCTACAGAAGCTCGAATAATCTCGGTTTTTAGCTTTTTTCCCTTGTTTCCAATCTTGAAATTTCATAGGCGAAGGTCATCAAGAAAACTGTTTAAAAAGTAGCAAATGTCTTTTGCATTTTGATATTTCCATGGAAACCTTTAATACATTTCACAGCACAATATGTTCTTTAAATGCACTAAACTTTGTCAATAGAAATGGATAAGCTTGTACTACTGCTGGCAACACACCTAATATAAATGATGTCTGGCACTTTCCTTCAAGTGTGTTTGTCCTATGTTTTCCTCTGAAAGAAAATGACCCCACAACATGGAAAAGGGATACACCAAATCCCAGCAAGTGGTTTAGGGCTGCCTCATGCAGCAGAATTGCCCAGTGCAATTCCTCTGTGCAGACAAGCTGCAGGACGGCTCAGACAGCTCATCTCTGACATTGGTCTGCTGGCCTGTTTCTCCTTGGCAATTTGTCTATTAAAAAACCTGGCGTTCTTATTAGCAAGGCTGGCCAAGGTGAGCGTGGGTGTGGAAACTGAAGCTACAGGGCTCATCGTTCCAGGTGGAGGTGAGCACATGTGGTGTCACAGAGCCCTGGAGACGGTCTCCTTGCTCCCGTCAGTGCCGTTCATGCTGTGCAAATAGAGTTATACTGCATTCGCCAGAGCGCTCGGTCTAATACATGTCATGAACATTAAGAAAAAGTCATTAAGATAAATTACAGCCACAGCTGCCAAGTGCTGGAAAAAGCTTTGCATAGCTGTAACTGATAATTGTGCAATGCTGTCAAAACTGTATCAGAAACTACATTACTATGCATACCCCCCAAAAAGTACCTTGTTCCACTTCATTTTTGTTTTAAACGGCATGCAGAATTTGCAGTTTCCCCAAGAAACAAGTACTTTTTAATGATCATGTCCATCATGTTTAAACACACACACTGAGGAATACCGAAGATTATCTATTTGTTCTCGTATCATTCCCACCACCAGACACAAGATGTATGCTGCGACATACTGCACGTGTACTTCCACCTTCTGTAAACAAGATAATGAGTTTGTAACATAAAAGATCAATACAAGGTTATAACTAAATACTGCAACCAACTGAATAAATTTAAGCAGTCTAGTGTTTGCCACAGATAGAACATTTCAAACTGACAGGAGAGATGGCTTTTAGAGAAGTTACATTCTTAATGCAACTGCTATTAGGGGAAGGGTGTGATTAGCATCGTTAAGTGCTACTTCTTTGAAACAACATTTTTAGTCACCTAGTGAATATTCCTCTGAATTCTAGTTAGATGGCTGGGGAAGAAGAAGACATAAATTAAGGTGGGATAAAAAGGACACCATCACATCATTAGAACACCACAGAGCTGTCTTCCAGGCACCAGGCCTGCTCCTGTCCTGCTAAAAGGCAATGTTTTCAAATTCACTCTCCTTGGGCCTAATTCTCATCATATTTAGGTCAAAGCAAAGCTCCCATTGACTTCCAGTGGGAGGAGAGCAGGGTCAAAAATAACTGTTTCTGAAAAGCATTTCCATGAACGCAAATCTGGTCTCTTTAAAGTCACTCACAGTCACCTTTGGATCATAATGAAATACCAATACTATGTTTGCATCAAGAGATAAAACCAACATCAGGAACTTTCCTGTCTAATATATCATCACGATGAGATCACTCTGTGCCTGGGGAATTTACTATCTAAATAAGCAAAAGCAAAAAAGGTAAAGATTTTGAAGGAAATTTTCCTAAAAGAAGGTGTCCATGGCAGACTCAAATTTCTCCAGCCCTGGAGAAACATGTTCAGTCCTGCTGTGTTCCACCTCCATGATCTCTGCATTAATAACAACATTAACAACATCTTCACACTTTTTCCTGGTGAAAACCAGGAAATCTCCTTTCAGAAAGGCGTTTTGATACCGAGGCAAAAAAGCAGTCTGATAAAAGCTTGGGAAACGTGCTCTTCTCTGCACAGACACACCCTGTAAGCTATAAAGACCTCAAGCTGAGGCTGTAAGGACTATTTATACAAATGACAGCTCTGTATTGGATTCTTCGACGCTCTGCCTCACCCACGCTGGCTAAGTTAGCTCAGCTATACTCACAAAACTACAGGCATAGATAATACCACACAAGGAAGTAAACAAGAAAAAAATCCACTTAGCTTCTTTGATGGTAAAAACAAGAGAGGCTCCTAATGAAAAATGGCAGCAAGAAAGGAAGTTTATAAGGATATGGGTTTTTTTTCCATCCAAAGTGTTCAAAAGTATAGCACTGCAAAAGAGGACAGAGTTTAATCATCAAGTCCAATACTGCAGTTAAGAACATAAATCTACTCAATTTACACCCAAGAGACTTTGCCTTTGCTTGCAATGATGTATCAGTCCATTCCTTGGATGCTTGTTCCTGTTCAGGATTCTCCTTTCTTAAGCAATAAATCCAGTGGGCTTTTGTGCTGGCAGACTCCCAGGTTTAGCGCCTTTCCAGATACAGCCGTGTTTCTGGCTTGTTTTCCTGCTGCCAACATTCCTGTGCCTCCAAGGGAGCCCACTGTAAACGCAATGTTAGAACTGGCTTTTGAGACACTTTCCCCAGGTAAAAAGTGAGTGAGGCACTGGCAAAAATCAACCAATCAACCAACAAACTCCCCACAAGAAAAAAACCACCACTAAGACAAAGCAGGGACTAAAAAGAAATCTTTCTGTGCTGATTAAATTGTCAAGCAAGACAGAGGAGTCCATTATAAGACTTTCTCTGTATCAGTACATTACTCTCAGATTTCTCTAGATGAGGTGAATTTTACATTGAAAGGGAAACCAGCAGAGACACCTGAAGACTTATTCTTGATCTTCTGAATCTTAAATCTTATATATTTAAATAGAATGGGACATGTATATTTCTCTCTTTTACCATAC
Organism: Nesoenas mayeri; assembly: GCF_963082525.1. Classification (NCBI taxonomy): domain Eukaryota; kingdom Metazoa; phylum Chordata; class Aves; order Columbiformes; family Columbidae; genus Nesoenas; species Nesoenas mayeri. The sequence goes on from NC_137545.1 coordinate 32,985,980, forward strand.
GGATACAAGACATGTATCTCCATCATAGCAACATAAAGGCCACTAAGTACAATCTGTCTCATGGAATAGTGTCGTCTTCTGCATTTTCACCGGCCAAAGTTTAATCATTGAATGTTCCAATCTCTCTGATAACAAGTTCCCAGTCTCATTTTGATGAAAATAGCCCAATACAAGTTTAGACGCCGGCGGGTGTTTACACACAGTGACTAACTGGTCCAAGGAGGCTCCCAGGAGTTATTCAGACCTTTCAGATTCTCCATCAGCACTTGGAGCACACACACAATCAGCTTACAGCTCTACGTAGGAGAGATTAGTAGGAAATCAATGCCTCAAGCTTAATTGAAGTACAGTTGTAGGAGTTAGTTATCTACTGCTCCAGGTAAAAGAGCAGCTTCAATCAAAAATGACTCCTTTCTATTCTTCATCACTTCAGTTCCTTCTATCCTACCAGTTCATTTTTTCTCTAAAGGAAGTCACCAGTGAAGACTGACCATGCATGGAAAATAACATGCAAAACATGCAGCAGAATGAACCAGAGATCATTGCAGCCTTTATTTGACAGTTTTCTGCATCACGTATTGTAACCGTACCACTGTACTGCTACACGCATGCACACTCCCAATGGTTCACAAATACAGTTTACTACACCAAAAACTGGATATATTATCTACACCGCTGCCTCAGTGATCAGAATAGCTGGCATTTTGAGGCCATTGATGGACTGTACAATAGTATCTGAATCTTATGTCACTTCCAAGCACATCCACTTGACTTCATGACTTCAGCATCATTGGTAAGAGGAACACTCAGACACACTCTCTGCCACAGTAGTGGCAGGGGAGTAAAACCTCCAGCAGAACATGCACCTGAGCAGCACAGGAAAGTCTGCAGTACTTCTGCACTCAACTCTGGAAATAACTCCTCTACAGTACGCCAGAAATTCCAGTTTACAGCCTTCAGTAACAACCAACACAACACTATCCAGGCTTTCTTGCAAAAACCCTCAGTATTTCTAAGCTTTTGAACAGAAACAATAGGAACTAACTGTTCCTTAGCAGATTATTTCTTTACAAGCTACTCCATTTTCTACACTGTAGAAAATTTAGAAGGCCAGTGCATGATGGGACAACATAGATGACCTTAATCAAGATATAAATGTTGTGGCAAAACCTACAGAATCAGACACATAATTCCATATCCTTTGATAACAGGTTGTTTGTCTTCCTTCTCCCATCTCTATATTTGGAATGACAGTGAGACATATGTTGCCAGTACCATATCCACCACTGGATATATTTAAAGCTTTAATGTATAAAAAGTCTGAGATACACCAGCTACTCTCTCAAAATGACTAAACTATTCCTCAAACAGGACCAGTCCTGTTTTATGGCTTCAGAGGAAATATCAGGATGACGTGTTCACCAAAGTGCATGAAACCTATTAAAATATGTTCATGGTTTTTCATACCATAATTTTGACCTTTTCATTTTCCAATTATTTCTCCCAGTAACTGAAAATATTTGTTTTATGACAGTCATAATTTAGGGGGCCTTGGCAAGTGTGTACAGTACCTTTCAGTGTTGTGGCCAAACAACTTGAGTTAAAGTAATAAATCAAGCCATAACTGTCCTCTGCTGATAAGCAGAATTACCAGCAACACATGCTTTATAGCTTAAGTACACCAGTTATTTGTATAATTTAAGTCCTACCGTTACCTGAGAGAAATGCACACAAAATATAATCATGAAACAGCAGTGACATGTTGCACAAACATTGTTAATAATTTTAACTTTATTGCTATCCTCCCCATTGTGATTTGGAAGAACTTTGCTAGTTAGCAATGGCAAGCAACGGTATACTTCATTCAAAGGAAAATGAGGTAGAAGAGCAGTTTCATTATTTATCAGGACACAGTCTACTCCTTTCATACAATTTGTTTTTGTTTCAGCTGCCTGAACTTTGGAAAAGCAAATACTTTAATAAATTGACACAAGGGCCTTGTAGTGTCCTTGACACCTCTCTAAGCATCATGTTAAGGTCCAATTCTGCACCTGCTTTCTCCCATACATCTGTATGTACTTCAAGTCACCAGCTGCTTTTTTTCAGTGTCACATTTTCATCTGAGGGAACAGCATAAAGGATGGGGGAGAAATGCATCAGCAACTATCTGTATACAACCATAACTAGATGTATTTTGTGTGCAGTCAGGATGCAGGGACCGGCATTGATTTTTACAACATCATAAAATACTAAGGCATGAAGCAATGTGCAGCCCTACTCTGAGGTGAGCACAGCCAACCTGGAAGGAAATGCTTTAGAAAAGCTTTCCAAAAAGAAAGGTATTACTTGTATTCAATGTCTCACAAGCCTGACTTGCTGCTTTCCTTTGGCTAACCTGTCTCTGTCTTGCTAGGTGCTCGTGCTCAAGAAACAGCTCTACACCCAAGTGGGCTGGCTCCCCTCCTCAGGAGATGCAGCACTTCCTCATCAGCTTTAACCACATAGGATCTGTGACTTCTCATGCCAGGCAGAAGACTCATCTAATGCAGCAACAACAATGAAGTGCCAGATTGCATCTGCCCTGGCAGAGATGAGCTAATGGGACAGCAGCAGGTGGGAAAGCAGCCTGGCCATCGTCCCCCATGTCTATCTCACAGGGCGCAGGCTAGAGGCAGGGGATGGCAGTCTATGTGTATCAGAGCCTCAGGAGAATCTGAGGTGCCAGGTGCCAGAAGATAACAGCAGAGCCACAGCTGCTCCCCTTTTGCTGTTTGCCAGTCCAAAGAGCTGGCAGTGGGCATGCAGTGTAGCACAGGGACAGTGCAGTGACCTGCCAGCAAGGGCCATCTCTGTCCTAGGATGGATTTCAGTCAAATTCTCCATCCCCACTGGCTGACTTGCAGGTGCTGTCTGGCCTCCCCACATACTTATGTGCCAACCACAGCTCCCAGAGGGCAGCTGCATCCCCCGTAACTTGTCTGCTCTCTCCCCTCAGTACAAGAGCACAGCGTCAAGCGGGGAACTCAGACAGTGAGACTTGACCAACGCTCAAAGCCAAGAGGGCTGTAAGTTCACATTTTGTTAGAAGATGAATATAGACATGACCATTAAAAGAGTATTTCTACATCTAGAAAATGTTGCAGGAAAGGGTTCAGATTTTATTTGACAATTATGAAGATATTTATTTCAATCTCTACATTCAGAGCTGAGAGATTTTGCAGCAAAAGGCATCCTATTTCAGCGCCAGAAGGTTCATTCTTCTTCTTCCTAGTGGAACATATTTTTCATCCTGACACTTTGTGAATACAGAAATGTGAAACAGAAAGCCTGGAGATCTAGTGAAACGCCACAGGACAGAAAGAGCCACAGCCTCTCCCTGCTGTGCAGCTCCTCCATGAACTGGGATACCCTCCCCTCTGGAACTGTCCAGGAGCTTTGCCCAGTATTTTGCCATCACAGAAAACCAGTCATTGTAATTAATTCATTTATAAGCAACTATTTTAACCGGAGAGAGTAAATGCACTATGGAAAGAAGGGGAAAGATTAACCTGTTTGTAAAAAGACTTAGTTTTGGGAAAAATGAGTGTTGAAACACTGGAAGCCATACAGTCTAACAGCACAGGACAGACTGTGAATCTCAAACGCAACCTTGGATTTGCTGCAGGGCTTCATTTGTCCATGCCTCTGTCTCCTCTCACTCATAAACCCAGGATTCAGTCTTCATTTGTAAAACTTTTAAAATGCATTGCCATTTACCAGCTGTTCCACATCCTCCTTCCCTATTCTGGACATGAAATACCTTTCTCCTGGTTCTCAGACTAAGAAGCAGAGTTGTCAAAGATTCTGCCTTCCCCTGAACATTACCACCTTTAAAAATTATATTGGCACTTTAGGAAATTAGTTCCAATGAGATAGCCTGCCAGTTGCTTGGAATGGAATATAAACTTAATTTAGGAGAAATACAGGCATCAGGGAAGGAGATGATATTTTGCTTTAAAAACACATCTCAGGGCAAGAAAACAGTAAAGCTACACATTTGTCTGGCACTTTTTTTGTCGAGTTGATGATAATTTCCTTGACTCACAACTCTGTATTCTGACATCACCTTGTTACAAAAGAAGCATTTTCAGCCACATTTTATTTTTCCACAGGGATTTGACTCATTGTTGCAAACTTTAATTTAGAATCAATTGTTTGCTGTGTTATTTTCACACATGAAAGGCAGCACTGGCTCTTATTACCCCACAGAGATTTTTAAAAGCCTGGTATATAGCTGTGGAATAAGTGGCTCCTTTATTTAGGGAGAAGACAGAGAGGGGGAGGAGAAGTACAAAAACACCTTCAATTGCTCAAATCACTTAGTTAGCCAAACATCCTAATGCCTTTCTTTTTGTTTCAAAGAGCGATTCTCTAAGCCAACAGGGGTTGCAAGTTCACGCAACTCAAAGGCTAATAAAACCATTTGACTGTCATTTCCGAGTGGGTGGAAGGTCTCTTCTGAATCCATTTTGAAATGAAGTCACCCACACATTTCCATACTTGATAAAGACCATAGGGCAAATGCCCACCTGCCAGCAGTGAGGGGGGAAAGGAGGAGGAGAGGAACAGAAAAGAAAAAAATCTAACACAAGGTTTTCCAGGCTGTGTAATTGTGACAACATGCTACAACCCAGCATTAAATTGCTTCTTATTCCGCAATAAACCTACTGAGCTATGGACAAGTAGGTTTTTCACAGGGCTTTTTCTCCACCTCTCAAATCGGGCTCACAACTACACACAGACTTACTACTAAACAGTTCCACAAATTCACCAAGGTCAGTATTGTGCCTTTTAAGAGCTGTCCCAAGCAGGGTTTTGATCTATGAATAAGAACCTTGCATGAAAAGGACGTGGAGATAATGCTGCTTAGCAAATCAAGCATCTGCTCCAAGTTGCAACAGTTTATATTGATCAAACTTTTTATCACGATGAGTAACTTGTACTGTCTGGAAACCCACCGTCAGCTGAAGGAACAACATTACACCCATTTATACGCCAAACTGATAAGGCAGATGACATCTTCCACAAGTGGGGTGCAGAAGATGCAATGAAACTCATTAAAACAAACAAACACACATCACCACCACCACAAAAATACACACAAACCTCCCTGGAAATGTAGTATTTCCCCCTCTATGCTGAGGATCTCAACCCTGATAGGTGTCCCGTGCATCAATCCAGTCAACTGCAAATTTGGGCTTAATTTAGGTCCTGTGTCTGGTCCAGTGGTCCCTGGCTGCCTTGGAATCCCAGAAAGACTGCCCTGGCATGTCTTGCACTAGAAGCTGCCATCCTACTCTAAAGCCTGGCCTGCACAAAAAAAGACTGAAAATCTGAAATGGTTTCAAGGAAAAATTACTAGAATGATCTGATCATGAGAACAGATCATAAGCACCTCATTTATGCAGCTTAACAAAAGCAAGATGGGAGGCAATTATTCAAATGCAGAAAAGAGAACTGATGCCGCAGAGCTCTTAGTCACGCAGATACAGGCAGAACATGATCAGAATGTTTTGCATTGAACCATCTCAATGACCAGAATTTGAGTAACAAGATATTCAAGCTAGAAACAAAAGACACCTTTTTACCACACAGGCAGTTCCTTATTGTGATGGCTTAGAGAGGACAACAGTAATTAACTATCATTTAGGACCCACTTTAATCAAGACTGAACATTTTTCATTAAGACCCTTTAATTCATCAGTACAAATCCCAGCTTAAAGCAAGAATTAGTTCGTGGAGTCACACAACGTGTCACAACTGAGTTAAAACTGTCTGAACACAACCATAACAAACGATGAATTGATCTTTGTAGGGCTTTCCTGGCTGGGAGTATGCAGCAAATCAATACAAGTTACTTTGCACAGATATGCAAACAAGCTGTTACCATCCTCAGGCACATTCCCTTCGACTGCCAAGCAAGGCTGGATGCTGGCACGGGCAGGGAAACCTGCCCACACCGCCCTGGTGAGGTGGTGGAACTGGACACATGGTTCCTCTTGCGTGGAGTTTTTCTTGCTCCTCCACTGCCATCCCCAGAGCAACGCACAGTTCTCTTTGCCTGCAGTGGTATCCACAAATGCTCTATTTGATTACATTAACACAAAGTGATACAGATTTCTAAACATTCCCTGGTTTATATACATATTTTTTTTAATTATTTTTTAATTTTTTTTTTTAATTTTCCACCGTCACTTACTAAGCATGGCCACAGCACCTTGTGGAAGGTCAATTGGAGAGGTGTCATGTTTCTGAAGTTGAAAACCATGACCTCTATACAATCAACATTCTGTGGCTGGAACAATGTCTAAAATTTACACGGGCACGCAAAATAGCAAATTCCAATTTTCTATGAGCAGAAAGCCCAGATTCAAAGACTTTGGGCTTGAGAACAAGGTTGGGTTTTCACATATGCTGTACAGCTGATTTCTAATAGCAATGGGATATAACAGAGCTAGGGCAACCTAGGTTGCACAAGCAGCAATGACAAAAATTGTAGTATTACTGAAAGATGCTCATTTTTAAATACTGGATAAACTGTACATATCCATGCTATAAGCTAAACATGCTGTAGTGGGATGCATATTCCTTTTATTAGTAGTCATTCAGAATACGCTACACTGAAGTGACTTTGCTGCTGACAAATAATGCACTACTCTTAAGCTTTCTGCAATAAAAGCTTTACACCACATTGTTATTAATTTATTCATCTAATAAATTTTATTATCTTCAGGATGCTCTTCATAATAATTCCTTTGAAATTGTGAAAGCTGGCTTAAAGCCAGCCATAGTGACACTGAAATTGAAAGATAAAGTCCCTGAAAGCTGAAACACAGAGCAGTACTCATCAAAAACCAAAGCAAAATGTCAGTGTATTTTAGATGTTGACATTTTAAGTAAACCATGACCCCCTCTCTCTGAAAACTTCAATGTAATTGTTATATAGAACAAATTCCCCATTAAAACTTCAAGAGACATAGTCATTAAAAACTCTAAAGAAAAAAACATCCAGCTCATTCAGCATAAGAACACTGCATTTGATAAGTTCTCATGTTTAAATAAGGTAACTAGACTACGCACTGTTTCCTGAGGTATATGCTCTTAACAGCTGAACAATGATGCAGAGCCACAGAGACAATAAATGCCTTCATATGAACTAGGAGAGGACAAGAGTAATAAATAAGTAGATAGGCAGTGAACAAGGTGTGACAGAGACTGTATTGCACATAGGTCCTAACATAAGGCTGTTCCCTAGGCATTACCAAGATGAAACTTCAAGTGAGGGCATGAAACTTGACAACATGGAGCAGAGCTCACCACTAAACAAACAAATGGAGAGAAACTGCGAGTCAGAAGACTCAGCCTTTCTTTCTGCTGCTGCTGCTGTGTCACAAAAACAACACAGAAGTCACAGGATCTTTCCAAGCCCCAGCTTCTTGCCAATGGAAGTTAGAGAAAAAGCATCTCAATAATGTTTTTTTTCTTTTGTGGGACAGAAACAACTCATGCTTGTACTAGTGATGCAAGGCTGAGCAACTTACACAGTTTGTTGAGCACGTGCAAGCAGTTACATGTGCTTGGGCTAGCTTTTTCACTCCTATTTTAGCACATCTCCGCTGACTTATAGTGCAGCACACAGGAGAAGAATATAACCGGGAGACAGAATGAAAGTGAGACTGAGATTTGTTAGGGAGCTCACCAGGGAGGCCAAAGGGACAAATCCATCTGTCTGCCTCTTGCGACTAAGAGCAGAGCATCACCACATGACTCATCCGAAACGCTGTGATTTTCCCTCAGCAGAGATCAGCACAGTCTTACAAAACCAGGGAAGCAGAGGGTAAAGCTCTGCAAGGCTGGCAGTGTCCAAGCAGACAGAAGGCTGTTTAGGTTATGCAGAATCTGATCTCCCACTCTCCACTGTGCAGGGATGCCTTTTGAAAATGTGAGGCTCAGGGAACTTCATCTATCCTGAGCTCAGTATCAGAATGATGATGTCTCAGCCCAATTAAAGTAATGTGGGACTGAGAAAGATTGCCAGTCTTTGACAGTTGGGTAATAGTAAATATGAACAGCATCTTTAGTTAAAACCCAAGTTATACTGTATCTAGTAGACACTAAACACTGGCTTACAGATCTGCTCACACCAGCATCCCAGTGAGCTACCATCATTGTTAAAAAGGAAACCTCACAAGACATTATAACTGAAACCAGCTTTATCCTCATGAAGATTTAGTTTTACGTAGCATTTTAGGCCAGTGAAAATACCTCTCCAGGTACTTATAATTCAGTAGATAGAGACTAGAGGAAAAAGCTGGAGAAAATACCTCACAGCTTCACTGTGAGGTTTTCTTTTTCAGGCAAATGCCTCACACTTGAAGGCAGCGAGGCTGGCTGAAAACATAAAGATCACAGGAATTATTTAAAATACCAAAAGAGAGGAGGGGGAGAAACAGGCCAAAAAACGTCACTTGGAAGTTACGCATCATGGAGATGAGACTGCAAAGAATAACTAGGATTGCTTCTGCTTTGAAAAACTGCTCAGTTGTATTTCTTGTTTCCAGATAATAAAGATGTCATAAAAAGAATTAGAGATTTTTAACAGTAAGAACAACTGAAGGAGGATTTATTTATTTGTTTGTTTTAATGAGACAGAGACAGCAGAAACAGACCCAGGAGGCTCTTCTGAGACCCCAGCCATGGGGATAACCAGCTTCCAGTCTAGTCTCCAACAGGAGATCCTCATCCTACAGAGTACTGCATATAAATGTAATCCTAACATCAGGCACAGCTTCAAACACAGATATTGCTGCTTATCAGTATAAAACATGGAATTCCTTGAGTACTGGAATAAAGGGAGTGGTTTCCTGCAAATCTGCATCTTGGGCTCAGTGATGGCTCACAGCACAAGCTCTGAGCTCTTCCCATAGCTGGGACCATGTTAAAGGGCTCTGCCTTATGCAAATTCTCTAGTGTCCATAGGAAGAAGCTCATGTGTGGTATCAAAGTTAACCCTTGACACTTCTGTAAAATTTGTCTGTGATTGGCCAATGGGTTAAAAAAGGGAGAGGAAAAGAACAAGGAAATAAAATATACACAGAACCAGCTTCATCTTGTATGCTTGTTTCCTATGGAAACAAGGCTAAACCCAACACATTACAAAATGAACACTCAGTTTAGTGCCAGTTCTGTTTCAGAGCATAAAATGACATAGAAACCTCAAGCAGCAGAAAGTATTTGTCCTTCACTGTTTCAAGTGGGAACCTCTGTAACTATTGTACCAATCCCTTTTTCATGTTGTATTGCACTCCGACAGTCCAGCAGGGAGGGGAAAAGTAGAGCGCGAAGATGTCACTAGATTTTGAACATATCGTTGGCATAGAGATACCCAACACTGAAGTGCTGCTAAAGAGCCAGACAAATTAATTATGTCTAACTGGATGGTCTAGATTTTTTTATTATATCTCCTGCACAGAAGTCATACAGCTTGTTCCTCACTGATGTGGTTGCCATATCTAAGCAAAGCATAGTACACAAAAGGAGAGGGTAAAAAGTAAATAGATGGAGATCTGTATACCTGAGCTCGCCAAGTGTTGTCATTTCCCTGCATGTACAGTTCTCAGAGCTATTAAAGAACAGGAAAAGCTCAAAACACCATTTCATTTCCAAGCACCCACTCTCTTCTCTGTACAGTGACTCCCCTTTTATTGTCAAGATGAACCAGCAACATTTTAAGTCAGCTGGACACATTCTAATCCAGGAGAAAAGAATTACTTTCCAAGCTCCTCCTCAGTTGTCATGTAAAGCTCTCAATCATCCAATACCCGTAGCTTACTCTTAGTGAGGCAGCTTTGCAGAACAACTTAATTTCTGCTCTTCAGGACCCACAGGAAGCCATCTAGATTACCCACATGCCAGAACATAGTAACTTCACTAGGCAGGCAACTGATGAACACCAAAAGCTCAAGCATCTTGTACATGAGCTAAAAGAAAAACCTGCTGGGTGAAATCAATAGCAGAAGACAGAAAGTATTTAAAAGAGCCTCAGTCAATTTCTAGACAAGTTACTCAACACCTTAGGAAATGCGTTTTCCAGACCTACCACTTACTTGCTCATCTGCTGAGGACAGAGACCGCTACTGACTGCCCATGTCCCTGGGGCCCAACACAACGCAGCTTTGCTGGTGGAGTCTTTAAACTATCAGAGAACAGACTCTGGGATCTGCCATTAGATAGATTAAAACACCTTCAGCTTGCGTGGAATTGCTTTGCTGCAAAGGAAACCTTGTCCAAGAACAACAGCTCTTCAGCGCTCTAACAGGGTTGCAAAATCCTCTGAAAGGGGACCTTGCAGCCTTGGCTCTCAACACACAGCTCCCAGTACACCAAAAGAAAGGCTGCTCTTTGGCACTGCTAGGAGAGCAATCAAGACTCCCATTCAGCCAGCTACTAGGCAATGCCTTGTCATCCTTCTGTCTTCTAAGCTTCGACAAACACCATTGAGTGGCAGATGTAACATTTTCAACTGCAAATTGTTCTGATGCTTCCCTACAGTCAGTCTGCCATCATGTTTCCAGAAGTACTCCTACCTCTTTATTAAGGACTTCATGGGCAGGAAAGGAACAATGAAGTTGTTGGTCAAAACAAATATTTCTTGTTGTTTCTTTTTTGCAATTTCAGATTCTTTCCCACTAGAGATTGCATTGTACTTCATAGAGAGATGTATTCTACCTATTGAACAATCAAGAGCTATCCAAGATATTGTCTCAATACCCCCTCCTTGGGAATTTGAAGGATTCCATTCTGACACGCTGCCACTGCCAATTAACTGCACAGGACCTTATTTTCCAATAGAAGCAGTAATTCACATATTCATCCAACTTTCCCTAAAGATTTTTTTTTTCTCAGCCAGTCACAATGCTGAAATAGCTATTTCTAGTTTATTCCATAATTTTACCACGGGACTGTGCAGCTTTGTCAGTCCAAGTTTTCACCTACTCAGACAAAATAAAGACCTACACAAACCTCACCTCCCTGCCCAGCAAAAGCCAGTTTTTAAGATCAATCCACCAATTCATCTGGTAATACAGAAGTCATCTGTAAATCAAGGCTAATCTCTTCATTACAGCCATCGAGAACTGATAACTCTGAGTAAAGAAAGGAGTACGACGGTTGTCCACTTAAAATATCCAGATGCAGGAGACAAGGAAACACTGATTCTAAAGTGCATTTATCACAAAAAAAGCAACCTCTTTTCCCCTAGGGTGATTTTGAGACAAGCAACAGGTCCCTAGCTGGAGTCCATTCTGAAACATGAAGCCTGAGTTTCCATGTCATCTAATGGAAGGGTGTCTTTTTCCTATGGTGACACTTACTCACTAGCTCACACCACCTACACCACTCTTAGAAAGGACTCTCAGCCCTGCAACGGAACAGGTTTTCCCCCAAGCACGGATGCAAACAAGCCAAGGTGCTAAAACATTTGGAGGGAGAGAACTGATAAAGCCTCCATTCAGGCTGCCAGATCTCCCCAGAGTGCTCAGAGCCCACTCGCTCTCGCTCATGTGCAAACTCACGCCTGGAAGCCCAAGCTTCCCCCAAATGCCATGTCAGTCTCTGCTACTTCTGACTCTCCCCACATAACATTGAGCATTAGGTTATTTCAGACCACTTCTGGTTCCCTCAGGACTCTTCCATCATGAAGCAGTGAAATAAAATTAAGTAATCACTAGCTGGGATTTCCTTTGTCTTCTTTGACATTAAATGAGACCATCGTGTTCAAAAAGCTCTCAGCCCCAACTGAGAGAACAGAATAAGATGTTCAGGTTCCTGGCACAGTCACTTAGGGGAACTGGATATCTCAGACAGGTGGCACTTCAGACCCTCATGCCATAACAGGAATTCACCTACATCCCACTAACAGGAGATGTTTTGTACATGAATGTGTCTAAGTCCCCATTTCTCCTGAGCACACAGGTGTTGGAATGAGAGCTGAGCACTTATGCCTTAATGTAGCTGGACACAGAACATGGGGCCCTTGCAAAAGAGATGCCTGAATGAGCAGAGTTCACTTTCAAGATTTTTTTTGGCATATGTGTCAAATGGAGGAGGAGGTCATGTTGTCCCTCCTTAGTTATAATTAACAGTTTAGAGTATGCAGCCAGGAAAACGAAATACGCCCTACTCAGTTAGAGAACATTCAAATTTATTGTACTCACCTCCCTACATTATCAGGCTGATCTGGATGAAGACACTCTCAAAGTACAGTCAGGAAAGCAAACAGCATGGGAGCAGGAGGAGAACATGACAGTACAGCCCCATGGTTAGAACAGTCTCATGGAGGTGGGAGAACTGTGCGAGAGGTCTCATTCTTAAGAACATAAAACATCCAAAGTGATTGGAACTATATCTACATTCACCCAGCTCTTCTCTCTAGAGATGTGGCTATTGCAATGGCTGTTGAAAAATCACGACCGAAGTGAGCAATTCTGATGAATGATGGCAATAAACTAGCATGTGATGAGTCTTCATCTTTTAAAGGCAGTTCTCTACACTCTTCTGTGATGCTATGGATCTTTACATTACTTTAATGAGATGCCAAGATAAAAAAACATTCCAAAAGCATTACTGAATACTATTTTCTCCTCTCTTCCCTGCTTCAATTTAGATTTGTCCCATCATTTTGCCAGTGCAAATCTTCTTACTTGATAATCTCTCTAAAACCTTCTGAAACAATTTTAGAAACCCAAGTCAACTGAATGTTGAATTTTGACAAGCTTTTGAGAGTTATGCTTAAAAAGTGATTCAATATAGTTGGCTCAAATATTCTGATTTTGAGAAAAAGATTTGCACTGTGAAAAATAAGATTCTCTTTAGATTTTTAGCATGTCTGTCTTACCTCAGGGACAGCTGCTCCCTTGTTAGTAGTAGCAGAAGCAAAGGGACAAATAAGGCTGCTGCAAGCCTTATGACTGATGATTTGCACTGCCTGATAAGCCGTATGGACGATTTGCACTGCATCTTGCCACAGTTGCCCAGTGAAATGAATCTCTAAGACCAAGTGTGCCATTAAAAGCCCCTCATAGCTCTAAGACTTGCATCTGTACATAAGGATGCAGCATGGCTGAGAGATCAAGAAAGCGTAATATTGCCTAGAACATCTGGTAGAACCTCAGCAGTGCTGCATGGCTGTTTAGCACAGAAGCAGCACCTCAGTTGTGTTGTCCTTGTTGAGATACTGGCTGAGATACATAGAGAAGTTTATGAAATGCCATTTTCACTGAGCATTAAGTTACCAAAAGCCAAAGAGACAAATCCCAGAATCCACATGTAAGCAAAATGGATATAATATACTAATGTATGTGCATGAAGGAAAGAAACTCCGAAGGACATCGTGACTTCACCGAACGATAAGCTACTCATACAGTGTGCCTTTCGCTGGACAGCTGGGAGTTGACAGGGCATAGGAACTGCAGACAGACTGATAAGAGCATCAAAGGAGGCTCTTACCATTTGCGTTAATGTAATTGACTGTACCACAGGGATGTGGACAGAAGATAATGATGGCAATAGTTTCACTATATTCAGTCATTGTTCTTCCTTCTCCTCCTGCAATTAGAGCAACTATATGTGTAATGCAATGCAAAATTATATTGACTGAATTTAGACTATTAGCGTCAGCAGGCAGTTTCTCTTTAGTATGTTGTCTTTCAACATGTAGCACAACGCAATATCATAGGCTTAAGACAGCGATAAACAGCATAGCCTCATTACAAACATTCATTACTGATTATACCATCAGCATTGAGCTCTGTTCTTTCCAAAGTGAAACATTTGTTTTCTAGCAAGGAAAGCAGAGCTAGTTCTGTGGCGGAGTCCTGTTGAAGTATTCTGTTTGTAAACAGGGCCAGAGCATGTCAGGTCTGTTTAAATCCAGGATTGGATAAAGCCACTCAGGTTTTGCTGGAAGGACGTATTCTCCTGTTATCTGGGACAGCTCCTGCGTTCTGTCAAGATGCAGGAGCGATGACAAAGTGGCTTGGCAACCATCTTGTCAGGAGCAAAACCAAAAAGGAAAGAATAGCACAGCTTAGAAACAAGAGAACAAACACACACCGTTTCCACCACTGTGACCTTTTCCTCACAAAGGGAGAGAAAGTGCTGTTATCAGGAAGATATTAGAAAGGGGCCTTGGAAATAAAGCACTGCTGAGCCGGCTGCTGGAGATTGTTCTGTCCTCATTTGAAGTGTTCAGCGGAACTCATAATTCTGAAAGTACAGCAAGTAATTCCTAAAAATAAAAGCATAATAACTGATAATCTACAAAAGAGTGAGGAAGGGTCTTCAGCTGAAGTCTTGCATTACAAATCTAGTTCTACAATTTTAAACAAAGTGAGCACAAAATACCCTGACACTTCAGTCTGTAACAGAGCAAAGCAACAAAACCTAAATGTAGTTGGGGGGTTTGTAACTTTACGATTGCCACTAATTCTCCATATGAGTGCCAGACATGTTCTTCATCTGCTTATACAACAAAAGAGTCATTATATAGGCAGTTTGCTGAAGCTACCACCAAAGTTAAAAACAAATGGAAAAACTGGGTGCGCTTAAAGATAACAACATTAATCACTTATGCTTTCATTGACCTTGCAGCAAGGACGAGAGCCAGTGCTTTTTCTGGATTTCAAAGGAACCAGAAGTACCCATGCATGTAAAAGGCATCTCACTGCACCACAGCATGGGAAAAGGGCATCTGTCTGTCCATGCTGGTAGTTCAGAGGTTCTATTTACTGCATTCCTCACCCTTACAAAATGACAGATTATTAGGAAATAAAATCCAATCATACATTGAAATTAAGAAAGCCAAAGATATGACCTGCCTTAATTAAATCTTATGATCAGATCTATTTCAAAAGTGAAGTTTGTTGTGTTTTTATTTTTTTTTCCAGCTTGCCTAACTCATGCATTCTTCAACAACCTCTGTTTTGCAAGTCAAAATGCCTTGGATAAGATTTAGTTAGAATCAGTACTACTTAGAAACATGCTATTTCCCAGTTGTTCTTGTACTACCAGGTGAGGGGATGTAGGTCCTCAGTGAGGTGTATTCAGCTGCCTTGTTTTCCCCTTCACATTACTTAATTCTGGATGCAAGAGAGGGAGAATAATGAATCTCCCAGTAACTGAACTCTCAAAAGCAAAACACATCTGTGCCTTAAAGACAGGAGTCTCACCGACCCCATCTAAAGAAATTCAACCCTGACAATGAGTTATCAATCCAGAAATATCCCTTTCCAACAGGTAGGATTTATACCACAGCTTGAAAATCAGCTCCTGCTGAAGGAACAAAGCTTCTCCTTCAGAAAGGTTTTATATGGAGCTGAATCTTAGTGACCATCATCCAAACATGAAGGCTCAATTCTTATTTTTATGAAAGCTGCTTAAGAGATCTCTGTAAGAAAGTCCTAGTTCTCCACCCAGAGAAAAACAAGACCTAAATGTAAGTGGGAATCCAGCACACTGAAAGAAGGAGGATTTGCTGACCAAATTAATTTTCAAATTAAAATTGTGTGAGATGGAAACTTTGTCCATGTGTGAAAGATCTGAATGCCTTGGTGATGATAGTGGGAAATACAGGTTCATTCTCTACTATAGCCTTATTGTTTGTCTTGCAGTCCCCCTGCACTCTCTCTGAGTAGCCTGAATCCTCCTGAAAAGAGGGAGTCTTGGTAATATGAGGTAAAGACAGGGACATTCAGGAAAACATGTTGAAGTAAACAGGTACAAGCTCTAGCTTAACTGGTGTAACTAGAACTCACGGATGCTTTATCCTGACTCCACTAACACAACTTATTTTAAAAAATCTTAATAAGGAGAGTTAGCAGCCGCTAACAGCTGCAATACACAACTGAATCCAGAAATAATGAACTATTTCCAACTCCACCACTGACTGGAAGCATGAAAAAGTCTGAGTGCCAATGCAGCCACACCAAGAGTTACCCATTTTTGCTGCTTTAATACATTGGAGAGAACTTGTAGATTAATAGGAACAATGCTAACTCATCTTTCTGCTTGTCTCCAGAAAGTGGCATCTGTTTTTCCCTACTTCATAAACAGAGCTTAAATTTTGCAATATGTATCCTCTTCAGTTTGTATTATCAAGCAGGTGCTCAGGATTAGAAGAGAATTATTCCAGCCCCCTCAAATATCTGGTTTCATTCAAATGAAACATACCCCAAATTCCTAATTCAAATAGCTAGGAAAGCAAAATAACAAAATTTTGGTGAAACAGGGATAAAATTTGTTTCCTTCTCTACCTCACTCAGTCACCATCTTCTATATATATGTAAATACAAGTTTGTTTTTAACTTACCTCTGGTTCAGTCATCACTCGAGTGAGTTCTTCCCCACACTTCACCAGTGCTCTACTTACTCTCTCTATTAAAGTCATGGTTCACAGCTTTTAGGACCTCAGCGTGAGCAATTTAGTTTCATTATTGCCATCAGTCTTCATTGTGAATTGTTATCTGCTGAAAAGCTGTAAAAACCCACAAGCAGCCACCTGAGAAACTTGCAGCTGCAGCTAAGCTAGTCTGAGCAACTACACATGGCAAAGCTGAAAGCTTCTTTCTAGGTAATTCCAACAAATTCAACCACCTAAAATTGCATGAAGTAAAGAAAGGCGAGGCATCCTAATGCTGGTTCCTTTTCTCCTTTGCATACTTCACCACAGCCTTTTTTTCTGGGAGCAGACAAGGCAGCTTGTGATTATGGTGGACAAGCAAAATAAATTGTAAAAATTCCTTGGGTCGGCCAACAGGGAAGGAAGAGACATTGCACATCCACTGTGCCCTCCTGACCCTGCCTAACAGTGCCTATTCCAGAGGTAAAGCCTGGCAAAACAAATCTTTCAGCTTAAGCTGGAAAGCTCTGTGAGTTTTGGGACAGTCTCTCAGCACAAAAAATTTAATAGACTTGAGGTCCAAGACAACATCTTCACCAGAGTTTGACCTCGGTCAATGTAGAGCCGAAGTTCTCAGCTTTGTTAGCAACTGCTGGATGTCCCTAGGCTAGCCAGAGAGCCACATTAAGCTTGGTGATTGCCAATCTAACAAAAGCAGCAAAGGTACATTATAGCAGCTTTAACTGTTACCAGCTGTAGACTACTTCTGCCAAGCTGAAACATTAACACTAGCACTAAGTACCAATTAGCAATGTCCTAATTAAATGTATTACAGATGTTTCCCATATAACTATTTTTCAAGTTGCAGGCAAAGCTATAAGACAAAAGGAATACCACTTTTTCCTTTTACACAAAGAGAAACTAGGAACAATTTTAACACAACAGCATAGCATTGCACATTAAGGGCTCAGAGAAATACCTTTAAATTACCTACAGCAGCTTGTCCTCAAATTTTCACAGTCTAAACAAAAACCATAACAGATACAAGCACTGGGGGAACCAATGATCAACATAGAAATCTCTCCAATAGTCTTCATAGCAGCTTCTTCAAAGGTAATTTTATCACTAAACCAGAGACATTATTAACAGACAATGTCTCTAAGGTCACCACCCCGAGCTAACAGCAGGACTAGGAGCCTTTTCACAGCTTGTGGAGTCACTGTACTAGGCACCATATGACACACAAAGTAATGAGCCTATGTATAATTTTAACACAGGAGTTGAGCTGCTCCCGACCTACTGAATTTTCATCACTGAACTCAAGAGAACCAACCAAAGCATGATTAAAACCATTGAGAAATACAACTACTGCTTCAGCATTCTTCATTGATGGCAGCACACAAGAGTCCAGTTAAAAACAGCTAAATGCACAGGTCAGCATCACAGAGTTTTCAATTCCTGCACTTCTCTTCTCTATGGCTAAAGAGGTGCAAAGCCAGGTGATAAATGTGTTTCAGACACTGGTTTTATTCAAATCCTCTGGAGCCAAGAAACTGCTCGCCGGGAGCTCAGTCACACTCAGAGCTGTTCCAGTTTCTGGTTCTCAGGCACCAGCCCCGCAAACACAGAAAGGGGAACCTCAGAACACGCCAGCTTTCTAGAGAAATCAATCAGCAGCTCCAGGAACAGGGGAAGTAAATGTGGTTTCCTATGGTTTTACAGTTTGGTTCTCTGAGATTTAATGAGGTTGTTGTTTTGTTGTTTTTTTTTTTTTTTTTTAGTTTCTTCTTTGAAGATTGTCTAAAAATGGCAGAGGTCTATCTTTCAGTGTTATCATCTGTCTGAATGGGCACTAATGGACAAACACGAAGTCAGCATGTCAAAGAGCTATATCTAGCTTGTCATATAAGGTGTGAAAAAATACATGGCATTGGACTGGTTTCTCCTGTCCCTACTGAATTTATGGCTTTAAGGAACAAACTGTCAGAGAACATGACTGTCACTGACTGTAAACAGTAATTGCTTCTAACAGCCCATGTGATGATGCTTATATTGCTTTAACTAAGGTATGTTGTCCAGACCAGCTGTAGACTGAAAGAAAACTTCAACGGTTTAACAAAATCAAACAATTTGGAACTTAAAAAAAAAAATCCAAAGTTAAGGACCAAATCTGTGCCTGAACTGTTTATTACAACTGTACTTCTCTGTCTGTTGGGACAGCTTGATTGATGTGTCCTCTCTTATGAGACATAAAGTCTGTTGGGTCAATCAGACACCAGTTTGGTGGGGTGACATGGGGAAGGAATGGGGTAACAAAAGCACTCCGTAACCTCCAGGTGCCCTCACTTCCCAACAGAAAGCAGGCCTGGCTAACCTTGACTTCAAATCTGGGACAAGATCCACAGATATCTGTCAATGACTAGAAGCAGTTAGGATTTTATCTCTAGCCTTACAGAGAGAAGTCAGAGGAAATGTTCATTCCTGCGACAACTCAGAATGAGGAGAGGCTTGCTCTTGCTGTATCACCAGTAGTACTGGTACACTTACAGTTCTTCCCAGGGTTTTGTCATCTGCACATTTGATAGTTATATCTCTTCTGCTAAACACTGAGTAGAAGCAGACCCAGGAAAAAAAAGAAGTACCTACAGAATCGTACCAAATGCATCCTTTCACCTGACAGCCAATCCTCTACAGCTGCACTATGATGTACAGTCATTTTTGTCTCTCCTGCTTGACCCCATATTAGGAAAACACACTCTAGATGCCATTTACTTCAGAGTTTTTTGTATGAGACAGAGTCAAAATCCAACCTACAAGATGCAGGACACTATTATTACTGTTATTATTTCTCTTACTGCAGTTGCAGAAGGAAATGTGACTGGTTAGATGCCATTTGTTCTCAGCAAAGCCACTCTGGCTGTTATTCATCTCTATGTTACGTCCCAGCTGCTTGCACACTGTGCTATTATTTCTTTCAGATTTTTCCAGGAACTGAAGCTTCATGGATCTACAATTCCTCAAGGCTTCTCTCCGCCTCCCCTTTTTTAAAAGGCAAGCATTATGTTTGATACTTTCCATTCTTCCATCCCCTCAATGACCTCTCAAATACAACCAGCACAGTAACAAGGGACTTTTAGCCACTTTTTCAAGTGTCCTCACAGGCCTTCTCCTGACAGCAAAGGGGGCTTTTAAGAAAATGGCTCCTACAAACACTGAGAAGAGCACCAGTGCTCCAATACCTGGGGCACAGGTTGTCAACCTGAGGGCATGACAAACAGCTTTCTGGCAGTTTCATCAATCTCTTCTCTCATCACACGAGAAGGTCACCAAAGGTTTGAATGTAACACAGGATCACATAGTTGCTCCTGAAACAAAAACTCTGAAAATCTAATAACCTGGAATAAAAGCCTTGTTAACATCCTGATGTAGTGTATCTTGCTCTATTGCTCTCATAAAAAGCTGTGCAACTTACCCAGCATGGATGAAACTACATTACTATGAGTACACTTAAAACGTTTTCTTTATGTACAAAAACACAAGCTTCTCTGTAGAAAGCACTGCATACTGTCACACAACTGAATATAAGCTAAGAGCCATGTTGATATAAGCCATCATCATACTTCAAAATATGAAGCTGTCAGAAACCCCCAGTATAAGCCAAGCCTAACATGTCTCACAGCCAAAACCAACATTTAAATTATTTAAGTGGATTGCTTTTTCTTTTAACTGTGACCATACACTCCCACAATTTTCTTAACACTTCAATTTAAATGGATATATACATTCTGTGTCCAATTTCCTATCCATAAAAGAACAAAAAACTTCTTAAGCTGACTGCAATGAGGTACTAGCAGAAATTCACACCTAATCTTGCTGTCAGAAGAACAGCAATTTGCCAGTTATAATATTTAGGAACTCCTCTAGCAGAGAAAGTTGAAAAGTATTTATTTCAAAGAGTTCATTAAGTTCTGTACCTCCATTTGGGAGTTTACCCTAGGGGGCAGAATAAGGAAAAGATGAAAATATTAATTGCTTTGTACACAAGTTATCCTGTGCTCACCTAGAACAGCTTAAGTTGACAGCAACCTGGCTGGTTTCTCTGGTAACTGGAGATACCTAAACAACAATCAAAGTGCCTGGTACAAAACCATTTGCACAAACAAGAAGCTATCTTGAAAGACCTGCAAAAAGTCATTGAATAGAAGATTTTGTACTGTAAGAAATCTGATGTTGCTCTGGGTCTTAAGCTATGGAAAAGACGTCTAGGAAATGCGCATCTATTCTTAGTAGCTTTAAACTCCAGTTCCCTTGGAAGCCAGAGCTTTCCTCAAAGCCCTGAAAAAAGATGGATGGTAACTGCCTCCAACTATTAAATGGGGGTGTTATCACCTCCTCCCTGACTTTGCTTTAAAGAGCACACATAGGTGCTTGGTTCAGGAAGGATTCTGTGCTCTGGAGCAAGTGCCCAAATGCATCTCCTTAATTAGGTATTTAAATACAGAAAAATGTATACGCTTCTTCTCAGCATGTTCTTGCTTGTTTTCATCATTTGGCAACTTTCCTTGTACAAGGAGCCCAAGATGCCTAAATCTGGGCTTCAGACTCCATTCTGGGGAGCAAATATCTAAGTACTCAAAGACTTTAACCCAATTTAATCTTGACGCACCAGAGCAGCTTTCACCTTTGCATCATTCTTTTCCCATTAGTATTTTGTAGGTACAAATGCAACTCCATTAAAACATCTTGCTTCCAGGACAGATTCTAATATTTGAGATACTTCCATAAAGAATTGTTCTATTATTATTCCACTAGAATAGCAGGAGTATTATTCCATTTATTTTACATACTTTGGGTTTAAAACATTCCTATCCATGGTCCTAAGAAACTTAGTAATTAAAATGTCACAATCTACAGTAATAACTTTTGTCAGTTACACCACAAAGGCAATAAAATACACTAGACACTATCCAAAGCCTGTAAGTTCAGTCATATAGGCAGCCTTTTGCACCTGTTGGAAGTTGCTCTGTTCTTCTGTAAAAGCCCTTATTAAATAAGTAGATTTAGGTGAACATCCAAAAGGTCAATCAACTTCGACAGAGATTATTATAGAAAGGACAGTTAAGGTAGACTTGCAAGGATTGAGAGAGCCAAAACTAGGAGCTCTAAATTGGGTAATGGCACCTACAGCATTCAGCAGAGCTCCAAATTTCCATCTCCACTCCAGCGTGCCGCTCCTCCGGGAAAACTAATGAACCTCAGAAATAGTAAAGGGTGGGAACTGTCAACAGGAACTGTTCTGCTCTGCAGGCTAGCCTAGTTTCCTACAAAGGCAATGGAAAGATTCCTAATGGTTTCAGGAGGGAACTAGATACATTTGCATAATACAGCCATATAAGTCTGAAATAACTCTACAGCTGTTTGCTTCCCCAGCCCAGGCAAGATGCACAACGGCTTCAGGGAGGGAAAGCTGATGCAGAGCATCTCCACATGCCTTGTCTGCAAAAGGCTTTCTGCAAGTTTATTAAATTATGGGTAACATTAATAAGTAACCTCACATCTGCCTATTTCCTATACAAAGATATTCAGATCAGAGTTTCTACATATAGCAAAGGTTTCTTCTTTTGTTTGGCCTTTTTATTTGATATACTAGAAACTGACTCCCACCTCTTTTTTTTTTTAGGCTGATCAAACTTAGTCTTTATTTATTTATTTCCTGGTGTATCTTTCTATTGCTCTAACAAAGTTCACTGAGCCACATAATATTGTTGATAAATAGAATTCAAAATCTCATTTTTTGACACAGGGAAGGTGAAAAAAAGATACTTTGAATAGTACAGTCTCCACTAATAAGCTCGTTATCATCTTTCTCCTACAAGGCTAAGAGTGGACCAGCCATCCTGTAAACCCGAGAGAGCTGTAGGTACTTCCCTGTCCCTCCAGAGAGTGGTGAAGTGCTGCCAGCTAAAATTTAGTTCTCAATGATGCCTTTAGAGGATTGTTGCCTCCTGACCCTTAGATGCAATGGTGTGGTTGGCAGCAACACACAACACTTGACAGTAGAATGGTAACTGGGTACATGTCACCAACAGTAAAGAATTATTTAATAAATAATTTAAATCACATTCAGAAATTGTAGAGAAATCTGCCACTCAACCTCTTATCAGAGGACCTGAGAATACTTTTCAACTAACTTACCCCTTAACGAGCGCTGTCTCAAATCAGTTAACATTGTTCTTTGGTTACAAACATGGAAAATAAATTTGGAAAATAAAGTGGAAACATGGAAAATAAAGTGAAAAGAAGGGAAGGAGCTCAGCCAATGCCATGGTCAGGGACAGAAGAACCTCATCCAATTTCCCTCCTCATTCTCAGTAAAGCAAGTAGACTGAAAGGTACATACACTTCATGAAACACTGACAATGTTTATTCAAAAAAAGTCTTTTAGGAAATTCCTATGCAGTAAGGGTTAGGTTACAGAAATTAATCTCATGTCTCTGAAAAAGTTAACACTACCTCAAATATTAAGTTAAGAGCACTGGCATAAGCTGGAAATACTGTGCAGTGCACTCCTGCAGAGCATGGACTTCACAGCTTTCGCAATAGGAAGATTAATTGAAGAAGGAAATATTTAACAGCGAGCCGAAAAGCAAAAATTCTGGAGTAAAAGCAGCCAAGTCAAATGTAAAACAAAGGCAAATTTGACACACAGAGAAAGCAGCAACAGATTACAAGAACATTTTTGTTTACCTCAACACAATTTTTAAAAGCTTCTTTATTTTTTAAACATTCGAACATTAGTCCATACATAAAAGTGTTGTTCTCCTGACAAACACTTTAATGTTTCACATGACTTATAAAAGCTAAACAAGTTAATGAAAGGCACATAGCTTTAATTGCAGTTTTAAAGCACGTGTTCAGAGGCTCTCACTGGCTCTCTGCTATTATTTCGCCAGTACAAAGCCATTAATAGGTGTGCTGGTATCTAGCATCAGCTGCTGCAGCAGCGTAGCTGCCTTTCACAAGATGCCAATATTTTACATTCTTCAATGTTCATACTTTTCTAAGCTAAATAGGATCATGACCATCACTGCCAATGTACCATATGATGAAAAAGACTCTTTCCCAAAACTTAGTAGGACTCCATACTGGTAAGAAAAAGGTTTTACAATTTTCCTTATTTTACAGATAGGGATCCCTGAGCAATGATACACTCAGCATAAATCCGTGGCTTAGTGACAGCCAGCATGAGAGCCCCGGTCTCACTGCACATCCCTGTCCACTGTAAGCCAGGGTTCCTCCTTCCAGGTTGGTAAACCACAACTATTTAAATAAAACCCACAGTGACTTCCCTACTCCTATGGACTCTATCTATCTTCTAATTGTCAAGAGAAGGAAATCCAACAATGCAAAAAGATGGTGGCTAGAGGTATCGGGAAGACATACAGGGACAGAAAAGGCAGAAGCAGGGAAAATTGTCAGTGCAAGTAGAGAAGGTGATGACCACTAATCAAAAACATCTGGTTACAGGGAAGGAGTCAGAGCTACTGGAAGCAACAACAACAAAAAAATAGTGACAGGACACAGCAAAGACACTCCCTTCTCCCTGTATGCAGCAATAGCTTGGCAAAGAGACAGAAGCTGGAAGAACTGACCAGTCTCTTGGACAGAGGGGTGGTAAAAACAGCAGAGAAACAAGGCAAAAAGTTAATGGAATCAACCGAGAAAGTGGTGGCAACTCTGTCAAGAAAACAACATGGGATCTGTCAGCAGAACACACACAGTAGTGTTGGTTGCAGTTGAAAAGCCTTTGCCAAAGGCTGTGAAGTTTGCTTCTTTGTGACGATGACTCAGCTCAGTGATGATGGCAGCTCAAGGAGCCGACCACCACTGTTCTTTAAAGATCAAGGCACCACAGAGCGTGGCACTGGTTGTGACGGGGTTATCCCAGAGATTAACTGGCCCTTCGTCACTGCTGTGAGCTGCAGGCTGTGCCTCCTTGAGGCAAGGGGAGCTGAAGTCAGAAGCAGCTGTTGCCTTTGTTTGCAAATGTCTCCTGGTAAAGAGATCACTCAAGTGGGGGCTGCTCTGCAGGAAACTCCAAGGAGCACCGAGAGGGCTGGGATACGCGGCAGGGGAAGAGGTGCTCATTCAGTTAAGCAACGGCCTTTCTTTCCTAATTACACTTTTTTGCCAAGATGTAATTAGTTTGCCTGCTTTGTCTTCCGCTTGACAGCCTGCTGATTTCACAGTTACCACACTGCATGCTGACCTGGCAGGAGCTCCTCTCCATCCCTTCCTGGTATATGGATATTTTTATTTGCAGCCCTTATAGACTAGATAGACCTCACTGAATCAGCAAAACTACTCCTATGATTCCTACTCCTATAACTACCTTGTACTTGGGTACAAAAATCCACCCATCCCTTCTTCCCATACCTACACAAAGGATTTCATTCCAGTCACACAGGGAATAGAAGCCATGAGTACATATTATCGGCATTATCACAGACCCTCTGAAGTCAATAAACTATTAAATTAAGCAGTCACTGCAGCAGGACCTGAGTACTTAACTAACTGAAATGAACCAAACGTCTACATGCAAGGTTGCCCTATGTCCAGGTTAATACCAGGTGAGCTGTTGCAGCAAACAGAGTGAGAGCCCATTAAAAAATTACTTCAGTCTTCTGAGAATTTGTATTTAAATTTTTTCTCTACAATGGCTGCTGAACCAAAGGGAATCCATCACCTTCCAGGTCACGTGGGGTCACGAGTCATGACCAGACTTATACATCTTAATGTATTTTCATGACAAATCAGTCCAGTGGTACAGGCCAGGAAAGACAAAGACTCTCCCTGAGATGAGACTCACTTGGAGCTCTGAGCTAGATGGATTTGCTCCAGCTAGAAAGCAGTCCTTGCAGTTTACTCACCCCATCAATACTATACTGAAGTCCTGAAGGAGGTCTCACTTTTTCACTGATGTAGTGTGTATCTGGCGCCAAGGGAAAAGAGAGCGCCCTGCCCTGCCACTTCAGCTTTGTCACAGAAACTAAGGGCTCTCCTCTCTAGAGTATTTACCAAGTGCTCAAAATTAACACTTGTTTTTGTCACCCTGCAAAGGAATGTGGAGTTCCCAAGTACTGAGAGGCTCCAAGGATGCAACTTAGGCCATTGATTTTCTCTCTGCATCTTCTTGCAGGAGTGGTGCTAATTTGGTCCTGCCAGAGTAAATTCCCTCCCTAAATTTGGTAGCTGACAGCACAGGCATCCCAGAGGCTCGCTGCTTACCAGCCTCTCTGCACACAGATCTTGGATATACGATTCTTTAAAGCTGCTTTAGTTTGAGTCATTTGCCTTCCTTAGAAAGTTCAAGTACCACAGTTTCACCCTGAGTTCACTTATGTTCCTCCATGGACTGGCAGGATATTATGAAAATAATATGGATAGATCAATGAAAGTGAGCATGGTAGGCTTCTAAATGTGTGGTTAGGGGGGGAAAAAAGCTACAAATAAAGAAAACCATAATTCTAGTGCATGCTGAATCACAGATGTCCTTGGATGTCACCAGTGTCCCTCCTCTAGAGGTCCTTTGGTCCATGATAGCTGTGAAAACGCACATCATGCATTCCTGCAGCCAAAGCCCCAGGCAGACAGGTCCCTGTTGCAGTAGCATCCCGATTCACCACTCTGCCTCCTTCAGAAACAATGTGCACCCCCAGATGGCCCAAAATGGAGTAGACGTCTCAGACATTCAAAGGGATTTCCCCTCCCTAGCTAACCCATATCACCTGAGACTGTTCCTGGTGTTGGGGCCAGACATAATCTAGGTGTGTCCTCTTCAACAGCCTTCTGACCAACTTCCCCTCTACCATGAAGAGCTTATTTTACACTCCCAGGTCCAGGTAAGACTACTGACTAACGCATCCCCAGAGACTGGCACGCACAACGTAAAATCTCAAAAGTGCATTTCTCTTTGCTACCTTGCCAGTTCTTTGGGCCACGTTATTAACAGAAATGATAAAGCTTGCGGGGGGGGGGGGGGGGGGGGGGCGGGGAGTAAAAAAGGAAAGGAAAAAAAGATACCATGCCCAGTCTCACCTGCAAAACAAAGGTACCATGCCTCAAACCAGCCTTCGCTGGAATTTCTGTGCCCATATCACTGCAGCAGGTGTGTGCCTATCTGGAGATGTTTGATTATCCCACAGCAAGGATTATTAATGCTGGTGGTAGTTAGAGTTAAACCCAGTTGCCACCAGTTTCTACTGTAAGTGCTCTTTCAGAAACATGCCTACAGAAAAGCAAGTGTGAACCTTTTGGAGAGTTTAAAATAGCTACCAACCCACTTGAGGGAAGCAGGGCTGGTTTGGGGAGTGTTCCTGGCAGGGCTGGGTGAGAAGGCACAGGTTCACATTCGTACTTTCGACTTCTCTGTTGTAGGCGCAATGCTGAACGTGCTGATCGTTGTGTGCAGATAAGTCCAGACAGCTTCACTCTTCGGGGCCCCTTCGCTTCTCTTAAAGGGGAAATCTCAACTCTTTTATTCTAAAGCTTCCCACCTGCTGGCAGGCTGTTTCTCACCAGAGGGCATCCATTTTCCAGGATCCACAATTTCCTAGGTATTCTTGATAGTGGTAACCGCCTGCCTAGGATTCAGATGGATTTATTACAGCTGCGGGAACCATATACTGTGAATATATGGCATCACAGAGAATGGGAATATAAAGGCATGTGGTGTGACAGCTCCTACCCTGAGATATAACTTGGAGATTGGAGTGGGACATCACACAGTGATAAAGCCATTAGAATGGAGCCCACAAAGCACTGGCACAAAATTAGAAGAGACTCAACAGAGCGAGCAGTTAGCGCTGCAAATGCCAGCAATCACAGGGGCTGGTTTCCTCTACCCTTGTGTCTTGTGCCCAACCCACTTGCTCCAGCTGGAGCTTTTCTGTGGTTTTGGAACTTAAAAAAAGTTGATGTCCCCGCCTTTGTTCAAGAGAGCACTGACACTGCAGCCTTTTGCCTCCAACCGGGTACTCCCCCCACTGCTGGGCTGAGATTTCCCACGTTCCCACCGAAGCCCTGGAGCCCATGCCGGAGGACATGAGGCACAGGGCACCATCTGAGGTGGGGAAGGGAAAGGCACTTTTCAAAGAAATAATATGAACAGACCAATGTGAGTGCCATAGCCGGAGTTAACTTTAGATTTCAAGTGGAAGAGCTGCTGGCGACTTGCCCAGATTCTCTGGCCTGCTGCCTGCCGAGTCCTCAGAGACTATTTTTATCATTATTTATTTATTAAATTTAACTGTCTTGGGGCTGGACCGCAGACAGACAGAATCTAAAAATGCAGACACTCAACTGAAAGCTAGCTGGGAGGTTAATTATAATATCTGGTCCTGTCCCACTGAAGGGCAAAAAAAAAAACTTCTAAGAGAGTTTGTGGCTTAACAGTCTTAAATTCTTGCAATTTTTCTAGGCACCACGTTGCCTAGAAAGAGAAGGTACTGGCTCACCTGGCAGGTACATGTGCCATTTCCATACACACTAGCAGACTGGGCAACAGCTTATGAATTCAGAGAAAGGTCATGGACTAGCTAGAGCAAGAAAATTATGCCATGAAAGCTGACAATCTTCTAAGGAGCAGCCTGAATCAGTAACTGATTCTCCACTATGAATCAGTTTTATCTTCTGGCATCCTCCACAAGAAAAGCACTCCACTGTTTGTTTGACTGCCTGGGACCACCAAATTGTACCACACAGGCTGCTTGTGACTAGGCACTTAGTCCAGCTTCTGCAACTAGATACCTAGTATTTTGCTAGTGCCTTACAGACCTAAAGAGAATTCCTTTCAGTCCTTCCCAACCTGTGCTGGAACCAAGCCAAAGAGCCCATATATCCCATTATAAAGCCCAAACTACACTCTGCTATTTGAAGAATGCAAATCCAGACAAAAACAACAAACAAAATGGATTGTTCCAAAATGCATTTCCAGATGGATCCTGATGAATGAAATACAGAACACCTACAAAGAGATTTCCATCTTCAAAAGGAACCAGTGCATCTGATCTCCCTGCAAACCAGGTCTGGGAACAGGAAACTATGGCAATTTAGACTAATTCTTTCTACAACAGAAATATTTTACACTCAGACAAATGTTTTCCACCCACAGATCGTAAAGCACTTTTTCTAAAAGCAAACGCTATTCTGGTTTAACTCACAATAGCAGAAGCAAGGCATGTAAACCACTCGCTCAGGGCCATGCAATACAATATGGTATTGTCACTCTTTGACCTTGCTTTTCCAGTGCTTACCTTGACCTATTGTGCTGCCTGGACAATGTGTTGATAGACA
Source organism: Nesoenas mayeri (assembly GCF_963082525.1). NCBI lineage: Eukaryota > Metazoa > Chordata > Aves > Columbiformes > Columbidae > Nesoenas > Nesoenas mayeri. The sequence continues at coordinate 33,014,769 of NC_137545.1, forward strand.
ACAGGCTTTCTATGCCAACAGAGCCCTGTAATCACAGCTACCAGTCTGCCCACATCATGCCTGAGTTTGACTGAATCAGGCGCTGGTGGCTGTTGCTAGCACAACACTGATGCAGGAAACCTCACCGTATTCTCACATTAACAGCATGAGCCTGGCAAGCATGACACAGCATAGCGCTGGGAGCGCCAAACAGAAATCAGAGATTCTCTTTGGATGCTACTGGACAACCACCCTTCCACAGGATTAGAGCGTGGGTCTCAGTAGCTCATGTGGCTCACAAGACTCTGCATATCCCCTCAGTAGGATGTTTCCCTTGGTTTCAGTGGGATTTCTGGATGCAAAAGGATTCACAGATACAATGACGCTTCAGCACGCTATGAAAAAGCCAGGGTGTGTGCAGCTTATCTGAAAAATTTGAAGTCTCTCCTTTTGGCACTGATCAACACCTGGAATTTGGGTGTCTCCTTAGGCAGGTCAAAAATCACAGCCCAAACCACTGTGATGCTATCAGCGCAAGACTTTAGCAACACCTTACAGACTATATACAAGTATCCCACTAAAGAAAGTTTTATTTGTAGTCCAAGCCTCAGAGCCTATCAAACATAAGGCACAAAATCTTCCTTTCTCCCATTTAGAAGAACACTTTAGTAGGAAGTCCATTTCCATGAGATGTGCACACATTTCAAAATGTAAATATAGCAGGGCAGGAAAAGAAAAAGGACTGTTTGACTGCTAATGAATCACCCTTGTTGAAAGTTTCCTTTGGGGCATGTTGCCATATGAGTCACTTTGCTCTGCATGCTTTTTAGCTTGGCTTTCTCCTGGCTTCATCCACCTGACATACATCTCTCTTTAGGCTGTAGGGGTATACACCTCTGCTTTTGTAATTCTACAGGTCATTAGCTGGACAATGGATGAAAATATGGCTATACTTTAAGCTCACTTGCCAGGTCAGTGATTAAGGGGACAAAAGCACTCTTTAAAATAGGATTTTTCTTTCAAAAGTAATCTTGATACAGTCAGAACAGCACTTGTATACCACTCCTTGTCTTCAGGAGAACTCTGCTAAACATTAACTAGTTGCTCCTCATATCACTTGTGGTGTGGTCTCTATAAACCTGCATTAATTTCCTCATCAGTTAAACAAAGATGAGACTGATAAATTAAAATGAGTTGCCAGAGACCAGAGATTAAAGACAGACATCAGGACTTGGGCCCTCTCAAGCCCTATGATCTGGCCTGTCTCTTACCAGTGGAAGCATCAGCTGCTTTCTCCTGTTTTATTCTGATGCAGTCCAGGTCCAAGCCATTAGATGCATTAAACCAGAAATAACCACCTCAAGAGCTGTGTTCCGGCCAGTTTCACTCATACTGAACCCATACACGGTTTTACCCATATGAGCACTAAGAAACATGTTATGTGTCCTGCCTTCCCCTGCACCACCTACAACTGCCCTCCTACCCCTTCTCAAGGTAATTTCAAATCCAGCCATTTCCCAGACTTGGAATTCCACATGTCACAAAAAAACTTGTGCTGCCACAGCAAACACTGCTTTTGGTGGCTGTGCCATAGTGTGCATTAAACCAGGCCAGAAGATTTCTGCTGAGGAGAAATCCCATCTGGTAGAGCATATCCCCTATCAGCGCTTCCTCCAACAAACTCTCTTGGAGTTCCCCATCTTAATGAACTAAATTGTTACTTCATCCTCAGCATCTCTCTCTCCCTCCACATCGGCCTGGCAGCCTGCACCTCTTTCTTCTGGAAGAAGCCTCAACAGGTAAAACATGGCTTCAACAAAAGCATGAGGAGAAAGCTGTGCCAAGCCTACACTATGCAAAGCCACAATGCCCCACAGTCAAGATATGCTTATAACACAAGATCCCATCCCCTCCAGTGTTTCTTCACTTAACTGCTGACCTATGCTGCTGGGCAGGGTGTGCAGAGGGAAAAGGGATTCTGCAGAGTGCTCTGCTTTGCCTGCCAAAGATTTCCTGACAAGAGCAGACACTGTAAAACATTCTGCAAAACTAAACTGAAATGTACCCGCTCAGCTGTTGAGCCTGACTCAGAAACAGAGCCACACTAACATCCAGAGTGGGTGCAGCTGAAGGGACACACCAGCTTCATATATTCATGAGTCTGTCTGCTTCTGGCAATTCTGCATGTGCAGGAAGGCACTGTCACCACACTGCAGGAGTGTGTGATCTGCAAAGTTAACTTTGGCCTTTGCCACAGGCTTGGAGCTTGGAAGAGGTGGTGGCAGCAATACACACACACGGGGCACAGGAGCCTGCCAGCAGTTTGTGTTAGATGGATACTGACCCTCAGATGATAAAGCTTGCTAGTGGTCTGCTGTGTTTACAGTTATATAGCAGATGGTTCCTTCAAAACAGAAAAGCTCAAGAACAAAACAGGAGGTAGCCCTACCACTGAGTTGTTTGATGAAAGTTTCCTACAATTTTTCCATTGTCAGTCCCAGCTGAAGAGATGTTTGTTACAGAGAAGTCACACGTGAAAAAGCTGACAAGCATGTGCATGCCAGGAAACTTCAATAAGAGCTATTCTCAACATAAGGTCTATGGCAAGACATTCTGGGTCCCATCTTCAGAGTACCAGTCTGTCTTTGTTTCTTCCTTCCATCCAGCCCCTGGTTCTCTCCTCCCTCCATCCTCTTCTTTGAGGCCTCCTTCAAAGAATTTTGAACAATTTTTACCCACTCAGGCTGTTGCCATACACCCACTGCCCCCTTCCAAGGCAGCAGCAGGGCTTGGGTATACTTGGCACATTTTGTTGCCCCATCCCTTTGCCACAGCCAAGGCTCTGTGCTTCACCGCATCCTACACAGCACACTATCAGACTGCTAGTTCAGCTAGCTCATGAGATTTTGCTCAGCAGGCATCAGGTAACACTTCACAACTCATTTTAATTGCAACTTCTTTGTAATGTTTTCCTTTGTTCAGGGGAGAGAATTAAAGAATTGGTTGGTCTGGTCTATAATACTGGTCCAGACCTAAAGCAATCCTTGCTTTCAAAAAATCAGAAACAAGTTTACTCTGAAAAATAACAACCCCAAGTGATGTCTCACAGCTGCCCCCCCTCAGCTCCAGGCACCATCCCACTGATCTTCCTGGTTTCTCTGCCAGTCCACTGCCCCCACCACCTCCATACAGGTACATGAGCCTACTCCATCTCACACACGCTGCTTGTTGTCTCCTCACACACATTCTCCTTCAGACACAAAGTATTTTTAACAGTAGCCTGCTCCCTTTTGCTCTCCCAGCATGCAAATTCAAAGCTGTATTCCCATTGAAAATGTTTCTGTACTTTAACAAAACCCAACAGACACCCAGCCTCTGAATCTAATGTATTTTCTTTCATTTCTAGCAGACGTCTGCTCTTGAGAGTTTAGTCAAAAGTGCTGTGAGAATCCTCTCTGCTCTACCACACCAATTTCCAGTGCTGATCACACAAGTAATCAGCGTGCTGCAGTAGGCAAGATTGGTCAGGCAGCTCATCCCTATTCAAGTGCTGCTACATCCAGAAGCTTGACTGAAAGGCAGGAAACACAGAAGCCCACAAACCTATTATTTTTTCTGTAGAAGTGACTAGAGGCAAGAGGAGGCAGTCACACTGTTTAGTCAATGAAAAATGCTCTTTTGAAAGATTTTATATGCCTAAATTCAGAAGACCCACTTGGGAGCTTTCAGATGCCTGAGGCATCTCACGTTGAGTGCCTAGACACTACAGGGAAGACTGGCTTTGGAAACTTCGTGTCACAGGTTAACCAGCCCAAGAGGATGCAAGAAAAAGGTTTTACTCTTTCCTCAGACCTCTCCTCCCCACCCTCCTTACGGAGGCTGGAAAGCCAAGGACCTCAGGAAGCCATAGCCATTCCCCTTGTCCTGGAAGGTAGATGGGTCAAACCAGCTGTCCCATAGGTTCACTGTGACAAGATGCTGCATAACACAGCAACCCCCACTTTCAACCAGCATCAAAATCCCACCACGACTGAGACAGACACACTCTGTGCATGCTTATCTAGGAGTACTGGGTCACTGTCCTCATCACAATTCTTAAACACGTCAGCTTGGACAGGGATCCTGCCTGCTCAAGGGGCTGATGAAAGAAACAAAACCTCGGATCAGACACATTATCACTGCAGAGGGCTAGAATACAGTCTCCCAGATGCAAAGCAAGGGAATGCTGATGAACACAGCTGTTGGAAAGAAAAAAAGAAAAAAAACCTCACTGTTCCATATGTTTTTCCCTTAGGATAAGTTATTCTGGTCTTAATTAAAAAAAAAAAAAAAAAGTTGATTTTAGAAAAAGTAGCTAAATACAAAGCTCAGCCACTGTTTTCTGCATCACAGTTTCATAAGACACTTTAAGGTAGATGCTAACATACAGCTGTGCAAGCAACAGCCACAGAAAGGCTGTGAACAAGAACCAGTTCAGAGCATGGCTATGGAGAGGGATGCTGGCACAGCTTCCTTGGCCACCACCAACAATGCTGTTTTGTTCTTCTATAAAGCTGCTTTGTTTAGGGCCCTCTTTGTAAATTTCATGAAAACACATATGCAAAGCACCAGCAGGGACACATGTGCTCCTCCAGGACTGTTTTCATCATGCTTAATATTCTATCCCTGAGACCTTCTCAACCACAGTCTATTCCATATGTTCATTAGTTCATAAGCAGGGATATACAGTCTCATCCCCACAAAGTTTCTGCCTGCCTGGCCCTGCTCCTCCCAAAAGTCACCAAGCACCTCTGTGACAGTTGCTTTTCATGAATTTTGGAGGTGGCTTTGAAGGCAGCCATAACGATGGGGGCTTGCATACCCTCTGTGAACTCCATCTACCTCTGTAAATCACACAAGCAAGTGCTCCTGATAACACAAAATCATGGCTCAATGAACACTTCAGCTACAGAAACATCTAGCAGTGTAACAATGTAGGACCTCAGCACAATAAAGTTAGGAAACACTCGAATATTAATGCTTGCTAAGTAAAAACCTCCTCATTTCCTCAGCAAAACAGCACTTGACCCATATTATCTAGAAACCAACTGCTTGCTTGTTGCTCTGTGCAAAGCCTGCATAAAAAGAAAGAAAAACTGGCCCACATTTGAACTGTCTCAGTAATCAGCAATGCATAAGAAAAAGGCTCTCAAAGTAACACCATAAACCCTGTGTATCATCTTCAGTGGACGAGTTCTCTTAGGCATTTTTTTCTTTTGCACAGACTAATGCTGAACTTTTTCTTCTTGCCTACAGCATCCACTCAGAGTAAAGCTGGTTACTCCATACTCCTGTCCAGAGCAATCTTTCTGCCATGAAAAAACAGCTTCCACCTCAAAAATAAATTTAATAACTATCAGCTTCCTATTAAGAGACATATTAGGAGACACTGTGCAGATATTGCTTGTCAGGCATTCAAAACCAAACCCAGAGAGGTGGCCCGTGGTACAATGTGCTCTGCTGCCATAAGGAAAGCCGTACAAGGAGGCCTGCGCCAAAATTTAGTGGTCAAATTAACACACCCCACCTGCACTTCCATGCACTCCTCTTACTGCCATGTCTTGTAAGGTCTCTTCTAGTATTTTATCCCATTACCTGTCATATAATCAGTGAGTATTAAACTGCAAGTTGTTTTATCCATTCTAGTTTTTTAAATATTTCTGGTTAAGACACAGATCATGTAACTCTATACATATATGTGTGGAGTTTATATACACTCCATCTATACTGCCAGATATACACACTCCAAAGAGTCACAGCTGGTCACAAATAAACACTGCATATCACACCCATTTTAAGGCCCTGTCACTGTGATCAAAAGATAGAAAAGAGTAGAATTCTCTGCAATTTCCCACCAGCACATTCTTTTACCAGGTGATGCCACTTGCAGTGCAGTTTGTGAGAAACCAGCTCAATGATCTGCTGAGATCAGGGAGAGATGGTGCTGGAAGTCTGCAAGGCCCAAATACGGCACATGAGGCAAGTCACGGCCTGATTTGCTAGAAATAGGAATAGTTTCCTCTGCAGTGCTGGTAGCAGGAACAGGCAGGTGGGCCAGGCTGGGCAGCAGAAGAAAGAGGTAGAACGTCAAGGTAAGCCTGAAGGAAATTAAATATCAGAAGGCAGCAGGTTCCTTTGAGACTGCTTGGTTGTTCTTTTGGCAGAGGAGGAAAGCAAGCCATTAAAGAAGCAGAATACACCCGTGTCGAGTTTATTTGCAGCACTAATTGCCATGCACGTGTGCTAATTGCCCGCACATGAAGTGCAAGGGAGCGGGCACTACTTAATCTCGTGCTGTTGGAGAGGCTTAAAAAGTAACACTTGTTGGATCTTGTTCTCACCACATACTCCACTTGTACCAAAGCAAAATGGAGGGAATTTGGGCAGTGTCCTTTTTTAATAAAGTTATCCATTGCAGTTTATTTAGAAATCAAAGAGGAAACTTTCAACCAGACCATCAGAGATATTCAATCCATTAACAAATTTCAGAGCTTCTTAGCAAGATAAGAGCTTCTAACAACCACTGAAACAAACTGTTCTCTGCTGTCAGTTTGGAGCACAGGGCAATGGAGATCCACTCTGCAGCTGCAGGTACCTTACACAACTGTTTCTCCTTTTGTCAGGAAGCAACACCATTTGATTGCTGTCAGTGAAAGGTGATGGCTGCCAGGGCTCATCCTAGCTAAATGCACGGGTAAAGTGCACCAGAAAAACAAGCGCTGGCAGTAGGAGCACAGAGCTGCGCTGTCTGGAGCATTCTCCCATGGCTGTTCACATCACTGAGGAGGTGAAAGCAAGGAAACAGGAGATGAAGGGTGGACTGCAGCAGGTGGAAAGACCCTGCTTGGCCATCCTCTCTTGTTATATTAAGGTTTTCTGGAAAACAGAGCTTTATGTCCTTCCCTCCAGCCAAGTCTGAAAGCAGCATATGTCCCTATCAGGATGTTGTCCTTAACATCCTTCAGCTGCACCTGTGTTTGTTCTTAGCTCCTTGACATTGATTTCTCACTAGATGATACCCACACCCCTGATCCGCCAGCTCAGGTCCATATGTGCACCTCCCAGATTATTTTGGTCCAAATAAACTAACTTTGGTTGAGTTTGGCTGAAACCAGGCTGGGAGCAAAAACCATTTCAGTTACTGAGTTTGACTGTCTCTTTGGCAGCTACTGCTGCTAAAGTACACACAACTGAAAGTCTGGAAAACCAGAGCCTCTGATCCATTACTGCAGGGGTGAAGAATAGGAAAATGCACCTCTTGCCACTAATTTTTTTTACAGTATTTCTTCTCAAGGTTTTTTCTTCAGGGCTTGGAGAGCATTCAGGCTGAGGAGAGAGACAAGACATACTGCAGACACATCTTCCACCAGCATTTCTCTGAAAAATGTGCACTGCAGGGTGGCTAGTACAAGACAGATGCCTTTCAGTATTGTGAGGATTGATCGGTGCAAATCAGTCACTATTGTTCTATACCAGCTGCCCCTTCATACAGAGGAGCCCTGAGGGGAGTTAAAGGCACTTTGCAAGCAGCCAGAGGGAAAAAGGTATTTCTGGTGTTAGGCAGAATGCATTTAGATTCCAACTCATTTCTTGTGGTGCTAAATAAATCCTAGACAAGGCAAGAAGCATTTAGGTTATGGTTTGAACAGAGATTAAGATTCCTGTTAGATCTGTCTGGGACAGGGAATAGCAGAGGGAAAAGGAGGTATCCTGCCCATTAAGCTTCAAAAGTTGTTCAACTCAGCGCAGGAAACTGCAGTCCTGCTTAAGGCCACCATTTGTGCAGAAGGCAACTTTCAGGATTTTTTCCTCTTTACTGAAAGAAAATCAACACTTTCTCCCACTCTGCCCAGACCAAAATGCTAAGTTTCCACCAGCAAGCCAATGTTGTAATGCCGCCCATTTGAACGGAGCACAGTATTTCTCCAATAATCTCCAGCAGGTCAGGCGGGCAGGGAGCTGTCAGCACCTTTCCCCATGAAGTTTTCCACGCAGCAGATATGCTCATGTTGCGGCAAGGCACTGGCTGAATAGTGCATGCAGTATTGCAAACAGTTTAAACAGAGGATGAGCTGATGGAAAACAAAGGAGCTTCTCCCAGGAGACACAGAAGAGCGTCACCTACCACTTCAGCATTTAACAACCTGGGATCCTAGACCTCCATCTTATTACAGTATATTGTCCTGATCACAGCTGCTAAGGAATTGGCAATGAAAAGGTTTACTCTCAGGCCAAGCAAGAGGCCAGGCTCAGAAAGCAGATCATTTCTCTGCAAAGGGTGAGTCGTGAGCAGCTGCAGCAGTCCCTAGCAGAGGAGCAGTCGTATCAAAGAGAGACTCGTGACCAGGCTCCGGAGAAGCAGTTTCAGTAACAGGGCCAAGGACTGGCTAAATGTGGCAGATAAGCTCCTCTCTTGACTCTGTTCCTACAGCAGCCAGCCCCAGCCTTTGCCAAGGGGGTAAGCACTCAGCACAAGAGGGTGACACTGTCTCTTCTAATAGAAAATGGCATATATGGGCACCATACTAAGTTACTAACATGAAGCACTCCTGACTTACACAAGCTACAGTCTTATCTTGGAGATACTACAGTAAAGATTGGTCTGTTCAGAAAAGTTCCTCAAAATAAATTGAAGAAAATTATTTAAACCTGTGTCAACACTCCTCTTAACAAGCATGACTTCATCTATTTTGCTTTCCCTCTGGAGGTGTATTAAATTAACTAGGTCCATTTGCATCTAAAATAGAGAAGGTGATTTTAGCAGTGGACTCTGTCTCTATACAGTGGGCTCTATCTTGTGGCTTAACTAATCAACTCCAGGGTTACCTTTCCTATACAACATGACCTGGACAAACCTTCCATGTCATGACTACAGTCAGATACTCATTACCTAGATTAGGGAAGTCTCCTAACTTTCTCTAACAAGAGATGAAAATATTTTCAGGAAATACTTCCGTAAGTATTTCTTCACAGTTATTTTTACCACAGCTGCAAAGCATACACTTCTAAGAGCGTCTGGAGCAGACCTGGATGCTAACAAGTTAACTAAGTACACCTTTCGTAGCAGATGAAAAGGATTAGGCACTGAGAGGGAAGTCACCTGTGAAAGCACAGTTCAGCTTCAAGCTTCTTGCTTGTACTGCAGTGCTTTCAAGAAGGCTTTATTCAGGAATGAGACCCACTGTGCCAGATGTCATACAAATGTGTGGTTTGTGACAGAGAACTGTGTGCTTTGGGTGGGTTGGGAACTAAAGGTAGGTGAAGCAAATTAAGAGCCAGTTTCAGCTAAGAGGAGCCAGAGACCTCTATTCACCAACAATCTCTTCTTTACTATCTGCTCCTACCCAGGGCTGTGCTTGCTTGTTCACTTAAAAAACTCAAACAAAACAAACAAACAAGAAAGCACATCAATACTTTCATAACCCCAAAGACTACATATACAAACGCTATACAAATAGATGTGTGATTAGTACCTGCCACAAACGTTTAGGCTGACTTGGTGCAGTGGGATGGCATAGCTGACCTCTGGAAGTATCCTTCAATCATATCATTTCTGTTTTTGTAGCTTTCAAAAGTTATCAGTGCATCTGTCATACCAGGGGGATGATACTTGCTCCAGTACACCAACACAACTAAGATGACACAAACCTGAGCTCTATTCCCTCATTTTTCTGACTTGACAACAGCCTTGCAAATTTCTGAGATATGATAGTAAAACCCACATATCCACAGCAGCTATTTGTAATGTGAGAGAGTTCAGAAGATAAATGGAGCAAAGAAAAATGCCATATTCAATATCAACAAAGAAGGCAAGAACATAATTACCCAGTATGAAATCTGGGCATGATGTCACAGAGCGCCTTCACAAACTAATATGGCAATCTGTGTTATGTTTTAAGTAGAAAATGTCACCTTGAGCAGGAAAATACACCAAATATGTTCCATCACAGGGTGTTATAATCCCAGGAAGGAAGAAGGAAAAAAACCTTCCAGTTCAGCTCACCTTCAGTTCAGAGATCACTGCAGGTTGCTTTTTCAACTGACAAACACTGTGCAATTCAGCATTTAAACTTTTTTTCCTCCATACTATCTGAACAGAAGAAATCATTAAGTGTAAGAGAAGAATTGTTCTGTAAGCAGCGTTAAAGGAGCTCCATAGTCCTTGCTGGTCTTAAGATCCAGAGAGCTCATCACACGATAGCAGTTCCCACACTAGTAACCTACTTCATGTTTAACAGCTTTAAAAACTGCAGTCAGCTTTCAGCATGAGGGAGACTGACATTTTAATTACAGTGTCTCCCACCACATTGCAGAGTATCTTCCTTTCCTAGTACCACAGAGCCTTTCTTCCTTTCCTTCATGAGCTTACTATAACCATCTGCCCTCCCAAAAAAATCCCATTCAACTGGAAATATCTTCATTAATAATGTGTCCCTTGGTCTACCTATTTGTGCAATTCTGTGCACAAATACCCACACATTAAGCAAGAATACACAGAAAGCTGCTGTTGGGTACTTCCCAGCAAACGGAAAGAGTTCATCACTCAACAAGCATGTCTGAGTAGCTCTGGCATCTGCAGGCTGCGCAACAAACTACTGTTTTTAGAAATACTGATTTGAGTAGTCCCTTACCACAGCGCTAGCTCTAAGAATTCAGTTTTCAGTCTGAGGGACAGAGAGACCGGTGCTTGTAGCATTTAGTCTAGAGCAGGGAATAAAGGGAAGGAGCTGTGTCTTTTTCTGGAGGTGAAAATACAGCCAGGGAACTGTCTACATTAGCAATGTTCTGTGACAGATTCTTGCAAGCAATATCCTAGCCTTTTCTTTTGACTATGAAGTGAGACAGAATGTATTCTACAAACTGCAAACACATTTAAGGAATAAACAGTTTGTGTAAGTTGCAGCTTTGAGCGATCAATTTCTAACAGGGGGGAAAAAGAAAACACAAACATTTCGTCATTTATATTCCCCACTCTGTTGCAATGTAGTTCTTTGCGTACTATCTGCAAAGATGCACTCCGATACTAGTGGAATGCGTATGTTAAATTTGTAGAGCAGCTTTAATCCCCAACTCAACCTTCCATGAGCAAAGTTGCCCAGGAACAGAGATGATAGCCATGCACTGCAGTACCACAAAGGCCCAATTCACAGTCAAAAAATTTATGGGTGTTGCACAGATGTATAAAACTTTTCATGAAAAGGAAGTTTAACATTTAATCTGAAAACTCATCACTCAAACTGCAGAAGCAGCAGTCTAGCTAGAGGGATTAAAACCAAAATTGGGGCAGAATTGAGGATGCTCTGAAATATACTTCTCTTCTGGTATTTCTGCTGCTATGAAGTAGGAGAAGCCACAAATGATAACCATATAGTGAACACTGGATTTGCTTGATGCAGACAGTCTGGATAAGATCTTAAGCACACAAATATGATTTGTGTACTTGGTGTCTGGGGAAGAAAGGAAGGATATATTGCAATTGCCTTAGTGACTTATAAATATGAAAAAAAAAAAAGAAAAAGATATTTTATTTGCAGAACAAAGCCTGACAATACAATGAAACATTCTATAGTGAATACTGTCACGAAAATCATACTCAGCATCAGTTGATGCCAGCCTGGCACTACAGCCAATATTATTGGTGATATCAACGCTGTCCATGAATTCTTAAACTGTGGGGTTTCTTACCACATGTAAATGCTTCGCCTTTGTGGTCCAAATCTGACAGTGTCTGGCTGAAGCAGTTCACAAGCTTGCTTAACTACTAGGCTTCTGATGGGAGAAGAGTTTCCCAAATGTTCAAACGCAAAGTTGAAAGCAAAAGTTAAAGGCAGAGCTTTAAATTGTGTTCACTCCATTTTTCCAAGTGTCAGAACAAGACCCTCTCTCTCAATGCTACCACAGATCCATTCAACGATGCCATTCCTGTACCCGCCAGTGATGCAGCTGGCAATAACACCACCATAAAACATCAAGTACCTATTTCCTTGGGAGTGGTCCAGTTGCAGGTGCTAAGAAGCATTTTGATTCTTGTCTTGGCCTGACAGTCATTTTATCTGTGATCTTATTAAGTGCTAGAAACTTCAAGCTTTCCTATGATAAGGTGAAAATATTTTGGAGTTCAGGAGACAAATATTAAAATTCTTGTCTGTTTCTCACACCCCCTCAGAACTAGATTATCCTTTTTAATATCTTTGGGGTTGGATTTTTTCATTCACATGAGATTTCCCCTTAGGTTTTTACCTAGCCTAAGGACTCCATAATAATGAATATCAAATTAAACTTCTGGCAGCAGCAGGATACGTCTCAGGTAAAGACTAAAAATCTTTTTAAACTATCATCCATCAATCTCAAAACAAAAAGAAGAAAGAGCATCTCCTGGATGCAAGATATCACAAGTTCACATCACTAGGCTAGACTTCAGAAGAAGGGAAGGAACTAACACCAAGTGTATCCCACATCAAAACACTTGCAGGACTCGCAGGAGATGAAAAAGTCACACGGCAGTTATACAGGAACCCCACCCACTTCCCAGAAGCTGCGAATCTTCACATTCCTTGCACGCACTTTGTCACTGTCCTCCTCTGAGCCATGAAAAACATAAGTGTAACACATTATGAAATCATATAGCAGCTGGAAGGCTCGGGGAGACTCTGGCGTACTCCAGCTCCCTCTCCACTGCATTTTCTGGGTACAGTTTGCTTGTGCAAGGTGCCATGTAAATCTTACAGTATAAAGCAGATGAAAAGATAATGCTTGCTCAAGGCTAGCAAAACTTGGAGCCACATCTTCTACAAAAGCGGGTATTTTCTCTGAACCTAAACCACCTGCACAAGAGGGAGGAGTTAAAAAAAAAAAAAAGGAAGACAGGAACTTTTCAAAGCATGGCTTCTCAGAAGCCACTACCAGCTACAGGGTGGCCCACTTTAACATGCACATAGAAGCTGCTGTCAAAATAATTACAGTTTTTACCTCTCAGTGTTTCAGCTGCTGTTGGAGATTTTTCATTGCATCTTCTACCAGGACAGAAGGAAAGTACTTTTAGTTCAAGTAGAAAATAAGAGTAATATCCAATACCAAAATATGAAGACAAAACCAGTTATTCCCAAAAGACTGCAAGTATTCCAACTACTGAAATGGCCAAAAAGTTAGCAGTTGCTCCAGTTTTCTTAAAAGACTGAGAGGAAGCTGTGGTGCATGACCAAAAGATTAGCTAATCAAACACAAATTGAATGCATTTGGTGAATAGTCTGGTGCCCAAATTTCACATTCCAGCTGGGCAGAGTCTCAGTCCTCTTTCACCCCAGACCTCAGCAGCGCTGCCCAAGCAACAGCAAACCTGGTGCAAAAGTGCATTTAGGAACCACTGAGCCGATTCAGGCTCCAAGAGGGCACGACCAGTTCCAGTGAGCCTTTAGCACCAGGATCATCAGCACTTTGTTTCCACTGCTATTCTGGTTAATCACAAAAGATCATGTATAGGAGTCACAGTGGTGTCTGTCCTGGTTTCATCTGAGAGTTAATTTTCTTCCTAGTAGCTGGAACCATGCTGTGTTTTGGATTTAGTATGAGAATAATATTGATAACACACTGATGTTTTAGTTGTTGCTAAGCAGCCAAGGACTTTTCAGCTTCTCATACTGGCCTGCCAACAAGAAGGTGGGGAGTGCACAAGAAGTTGGGAGGGGACACAGCAGAGACAGCTGATGCCAATTGACCAAAGGGGTATTCCACATAATATGATACCATGCTCAGCATATAAAGCTGGGGGAAGAAAAAGGAAGGGGAGAACATTCTCATTTATGGTGTCTGTCTTCCCCAGTAACCATTATGAGTGATGGAGCCCAGCTTTCCTGGTGATGGCTGAACACCTGCCTGCCCATGGGAAGGAGTTAATGAATTATTTGTTTTGCCTTGCTTGTGTGTGTGGTTTTTGCTTTACCTGTTAAACTGTCTTTATCTCAACCCACAAGTTTTCTCATTTTTACTGTTTTGTTTCTCTCCCCCCATCCCACTGGAGGAGAGTGAGCAAGTGGCTGCATCATGTTTAGTCACTGGCTGGGGTTAAATAAAGCCATCAGGCCCAAGCCACTGAAGGACAAGTCAATTAGGGGATGGAAAGCTATCCTTCAGCCTCTCATAGCTCGACGAATCCCAACATTTTGCTGAAATATCTTCACCTCTCCAGAAATAAACAGAACTATCACACTCTGCCTTTCCAAGCATGTCATAAAAACAGCTAGAAGGACAAATCTTTTGCTAGAATTAGTACATCTGACAGAGTAATGCACCTAAATCATCCCCGTCAGGTTTTGTCTTCAATTCACTGAGATCCAACCCAGCTATAAGACTGCAATTGCTACCACAAGGCTGAGAGAAATGAGTCAAATGGGTCAGTTTACTGAGACAACAAACCTATTAAGAGTCCAGGAATGCAAAGAAATGAGATGCACAGCACTCAAACACTATTAGAGTAGCAGTTATTGATACCAGTGAACATTACAGTGAAATATCAAACTAATGCAGGGTGGTGGGAAGAAGGATAAAGCAACAGAGGGAGATGAGAAGGCAGCAGGATCATAGGGTAATTTAGGAGATAAGAAAAACAGATACACCTTTGTAAACCTCAAGCATCACATGCATTCCCAAGAGATACAGACAATATTCATACTAAGGACTAATTGATATACAATACCACAGGGATTTAATTAACTACCTCTGTTACAGAATTACACTAGGGAGACAACTATCAATGCAGCAGTTACTGAATATTTCAGGTTGGCATTTTTTTCCTGAACAAAATAACTCAAATCACCAATTTTTACCAACGTCAGTCAAACTGCTGCTCAGGCAGATTCTTCAGTTGTTAGAAAGCTGGAGCACATCTTACTGTATGAGAGCTCCACTGATATCAATGTTTATGCAGAAGAGGACATTGAGTGCTGTTTGAGGCACACAGTATCTGGCTCCATGTGGCCAAGTGCCTTAAAATCTCATCCTAAATGAATATTACTCAAATTTATTTTCCAGGTGGACGAAAGTAAAACAGGCAGCAAACAACCATAAATTAAAAAAAAAAAAAAAGACATACAGATTTATCTGCATTTCAGATAGCTCATCTCTCCTTCTTTATGAATAAAGGCCACTTGAAGACAATGAAAGTGCAACACAGTGACTTGAGTAACACACTTCTAAAAATCTGTTAGTCTTGAAATCAGTCATCACTGACATATCTTAAGTATGCTGAGGCTGAGATGGAACATACAGTACTATTTCTCCTGCTATATGACTTGCTTCCTATTGAATGCCATTTAAATGGCATATAAAAAGCATATTTACAAGACATTAGAAGATATCCACAAGACTCAAGT
Organism: Nesoenas mayeri; assembly: GCF_963082525.1. Classification (NCBI taxonomy): domain Eukaryota; kingdom Metazoa; phylum Chordata; class Aves; order Columbiformes; family Columbidae; genus Nesoenas; species Nesoenas mayeri. The sequence goes on from NC_137545.1 coordinate 33,030,155, forward strand.
CAATAACCTATTACAGTGAGAAATTTTTTATAGCCCCGCTGAAGTGACAGATTATTTAGAGAAAGGAAAAAGAGCAACTGCACAGATTTTCATATAATATCTTCCTACAAATGGTTAAACTGAAATGCTACACTTTCGAGAGACCCACCATGTGGATCTATCGCAGACCATTAACGTGGACTGACAGGGAGAAAGGTACATACACAGTTCTCAGAAGTGAAGGATGAGGAATACTAATGTAACATTGTTATGATGGAGGTGTATGGAAAGGGACCAGGCAAAAAGCAGGTCAACATCAGGAGTCTAGAATCAGAGTGCTACAAACAAGAGCCATGGGCTGGGGCAGCTGTTGTGAACTTTGCTGTCAGAAATCGTTTGCAGAAGGTCTGCAGTAGTATTAAGGGGAGGAAAGAGATCAGAGCATTTCATTTACGCCTTCAATGAGGTTACTGACACACACACAAAAAAAGAAGTATTTATTTTACCCAGTCTTCTGTTTTCACTGTACCTTAACAGTCACCCACTCGCACTCAGTTAATACAAAGGCTTAACTGTATCCTTGAACCTCAGAAAGTTACAACAAAACAGGTTTAGGTGGGAAAAAAGGAGTAAATCTAACCTCAGTCCATGGGTTTGTTTGATGTTTGTATATGGCATTCTTATCCCCTACCCCTAGGTCCCCCACCCCCTCCCACACATAATCCTCATCACTTTTTAAGTCTGATTCAGAGTCCAATAAACTTTGTTGTGAAACTCCCTGTCCCTTAGCCCCTAGTCTTACAAAAATGCCAGTGCTTACTCAAGACTATGTGCAGGGCAGCTGCTCTACTCACATGACTCCAGTCAAGCATCCGCAACCCATACGCTCTAAATTCTTCTCCTGCGTCTATACAGGTTTGTGGGCCAGCTGGGTAAGTTTGTTTCTACCAGAACATAGAATAAACATCAGTATCACCTTTGTTGTGAATGTAAGGCAGTTTGTGGATAAATAGTATATTTCTTTCTCACCTAACTATTAGATAGTCTCATTCATACATAAAGCACTTCTTACATGAATCCTGGAGTTGAATGTGTTTCCAGAGCCTGAAAGTATATCAAAACGAACACATGGAAAAAGCTGGCCTACAAAGAGATGCACTATATATATACACACACACACACACAAGAGAGAAAGACATATACTTGTGTGCATTGAAATATGTTTGTAATCCAAACTGTCCCAGAGAAACACAAGGACACAAACCTGAAGACAAATGCAGTCATCCCCTCCCCAATAAAGCCAAAAGCAGTCCCTCTAAAATTAATTGAGCATAGGTACAAAAAAAAAAAACTTTAAGTAATTAAGATTTGTAGTAGGTGAAGTGTCATACATTCAATGTGCTCTGCCTCCAGCAGCAGGCTTTGAAAGTGGGTAAATTCTCAAACACATGATTTTTCTCCCCTCCCTCTGCATTGGATAACTTTTGAACATAATGCAGTAATTTGTATTAATTAGTATTTTTTGTTCCAATCAAACATCAATTCAAGAAGCCAAAATCATTGCCTCTACCCGATCAGACACGCAGAGATTCCAAATATACCTGCTGCTTCTGCCAGGAGTGCTTCAGGGCACTCTTGAAAGACCCCATACTCCTCCAGGTAGCTAACAGAAGAAAGAGCCTTCTTTGAAAGCCCAGTGACCCCAGAAGAATTACTAAAAAAACCAGCTCAGTTACGACTGAACAACCTTTACTCCTGTCACCTTAATGATTCAGAAATAGCAGACTGCCTTACCCCTTTCATGAAGCCTGACTAGCACGGCCTCAGACCAGACGGTCTGGTGACAGGGCAATCCAGTAGTACTAGAAGAAAGTAATCCAAACAATAAAATCATGCATTCTCAGCAAGGGAATAAAAAAAAGTTGCCTTTCTTCCGAAAGGGACCTACAACCAAGAATTTTACTCTCTAGAGAAAGACGAGCAGTGAGATTTTAAATGGGCTCCTGAGCATCACAGAAGTGCTCAGGTGTCTACAAAAAAAAAAGTCACCCAGCTTTCAATATTAGTGGATCATAACAAGACTGTATGATTCTTTCCTGGCATGGAAACAACTGGGAGAAGATTAAAAGAAAAAAGCCCCCACAAAGAAAAAACTCGCTTAAGTATTATGGTTAAAAATGCCATGAAAAAGAGGAAAGGGAATACACATCCTAATCAGCCTTTATTCTGTGACTTGCTGTGGATAAAGAACCATCTGGTCACGTAGTCACCAATGCATTCACGTCCACTCCTGCTCCATGAAACCCAGGCTGATGTGACTGCCAGCATGAAGTCACTGAAAAGAACTTAACCCCCTGCTCTCTATTAATCTGGTCTTCATCTACCTTCACCCCTGTTAGTTTGAACGGGGGAAAACAGGGTTTGCGTGCATCAGTGGGCAGAGCTGAACACAACAGATTTCCATGGCAACGAGATACAGCCCCAGCGAAGGAGGCCTGTTAACAGCTGTGAGGCGATGTGCTCAGCAGAAACAGATTTTTTCTATCAGACAGCCAGAGATAGCAGCTCATGTTCATACGCAAATGTGCAAGGAATCTAATTCTTAGCCTTGCACAACCTCACTGAATTCAGCCAGAGCTACACCAACGCAGACCACAGCAAGATAGAGACCGGCATTTGGTGTTAGTAGGAAAAATAAATATGCATTATGGAGAGACACTCTACTTTCAAAAACAAAGTCAGAGTATTCCTAAGACATTCCTCATTAACTAAATATTTATTGCCAAACTTCAAGAAAACCCAGCACTAGTATGAAAGGGAAAGTGTATAATGCACAGGTTTGTGCAGACTGCACCATCACCTACTGCCTGTGCTTTTACCTACAACAAGTGCACATTTCTACAGAAGCTCAACCTCTTACCAATAATCCTGCTGTATTTGGAAAGGGAGAGAGCTATCATAATCCCAAATTCTCCACTGAGGGAGTGAATCATTTGGCCCTTTAGGCTCCTTTCCATTAAAATACAGTTACCAACACTTTCCAACACAAAGATATTTTATGCACTCTTTGGTATCCTCTAAACTCAACTTTGCTCATAACAGGCTGCTAAGTCTTCTGGCCATAATCATGACAAGCTTTCCCATCATATGTAAGAACACAGTCTCCAAATACACTCAATTCAATAGGACAAGTCTTGATTTATAAAATTAAGGAGCACTCACAAGGCTTTGCAGGACCAGAGCCCCAGCTAGGAAGAGCTGAGGCCATTAGCAAACTTTTCCAAGTCAAGCAGAAAAACAGCAACTGTCTTGCTTACAGTGTATGCTCTGCTGGAAATGTACAAAAAGCCATTTATATCAAGCATAAGAAAAATATGTCATGTACAGTTTATAAAAATATCTGTAACAAACTAAGAACTATGCCAGAACAGAGAATAGAAGGAGGAAAGAAAGAGTCATTTCTTGGGCTATTTTGTAGACCAGACCAGAAAGAGCCTCATCCTTCTGAAGTTTTACTTAAGCCCTATAACTTTTCCTGACACTGTAAGAGGTTGAACTCAAAACAGCTTAGAAGACTCAAGGCAGGCTCTGCAAGCACAAGTCTTCATTTTTTATTATGAGATATGGCTGTAAAGCTACCAAACACCTGATTTTAATAAACAATCCCCAGTTACATACAAACGTCAGGGCTGACCCTGTGACAAGCTCATCCTTGTTCAGAGTACTGCTCATCAGAGGGATGGTGATTACCACCTAGCTACGATGTTTTAAGTCAATGGTTTCCCAACTGCAAAGCACATGAGCCGCAAGGCTGCTTGCTTTACTTGAAAAGAGCGGTGCCTTGTATTGCTGTTATTTATACAGATATGGTAATTAAAAATTGCACTGTAATGCATTTGATAATAGTCTTATTGTTCCTGCAAACTGAGCTGCTCCAGTTAAACATGATATCACAGCTAAATAATAATCTGCATTTATACATTTTTTTTAAAACCTTTCTGGCTGTATATGAACACCACAGGTATTTCCAGCACATCTCAGAGCAAACATCCTCCTCCTAAATTAAAAGCTTATTCCATGTTCCCATGGAGCACACTCTCTGATGCCCAAGCAAGCACTGCGCTGACACTGAAACCAGACTCCAGAGTGACACACAAGGATAACCCACAGCAGCACACAAAGATACCATTCCACAGGTGTACTTACTGCAGAACTGTTTACATTAAATATAACTGAAGGGCATTAGCAGGGCTGGCTGACAGCGCTCGAGCAGTGGTCACTGGAAACCAGTAAGGCATGCTTCTTAAACATTTAGAGCCTTAATGAAAAGCAACAACGAGGAAACACCACGGCTATAAAAGAAGCAAGATTACAGTCTAGCCACCACAATGTACACCATCCCATCTTGTGGCAGGTAACCTAGGGGTTCAATAGAAAGCCCCCTCAGCCTTCCGGTGTCAGGAAGGCCTCCGGAAGTCAGACAAACCCCACTTTACTTGACCTCCAAGGCAGCGGACTTGCCAAGTGCACACGTGAACCAGCTCGGGGCTCACCTACCTGCTTCAGGAGGAACTTATCCTCTGCGTTGATCTTGAGGGAGACAGCCAGGTGGATGGCGGAGAGCACCACCCCGCTGATGACCGCAGCCCTCATCCGCACTGGCAGCAGCGTGTAGATGCTGTAGATAAAGAAGACGGTCCACCAGATGCCCTCTGAGGCACTCCTGGGCCACACCAGCAGAACCCCTACCACTTGCACTGCCAGGATCACCAGGATGACAGAGTAGCATGCCAACCACATATGATCCTGGTGGAAGTCGTTGCGGTTGCACACCATGCACAGCACCACCATCAGCAAGATGGCCAGGGAGAGCACCACGACGTAGGATACCTCATAGTGGCCGTGCACAGCATGGAAGATCAGCATGACCATGCAGACCAGCACCAAAACGGCCATGAGCATGGTGAGGCTGCTCTGGTTGAGTCGGAAGAAGTAGCGTTGATAGAGGCGCTCCAGTTTCTCCGACTGGAACTTCTTGGACCTGAAGATTTGCAGCAGGCTGCTGCAACAGCTGCCCATGGAGAAGGCTGCCTCAGAGTCCCCCTCGTCCCCGTCCTCGTCCTCCAGCTCCTCAATCTTGGCCTGGATGCGTTTTTCCTCCAGCCCCAGCTCCACAGACCGGGGCCGTACCTCCCCCTGCTCCCCAAGCTGCCGTGGGCTGGCATTGTTGGGGGCAGCAGGGGAATCACTGCCAGGCGGGTGGCGGGACCAGTGACGTTGGCTGTCGTCACTGTGCTCCTGCCAGGCGGATTTGGACCTAAAGCTCATCATCCTGCGGCCACTCTCCTCGCGGCTCCGGCTTGCCTGGGGCTCGTAGTCTTCCTCGCTCCTCCACCTGCTCGACATGCGGGAGGCCTTCTTGCCCGAGGACCTGTTGGGAGGCGGCGGGTAGGAGTAGCCATTGGCCCGGGCTTCTGCTTCACCCCAGGCTGAGCGGTGCTGCTCGGTGCCTGCCCAGGGTGCTGGGCTGCCGAAGCCCGGGGGGCTGATGCTGTTGGACCGGGACATGCCCTGAGAGGAGGCAGAGGGTGAGTGGACAACTGCCAGGCAGAGGTGGGGGCTCCCCCACCACAGGGGATGATCGGCTAGGAGAAAACCCCAAAAGACAGCAGAGGAAGAAGAAAAAAGGAAAAACAAAAAGAAAAAAAAAAGGGGGGGGGGGGGGGGCCAAGACCCGCAAACGCCCCCAAAGTCTCCGGAGCTGCCAGGCGTCCCCCAGAGCCGTGGTCTCCCGGAGGGACCCTCAGGGCAGCGCGGTGGGGGCGGGCGCCATCGCCAGCCCCAGCGCTCCAACACCCCCGAGCGAGCTCGGCACCGCGGGGGCCGGGACGCCCCCGCCTCAAGGCCGCGCACCCTCAGCCGAGCCGCGGGGGCTCCGCGCGCCGCGTAGGAGCCGCATCGCAGCGCGCCGCACCGGCCCGGCACCCGCCGCTGGGGCCGGGCGGGCAGCGGCACCGGCCGCCCCCCAAGGAGGCGGGCGGCTTCACCGCGGGCCGGTGGGCGGGGAGGGCACGGAGGCTCAGGCTCGCAGGGCCGCGGCAGCTGGTGGCGGCGGGAGCATCCCCTGCCGGGGGGTCTCTGGGCGCGGCGGGGGGGCTGCCTGAGGCAGGCCGGGCTGCAGCAGCGGTGCCCCTGCCTCTGCTCGCTTCCCAGCGGCGGAGCCCCGGCGGCAAGACAGGGCCGGCGGCAGCCGCACTGCTCATGCACACGGCAGCCGCCGCTATGCCGGCTGCCGCTCCCGCTACGCCGCGGTGCCTTCGGCGGCGGGAGCGCCTCTTCCACGGGTACCGGGGAAGGGGAAAAACCAGCAAATCTGAAGGGAAAGGAAAAAAAAAGAAAAAAAAAAAAGAAAGAAAACAAAAAGAAAGAAAAAAAAAGGCGGGGGCTCGGCGCTCCCTCCCCTGCGCTGTCAGAGGAGCGGAGCGGCAGCGGCGTCGGCGCGGGGCTATGGCAGCAACAGCCCCACGCGCCTCTGTCAGGCACGGCGGCAGCGGCCCGCCCCGGCCCCGCGCCTCTTTGTACTCCCCATTCAACCGGGCGCCGGCCGCGCCGGCCCCCACGCCCGCCCCCTTGCGGCCCCCATTGGCGCGGCCGCCGCCGCCGCCCGCCGCGATTGGGCGCCGCCGCCAGCGGGCTCCCCAATGCACGAGGCCGAGGGGCGGGCCGCCGGGCGAGTGGCCGTTAACTCCTTCGGCGCCCCGCGCGCCGCGCCGGCCGTTGGCGCCTCGCGAGGGCGCTCCCTGAGGCGCCGCTCCCGCCGCCTCTCTGGGGTGCCCCCGGGCCAGCGCCCGGGCCGCCCGTCACACCCAGCCAGAGCGGGGGGAGCAGCAGTCGCCACCGTAACAGGAGGCAGACGCGGTTATCTCCGCGTTCTGCCTCATGTTCAAGGCTGCGGGCTCCTGTGGGGTAGTTTTCCCTGGAGAAAAGGGGAAAGGGAAGCTGTCTCCTGTTCACGGTGACAGGAACACTGAAACACTGGTGAACAGAGGAAGGTAAAGCCACAAAGAAACCTCTCCCAACCACAGTACTTATTAACAGACCTACTACCAACACAGCAATCAAGGCTAAAATATGAATAAAGGCTTCCCCCCCGCCTCCCTAAACTACAGCCTACATTTTCATCTGACAACATCGTGACAGCCTTACTGGAGGGTATTTTCTCTACCCTGGTTAGCCAGACTGGTCCAGAGGCATGGGGAGGATTCCACAGCAGTTCCCCACATGTTCCAAACTTTTCTACAATGCTCTTTCAAACAACCAACTCTGCAGTGAAGTTAGCCAATTAAGAATTAACAGTATTGAAGGTAAGCACCATATGAACTAAGAATATTAGCACTTGATGTTCTGTATCATGTTTTATTAAAAACTGTGAAATCAGATAACTGCTTAGCTTACATAGCTGAAACTGACAATTGTCTAGATGCTTGTCCAAACATCGAAAAATCCCTGCTCACAAGTAGCCTGAAATATCACAGAACAGCAATAATGCAAGGTTTGTAGAGAGATAGCATGGGTGGATACAGTTGGAAAAAACAGATAACCTTCCAAACACAAGCCCTTCATGTGTCCTTTACATTTGCAAGTAACTCCACAAACTACAGCAATTTAGGTCTTTCTACATTTCAGTGAAGGTTTGTAAAATCGTGGGCTGAATTTTCAGCAGCTTTCATGGAGCATCCTTTACTCACCAGGAATATACAGTTCAAGATTTTCACTAAAAAAATGCATGCAACAATTACAGCAGCGCTCAGTTATATGGCATTTTCCTGCTAGATGCTATACACTCCAGTTGATCAAGACTGCCATCGCAGTTCCTTTTCCTGGAGGAGACATTTTTATATATAAATACAACTTTCAGATGGAATTTATCTTTTCTTGGGATATTATACAATGCTGCCACTATCCATACACTAGAGTAGAACAAAACTCAAGAATTCCATGATTGGTTAGTCTGGCTGTTTTGTACACAAAGGACCGTTCTGGAGTTCTCTCAAAGCCAGCAGCAAAAGATCTCACCTTTTCACAAAAATGTGCAACCACAGAATCAAGTAAAAGGAGAAACATGACCCACAACAACTTAATGTTCAAAATTAATTCTACTTCACAAAAAATTACTAAGTAGGTTTGTATAAGAGCCAGGCACGTTGCAGATCCAACACCGACATCTTACTACATTTAGTTCTGGGTACCAACAAAGCATTGCTCAGGTAACAGGCCAAATAGTTTTAAGGTTATGTTTCACCACTGGAACAAAGTCAGGTCTTACTTAGCAAGGCGGGATTTCACTGTACAATAAGCTATAGCCCCTTCTCCAGAAAGTTTACATATGCAAGTCCCAGACACCACTACTTTCAATTCTAGAGCATTAGTCATGTTTCTGTTCACCATGACATTTTTACATATGAATAGTTTTGCTTTTTCTAATGTTACAATAATTGATGCTGAAGCTGAAGACATCAGTTGGGTGGTTGTTGTTTTTTTGGTTTTGTTTTGTTTGTTTGTTTGTTTTAATCCTTAGCCAGAGGGGGGAAAAAGCTTTGCTCTTGCTACAGGGGGAATCAAGTCTTCAACCAGAAGTCTGTAACTTTAAAAACAGGTAAGTAAATATGAGGTGGCAAGTTTAAAGAAAGGTAAAGGAGCAGTTAGAAGAGGTTGTTCAAGAAATCTATAACTTGTGAAAACAATAAGGATGCTGTATTGGAAGCAAAGAGTAGTGCCAAATAATCGGGCACTTCACGCAATAAGGACATAGAAAGCTATGACAAAGAAAATGTAATATTCCACACAGATACTAAAAATCTTAAAACTAATGCCTACTTTTAGGTGATCATATTACTGGATCTTTTATCTCAGAACTGTAGTAGAAGAAAGATAACTAGTAGGATATTGCAATAATTATAATATGGACAGATTATAATAGGGACAGTTTACCTACAGCTTTCGTTCTAACATGCAGTTGTTTCAAGCCTTGGCTTCTTGTTTCTAATTCAGTAACCTGATTATAAACAGCAAATGAGGACCTATGTTTGGTCTCACCCAAAAGAGATATGCAACAAAACAACATATCCTGGATGGCTGTAAAGTAACTTTAAAATGTCCAACATTTATTATAAGACCATTCAGGCAACCATTCTTTGTTAATAAATTATACACTGATAAGTTACATTTTCCTTTGGTGTCTTGGTCTAGTCAGTTTCTAAAGAATGACTGTAAAAGTGAGAAGCCTCTATATCTCAGTCTCAACTTGGCTGTTTACAAATTATGACCTTAATCAATCCAAGTATTCTTTGCATTCTAATCTGCAAAATGAGAATATTTATTTGCTCTGCTAATAGAGATCAACAAACACAAATATCACATGACTGTGTAGTGCCAAAATAGAGACATTTACTATCTGTTATCTACAAAGGCTGACGTTCCACCTTCCACCCTAGTCTAGCCTTCCCAAATTCTATTTGCCCAATCATAAAAGCTATTCCTTTTTGGAGGGAACAAAATTCCCTTGGGAACCCTGCCTCTCTGGGCTTCTCTCTTTTCCAAAAAGTGTTTCTTTAGTTAAAATAACTAAATGGAAGATTTAGAGAAGGCTAGCACAAAATGACTAGAATGGTATCACCTCTGCAAGATCCTTCTGGAAGCCATGAAAGAATCAAGAAGTATGATCAGAGAGCTAAGTGAAACACAGACCTGAAGTTCTTCAACACATAAACAGTTCACATAAATTCTGACTTCAGATGTGGCCTCATAAACCTCTATCAAAACATTTTTACTCTCTTGTTATTACAACAGGTGCAGCAGACAAATATTAGCATTCTTTGCATTATTTACCTAAAATGGGGAATAACATCTAGACAGTGACCTCAGAACACCTGCTATCTTTGCATAGTCCAAAGCAGTCCTCTGAAACCCAGAGCTAATAAGAGAATTCAACACGGAGTCATGAAATACTGAAACTGAACAAGCAGCTATTATCTAGTCTCTTTTTTTCCCCCTCCATAATCTGATGATTCAGAAAGAATGGAACCAAAAGTGAATAGAAAACTCTCAAAACACAAAACCACAGTCACTTAAAAAATAAAACCAAAAAACCCAACCCAAAACAACTTGTCTCATGAATGACTTTTAGGTTTCCTAGGGGTACAAAGAAGCCTAGTAAGAGAAGGTACTTATTGAATCCGATTTGTCAGCTTTTTCACAGCAGCATCCACATTTCACCCCAAACGCAAAACTAAAAATATTTGCATTTCTATGCTGTTTAGGACAAGCTAGAGCTGGGACACAGACCTGCAACACATGCATATATGTAATACACAAAGATTGCATCATAAAATCCACCATAACGCAAATAATTCAGGTAGTCATTCACAGGGATTTCACAAAATCCTGACATTAAGAAAAAAGTAGACAGGGATCCCAATTCTTTACAAAGACTGCTAACTCACCTATGGATAATAGCAGAGCAATGTTAGCATGACTGAAATACTTGTCTCAAGTGGACTCCTGTAGCCAGTATGAAACTCAGAGCAGAACAATTATGCTTTTGGCATGTAAGCTATACAATTTGAAGATAGTTTATAAAATACCTTTACACACACTGTAGTGAGTCTCAGTCTAAAGTTCCAATTGCAAAATTACTTTTCTGCAGTACAAGCACAAATAATTAAGGTCACACGTGTCTAAAATGGAAGTGTGTGATAGGCCTTGTCATTATAGCACTAAGCACACCAGCAAATCCTGGACTTCCACTACCAGGAAGCCTAGCTTCAGTCACGTGAAAACAGAGCCCAGTGACAGGTGATTTTGTCCATCGAGTTTACACTGGTTTAAAACAAATAAACAACAACAATTAAAAAAAGGCAAAAAAAAAAAAAAAAGACACCCACAAACCAAAAAAACAGTGTAAACCACAACCCTGATTGATACCATTATAATTACGTAAGGAACCACAAGAGGGTCCATGACAAGGTGTTATTCTGTGCACAAGATTCGCAAAACTTATGTCTCAAATGCTTTCACCTTGTTTTCTGTGTTGACCCCCATCCTTGTTTACTCTGACATGAGATTAACACATGCTGTAGGTGCTCTGAAGCCAAGCACAGATACAAGCTGTAGGAATTTGTCATTCTTGCGAATTTCTCCAAGACTTCTACCCTTCTTTCAGATCTGGCTAATACTTTTTACTGACTGTAGTTCCAGTCAAGAACGGGTAAATGGGCCAGAAAAAAAAAGTATTGTCTACCTTGTTTTCATGAGAAAGCCAGGCTTGAATAAAAATATGCAAAACCAGATATTTTTTATTGAAAAGTAATTCTGAATTACACAACTTCAATGGGCAGATAACAATACATTGTACATTTATTCTGAATAACTCATATAACAGGATTCCAATAATAGTTTATTATGCAAACTACTATCAGTTTAAAACATGTAACTGAGAATAAATAAATAATATTATTTTTAACACCAGTAGTACAGAGTAGTTCTACATCTTCCCACCAGCAATTTATGTAGTCAAAATCTGGCAAGCTATGGCCTGATCTGCAGTCATGTATCACCAGTGGAGCACACAAGCCCATGAATGCTTATGTCTGCCCCATGTTGGTACACACTTGTATGCTTAGAGCAGATTTCTGCATATCCTTTGACAGTACTTTTTGAAGAATAATTCCATTACCCTCAGATTGCACTGTTTACTTCTGGTAGGGCTTTGACAATATCAACTGTTAATTTCCAGTCTCATGAAATAAACTAAACAGCAATGTCCTACTTTCAATTTCACTTCAGGTTTTCTTGCTGATGCAAACTATTCCAGTTTGCTAACTTCAGAACAGTTAAAGTGCTTTCTTAATTTAAATTTCACCAAAAAGCTGTGTAAGGAAACACATTTTCTACTCAAACCAGTAACTTTCCCAGAAGTAGTTCATACACAGGAACAGAGGACTAAAGTAGAGCACCTAAGACAGTGCATCCCATTCCCCATAAACATGCAATAAACACCTGGTAGAGAATGGAAGGGACTTCCTGTCATCAGCACACATGACAAAACATTGCAGCACTTCCATTAACTGCTGTTCTCCTGCCAAAAATAAGAAACAAAAAAACCAAAAAACACTTCCTACTATCCCTCCCACCTCCTCCAAAAAAAAAACCAAAACAAATCAACCAAACCACAAAAAAAACAAAAAAACAAACCAAAAAAACCCACAAAACAAAACCAACCAACCAACCAAAAACCCAAAAAACAAAAAAACAAAAACAAAACAGAAACAAAAAGCACCAAACAAAACCAACCAAAAAACCCACAAGCTACTGGACACCAAAGGAAAAAAGGAAGAACGTTTCATCTTTTGTTAAGTCCCAAATATTCTTTGGGAAGCACAATGGTAGCTCTGTGTCCTCTAGTAACTCTCCTCTTCTTCTATCTTATCCTTTTATTGACTGTCATTTAGTAGAGAAGACCAGCACTCAGTATCTTTTTCTTATCCAGTAAGTGAAGAGGTATTTTACCTGAAGAAATCTTGAACTAAAAGGCAAACTGAATTCATAAAAGTGATCTACTGTTGGGCTGACTGGAAGGCCCTCCACGTCCTACATCCTCTCCTGTCCTGGTTTTGTTAAAAACAAGTTTCTCTTTCAGTGAATTTTGCCTGTCAGCTAAAGCCTTCATATTAACTGCATTTTCCTGGAGAACCAGACACATGTTTTGGTAAAACCTAGCAATGGAATGCAAACTTATTGATAAGCATGGATGGACATCTCGCGAGAGGGGCGACGAGGAACAACTGACCAAGTGTGTATAACATTCCATTCACGTGAATACTTCATATAAAATGGGAGATCACGAGGATCTCGGCCCTTCTTTTCCCTTTTTTCCCTATGGCCGACATTAGGAGAGGACCTTGCTAGTCGTCCCTGCGAACTGAGGCCTAGTGAGAGACTGAATCCAGCTCCGGTTGGCTGTGGAGTCTAATCCAGGACTTTGGGTGCCGGCTCTGCAGTTGCTGAGACTTTCAAGATTGGTTTTGTATATTTTGTATTATTTTCTCTATTCTTATTAGTAGCATTAGTAAAACATCTTTAATTTTTTCCAACTCTCTTCTCTCTGTCCTTCTTTTTTCCTCCCAATCGCCTCTCCTGAGTGGAAGGGGGGAGAGGGAGAGGCAAAAAGGGGGGAAGTGGGGGGGAGAGGGGGTTAACAATACATCTGCCAGGGTTTTATTGTCACCCCGCAATCTTAACCCTCGACATCTCCACAACTGAATTTTTCCGTAGGGATGCCTGATGCAGAAAAAAACAAGAGCTGACCTTTAAATGGAGATCAACTTAAAACTAGTTTTAAAGAAGATAATATGAAAAAAAAAATAGGCATTTCAGGTATCACTATTTTTAGAGTGAGACTAACCCACTGTAGTGTCCAAGAGGCTGAATGTAGATTACAAAGCAAATACGGCTCTGCAGATTCAAGGGTTTGAATTAGAAAATGTCAGTATTAGAGTTTTTAATGTACACTTGTTGCAAGTGGTATTTATACATGGTGAGTATAATGTCTAACGGTGCCTAAATTACAGCTACAGATGGTTTGCAGAAGATTGTGCAGACTGTCTGAAGCAAGAGGGAAAGAGACAGGACAAAATGCAATGCTGTGTTCACAATTTGGCTCAATAAGCTTCTGCGAAAACTTCCACTAATGTATTTCCCAATAATAACATCCTCCTGTAGTACCAGGTAATGCAAAACTTCTACGTACAAATTATAAAGAATTAATTTACAGAGAGGCAGTTTGTGACAAAATCTGTACAAGTATAGCTAGACATCGAAGTGTTTCTAAATATTGTGAGTTTTGCTTTTATAGTGGGAGATTGAAATAATATGCATCTACATTAAACCCTAGACAAATTACTATATAATATTGACAGTAACACATCTTTCTCTAATATTAGCAGATTATCAAAGTCAGCACATCAAAGAAAAAAACACCTCTGACAATACTAATGCCCTTGTAAACACGTAAAAGGGCTTTAGGATCTTTCACATCTGTAAAGGGAAGTACTAGTCTGGAAATCAGTGATCAAAAGTATTAAGAGAGTTCCAAATTTTCTATCCACATTTTTAATTCCAATCACTTCAAGGTAGCCCTAAAAACCACAGCAGAAGCTTTATTAATTCTCTAACTACAATATTAGAAGCCTTCTGGCAATTATTGAAGAGTATTTGTTTAGGAAATGGGAAGCAGAATTTAAAAGCCACAATATTGAATGGAAGTTCCAGGAAGTCAGGTGGCTTGAATCAGTCAGTCAATCCCAACTCTAGAAATGCTCGGTCTATACCAAGTGAAACTGAATCACACAGATGTTCACACCTTTTTATTCTACATTCAACACATCAGCACTGATCTTTTCCTCACGTCTTATATCAAGACCTGCCAATGCTTTAAGATGTGCTTGAAATACTATTTTGAAATTAATTTGCTTACAAACACAGAATCCTTATGCTTTTCAGACTTTTAAATGTTACTCTAGGAAACTAAAAGTGTTTCCACACATACTGTTTTCAAAACGGGAAGAGGAAATACAACTAATAATAGTTCGTCTAAGGCACAAATGGAGCTCAGCACCACTCTTCACGGTGTAACATTTCAAAGAGGAGTTTTAAATTACATAGTAGCGCTATATCACAGCTATCATGCGTAGGACATGTGCTGAAGCTTGGGATGACAACATTACTTCATCCCATTTGCAATCAAACAAAAAAATCACTGTAGTTGTGCAATCTTATGACAAGCATATGCCTAGAATAACAGCACTCACTCTGCAGCAACTACTCAGTTCCCATTAGAAAATTATAACTTATTGTTTACGAGCATTAATGGCATCTAGACATGGTATTTAAATCTCTCTTAGGAAGTGTTAAAAATGCTAAGAACGTTGCCGTGGTAGCAGACATATTATATTTAGTAAATGAACTCTGAAGTATTCTGTTGCCTTAGTTAAGCATTCCACTATAAGCCTCAAACAATTTTTTTTTCTTTTTTTGTAGAAAGCCATCAGCATCTATAGAGTACAGACAATAGGAGAGCAAAGAGCTTCCATTCTGTTGAGGATCCTTCAGGAAGCTGTAAGTTTCAATGTTAACATAGTCATTCAACATGTGGTTATGAATACCTCTTAAAGTGAAAACCAGAGCATTCATAACAGTACCAAACCACTTACTACTTTTGTTTGCACTCAGAAGTTACGTATGCCAAAAAAAATCTTGTAAATTGCAAGGTACACATTATATACAAATGAATAAAAATACATAAATTCACATTTCTAAAGCATCTGCTTTTGCTTCTTAAACAGTAACACTACAGCATATTTTGTTCAGAATTACTTTATTTGGATTACAGCAGTTAGTATCACTGATCAGTAGGCCAAATCCAGGCAGAGAGCACAGAATCAATTTCACAAGGCAACAACACAGACTAGTATTTTAGCATACAAACCATTTCACTGCATTATCAGGTAGAAATATCTTCCAAACATGCATAAAAAGTCTATGCTTAATCTTTCAGAGCTCCAGGTAATACCAGATTCCTAAATATACAAAAAATACATTTAACTTATAATAATTTTAGTGAATCAGACTTAGAAAATTACAATTTTATTCTTCACAACATAGAAAAAAATACAAAAATGACTGTATATAGTTTTCACCCAAATTTCACTGATATAAAATGTACATCAAAATGTATGGTTTGATGTATACTCATGAAGATTTTAAGCTGAAAGACGGGTTTTAAAATGTCACAGCAGATTGGTCCACACAAAGGCCAACCCTTCTACTGATAAATAAAAACACTTTGAAAGAAACATCACATTGTGAAAAATTATAATGTACCTGCACTGTAACCTCCATCTTACTATAACTTAAAATATCAACATTTCTACAGTTCCAGTTGTAAACTATACACTGGCAAGAACCTTGGTCTTTTAGAGGATAATGACTAATTCAAACAATGCCAGCATGATAGAACTTATTGTTAACAGAGGCAGTGCACGTAAGACAAAGACTAACAAAGCAGAAAATATGTCTGCTGCACATGTTTGGTGATGCTGATAGAAAACATGTAAGCTGAGGAAACAGTTTATGAGAAAAAACAAAAAAACACACACCAAAAACCCCCACAACAAACCTCTACATTTGTGACAAAGAGTACTAATCAAAGCTTCTATTATAAAGTTCATATAAACCACATTACAATTTGTTCTTATTTTATGAAGAGGACAAAACCCACGCGTGTGACCAAAGTCAGTTTTAGGGAAACACCCACACAGTACTAGGGTATCATACTACAATTCTTACTCAAGATCACCTTCCAGTGATTTCCCTAGAAGCTAAACTTAAAAAGCACTGCAAGCTGAAGTGCTGATGTTCTTGTATATCCTAACTACATGTTCATATTTTAGAGTATAATTTTTAAACCAACTTTGCTGATAAAAATAAACTGCTTTGAAGAAATCTTCTTTTAAAAGGAAAAGTAATTTTTTTTTTTTTTTTAAGGCTGTAGTTTATTTGCATTTGTGTGGTAAATCAGTGTTTTCAATTAAAGGAAATATTCCATAATAAAGCTTATTCGGTAAAGATGTTGTACAAGCCTTCTCCCTTCAGCAGTTCTCTGCTTCTATGTAGTACCAATGCTATCTAATACAGATCTGTACTACATCTTTCTCATCAGAGCTATGAGTTCATTTCATACAGGAATATTACACAGCCATTTTTTTCCTCCAAATTGGATCAAAAAATTTGAAACCAAATATTTTATTTGGGCACAGAAATCAAATCAAGAAAAGTTCAGGAGCTAAGCATCGACAATATCAAGTAATCCAAGTACATCAGGAAATCAGATCTTTTAGATGACATCCTACAGAAATACTGGCACTAACTCCCTCGATAGCAAGTATAAGCAAAAGGAGATGTTCTGTTCAGAGGTGGAAGTTTACACTTTTGAACAATGGATTGTGTCTAATGCAACATTTCTCAGATCACTACAACAAAGCACCACATAAGCCAATAAAAAAATGAATTGCAATTGTTGCATCTTTGAATGCAAAACCACTTTGAGGTTGTATATAGTAATAGTGTTTTGATTACAGCCAATAAGTGTCTCCAAAAGATTTACAATAGAAGCAAAGATCATTATTGTCTCTTACCCCCTCCCTGCTCAGAATGGTGCTGTTGAACAGTAAAGGTGTTAGATGTGTTACTGAGTGGTAGGAAAATTCAGTCAGACTTTTTGATACAGCCAAAGGAAATTACTGAAAAATGCCAAGTGTTGTTTTGGTTTTTAATATAGCTCTGACAAAACCAGACCAAAATAACTGTAAATCCAGCTCTCTCCAAGTGCTACAACAGAGAGCCTGTGCCCTTAGCACTTCCTGGCTACGTTTAGGGAAAGCTGCAATGTGTCAAGGGCAACTGGCACACAGGTATGGGCCACGTCCAGGGGGAAGTGCTGGCAGGCACAGCGTAAGACTAGAGTTGCAGGTACTACAGCAGTGGTCACTCCTCATTTATGCACTAACTCTGATGTTACAAGAGGGAAGCCAGAGAAGCCCTTGTGTTCTTGTCTAGTGGCTCTGACTGGGTGAAGATAGGACTATATGACTATCCATTAACAACAGAGCAAAGGCCATAACCTATATTTCCTTTTGCCTTTGCTTGGATATCTGCTCATTTCCCTGCTCTCTTTGTCCCTTCCATTCCCCAACCCCTGCCCCCAGGGGTTTGTTCATAACTTGGTGCGCTGCTCACACAGCATTACTGCTTTCTGCCTCACCACAAGCTTTTCTCAGTTCTTTCATTTTCTGTTTTACCTTCCCAAGCGAAGGCTTAGCCTGAGAACCCAGAGAAAGCACCTAGGAAAATTTAGCTTTCCACCGTCTCCTGCTCTTTCAAAAGAGCATATGAGGGAAGGCTTGTCCAATCTGCAAAAGCAGCAGGTAACACATGAGATAATCTGCTTTCAAAGAAGGAGCTTATGACTTGCAACGTTTCCGAAGCTAAATGCCTGGAACTGCCTGCTTCGATGTGCCAGTGATACCCATTAGTCACTTGAGAAAAGTTAGGTTGAGGAACAAGGCCCTCAAATGATGCCACAGTAGACCAGATAGTCCTCAACACTAAAGGATGAGTACCACTGAGATAGTGGACAGTCATTAGAGATGATAATTTTAAGTAAAAAATGAAGAACTGCACCTGTTTTTGGGCAACCTGCCTCCTTATATTGTTTAGATTCACTGCCAATATCACTAGAAATATTACAGTTAGTATTTTTTTAATATTTAAAAAAGTATCTAGGGATGCAGTACTTAAGAGGAGTTTTAATGTTTCAGATAAGCATTATAGCCTCTGAATTAACATTAGCATTTGAGTAATCAGCTTAAACAAGATCTTCAGAGAACACTCTCTGGTCAGACACCCTACTGTTTAAATTCCTAAAGAACCACATTCCCCTTATTTCCAGGAACTGGTTTCCTGTTCTTGTTCCCATCACCTTTTAAATACACAACCCACCTCTCTAAATACAAATACTCTGCCCAGATTACATTCTCCACTGGAGTCTCCGACAAAACCCTAAAGTACTCCAGAGCATATTGTTTGCTTTCACAGCAATACATACAGTTTCTGGCATGCAGTCAAGCACTTAAAAAAAAAAAAAAGAGGTATCAGTAATATAATCCAAATTCAAGCATTTAGTGGGTACAACTTCATCACTCATACTGCAACCTTCAAGCATTTAGTAATAAATGAAAACCACTTAGCACATCATTTAAGGAAAAGGCTAACTGCCAAGCCATACAAAGTTAAAAAGTTTTCTGAAGCACTGCAAGCTGAAAATTATTTCAATGTTTTACATTGTGGAATTTCAGTGAAATCAGATTTATTGGTTATTCTTGCTAAATTATTGGTCTTTTACCTCTGACTTGTTTTATCTTGGTATATTCTTTATAAATGTGCTGTGTATTGAAAAACTGCAGCATTTCGATGTTTGAAAAGTTCTGAAAAAAGAGTTGGAATTACTCCGACTTCTTGTGTTCTTCAGTGTGGGAGAGCACCTTTCGTCTCTGATGTAGCATATGAAAATACAGCTGAGGAAAGACTGAAGAGAAAACAGACTTAAGTAAATACAGATGAAGTGAGGCTTACATGTCAATGTAAGATGCACAGTCACATGCTCAAGGTCACCAGTTCTCTACTGAAAGAAAACGCGCTTATCTGCTTTACACTCAAATAATCTATTGGCTTTTGTTCTTTAAAGAGAATAAGTGTTATTTCCTTAGGCTTCAGGTACTATTTATTTTTTGCTAAAGCAATCACATTTTTAATTAAATGCAAAATGCCTGCATGTACAAGCAGGATGAGAAAAGTTTCCTGAACTGCACACAGACAATAGAAAGAAAATACATTGCAGGGAGAAAAAAGTCCTTCCAAAATAATGGAATTTCCAGATTTGTTTCATTTCATATAATTCTGGTGTCACTTTTTCAGAATAGAAGGAACTTTATACAAACTGGTTTCGCCTTCATCTCTTCTTTCTCCTCCATGAAAAGCTTTTTCTGCTGCAGTTTCTAAGACTACATTACACAGTAGGTTTGCAGAAAAACAAAGTTGGGGATGGAAAATGTAGATGCATAAACAGCAAAAGCTAAAATTGCCATGAGACACTAAACCTTTGTGAACCACCAAGATTAAACAAAGTCAGCAAGAGCCTAAATTATATCCATTACACATGGAAAGTGTTTGTCATATAGGCCAAAGTCTGTTTATTTTTTTTTAGGTCAACATTTTTTGTTTTGGTTTTCTTTACCCTGTCTTTCATCTCCTTGTTGTTTCCCCATCCTGATTCACTCCACCAGTGTTAAGGAGTGAATATAGCTGTCCAGAAACATAGCAGAATACGGAGCCATGTGGTTTCTCCATTAAAAATCTAACTAATGGGGATCCACTATATGCAAATAATTTAATGACATCTTTTCTTGCAAGATGTCTATTTTGACAGACAAGTACTAAATTAGAGATTTGAAGTGAGATAAATGGTAAGATGCAACTATCAAGAATGTAAAAACTCAATTTTTAACAACAGTTTTCAAAACTTGCTTTCAATTCCCAAGATCTTCAGTGGGTTCAGAACACGTAACTCCTGCACAGGTAGCTTTTATGAATGAACAGCTGAACAATCAATGACAGCAATGAACATTGCTTTTCTTCTGTCTCAAGAATACCACAGGAATACCTTCATGTGAAAAGGCACCTAAAACTGCTCAAGTCCAAGCAGTTGGTTCTCAGGGTTAATATACCAATTCACAAGTAAAAAAAAAATACCACATGCAAGTTACACATACAGCAAATAACGGTTCACAGAAAATACCTCATTTAAGAGACAGGAATTTTAATGAAAAAAGCAGGCTAAAATTGTTAGTTGGGTTCAACGTAGGTTCCCTCCCACATGGCCCATTAATCTAGCTACTGCACAAGAAGGAATTAATACTTGTGGTTATTTTGACTAAAACAAAAGAAATTATTCTGACTGCTTGGAGTTAGTAACATCACCATTTTTGGAGGAGGGGGACAAGGAGAAACAAATGCATGAAAAGTGCTTTTTTTTTTTTTTTTTTTAAGAACAGCTGGAAAAACTTATGAACCTTGATGTCAGAATTACAAGATGCTGCACTGAAGGCCTAAGTGTGTGTTACAGAGACAGCCACATTACTGAAACTTAAACCTTTGAATTTATCATTCTGCACAAACAACCAGGTTCATATAAAGACAGCTGCAGAGATAGCTAACATGAGCACATCATCAACACGTTATTCTGCATGCAATACTTTATTTGCACATTTAAATTTGCTAAAGGCTTCCATGTTCCTATTCCCCATTTCAAAGCATAGCCAAATCTTCATTCCATCTACAGAAACATCAACCAGAGATTATGTCAATCCAAGTTAATTGAACAGAAATGGTTCCCGACCCACTAATGCAAACCCAATGTTCTTATTCCTGATAAAGAACTAAATTTTAAAAGGCTGGTTTGAGCTTTGTTCTCCTAAGAGTCTTTAAGTAGGGGGAAAAATATGAAGATGTCAACATTTGCCAACAATACCACAGTTACTTTATATTCCAAGCATAACAGAAAAAACATGTATTACTCTTTTGATGGTGTTGGTAGAAAGCAATCCCTGCAGTTTTAACTCTTTATTCTCTAGATAATTTTAAAAACTAACTTTGCAAAATTAGTTACATGTATGTTAATCCCACAATTATTAGCTTTTCCTATTACATTTTTTAGTATTACAAATAATAAATCTAAACCTCATACTTACTTGGAATGTAGGAGATCATAACCAGGATCAGGAATGTATAATAGTCGAAAGAAAAATTGTACTTGTTAGGTAAACTGATGGAATACAATCCAGATTGCCTGACGAAGGGTAATGCAGCATATATTGTAAGTAATTCACCTGAGACTCCCATTGGATACAATACTATAAACAAAGTGTACCTAGAGCAAAACATTTAGAGAAAGTATTAAAGTTATTACAAACTCTGACAAAGTATTTGTTAAATGGTGTTACAGATAGCCGCATTTTTAATTCTCAACTCAGTATTTAATTTCCTTAGCTCTTATTTGCCTAGAGCATTGCAAGGCATGAACATTATTGCAAGATAAGTACTCAAATCAGCAATCAGTTTGAATTACTTTCATATTTGCAAAGGTAACCTGTAAATATCTTTAAAACTGTTCTCCACACCCTGTCCCCTACCTTTCGTTACTTGGATCTCTGAACTCTTTGGTAGAGATCATTATATCACTTAACACAGGGCAAAACATAATTGATACTAATCAATGAGGTTACAGACTGTTTCAAATACAACCCTTGGATTCAAGGGTTACCATTAAATGCCGGTTCCTAACAAACAATCACTTTGTAAGTGGGATTGAGTTTTGAAAAACTGCTCTTTCAGCTTAGGATGTAATAGACTTTTTAAACCCAGAAATCTGCCGGAAAGAATCTAGGAAGTCACATTCACAAACAGGGCAATTAGATCCAGGGAGAATCCAATTTTTTGTACTGCAAGTAGTTTAAAAGATAAATAACCCTTTTAAATCAGTGCTTTAAGACTATGATTTCTATTATGCCACTTACCTGGCCCATTTGATGAGATAAGGGAGATGGTTTAACAAGCTAAATGTATAAAAAGAATAACGGATTATCTCAGTGATTGTCCAGGCCACCACAAACAACAGGACACTATCTTCGGTTTGTACCTGTAAGAGAGAAAAAAAAGCTCAGTATGAATTCACATGTTACCAGTTACTCCCCAAGCCCCAGAAAACCCCAAGGAAATCAAATCCCATGGGCTGTGCTTTACTGCTTCGTTTTAGAGAACAGACTCCAAGAATCAGTTTAAAAGCAACATTAGTAACAACAGTAAAACCGCTTATCATGCTCCATATTTGTCTACTCACTTAAGAATAGCTCTGCTTGGTGACCTTAAGATCTCCCATTCTATGCAAGGTAAATCAGTGTGAGAAATCAACGAAACGCTGAGAACAACTCAAAACTCTTCGCATTCCGATATAGTACCAGCTTCTATTTAGGTCCTATGATTGCTACCTAGTGCAGCAAGCAGAAAGGATGCTAACACATTAGTCTAATACTTGATATCTGGTTTAGACTTTTTATTCTGATCCTAGTCCATGCGGCTTCTTAGTAGAAGCACTGTTTTCCTCTCTCTACAAAAGAAAACCTGGGTCTTAATTCTGAACAGCAGCAAAACAGCTAACACCAGGACACAGGCTGGGAGGAGAGATAAAACAGCAGCTCAGATTGTCTCACCTCAAACTTGACAACTACCTGCTTCACTGCTCCTTGCTCCTTTTTCAGCTTGTTGTATCCAGCATAGTTCCTCTAGTGTTACACTCAAGGCATTATTACGTTTCACGGCTTTACACCTCTTCAAGTTTTTATTTCAGGCACACATCACTGAACCAGCTTTTATTGCCTTCATCTTTTGAAGGTTAACCTTCAAAAGCATGTAATTTTAAATGAATTATTAGATTTACTAGACTTGGGAGCATAACTATGAGGTTTAAATTTCAGATGGAGTATCACTGATGAAGTAGTATATGGGGTCACATAACCTGCACTACAAAGTCTTGAGAGAACAAACAGGATTTTTACATAGCTTTCCCCATCCTTCTGTCCCCCTTCAACATAATTCTCAGCTATATGAGTACCTTGAGCCCAAATTCAGTGGACCGTGGGAACAAAAAGAGCTCAACCACAGGGGCCTGCATTTTCCTTTTTCCTCCAACTCTTGAAAAAAGGGAAAAGGAAGTCAGTAGATGTGGGTGACATACTCTATTCATCTTGGGCAAAGTACATGTGCAAATGAAAAATGGAACAAGAAAGTATATGGGTGATCAGAAACCTTTTAATAGGAGAGGACTGATCATCTATTTGTGTGTAAAAAAGGTTACGAGGATTACCCATAAGAAGCTTTCTGTTACAGACTAAAAAACCCAGAAAGATTTATGCAGAAATCCTGGGATATCCTGGAATGTAGATTAACAATCTATATACTCTGCTGCATACAGCATTTTGAGTCACTTTCATTGCATTTTGCAGCAAATCCATCTTGTTTTTCCATATGAAACTCTGATAAATTTACTTATAGATTGATCTCCCTTACTTCATCATAAGAGAACAAAATCCAAAACTTATTTGAAGATTTTGAGAGAAGAACCCAAATCTACTTTTACTTTGCTACAGGATCCTAATCTTGTTTGATATCTGCTTTATAAGCAGGATTTAGTACTCAACCTGGAAAAGTTACCAGCACTTCATAGATAATTCTGTTCCCAAGGAGCAACATGCTTCACAAGCACACCAGAGCTGCGTCTTCTGGTCAAATCAGGAGCAGCAGCTTAGTGAGCTCATCTAAATACATGTCACAAACTTGAAACCGTACTTTGAAACCCCACTTCTTTCCCTAACTATGGAAGTCAGTAAAACCAACAAACAAAAATTTCTAGCTTTAAGTATCATCCCAGGACATGAGCAAGGACAAGAAATGGTGAAGCTAACAGTGAATGATCTGTGTAGAAGTAGAAAATCTGGCTGTTATAATCTAGTTATATCACAGGACTTCTGTAACACTACCTTCTCAGGTCTAGCCTTTCCCACCTACTTTAATACTAGAACTGTGTTTACAAGTTATTAGAACAGTTCACACCATTATAAAATAAACACACATCACCCTTATAAGTTCACTTAAAGAATCACTGATTGTGCCTCTATAGCTTGTGTTTCTATTTAAGGAAGAAAGAGTACTGGAAATTGGTGGTAGTTTTCATCCAAAAGTGACCCATACCGCTTTCATAGTTCCATTATGTGCAGTGCATTATATCATTGTATTTTAGCTACATTCCATATCTCATAATTTAAATGTATGTTCTTTACACACTAAAAGATCTGTCATAAGTCTGTCACTATTAGTACATCTCTTTGAGGACTGACAATTTTTCAATACTTCAAATAAAGATGTCTCAGATGCACCCCTGGGAAGTGATTTACAAAACAATCTCTCAAGAGTCTTACTCATTCAGGTACTGCTAATGCTGCATTTTTATCGTTCCTCCTCCAAGTTGAGGATATAGGGGATAGCACAGCCAAATAACAGTAGATCCTTAATAAACCACTAAGCCAAATACTGCTCTCAACCCCCAATTTCTCTTCCTCTACTTTTTCATGCCAGTCTTTGAAGGAGGTGTTAAACAAAAGTCAAAGCACATTTTATACTTTATTTACAACATATTTATCCAACTACCTTAATAAGGGTCAATCACACCACACGCATATTTTTTGGCAGGTGTTTGTTTCAAACCAATTTATCATCAAGGAGGGTTCTGAATATATTTTAGCTTATCTTCAATACTATGTAGAGCAGACAATGTTTATTAAAATAGAAGAGAACCAGTAGCCTTTTAAGATGCAAAGATGACAATTGGGAACTGACAAAATAGAGCCTGAGAGGTTTTTACTGTTCCCCTTATGGATGTAAAAGGAAACTCTATAGATTTCTCCACATTAAGAGCAACAGTTTGACAAATGATTTGCAGAAAATTTCAGCTAACACAAAAATCAAGCAATCCAGTGCAGAAGAGTAAAACCAGCAGCACTATGCAACTGTAATGATGAAACAGCACATCTCCCTCCAGAGCACTGGTTCTCTGGTACACCAATTAAAAAAAAAAGAAGCTTCACAGTGGGCACAAAGGCCCTGACAGACATTTGTGTTATACAGTATTACTGAAATTTCACATAGATGTAAAGCAGTGATGAATGAGGCCTTTCAACTGCACTCACCCACTTAAGAGTTCTGAACTTTCCAACTTAAGTCTTAAATATCAGAAATTAAGTACGCTTCACTAGTGATTGGAGATACTAGTTCACAACTCCAGATACTGAAGTCTTCGTTACCAGATCAGTAGGCTGCATGTTGTCTTCACACCACCTCCCTTTTAATTGTGTGTTATAGAAAGGTTCCTCTAAATATATACTATACTTATCTGCAACTTATCAGTAACTGCACACGATTGGATAAGCATTAAGTCACTGCTGACACCACTTTTTAACTACCTATCAGAAAGGAACTCTGCAAAGGTCACATTGTCGCCAGCTGGTTCACACAAATCCAAAAAGACAACTTTGAACCCAAGGGCACCTTCTGTTCTCCTATGCCTACTTTCTTCTAGCCCTTCATGCCAGTCTGCTCATTCTCTTCCCTCCTTTGTAGGAGAAACAGTAAAATTCACCAAACCAATTCCTTTCTGATGCAATGACAAAGCAATTACAAGCATTGTATTACATGCCATGCCCTCCTCCACTAGGCTAACACAGCTCATATGGTGGAGGTAGGGGGAATCTCATTGCTACCCAAAGTAGTGTGCAGTGCTTTAACATTTGCCATGCTTTAACATTTATTATAAATACTTTCATATTGAATTTAACAACACATCAGCACTAAATTTAACAAGAAGCACAAACATGTTAGTAGCAAGAAGCATGCTTCAAATCACATCACATATCTAGAAGTGTATTCTGACAGAAAGGAGTGATGCAATACAGATGTTTTTTCTTTTAACTATATCATATAGGAAAACAGTCTGGAAAAGAAGATACTGAACAAGCCTCACTCAAAAAGTTAAAGAGGAAAACTGCGTTTTATTTTACAAGAACCTCATCATGCAACTGCATAGCTTACAAGTTCCATAAAGCTGTGTGAGAATTTAATCCTGGACTTCACCATGGAGCTCACTTGTGCAGACAGCCCTTCAGAAAAAGTAGAACACTTGTGACACTTTCAATACATCTCCCCAGGTGCGACTGCATACTCTCTGGTTGGCAGGAAGGGGAGGGGTCAGAACACAGCCTTTGCATTTCATTTGTTTGCTCTAAGTCACAGGTGAAAAACTCATCACACAATTCCTCATCCTCACCATTCTTATGCCCAATTCCTAAGACATTAAAAAAAATAAATTACACATAATATAGCCTCTTGAAAGACTTCAATCAAAAGGCCACACAAGCGTGAGGAAATAACTGTGTGAAAGAAACTTTGTTAAAAAAATCCTTCTTAAAAAACTCAATGTTAGGCTGAACTTGTTGCCCACATTTTCTCTCATTTTGCTGGTTTTCTCTGGTCAGAATGTGGGCATAAGTTTCAAAAACCTAACCCACAATCATTTTACAGGGTTCCCTTTGATGCCTAACAGTCAACACATGGAATAATTCTAATCCATGCAATTCAACCTTTAACATTTGGATTACTTCAAAATCAAGAAGCAATTAACAAAAACAGAGTATGCAACATTATACAGATAACAAGCAAAACTAAAGGTGTATTTCTTTACAAGTACTTTATACATGTATCTAAAAATCTAATGATTTGGCATTATGGCTTAAACAAAATCTAGTATTTCTTTCCAGTGAGACTGAAGTACATTTATTTGCATCAAAAGTAGAATCCATCACAAGATAAGTATTTACAAGATTTTGAGTCTGAGAAAAATAACATTCCTCCACTTTAAATAGCATAAAACGAAGGCTCCACATGAACAAGCATTGTAATATCAGAAAGGGCTGTTAATTATTAGGAACTATAGTGACTTATGTTACTCTACATGTGGGTGGTTGCTGTGATAACAGGCTTGTAGTAAGGAGAAAGCAGCTTCCCTGAGGACTTGGTAATGAGACAGGCTCCTTATAACATTCTCTATGCCAAGTCACAAAAGATCTTACGCGTATAACAACACTAGATGACCATCACTTATTTCGGGCAGCCATGCTGACACTGACATCAAGACTAATTTCCTTCTTTAATGAGAAGAAAACCAGTAAGATTGGTTGGCTAAAGTAATAGCACAGATGTGGCATATCTGGGCTACTACATGGCATTCAGATGACATGGAAGAGTCAGTCATCATGATCTGTATCAATTAAAGCAAGTTTACATTTTAAAATAGCTGCCAGGAATAATTTTCAAGTAAGATTGCTTCCAAAAGATTCTGCAGAGATTTGTATAAAGTATGGCAATATTTGGTGTGGTAAGCATTGAGAAAAAACACACAGGCCCCCAAGCCCACCTATGCTTGAATGTAAGAAAAATGAATGGACAGAGGGAAGACTATCCTGGAAAGTGACAACAGAGAACATCCAGGCATTGCTGTGCAGAAGCAGTTGAGGAGGAGCTTCCATGTGCCATGGTAGAAAAAGCAAATTGTGTATGAAAAAGGGGGAAGTGAGGAGATTTTGCTATTAATTATTGCACTAGTGAGACAGGTGCTAGAACGCTGTCCCAAATTACAGGTTCCATATTACACACTGGAACTTCTTTAACTTTCATTGAGCACTGCAAAACCTATTCGGGAGCAAGTCATCATACAGTGAGAGAATCAGACCTCAGTCTATTTGTCAAGAAAGGATGGCATTATATTTATTTTTACTTATTTTGACCCACAGAAATTTACATAAACAATTTCACATTAAGCTACAAACATAAGTCATTTTAAGGAAAATAAGGCAGCGATCAACACTTGGTTTTCACTAAGGGTCATTAGATTTCTATTTATTTTCTAGCTTAACTTACCTCTTTTACACTATGTGTTACTGCCCACGTCAGGAAAACCCTTGACATCACTTGGAAAGCAGTCAGTACAACAGAAGAGGGAACAATGCCTGGAAGATATTTTGCAATTAGTAAATATTCCTGACTATTGGGGGTGGGGGTGGGGAAATAAACCACAGCTGAACCAAAGTCCAATTATTTGAATTTTTTGGAAGGAAAACATTTGTGGGGTTTTTTTTGTTTTTTTAATTTGAGGGTATGAAGTCGGTCCTTTGGTGCATTTATACAGCCTAACGCAATGCAATCCCCTGACAAGACTTTGTGCATCAAAATGCAAATAAAAGCAGTCAGTCTTGTTGCAATCATAGCACATTCCTTATTACACAAAACAGCTGAATAAGATGAGGTAACTTGAATCAAGTAGCTTTTGGGACACAATCTTACAAATAAACCCCATTTGATTAAAATATCCCAGATACTCTTCATTACTGTGATTTAAAAAGTAAAAACAATAAAGACATTTTGCACAGTATATCCCAAAAAACAGCAAGCAAAAAGTATAACTCTTTGAGGAAACACTGATCTAGTCCATATTCTGATAGGTACAAAGTTTTTAATTCCTTCTTGGGAATACAACTCCTAAAAAACCAACCAAACAAAATAAAACAAACACACAAACCAAAACAGCCCCACCACACACACAAGGAATAGCTGATGCTTTGCTAAGTATAGAAGAAATAAAGATTTTCTCAAGGAAGCAGATTTCACCGGTTCGTCTAAGCTAGTTCTGAGGTGCTGATTAAACTATCACTAAAAGGATCCTAAACACCCATCTCTGCCAGAGCAGGAATAGTTTTAGACTGCAAGATTATACAAAATTTCTAAATTTCACAGAACAAAGTTTTAGTTTCTTCCAATGGCGTGATGAAGACAAATGAAGAGCAATTGCAGCTCCTAATGCACAGTAAAAAATGCTTCTAAAACTGGTGCAAATCACAGCAAGCAACACAACAGCCTCAGAAAGATGTAAAGACCAAACTGGAAAGTAGAAGAGGAAGGAAGAACAAGAAAAGCCAAAAGCAAGTTTCATTAGAGTTATTTTCAGTCACAATCATTATGTTAGTCTTCTTTCCGAGTAAAAAGAGGGAAAAATCCTACAAACAGTTCTCTTCTGTTTTATCATGTATTGTTCATAATCTAATTTCTGTTGTAAAACCTCAGGGCAGAATTTCTATTACTCAGACAACACAAAGGGGGTGCTATAAAATCCTACAATCTGTACTCATTAAGGTTCACTCCTACGATACAACAGAGCTTTTCTTTTATACAATTTACATCAACCCTTCCTAAGTAAGATAAACTAATGTTCTTGCAAAAGAATCTAGAAATAAGCCAAAAAAGACTGTGTAGAAACCATCCAAGATTATCTCACAAGTAAGACAAACAAGGTTTTTCATTACAGCCGAGACAACGCCAATCTATGCCAAAACAGGAGATCAAAATAAGCAACTCACCAGCTACAATTTCAGCTTAACTTGCCTCTAATTATTTCCACGTTGCCCTGAAAAGGTACCTGACAGACCATTTTAAACTTGGTATTT
Source organism: Nesoenas mayeri (assembly GCF_963082525.1). Lineage (NCBI taxonomy): Eukaryota > Metazoa > Chordata > Aves > Columbiformes > Columbidae > Nesoenas > Nesoenas mayeri. The sequence goes on from NC_137545.1 coordinate 33,059,968, forward strand.
TTTATTAAAACATCTTTTAGCACTTATCCAACACTGCACGTGCTGGAGTGGTGCTTGACAGGCGCTCAGGTCCAGAATCAAGCAGCCAGTAAGCCATGCCCAGACTCTTCCAGGTCCTAGACCAAGCCTTCCATCTTCCTAACACCTCTTTCCATACCAAGTTCCACCAGGCAGAAGCTCTTCCCTGTTACAAATGCCATTCATAAAATTGGATTCTGTCTGCTACACAAGTCAAGGAACTGCATGTTCACTTTCCATTTGCCTGTCCTTCAGTCTCTCCTCTTGGTCTCTGGGCTACACGTTACCTCCTCTAATCATGCAGAGCTCTTCTTAATTTTTTAAATCTTTGCCACATGCCAAAGTTCTGTTCTCAACCACGCTTGACAGCAACATTCCCCATCAGTCTTCATATTTTGAAGAACTTGCCTCACAGATGCTAACATTTCAGCTTCTACTGAAAAGATGTGGAGAGAAAAGTTACGGTGATACAGCCATCTGTCACAGATAAGCTCCTCTAGTGACAGAGTATTACAGCCCTAGTTGTAGCACTTAGTTTAGCCAGGGCAAAGGAATTTGCAAATTTCCTGTTTCTCCTTGCATAGAAACTTTTACCAGAGTCAGTAGGACAACAGCAGACAGCAGCAGGGTATCCAGCTGTGCAAAAAAGCCTCAATTTATTTAGCTGACAAGTATTTCCATTAACAGAAAAAAAACTCCAAACAGTTATAATAAGTGGAGTTTCTGTAAACAAAAGCTTTGTTAGAGTAAGCAAAAAGATTAAGAGTTACAATGGCATACAATGCCACATTCTGCTAATGTCTGTCTTCATAGATCCTAGATTGTGTGACTAAGGATCCACACCTCAAATCAGCTGAGCCAGGATTATTAGTTTTGCACACAGACAAATTGATCAGCTGAGCCAGGATTATTAGTTTTGCACACAGACAAATTGGTACAGTCATCTTGTTTGCTGTTCTGCACCAGTCTGGGAGGTGAAACACAGGACTCCCTCTTGCTATTCATCGGTTTGTATGGATATATACTCCAAAGTGTGGGGAAAAGATAATCCAGTTACACATTTTTACACTCTTTCTTAGATACAGGACAAGTAAACATTGGCATCAGCACACAAGTTTAGCTTAAGAAAACAGAGCATTATAGATTTAGCATGGTGAAATAGCATTTTACTTGCAAGTTTTTTTCCTAGTGTTCTAAGACTTAACTTGTCCTTCTTGCCCCTTGTTAAACAAGACTTGAAAAATTTCACATTTTATTATTATTTTTTTATTTTTTATAAAGTAAGTATGGTTTATTCTGGTAAAAACCAGTAACTGAGATTTAGTAATATAAAACAGTACTGGAAGGACTGCCTTGGCAGCACAGGCAACCATATGATACGTATAGTTTACTCTGAGACGCCTTTGCATTAATTTGAGGAGTATATGATCATTCCTTTCTTGGGATGATCTGTGCACAGTCTACAAACTGCCCGTCATAAGATAACATTTCCGGAGTAACTGAGTTATTCGGCAAGGTCAGAACTACTTATCAAATACGGAATTAGACTGCCCTCTGCTGACAAATTTATGTATATGATTAAGTTTTCCAACTACCACATTTGGTTATTTAAATAAAGAAATATAAATCCTTTGCACAGGAATTAATATGAACCTACTTGTATCATACACCCTCCAGTATGTAGATTGTTTGTCTAACACATGAAAAATAGCAGGTTTGTAGCTGCAGTTTTAGGAACCTTAATGCCATTTTACTCTTTAACAGTAGTTTGCAAATACTGAGAGGAGCTCAAACACTGTATTTAAAAACATAAGACCAACTACCTTAACAAAAGACTGTCTCTTAGTGAGGACTGGATTGTTTAGAAAAAAAATCAGAATTAAGCAAAGGTACATAGCCAGGCACTGCTTCCTTTTATAGCACAACGGCTTTGATCTTGGAGAGACTGTGACACATCATCTATTCTATGAACAAAACATCCAAAAGCTGGGGCCAAACTGTTCATTACTCATGAGGACTAACAAACCAGACAAGATGCAATCCTGTCCCTCAGACATGAGGCTCTTCAGGCTGACTGAACCACGACAGTGCTACTGACCCCAGGCCACATATACATAATTGATTTCCTGCTACCAAGCTAACAAACAAGCCTCACAGTGCAGGCTAACAACAACTGTCGAGTCAAATCCTAATTCTTATTCTCCCAAACAGTTCCATTAAAGCACAGCTGACTCTGGGATAGAGAATGGCTATTCCTTCTTAATTTTACAATACATATCTATGGCTATGGATGTGGGCAAAGTTCTAGTACTTGAAATGCTATTATTATTGAAATTTAAATTACTTCCAGCTAGAATTTTTTTTTTTAGGAAAGAAACCTTAGTACAGAAGATTACAGGATGTAGAGATGGAGAGAAATACTATAAAACATTAATCAACTGCTCTAAGATTTGTAGCATTGGAAGAATCAAGATAAAAACAGAATGTCGAGTAATTTAAAACGTGCTACGCTATTTTCCTTTTTGTGATTTAACTTGCCAAATTATTTAGTAAAAATTTGGAATGTGCTTCAAGCAAAAATTAGTGCGTTATGCAGGGACTACATTTGGCAATTCACAGACCATAACATTTTTAATGCTAATACATTGCTGAAACTACAATCTTCTATAAAGCAACAAAAGTGAAAATTTGCAAGCTTACCAAATGCACAGTGCAGAATCTAGAACAAAAAGAAAAATACAAATCACTAACATTTCAAATGAAAAGATTCAGAAACACATGTAGTTCTACAAGAGCTTAAGATTCAATATTTGTATTTCAAAGATTAAGCTGAATATTGAGCTCTGCTCCCCAAGCTAAATAGCAGACAGTAAGCACCCTCACCGCTTGCTGAAAAGAAAAATTCAGCATTTGTTTGAGGCATATTTCTTATGTTCACCTTCTAATCACTCCATAAATGCTAATAAAAAACCAGGTACCTAGACAGCACTGTTCAGAGGCTGCCTTATTTCTCCTAAAGAAAACACTCATGCAACTATTAGTAACTCTAGGGAAGAAGACTACACCTACCTCAAGTAAAGCTCCAGTTTGGAAGAATTTCAGGGGCTTTTCTATTGAATAGTAGAGGCTATGGTAGCTACCTTTAGCCAGGTATGCTCGAACTAGACCAACTGCAATAACAAGCCACCTGAAAGAGAGAAAAAAGTCTAAGATAAGGAGACATTAAACAGAGCATAAATACAAAGAACTCTTTAACCCCCTTTCGGTATCTGAGAACACAACAAGCATATAACTGTCCTGAAAGATACTAACTTTTTGCCTGCCCTCTGCAACACTGAAAACATTAAATATTTGGAATCTCTGCAAATTTATCAAAGTTAAAGGTTATGCCTTTTTAAGTATCTTTCAGCACCAACGTGATACCAATATCTTTAAGCTTATTTTTCAGTAAACTATTTAATTATGGAAGGTATTAAAGACATTTTAAAGAAGACTAGCATCACATTTTGCTTAGTTTAAGCAGAAAACCATTTAGTGCTAGTCAAAGATCTCTTATCATACCATAACTTAAAGAGGTATGATATAAACCATTAGATTCAGAAGGCATTCATATTAATGTTTCAGTTTAAAGTAAACCCTTAGACTCCATGATAGACCACCCAGCTTAATTGCTAGCACATATATTTTTGAGGAACAGTTATGGACAATTAGCTGCAAGAAAGCCAAGCCTGCTAAAGCCTTGAAGGCAGTGATGGCCATTTCCTTTTTAAGCAAAAAATATTAATATATCTTGGCCTATATAACTGCAACTATGTACTATAAACAATGTGACCTGTTAACCTTGCTGGTTTTCCCCTCAGGTAATTTAGGAAGCAACGCCAAAAATTCTTCCTGCAGTCCTGGCCGATGCAGTAACATCTTTCACTCCCACACCTGCCCAGGGGAGGTGACTGCCCACAATCTCAGAAATTCTTCAGTGAAGTCTAGGACAAAACTAAGGTGGGTACAGCCTGGTAAAACACTTTTTTATTTGAAATCAGCATCACAGTTAACTTTAATTTCCAATTGCTTGTGGCAAACACAGAGAGAAGGGATTTATCAACAAGAAGAGGGAACCCTTACCAGCAGCTCCCAAACTCTGCACTGACAGGCTCAACCCTGGCTGTCTTGCCCTCAGCTATTCCTAATGCCACCCTGACTTTACCTCCAGCTCAATCCAAACCCAGAAGTGCTGTTACAAAGCTTGTGTTAACAGTCACCAAGTGTCTCTGCTAGAAACAGTCCATCTCAGTGACAGTGTGTGTGTAGACATGTAGAAAGCCTCCTATCCATGCAATAGCTTTTTACCCTTTGGAAAAGATTTGCAGCTGCGGTTTTGTAACACGGAAGATGAAGAAATTCCCTAATTTACAGCGTATTAGACGCCTACAAGTACAGCATTAGCTTAGGTATTATGAAGTATATACAAATATTGTCTCAAATGTAATAGTTGTTTGAAATACTGTAAGGTTCAGATTTTTCAATAGTAAGTAACTCTGGCATGCAAGTTTGTATTCATAACAACATTTGTCAGTACAAATGAAAAATACAGTATTTCATTTCTGCCTGGACTTCTCAGAAGATGAGTACCAAAGAAAAGCAGTACGAGTGGGGAAAAGAAATGTGGAATGAGAAACAACCTGTCACTACTGAAAAGAGGGAGGGCTTATTTCAGTTAAAGCTATCTTGTGAAACCAAGAGACAAACATTTGCCAAGTCATTGGTGTTTACAAAGAAGAATCGGATGAATTTGGTATTTGGACTTCAGTGCAGAATAAACGAGTAAGTGCGTGCTATAGTATTAATAGATGGCTCTCCCTTGCAACACTGTCTGCTTCTCTTTTAGAATTTTGTATCAAAGCAGGTTGACTCTGTCCTGTTTGTCAAATTTCTCAGTTTTTCCTAATCTTCTGTGTTGAGAAACTTCACAGAATTGAGCAACTTCTCAGGTTGCACAAGATACCAGGTCTCGGTTGTGCCTGTGAACTGTTGTCCCCTGCAGATTGTTCCCACCTTAACCCAGTGATTGGTAAAGTACATGGCTCCCAGAGAAGCTCCAGCCCCTTGCTCATCTCCACCCTCCCTGCCAGATCACTGACTCCAGAAAAAGTGTACTTTGCATTCCCAAAGACCACATCTCACTGTTAATAATAAAATTACTGTCCTTAAAAAAAAAAAAAATTAATACAGATCAAAATATTAATCTGTACAAAATTCAAAGCTGTGCCTACTTTGTGTTGAAGCTTTTAAAACCCCTGTCCTGCTTATGTGATTCTTAAATAGTTCTTCACCCTCTGTGACCAGAGGAAAGAGAACAGGAATAGGGGAAAGCAAGGAAGATAAACTGAATAAGAAATCTGGTGAGAAGTTTAAAAGTGCAGCAAAAGCCACCACTGTCACATGAAATCTGAACTACAAGTTAGTTTTTACAGCTTTCTCTGACTTGGACACTAAAGTCCTCTCAATACACCAGCTGGAGTTACATTCCACTAAATTACCACTACCATGCCTGTAATCTTTAAATTAGACTCTTAAACTCTTTGATTAACCCAAACTAAGGAAAATCCTGCAAACACATAATTTAGGTTTTTTTCACTTTCAATTGCTCAGATTTGATCAGCAAGCTTCATGCTCAAGTCCTCAGTTTAATTCCCTCTATTCCTACATTATGCAAAGGTGGTTTCTTATGCAAAGTTACTGAGGCTCTGCATCATTTATGCAAGAGAATACAACAAAGCAATGCAGTGAACAAACCTGAAAAGGGAGAAATGTACTTTGGCTCTTAACAACCAGTCACTGAATACATGGAAAACAAACTTCTAACCCAGAACACTCTGCTCAACACTGGTAACACAAAGCCTTGTGAATTCAAAAGCTATTACATAAAGATCTATCTTGTTGAATTTAATTGCTTATACCATCATTGGCTACTTCTACCCAGAAGTACTAGTCAGTTACAGCACTTGACTAACAATAAAAAATGAAATCACATTTTAAAGCAGCTCATCAAACATTTACACTCAGCTCTAACAGTGTGCCCTTCCTCCTCACCTCCCCTGATTCAGTGATTTCAGTCAACCACAGTTTTTAGGGAATAACTTCCATGCTACATCAACGCCTCCAGAATGAGCTTTCTATGCCAGGTCAGGCATGAATACATGATGTCACGCCATGACAGGAAAATAGTAGTCTGACTGAATGCAGGAGATGAAAGAAGCAATGCTTTCTATATCTTAACAATTTAAACAATGGTCCAAAAAACAAAACCCCAAGCAAGCACAGCTGAGAAGCAACTGCAGGATCAGCTATTCCCTCTTATGTCATGTTGGTCCCTTTTCTGAGGAAAAAAACCCAAACATATGAACCAAATGCTACCTGTATGTAGCTTCATTTAGGGATCTGCAGGTTATCTATACTTCCTCTACTGTTTTGCTCTGCAAAAGCAATTGTATTACTAGGAATCCATATACTACCTGCGCTACAGTATAAGAAATAAGATGTATTATTTCTAGAATTGATACGTTTTCTTCAGCTAAGTCAAGATAAATGCAAAGTAAACACAATAATTATAACAAGGTTTTTCAATTATTCCTTGACCTATTTTAAATAAGGCTAATAACTAGGGCAACTATGATTTTAAAACATTTACTCTTCTGCCTGTTCATCGCATGATAAAGCTGTTGTGTGCTTCAGTTTAAAAGCCACATTTTTGTAAAACAAAACCAAAAAACGCACTTACAAAAAAATCCCATGTGCTTTTACAGCATCAGTTCATAACCTGGGGACCTTTCAAATTCCCGGTGCTTTCTTTTCACAATTCTCTATCCAAGGTAGTGTTATCTCAGAAACTAAGTCTGACCACTCTGACCGACACAAGGACAGTAACTAATTACTGCCACCAGCTGTGTATCAACCTTTTCACGTGAACAACTTAGCTCCTGCCAACTAACTCCTGAAAAACTACCTTATTATCATAGAACCATAGAATCATTTCAGTTGGAAGAGACCCTCAGGATCATTGAGTCTTTTAAAAATAAGAAAATAACTGTGATTTTTTTCTTAAGCTCAACATTGTATATTGTGGAATTTCAGCAGTGTCCAGGGGAAGTGCAGAACCCTCATGCATTTGAAGACAAGTTATCAGTCAGAGCCCTCAGTGAGCCACCCCAAAAGAATGGCGGTGAGTGACAACACAGAGATATGAACCCTGATCACAGCACTCCCAAGTTAACTCCCCAAATTGCAGAAATCATGTCCAGAAATCATGTATGCTGCAATTTCTCTCTCAGGTTTTTGAGATCTTTTAGAAACCTAAGTGAATTAAATACGAGCAGGCAAATGTTTTAATTCTAAGAAGAAGTCAGAGAGGTTAACTTCTTAACATTGTGCAGGGACATCACAGCAAAACTGAAGAGACCTGCCTGCCTGCACTGTGTTGTATTGCTCATGTCATTAAGTACTTCTGAAACCAAAGATTCACTTTTATCAAACTGGTGGGTAATTATCATTCCCCTCTGGGTGAAATACCCTGCAAATACCATATAGAGCCATAAATCTATTTAGCAGTTCCACTTCAGAGTAACACACCTATTGGGTAGTGGCTGTAACAAGCACCTTACAAGAACTACCATTGTTCTATGTAACTATCTCACAAGCAGAAATACCACCAGCTGTCACCCACACAGACAAGAATCATCATGTCCAGTTACCTTATTGAAATAAATATCTATATTAATTCTATACTAATCTTCCTCAAAAATAGTGAGACTGGTCTGTTTGCCTGACTCCTCACCCACCACAATGTATCTAAGGAAAACCAGGCTCATTCTGGATCCATTTTAATGGCTCTTTTCTCCCCTCACCCAAATATCCTCAGTCTTTCAAAAGACAGTTTGATTTTTATCTGGATTCCAAAAAGTCTCTGCAGCCTCCTAAAAAATAAATAAATATATATATCTATATCTATATATCTTGAGAGTTCCCAGTTGTCACTAAGAGCACACCTGAGCATGCATCAACCTGCCCAAGTTTCCGTTTCACTACGCAGGGCAAGAGCAGAGCAGCAGGCAGGCCCAGAAGCTCGCAGGCTGCAAGCAGCAGCTCTCAACTTCACCCAAAGCACATACGTACCCACTGAGGGGTATATGGGGAAATCTCACAGGGCTCCAAAGGGTAACAGCTTTGCATTCTTAACTACTGCTACAGGTAACTTCCCCGTGTTTATGTTCACCTCTACTGAAAAGTGCTGGAGTCCACACCACAGACGTGGTGAGCCGAGAACAAGGGTCTGCACAGTCACCTGGGTGACAGATAGTTGCAGAGGGCATTAATGTGTCAATTACAGAACGCCGTAGTTCTCAGAGAACACTCACTTGTTCCACTCAAGGGGCGTGTGGAAGAGGCCAAACTGCAGAGGGGCTCAGCCGGTGCCGAGCGGGCTCACAGCGGGAACTGCCGCCCGGCCGAGATCGGGCAGCGGCAGCACCAGGGACCCGGCCCGGGGGACACCCCGGCACCGAACCGCTCCCAGCGCTGGGTCATCACCATGGCATGCCATGGAGAGAACGGAGAGAGCAAGAAAAACAGCTTCACACACACGCACAAGAAACCCCTCTCCAGCAGGAGAAGCAGCAAGAGAGGGGTTGTTTGTGTTTTTTTAACGTTATGAGAAGTGTGAGGCACGATCGCTGACAGCGCGAGGGACAACGGGAACGGCAACGCGCCTCCATCCGCTCCTCGGGCAGGCACGACTGAAGCTGCGAGCACTGGAGGGGAAGATGGGGACAGAGGCGACAAAGGGCACAGCGACAGGAACGACCTCCGTCGTTCGCCGAGCTCCCCGCGGCGCAGAACTGCCCCCACAGCCCCCGCCGGGACAGCGCCGGGGCCGGCAGCCGGACACGGGGCACCCGCGGCCGCAGCCCGTCCGAGCGGAGCCGCCGTTCCGCCCGGGCACCGCGCGGAGCGCCGCTCCGGGAACGCCGCCTCCCACGGGACGGGCTCCGCCGAGCCTGGCGGCGTCGGGGAGAGCCCGAACCGCTGCCGAAGCAATGAGAAGCGGCAGCGGCGGCCCCGCGGCGCCCAGCCGCCCTCCCCTGGCCGGGCGGAAAACATCCAGTGCGGAAAAAGTTTCCCCAGTGCAGGGGAAAGCGGCAACGGCCAGAGGAGCGGCGGCAACCCCTGCCCCGGGGAGCACAGCGGGGCGCCCCTGCCAGGAAGACTCCCCGCACACTTCCTTACCCCGCCGTCATCACCACATTGTAGATAACGAGATAGGCCGTGGCCAGGGCGCCCGGGCCTTTCCTCCGCCGCGGCTGCTGGCTGCCGTAGCCGTTATCCGCCCGGCTGCTGCCGCTGCCAGACGCCGCCATGTTGCAGCGCTCCCAAGGCTTCCGCCCGCTCTCAGCCTACGGTGGAGCCACAGGGCGGGGCTGACGCCAGCGCCGCCATCTTGGAGGCGGGCAGGGCGCTGTGCGCAGGTGTTGGTTCTGCAGACGCACCGCCCCGCGTCCCAAGGGCGCTCTGCTCCCTAGCCGGGGGTGAACGGCGTTTTCGGTCACGTTTTAAACCGGGTTAAAAACGCCCCCCTGCGGGCTCAGTCCTGCAGCATAAATAGGTCTGTCATTTCCTTAGAGAAATTAATAGGGCTAGTTTTCCAGGTAAGGTTATTTTAGGAATACTTAGTAGGTTTTCATCACTTCTATAGTTTAATAACCCACAGAAACTGGGCACAAATGCAGCTGTAACTCATTTTCTGCTGAAGTTTTATAGGATGGCAAAACCTTGGATAGCGTTACTTTCATAGCAACACAAATTCAAGCATTCTCTATAGAGGAGATATAACCAGAACTACCTTCCCAAAGAATTAAGATGAATTTTTTTTTTTTTTTTTTAATTTTCTTACAGAACTTTTAAATATTCTGGGGAATTACTTCTCAACTTCCAGAAGCAATTTTCAGTTTTCATGCTGGTTATAGTGCAGTGCCTTCCTGAGCACTGCAGAGCAACAGCATTGGTCTCCCTCCCAGCCTGCGAATTCTGCCCTCACTGATGTCTTTATGTGGCCTAATAAATTCATGGTGTTGGGTCCACATCTCTTGCAGTCAATAGGGCTCAAAATTCAAACATGATTTACGAGAATTTCATGAAATTTTAGTACAATGTTTCAGTAAATACTCCAAGAAATTTTAGAGAAAGAGATCGTTCATGTAAGCAACTAAAAGAAATGTCTATTTTCAAAGCCTGACACTCACTCCAGTGGCGAGAGCTAGGAAGTCCTCTGCTGTCTTCCTTGTGAGCAAAGAGAAACAGCACTATGGAAGTCTTTGCATGCCACACAATTAGCAAAGGTCTCCTCATCATGCAGAAATATACACGGGTTGCTTGTATAGCTGGGCAGGTCTGTCCTTAGGTAAATTAACTTTCTGCAAATCCAGAAACCTAAGTAGTGAAAACCAGTGACAATGCCAGATTTTCCGTGTCTCTTGAGAAGACTGACTTTTATATAAAAGAAATAAAAAAATGAAGTGGTCCATCTAGGGCAGTAACAATGTCTTGCATAACCTCAGTTACTGAGGATGGTTTCAGCCCTATCACACCCCAGGACTGGGTCTCTGCAAACATTATACAAGCAAGACAAGGTCTATAGAAAGAGGTAATACCTTTTATTAGATCAGTTAGGATGTGAGACAGGATTTCAAGTGGATATAGAATTCTGTTATTCAAATAAAACAAAAAATCGAAGGTTGAATACAAGTTGGAGTCAGTTGCTCAGAGTTGAATTCGCTACGTATCGCATCGTTTTAGAAGCAGAGATTGTTTCCTGCAGACTATAAGGGATGTTAATAGGAGGCAACAGGGACATGGTGAGCTAGATATATCGCTTGGCTAAAAGAACAATAGGCAGTTTATAGCCTGTCAGACATGGAGACCCTAGTAAAGAAGGAGAAGGAAGGGTAAATTTGTGTGGAACACCCAATGTTGAGTCTGTGGGTTTTGATACTCAGTATATGTCCCAAAGACCTTGCCATGCCCATGGACCAGGCCATCAGAGACAGACCTTTTACTGCTTTACACACGTGCCCGCCTGAACAAAAGCTAACAGACAGTGAATAACATTCACAAGGCAGCAGAGCCCATCTTGCAAAGGTGACTGGTTCAAGGGCTGCAAATTTGCTCAAGAGACATGTTGCTACAAGCAGGATGTTTCACTTTAGGGAATTTCTGTGTGGTCCTGCATGGTCTGTGGTGTCTTGGACTGGTCCTTCAAAGTCTGCATAAAGGCAGTGCAAGCATATTTACTAAATATGTTCATCTTTACCCTTTCCAGGAACATTAGTATAAGCAGACATCTACATTTAGACTTCCCTGAATTTTTTCTCTCTTGCTTTTACAGTCTTTCTGAACTATTCATTTCCCCACCGTAAGGTAATTCTCAACTATAAAAGAAAACCACAGCTGTCCTGGTGCCCCATCCATGTCAACAATTCATTGTTCATTGTGAATGATGCGATGAGGCTGGAGACGTGTGGCAGAGCACATGGCTATAACTAGTGTCCGCCTGGGCTGTACCTGATGGCATTGGGGCAGAGCAGCCTCCACACCGCCCTGGTCTGCGCTGGTGGGGTAGGAGAAGGGCAGCAGTACCACAGACATCCAGGAGGTTTCACTGTCGCCACCTCATCCATTTTTGTGCCAAGTAGGTCTTGGGACAGAATGGGAGAAGATGCTGCTACTGAGATGATTAGCCAATATGAACGCAGTGACGCCTGCAATAGAGTATACACGGAGCGTGCTTTGTGGTATTATTTATTTAGGAACTGTGAGTAACTACAGCCGTAGCGTTCTCATCTTTGCAATTCTGATGGTTTAACAAACTGGGAGAATATTAGCATATTTTTATTAAGGTACAAAATACACCCCGTTGTTGCCTAAAACATTAAAAAAAAAAAACCAAACAAAACGTGAGAAAAGCTTTGTATGCTGTAAATCAGATTCAAAACCTTTCTGTATAAGGAACTGTGGCAATACTGTGTTTAGTATAACAAGAGGTTTTTATCAATTGAAAAGACATGCTGGCAATCTGAACTTAGCAGCAAAGAGTAAAGCAGTTAAAACCCATTGTGTCATCCACATTAGCTGGGCTTTCAATGTAGAAGAGCAAATCATATGGAACACATACACAACTAGGTAATATCAAACAACCTAAGGTCGATATGGTACACACCGGTATTAAAGTACACTAACTACTTAGTGGTGAGGATTTAAGGTAATCTTTTTTTTTTTTCTTTAAAAGAGGTAACCTTTGAAATGCAAATGGTTGCACTTTATGCACAAAAAGTGGAAAACAAAAAGAATCACTTTTGGAATGATACACAGATATAAGACACACTGGTTTTAGATGATGCAAATCACCTTGCAGCCTCTGATATTACCTCTGAACAACAGCAAAAAAAAAAAAAGGTGCCAATACTGTGAAAGGAAAGCAAAGTTACTAAATCTGAGTGCATTAACCATTTCTGAGAAAAAAAAAAAAAACTAAAAACAAAACCAAAAACAAACCCAGGGCTTGGATTTTTTTGTTTTGTTTTGCTTTTCTGCAGTTTTAAAAAACTCAGCAGCCTTATTGGTGCAGGTTTAAGACAAAAACAAGACAGTCAAGCTCATAAGGTAGAAACAGGTCCTATATAGGTTAAAATTCTTTGGAAACTGCTAAGTATAGAGGAGTTTGTAGTCCAGGCTACTATCTTCTTGACTGCTCCAAAAATCTGTGGGAGTTTCCAGCTTATCAGTTGAAATCTGTTTTGCAGTTGCCAAATAAATACAAGTAAAACTTTAGCTAACCTGGGATTCCGTTTACACACATGAACATAGAAGTTCCTGATTGTGCAATAGCCTGTTTTTTTCACAGCAGCATATATATGAATAATAAATCATCGTTAGACTGACCAGAAAAACAGAAAATATGGTCAGTCTTTGTGTTTTCAGTCTGTTTCTTAAGTAGTCAGCTGTGACTGCACTGAGTGACAGGGAGAGGTGAAAGGGTGTGATCAGCTGGTTAAAAGCAAGATCGGAGTTTCTCAGGAAACCACCTGGATGTGCAACATGAGCCAGTATTGCAACGGCACTGACAGTGCACTGAGAAAGGGCAGGAAATGTGTTTGAAGTTAGGGCTGTGGAATTCTGTTTAAAACAAATGAAAAATGAACCATACCAACATACAAATTTCAATTCTGGCTGTGTCAGATGATTCCTTGTAAAGAAGACCTTGGGGAGTCAACTTAGGTGCAGTTTTGGCTGAGGAAAGTAATAGTATAGAGCAATGAGCTCAGTAAGTAGACTTTTTCTTTCAAAATAACTGTAGACTTGTTTTCCATACATTTAATTTTCAAAATATACTGGGCAACTTAGTTGATGACTTGCTTAAAGTAAATCAAATCATGCTAGCAACTTAAAATTGCCTGCTGATTTGAATTAATGCCCATACATAAAGCAAACAGGTATCAACTGATCATGCTGAAAAAACAACCCCCAAATACCTATGTATCACACAAGGTGCTTTTGATAACTTGGTTTTCTGAGCCTTATAAGGGAAAGTCTTTAAATATATTTTTCTTTTTTTTTTTTTTTTTGTTTGAGCCTTGTTTCATTCTTCCTCCTCCTCATCTTCATCTTCTCCTTCTCCTTCTCCTTCTGCCATTGTTTCCACAAGGAGTTCTGCGGTGCACGTGGCTTCCCCAAGGCTGTTAACAGCTTTGCAGGTGTATTTGGCATCATCGTCCCCACATACTTCAGAAATTGTCAAAGAACAGTTCCCTTCCTCATCATAATCTATCTGGAAGTGACGGGACTCCTTGACAGGCTGATCATCTTTGTACCACATTACCTCAGGGTCAGGATAGCCTGCAACAGGGCAGAGAGAACAGCAATTGCAATGAATGGGTATTGACTTATCTGTAATTACTTTAAGCTTTAATTCCACGTCTGTATGGACGTGCCAATGTGTTGCTATACAGATATTTCATTGAATTCTATTTAAAATAAATGTAGGTGATCTGAGGCCTTTTTGCTTCACGTTTACCTGAAACAGCTTTATTATGAATAGCAAAAAATTGAAAGTTAGCACTGAGGTACTCACTAGATTTCCCTTTCCACTACTTTTGCAGTGACTCCAGGCAGCTGTTTGTGTCTCCGACATCAGCCAGCAAAGGACTCTTAATAGCGTATTCGAGGCTTACCTTACCTTGCAGCGTTTGTGGAAACCAGAGTTTCTGACACTGAGATTTAGAATTTCAAGGATAAGGTGTTTGGGGCAACAGCTACAGTGTAATTTCCTTCTCAGGTTGTTTCATTGTGGCTATTCTGAATTTTCCTCCTCCTAATCTGCTCCTTACACACTGGCCTGTCCTATTTCTCAATTGTGTTTGTTAGGATAAGCAAGGGAGTCTAAGAGAAACATTTTGATTATGCATCTCAACAGGAGCTTTGGAGCTTTTTGTGAAGCAAATGGCTGCTGTCCTCAAGCATCCGGAGCAGGGCTGTACTTTGCATGCCGGAGAACAATCCCTTATACAGTACTCTTGGCTGCTATAACAAACTGAAGGCTCGTTGTCGCAGCCAAGTTCTGGGCTGTGACTTCCCGCTGAGCAGAAATAACTGCAGGAATCCCTGGTACACAACGAACACTACAGTGATTCACTGGAAACATCAACCGTGGTAGATCCATCTATTTTATTCCATGCAGTACTTATGCACATACCCCTCACGCTGAGCATCCATCAGCAACAATAATCCATCCTCACATCTCCGCTGTGAGGTAGGAAACAGCAGTGAAAGAGATTAGGAGCACAGAAACAAACAAGCAGAAGGTCAGTGAGGCAGTTTCTGAACCTCATTTTAAGATTAGAAATTGTCTATCAAACATGTGCAATATGACACTGACTACCCATTTCGTTTTAACAGCTCTTCCTAATTTCCAGCTTGCATCAGCAGCTGTGACAGAAAAGGTTCAGTGTCACTGCAGTACCAGTGCTTAGAGTCCTGGCCTGCAGGCTGTTCGGCTGACAGAGCCAAGTCCTCAAGTGTCTTCTCATAAACTTATTCTTTCTATCTGCATCTTCCAGTCTGAGTTTTAATTTCTTGAACTCATAAGTTAAAAACAAACAAACAAACAAAAACCACCAGAAACCAAACAGCAATATAGTATTTTATAGTTATGATTTTTGTAACCAGTGCAATTATATTAGCATTACTTCTCATGCAAATACACTGTTAGGGACCACTTTGCCTTTTATACAATGTATGTACGGCTTAAAGCTATCTTGAGGTCACCTGAAACTTGTCTGTCATTTCAGACAAGTGACTTCCTACCTATTATTTCCAGTTAGCAGTCTCTCAGAGTGTACTCTTGCAATTTATGGTACCATGTTGCATCTTGTTTTTACTGTTTCTACCCTCAAAAATCACCTTACAGTTCCCCCTTGCTGTTCTGAATTAGTGATTCACACATTGATTCTTGGAGACTACGGTTTTATGGCAAGCACAGGACAAGCCCGTACAGCTCCAAATAATTCCTGTTATTGCAACACATTCAAGCTGTGACATGCAGATATTGGTAAAGCAAAATGGCACCAACTCAACAATAATAAAGGAAAAAATTGAAAAAGTTAAACAACAACATGATGCAGAAAGCTGGCAAGGAAGGAAGGAAAGAGATAGGCTAATTCAAAGTACCTTCAATTTTGCAGTCAAATCTAGCAGCACTGCCTTCCACAACCTCCAAGTCAAGGATTGTTTTAGTAAAATATGGCTTTACATGGGGCTTTTCTTCAGCCACTTCTTCAAGAAAAGCATCTGGACAAGAGCGAAGATATAGTTAATTGTTTTATAGGGCATGTTCTCAAAAGATGCATTTTAATTTTTAATTATCAGATGGTAATGAAAGCCTCTTTTATTTTGTTTAATTCTGTAAGCCTAATGACACTGAGGACATTCGCTACTTAGTCCTGTGCCAAACTTTCGCAACAGGACAAAGATTCAGACCATAAATAGAATTAAATCAACATGCAGGTCACCGTGCTACAAATCATCTTTATTTTTTCTTGAATTTGTTTCTAATTGAACCTGAACTTTTGCTAGTCAGAGAGGTAAACCAGTTCAACTTGTCTCAGGCCCGCAGTTGATGTGGATATGTCAAAATGACTTGCTCGATTTTCACAAGTGTCAAACAGCTGCACCTCTGATTGTTATACACCCCAAATCCACATTTCAAATGGGGACCTAGGGGTATAATGTAGACACATGATTTTTGTTCTGAAATTCCCTTGTCTGAACAGCATGGTTTATGCAGGGTACATCATGGTTACAGCAAGTGTTAATGCTTGCTTGCTTGCTTGCATGAGAAGGTAATTCATCACTGTAATCTTTGTATAAACATGCATTCCCAAACTGATAGAAAGTGCAGCTGAGAAATCTGCCTAAATTCTTTGGCTTTAAAAAGAGAAGAGTTTACTGCCCATACTTATACTGGGGCATTTAAGTAACAGAACAATATAAGAACAATGAATTTTTCATAGATTTCTTTACCATAAAAAAAGACCATAAAAACAGAAAGAGAGCACCAGAGCAGGAATAACCATCTCAATGATTAATCTCTAGCATTTCACTAAAAGATTTAGTAAGACTGATTCACAGAGAGGTTAAAAATATGGTGCAGCAAAAATCCTTACCTTCGTTCTCTACTTTGTCTGCATTTATAGGGCTGGTGGGCGAGCTCCCGGAGGCCTTCCTCCCGCTCATACCAGAAATCATCGCCATGGACGACAGTCTTCCTATTGCTCTCACAGCATGGCCTGTTTTCTAAGACATAACATAAAAGGCTTCTGATCAATCCAATCCAAAAGGCATGTGATTTTCTGTAACAATCGTGCTTCGCACAAATTATCTGGGATCTCTGCGGACCTCGCTGGAATTGTTGGACAAACTGCTTATATATAGCTCTGTTGTTTTAGGAGAGACAGAGCAGGCTGGTCCGAATTACCAAATTTAGTTGCAGATATAAACTTCCCCTGATGAACTCATACCTAAATGAATGTCTCTGTTAGCTGCGGATAAAAAGCGAGAGGAGGGCCAGCGAAAAGCTTTGTCCTGTTTAACTGGAACTTAACTCTGGTGGCGGGCTGCTCTCTTAATAGCCGTATGGGCTGGACCGGCTTTCACCAAGGACGAATAACCAGCTAATACGAAATGAATGAGAAAGCACTATCTGCATGATGGAAGCAGACCTCTGACAGGCTCGAGAATCAACCACCAGGATACTAAAATATGCTCAAACTACCTTTTCTGTAGTACGGACACTTGTATTTTTTTATAACTTGCTTGAGCTCCTAAGAAACATGTTCAGTAGACTGAACACATTCTGTGATTCACATTCTGTGATTCTGTGACTGTAAGAGGAAATATAAAGTAGATTTACATGAATGAATATTTTGTAGGCTACTCAAAAGACTGGGTCCAGGATTTTATACATCAACTCCCCTAGCTTTCAGAACAGCACAGATGGACCTGCTACTTAATGCTTCCAGGATTAAGAACAAAGAAGATACAGAGATTGAATACATCTAAGAAAATTATTAAACCGATTTGACCGAATCCATGAGAAGCTTGGTACTACAACAGGACAGAACTACTGGCTTAGGAGAATGAAACTACCGCAAAATGAGGTATATGTAGAGAGGCCAGGCGGAGAAGCATTTCCCTAGCTGTTCGGGTTTGTGAAGGATAACATAATTCCCCAGCCCTCAGTGGGGTTTTCTCCCCTAAAGATCAGGAAAATTTCTACTTGAGCTAGTACGCCTTTTAGTAGCCTCAAATGGAATCATCACGTGTCACATCTATGCAGCTGTGCAGCCTTCTGCGGCTCGCCCATAGAAATCAAACCTGCTTGGCTGCATTCATACACTGGCCACACTGGAGTTTCCACCAGCGGAGAAAGCACCTGGTAGAAGATGTTTCTCAGAATTGTAAACATTAGAAATAAAGCGACTTATTAAGATAATTGGCCCAATTCTATGTTGTCTTCGTTACCTGCCATTTTCTTCTGGCCATATATTTCTTCATCCTATCTTTGGAAAGTTTTTTTGCTTCCATGTTTTTGGTATCTTTCTGCAGCCAAGGATGCTGAAGACACTGAGTACAATTTAAGCGACTCCTGTTACATAAAAAGACTAGTCAGTGTTGCCATTAATGATAGTTGAACCTACCTGCTTTAACATTATTTTGCACTCTTTGCTGAAAGCTGTCTTTTGTTTCCTAAATTTCGCAACATAGATCACATGGCACTGCTTTCCCAGCCATGCTTACTTCTTAAACTCACTTTCACAATTTCTGTAGTTTTTTTTCAGATAAAACTGTGCATTTTAAAGTGTTAATAAAACATTATAAAACAAAGCACAGAAAGCCATATGTTTTAGGCATGGAACACTTGCAGCGGAACCACGATGGCAATGATTCAGCTACC
This sequence comes from Nesoenas mayeri, assembly GCF_963082525.1. Taxonomy (NCBI): domain Eukaryota; kingdom Metazoa; phylum Chordata; class Aves; order Columbiformes; family Columbidae; genus Nesoenas; species Nesoenas mayeri. Next base: position 33,078,542 of record NC_137545.1, read on the forward strand.
TCATGCTGGCAGTGCCCTGATCTAGATCTCCTTTCCTTCATTTACAGACATTTCTCCTTTCCCACCATTTAATACCCTCCTCCCCTGCAGCACTGAACATTTAAGAAAGCAGAAATGTCCAAACCTCTAATGAAGCCACACCCATTCTTCACTTTGTTCTTGGTACACAGGTAAATAACCCTCTGTTCTCCATCCAGCTGATTTCAAACTCATTGGAAGAAACATGGCTCCTACTCTGATTTTTTCTTTTCTTGCCCAATCATTACATTTACAGGAAAGTTGCCTATTTGGAGGTACCACACTTAAAAGCAACATATGGAAATAAATCTAGCAAAACTGCAACCCATTCAGGTCAAGACAGAACATGTCATGCAGGAGTCTGTATCACACTATAGTGAAGATAAAAGTAGCCACAGAAAACCTCAGGCTGCATCGTGCCCGAGGAAAGGGAAAAGCAGAATGAGCAGGCGATGGGAAGCAAGCGCACCATTCAGACCCTGCACCGTAAAATAAGTGAGAGCTGTGCGCAGAGACAGACGGACACACAGAGCTCCTTATAAAGTATCGCCAGAGATGCCTGCTTCCACAGCGTGCAGATTCAGAGTGGGGAAACAAGAACAACAAGTTCAGCTAAATGCAAACACAGTGCAGCAAGTCCAACAACTTTACTTCATATCTTTCTTAAGTAGATTGCTGATAAAGTCCTTGGCATCATCAGAGATTTCATCAAAAGCCTCATCATCGAAGTCCCAGGTTGCTGAGGTAACGTTGGCGAGGGTTTCATTGTCGTTGTCTCCCATGAAAGGAGAAAGTCCACTGACCCTGGGGGTAGAAGAGACAGACAGACACAAAACAAACAACATGAATTTGCAAATTATCAGAGGAGCAAATTAAAACCGTGTGTGACATCTCCAAGGTTCTGCAGATCTTTATCAGTAAAAGCTCCCTTAAAAGAAAAAAACAAAAACCAGGACTCAAAGCTAACTACAGGCAGGCTCATGGGAAGGAAACTAGAATTTTGACTGCAAAACTGAAAGGGAGATTTTTGCTCTTTCTCTTTTCCCAAGACATTTTTGAGGAGAGAACTAGAATTAGCTGAAAGTGGAGCACACTAGTTTGTTAAATGGCTTGTCTAGTTCTGCATAAATAATCCTGCAATTTTCACACCAAATTCAGCTGATTTTTTTTTTCCTGGTGCTTTCAGAGTAGCTTTGCTGCCTTTACTGTCAAAACAAGGTTTTTTTGTACATATTATTCCATTTACTCCTGCAGACAGAGCCCAAGAAGAAAGATGCATTGTGAAATCATGAAATCCACAATGCTATTTTGTAAACAAAACCACCCTGAATGATACAGCCAGATAAAACAGTGCTACATCACTGCAGGCTGTAGGGTTATGCAGATGCATCCAAAAGTCTTTACGTTCTCAATCAGTCATGATGATGCATGAAATGCAAATAATGCTCTTTTATAACCGAAGTTGAGCTTCTAAGGCTTTTTACTCAATAAAACTGATAAATTGCCAGTGAAAGGCAATTACAGAACAACATGGTGTCATTTTTGCAGAGTATCTTTCTCCAGCTGAGAGTTGTCCTTTATTATACTGTACCTTTGTGCTTCCAGATACTTTTGATTCCAGTATATATCACTCTCTCAGTAAAAACTTTCAGGTGGAAGGTTGCTTATTCCTTAGAACTACAAGTTATTCAGTTTTCCAAGTCTTCTTCCTGACATGCAATGTACATAATAACCTATTCTTCATGGAATCTTACAGACTTTGCTTCCTCTGTACAATCATGTTAACCAAATACATCTCAACAGTAGTACATTTTTTTTTTTAATATGGAAAAGTAAGTGGAACTTATTAGGGTTCTGAAAATACTATATGGATATAGTACTATATGAATATCCTGATGCTACTGAATATCACAGAACAGACTGGTAGAAAAAGAGATTTGGATCAAATCCAGTGAGCTAACTGATTAATAATATTGGCATAATCCCCTCCTCCAAAGTTACTTTGCTACTCTTTTCTTCCTAATTGGATTCAAAAACTGATTTGGAATTTATTCCTAAGGATTTTCTTTCTATAAGCAAAGCAGAAATACCCACTCTTTGAAGTCTCAGACAAAGCAGATACTAAAGCTTTTACCATTTCTGGAAGTTGTGTGCAGTACTGCAGAGTCCAGAATCTTACATGTATACTTCAGAAGTTTGCTAGTAATAATACATGAGATAAAGATGAAAGGTTTGTTTCTTCTCAGGCAGGAAGAAGTAAATCAGAACAGAAGGTATTTGCTGTCTAACTTTCCATTAGATGGGGTGCATTCAAATGCAACAGCGAAGCATGACTTTGTAAATGTATAAGGTGGCATAGACCCACTTATGAAAATATAATAGGCATGAGTTAGAGAAAGCTGAAAGATAAAGGTGCCAAAAAGTGCTCACATAAACCAACTTTAACACAGCTGTTCCCTGCCTTTGACTCTTCCTTCACTGGGAGAGACAAGGTCTGTGCCTGATAGCACTGGAGAGCTGGTGTAGCTGTAGCACAACGAGAGACTCTGTTCTGTCCTTGTGCACATGGGCCGTCACGGCCAGGTAAATTGTTGAAGCAGAATCTCCATTCTGGAATCCACAAAGCACTGCTGCAGGGCCTCGAACCTACTTCCACTCCAATATTTAAACATTTTCCTGTTTATGACAATGCCATCATTCTCTATAATATTTTAGAAAGTGAAAAAAATCTCATCCAGACTGCAGTTCTAAGTTTTGGGTTCCAGATACTGATTGCCAAGTTGTCTCTTTTTTGACTATGTCGTAAGTACAACAACTTCTCAGCCAATTCAGCAGCTTCTCAAAAGGTTCACATTTTATATAAATGGAGGGTCTGTAAAGTATTTCTTCAGTTCACTGTCAACACAGGAGCTGCACATATTCCCTTTGCCCAGGTGAGCTTCCAGAGGACACGCTTGGGCAGCCAGAGCAATGACAACCTGTTTCCCCCCAATACGTGATGGAAGTATTGCAAAGTTGACCTCTGCACGCTATTACCACCAATAGTATTGTGCAGCTCTTGTGTTGCATGTGATAATATTATGGCCTGTTTCCACAGATTAAAGCTGCAATATTGAGAGATCATTTTTGTGCTGAGAAGACTGCTACAGATGCAGAAACATAGTTCATGTGGAAGCACCACTGCTCCACACTGCCATCGGGGGCAGTGCCTATAAAGACATGTGGCTTTCTGGGCAAAGGGATTCTGCATGGCACACACAGTTTTTGAGGGATGAGCTTAAATAGAAGGAGATTAGAGAGGAAAAATAACTTCATTTGTTTTGGTTGGCTTTTTTTTTAAGAATTGCATGACAAAATTATCTGATAAAATCTTAAATGTTGTGGCAGGATTGACCCATTCCATGCATTTGGTAAATTACCAGATAGGTATCGGTTAAGCCTCCGCTTGGTTTGTAATTTCCAAACACCAGTGTAACAGTACCCATTCAAACATTTCAATGAATCTATTTTTGTATTTCTGAATGTGCTGTTGCAAATTTATAGGGCTAAAATAATTTTGTTTCTCTACCACAGTTGTACACTGTGAATCAGTTGCCTTGTCATTAAAACATTTTAAGGAGAAATAGATCCTTGTCCATAGTCAGAAAACAAGATCCAGCAACCAATGTAGATTATAACCGGAAATTCTTATCTTTAGCACAGATTTCACTGACCTCAGCCTTGGTTGTTCATTTCTTAATAGCCATTTAAAGTAATAATGGCTCAGCAACTCTTTTGACAGATTATGGAAACAATTTCATTTTGGAATGCTGAGGCTAAGTGATAAAGATGAGCAACTGCTCCAGAAAATTAATATTGAGCTTACACTGCAAAGTTACAATTAGACAAGCGGTGAGTTGTTTACTGAAAACATTTTTCCAGCTACTTAACCAGGCATCTTCCTGGCATGTTAAGAACCATTTGTTTAGGAAATCTTTCACATTTTCCACTTCTAAATAAAGAAGAAAGATATTTTATCCTCCAAAGTTCCCTAACATGTATTGCTCTGTTCTAACAGAGCTCTGAGTACAGATTTAGAAATATTAAGATCAAAAGGGTCCAATGTGGTCACCAGTCTGACTGCCCATGTAACAAACGCCATAGCATTTCACTTGGAAATCTTTGCATTTAAGACTGCCACTAATCCAGGACAGATGAATTTGCTGCATGTCTCAGAAAGTGAGACCCTGAGCACTCCTCTGCAAGCAATGCTTGCAGCAGCAGCTGATTTGGGCTGATGACAATGAGCTCCTCCTTACAGTCTGCATTACATTAGCAGTGAAAAAAGTAGCCAATTTCAGTGAAGAGTACCATAATATCTGCTTCTGATACACGTGTGCAGGTCATATTAAATAAGCACACAACCATGCCTGTGCCCTGGAGATTATGTAGTAATTTAGTTCTTCTACAAGTGAAATCAAACAAATAAATAGTCTCAGGTTACTTTGTGGGTGACACACACCCACTGGACAAAACCACCGTTTCCTCAGCTGAGGGCAGACTGACTCCACATGGGTCATCTCAAGGTAAAACAGACCATCGAACCCATGTAAAGGAAGCTCATTGCTGAAGCAAGGGAGTTACTCTATTCTCACTCTTCTTTTACATGCCCTGTAGATCAATGAGAAATCACAATTTGCCAGTGCCACTGAAAAAATAAGTCATTTTCTTTTGGGCAGTACAGTCATGACATTAGAGCCCTTCTAACTTGCTTTATTGAGAGAACAAAGAATGCTCTCTCGTCTTTCTATTAACAAGGATTAAATTTTTAGTACAACATGAGGCCAAGTGTAAGCCAGCAATGTGTCTTGTCTTACTGAAGTCCCAAGTCAGCACATCCAGAAGATGAACGATGCCAAAAGATCTTTCAACCAACCTGAACTGCCAAACAAGGAATAACAGCAGTGATGAATAACACAACAGATAAAAGGGAAGGGAATATTTGAAGAATCGGGGTGCATGTTACAAAGGTGCTGAAGGAAAAGAGCACACAGCAAGAACAAATATGATATTAAAAACCAGCCTAAGGTATAGCATATTAAAAATATTAATTGACAGAGATCAGCTACTCTGAAAAGATGTACACTGCCTGCACTGATAACGCAAGCTGAACTAACGGAAAGCAAGCAGAAGAATCAGCCACAGCCCGTTCCTCACTGAAACTAGTCAGACTCCATGGTGACAGAAGGAAAAGGACTATCTTAATGTACGGACATGTGGTGCTACAGTCTTAGACCAAAATTTGTTTTGAAATAAAAACAGAATTTAGAAATTGTTTCAGATTGCTAACTGCTGGAAACACAAACTATTCAAGTGGATCATCAGAAAAGAACTAGAAATAGGAAAAAAAAAAAGAAAAACAACAAACAAATTTAGCAATGTCTGGAAGAATAAATGGGCCAGGGGGAGCTGGAAAGAATTCAGGAGGTTTAACTGTCATTAGATGAAGATTATTTTAAATGCAAAAAGAAAAACTCAAGTAGACATAAATGGAGAAGATATACACAAGCTATAATATTTGTGGCTGTTACTTCAAAGGCAATAGATCAGCTTAAGTATGTGGGACAGCACTGTGATGCAGAACAGGACAGAGAGCAAGATAAAAGCAGAAGATAAAAAACATGAGGTGGAGAATGCAAACAGGGAAATTTAAGGAAGAACAAAGACTGATGAAGAGACGGGACTGAATAAGTTATCAAGAAAGATTAAAAGGATTTAATGTGTAGCTTAGAAATGTGGAAAGGGAATCCATGAGCTGCAGGATGGAATTAAGTCAGCCATGCCATAAGGAAGACATTTGCAGCATCCCAACAGAGAGTGTGATCTCTGTGCTTACACCTGCACAGCAGCAGGCTAGGAGAGAGGTTTAGCTGCAGGGTTTTGGAGGAGCATTGTTACCCTGTTTCCTACTTGAGATTACATCCCACCCATTTTTCTTCTGCAGGGAAGACCCTTTGCCTACAGAGATCTCTTTAGCAGCTCTTTGCTAAACCTGGCTTGTATTTGTTGTTGCACAGGACATAATGAAAACACAGTCTCTGTCTAGGCAGGTTACAAGTCTCTCAACACTTCTGAACCCTCCCTCATGGTGTTATGGCAGAGCATGCCACAGCACGCTCCCTGCAGCTTCACTTGGGACAAGTGGCAAACACAACAGTGTTGGGCCATCACCTGCCTGTCGCAGACCCATCCTTCAGCCTGGTGCTCGTGCGGTGCTCACCTCTTCCTCCATGGCCCCGCTCACTGTGGCAGGGGGACAGGGGAAGCAATGCTGGGTTACAGGTGCAGCCATGGTGCGTGAGACAGACACCAAATGAGCGAGTCTTACACTTTATGCATGAGACTTGGCAGTTCTGAGCTTATACGCAAAACAGGAAAGCAGAGCTACAGCTAAAGAGAGGTGCAGTTCTCAATGACTTCTATTTGCATTCTGTAATGATGATGTGATGTTCCATTTTAGATAACAGCTTATAGTGGTGAGTCTGCAAAAATAGCTGGGCTTTAAAGAAGTGAAGACAGATTGGGGGCCTGTCGCTCTGAGGGGGAGAGAAAGTCCAAGTGATGACTCACAGGTCTTCTCCAAGTTCTGTTACCTTGTTCTTATCACAAGAAAGACAAAAGCTGATTATTACTGTTAATCATTATTGCAGCAATTGCTATACATAAAAATAAAAGATATTTTGTTGCATTTGAATAATGCAATTTTCCCCTCATGAAGTGTTGAATAAGCTTAAAGACACCTTAGCAAACAAGTAATTTCATAATATATTTCACAAGGCATATTGGGTCATCTGCATCAACTGTAACACCACCCCAGTCCCATCAGCCAAACATTACAGCATTCAAATATCTGGCTTCTGGTGGCACAGAGAAATTGGGAAGCAGTAGTTCTGCCACTGCTGGCAGACTGGTCTTTGGCAAGACATTTCACCTGTTCTCCACCTGTTTCACCTGCTGCCTTTGCCTTGTTTACCTAAACAATGACGGTGTTCTCCAGCACGTCCCATACTGGAGCAGCAACCCCGGCTCTGTGCCTTAGGAGCACACACAGCTGCTGTCACCCATTTTTGCCTGCGTTGCCTGACATGTCACTGCTTATATTGCAAACACACAAACCCTCACATTTACTTTCATAACAAATGACAGCAAAAGACGCTAAACTCCCAAATGTGCGTGTAACACAGCGCTTGATGTTTGGTTCCATCACAGAGAAGAGGCCTCTAGAGGGCAATGCAGCATTGGTGTCCCGGCTGGGCTCCCATCGGCGGGCACTCCGGCATCTCCACACCGCTCTGCTGTGCTCTGCAACTCAGGAGGCCTCAACAGCCAGAGAAATACATGAATTTGTCATCTGAGTACTGCCTGTGTGGTCTGCATTATTTGAACTACAGAATGATCCAAACGAGCTTTCAAGATCTAGAAAGAAATGCTGGAAGTGAATGGAAAATAAGCATCCTGTAAATAAACTGGCAGAGCAAAGGGATCTTGAAGAGTGTAGCACACTTCATGTAAGAAGCAGAAGATAACAGAAATATTCAGAGTCTTTGCTGGGAGTAAGAGAGTTGATGTAGTAGCTTTTGCACAGGACAAGAAAGAAAATTATGTTGCTTAGCTTGGAAATGAGAGTAGGATGAGAACAAGTACAAGGGCAAGCAGAATCACAGAGAGACCGAGTGGACATGGGGCAAACAACTGTGCATTGCCAGGTGTGAAGGAAGAGGGCTGCCGGGGCAGAGGAGGCGCTTTCAAAAAAGAAAGTAAGGTATTGAGAAAATTCTGCTTTTTAAAAGAATAAGTGCAACGCAGATCTGCCGTTTACTTATTATTGAAACATGAAGAACCATGCTCCAAACTGAGCTTCTCTTTTCATTTGTTTATATGGCATCAAATGTGGAAAGTCACAGGTGGAAGAAGATCACTTGCTGTTCTAGGCATGGAGATCCTATTTCCATATGCATTTCTCCAGACCCATTGAAGTTTATATTCATGTGTTATCAAATCACAAATTAAGATCAAATCAAGTACTGAAATATGTAACCGAGAGCTGCAGCCAACCATCTTCTAAAATATTTCCATGAGCTTGATCTATGCTGCTTATAAAATGTATTATCCAGTAGTTTGTGCTTAATAATAAATTAAAACGCACTGTGAACAGATACAGTAATGCTGGGATACTTTAGTCTGTCCCACAGGGGACCCAATCTGAATAAGAAGACCCCAAAATTTCAGAAGAAATTTCTCTCTTGGGAATAAAAGAATAGGAATTGTCAGTTATTAATGTATGTCCAAACATTTCTCTTTAACATCTAGGAAGGAAAAATAGTTTAAAGTTAATAATAAAATACTGTCACTTTGTCTTTTTAAATGAGATGAAGCATTACTTGTTTATGATGAAGACGGCTGAATTTCCAGAACTCTAGTTCTGCAATTTACCAATTACACTCATCAGAGAATAGAGAACTTTTATTAAACATGCTGGATATGCTAATTAGAATACAAAAGGCCTGAAAACTGGAGAAGAATTCAGAAGCTGATGAAAATTTTGTATGTTCAGCAACTGTCAGGATCTGTGTTAAGAATAGCAAAGGTACTCACAAAATGTAGCAGATAACTCCTATACTCCACATATCTGTTTCATATCCGATAGGTTCATAGTTTATAACTTCTGGAGCCACAAACTCAGGTGTCCCAAAGAGAACTTTCAGAGAACCTGCATTTTCTGTGAAGAATGAAAGAGAAAACCATTAACTGCTACATGCAGCTTGTTAAAAGCAATTATTTCCCAATAGCAGGAAAACCAGTTTTGTATTTATGATTTTTTTTTTTTAAAGATCCTTATCAGAAAAAAAAAATGATGCCTGAACTGCTGTTTTCTCAGCTGATACATGTATAGCAATAAATATTTCTTAAGCATCCTCAAGCACGCAACACTGTACAAGGCACATAATAAGGTTCCTATTGCAAGGAGTTTCCACAACACCAAGTCTAAGAATGAGGAGAACTGTTAGTGTTTAATTCGAATTCGAATGTCCTGAAGCACAAGAGTGTTTGAGCCTCCATCACTTCAGCAGTTGCACAAGCAGATTTCAGGATTCCAGTGTTAGAAAGAAGTTGAAGTTTTATCAAAGCTCAGGGATCTGCATTTTATGGTAAAGAGAAACAGCAGTGATATATTAAGAACTCTTTTAATCCAACACACATTTTATAGTTTAAACAAGAAAATCAATACTGGGTTGCATGTCTCTGAACTATAAAGTGCCACAGGTCTGTGGTGAAACAAGAACAGAAGCAGATGCTGTGCGCCTGTCAGATCACTGCCTTGCCAGTAAATCTGGGCTTGAGCCTGCTCTCAGAACTAGGCTTGCCTACAAGTGGACCTGTGGAGCTTCAGCCTGGTGAAGGGGGACCACAAGTGCTTAGTCATCAGCTGCCACTCCAAACTTTTATCCAGCTGGTCTGTAGCACAGGTGTCCTACATTTGGCTCTGCTTAAACATGATGCTGATGCCTTTAAAATGAGCTACACTGAAGGTACTGCTAGCAATAGCAACTGAAAGAATGAGGTCATGGGATGCATGAATGTGCTCTTCATCTTTCTTGTGCTGACCCACCAGTATTGCTCTACTGGAAAATACAGTGATGAAGGTGGAATAACCGCTTGTTCAGAACCTGGTATTGCCAGTGTGCAACTGTGAGTGGTATGTCTAATGTTTAGTCATAGCGTGAAACACAATGCAAATCATTTAGATAGAAATTATTAGGCAAATCTCAGTGGGCTCATTTTCATTGATTCTCATTCTGAATAGGATGGGAAGAGGAGAAGAACAAGCAAGGTCAGGAAGGAAGGAAACTAAGGAATAGATCAGGGACTGGGGAAAATAAAACACAATCACAATAAAACAATTGTATTATAAAAGTATAAAAAAGTCAGGAAATAAATTGTTTCTGATTTGAAATAGGCTTGGATTTAGGTTGAGAAACTCTTGTCCAGTTTGCACATGTGCCTGAGTAATCAATATTTGCCTTATGTTGGATTCATTGCATTATATTTATCTTTTGTGGAAGAGTAGCATCCAGGTTAAGCACAGCAGAATGGCATAGTGAGGAACCATTCCTCTCCCAAAGAGATTGCCATCTAAATAAAAAAGGTATGAATGGGAAAAAAAACAGATGTAACAGATTCCAATCCTGCCTGTGTTAAGGTTACAGTAAATACAGAGATTTGTAGCTCTATGATCAAGAGAAAAGCTTAAGAAACCTCAAACAGCAGAAGATCAAAGTTTTGAGAAGACTACAATAGAAGCTACTTGTCCACAACACTGAATCTTTACAGAATATTTCTGGTTACTAGAATTTCCCCTACCAAGTTTTGCAACATAAATGCTGATCCCAGGACTGACTCCACAAGTAGTTTCCTCCATGGAAAGCTATTGAGCCATTCCATAAAATGCAGTCATCAACCTAAGTGAGTACTCTTTTGCGGCATGCAAATCCCCAACTTACTGAATGAAAATTGAAGGATATATGGGGTTAATAACTTGCCTGTTGACTGAGCAGCATGTTTGGAGTAACTTCTAAGCACTGGCACAGTAATTCACTCAGTCGTGCCAGCTTCCCCCTTTTAAAAGCTGTGAAACCCTTTTTGCTCTGCTCAAGTATGGTGATAGTGAACTAAATGCTGAAACCTCATTTCCACATGTTATCCTGCCTTCAGAGACCCCTCCATGCAGAGAGTACCCATTTCTAGAGACAGATAGAAGAATGCCTGGGAGCAGCCCCAGGAAAGCACCGAGATCCCCTGCAGGTTCACCATCATCAAGACCTTCCTGCTGTATGTCTGACTTGCCTTTAAAAAGCACATTCAAAAGCTATTCCCCAACATCCCTACACTCACATAATGAGAGTTTTCTTACCCCAAAAGGTAGGATCATTTTTTTGTATCCAACCTAAACTGATGTAGCCTAAAACAAGGGCAATGTCTTCTCCACAGGGACAACGAGGAGTGGGAGATTACTCTTCCTTTTCCAAGCACAATCGGGAAGCCTAAGATCCCATCTTCCCATTTGCCTTCTTTGTAAGATAAACACCTACGTTTTCTTTTCTAACCGTCCTTACGAAAATTTACTGAAATTTGTCACAAAGACCCTATTTTTCTAAAAGCTTCAGCACGATCATCCAAATCTCAGGCTCAGGTTTTCACATCCAAGTTTGGAGGCTTTTCTGTGCTCTGTGTAAACTACCGCGAGCCACTGTGTATGCAAAAGGCTGGTGTATGAAATGTGCTGCCCGTAGGTCTGAGAAATGTTTTTTTTGAAAACATGGCACTAGAGTGCAAGCACACGGTGTGAAACAACTGACGCAGCATTTTCTGTGTGTAAAAGAAAAAAAGAAAAAAAATAATAAGACCTTTTCTATGCAATAGTATGTCAAATCTTTACCCAGATGTTTACAAGCTCAGTACACAAGTAGGATCTGTGTTTGGATATCCTGTAGTTCAGATAGAAAGCTGACAAGCTAGCTGGAAACCGTTGCCTACACTGTATATAATCAACCATTAAAAAAAAAATCTTTACAGTACTCAAAACCCATTCTCTTTTCTCCTTAAGAAGTTTATCTTAAACAATTTTTTACATGGGTTCCTCAGCACACCAAAAAAGGTCAGGAAAATATCCCACTGCAGCTTTGGTATTTCCTGACAGTGTAGGAGAACTAATTAGCTGCAGCAGATGACTGCAGAAGGAGCTGATCCTCATTTCATTAAACTTGATCAAAACACTGAATATTTAGAAGCATTAATTTGCACTAGTTACAAAAAGTTAAAAGTAAATCTCACAAATTGAAGTGCAAATTCAGCTCCTGTTTCCTCTAGCAGTCCCTCGGTTGAGCGATTTCTGCTCAGTCGGGGTCAGGTCCATAGTACAAGGGCTCCAATCCCATATCTATTGAAGCTAAAGTGAATTTGATGGACAATTTCAAATTACAATGCTTGAAGTAACACAAGTGCAGGAACATGCCCTCAGTGCAATTTATGAAAAAACAGGCAAGAAGAGGGCACTTTGTGAAGGGTGCTTTTAGCAACTTTTGTAAGTAAATGCAACAGTAAAAATTGTGTTCTAGTTTTGGAAAACGTCTCAATCAAAATGTTACGTATTTCTTCATGATTAACATAGTGGCTTTGCTTTGTGGGCATGGAACAGGAGGACACTTTCTTTTCCTAGTGAAATGCCCCACACTCCGCATTCTCCAGAACAGCAGAGCAATGAAAGAAACAGCAAATGCCTATAATGTAACTTTGCAAGATTTAGCAACATACTAAGCCAAATGAATGTACATTATTGTAAAATCAAAATCAGTGTCAGTGCCCATAGCTGTCATCCTTCCACAGCAAGAAAAGTTATATATAGGTTAGAGATTTACTACATACGGCATGATTCTAGCAGCTCACAAGCCACTGTCAGCTGTGCAATACACCGTGATGGCAGGAGATTAACAGACAAATGGAAAAGCTGATGGATATGAAGAGGCTACTGAAAATAGAGTCTTCCTTTTGCTAAATGTGGGTTTAACTGTGGTTTGAAGATAAAAAGGTAGTTGAAGAAATTTCTATAGAAAGGCCATTCTGTGGTTACATTATCTCCCTTGTTGATGAAATCCACTCACTTTAGCAATAGATGCATAGTTTTCAGGCTGACAGCTGGAATATCATGGGATGAAGTCTTTCACACACCTTTGATTAAAAAAACGCCAACCCTTCAGCACTGGAACTTAACAGTTCATCTGTTTCCTCAACAAGAACAAAATCCAGTTCATGCTCCCAGAAAACTATAGCTCCATACTGGTGGAGGAACACAAATGGCAGTGATTTTTTTTTAATGAATGAAGTAAATGCCTTATCTCCGAGTTCACACTGTCTATGTGACCAGGATTCATGTAATACCCTTTTGGAGTTGAACATCATCTAAAAATCTGAAAACCAGATTTATTTTCTCTTATTCATTCAACATACAATTTTTAGCTTGTTTTAGAAAAAATGTGTTCTTGGGTGTGCAGTAGCCTGTTAGTTAAGTGTCAAAGAAGAAGGATGAGCAGCATGTAGGCAGATAACAAACCCCAGAAAGCTGTAATTCCAAACTTTACTCTTACAAACATAACGGTTCTATTTTTAAAAAGTATAAAATATTATTTTATTTAAAGAGGGAATGTGAAAGATTACAACTATGAATCTAGCTGTGGGCCACGTATGGAAAGTAGCAATTCATATGAGTTGCCCCAGTCAATTTAATGACAGAAGAGCCACAAACTTCAGCTTGTCCAATATAACAGGTTCAGAAAGTATTTAGGCACGTTGTAGCTCCTGGAATTATTTTTTTCTTCTCTTGTGAAAATACAAGTATTGTTTAACACTAACAAACACAACAGGAGGGCTGATTTTTAGAGCTGAATTAACACTGAGCAATATGAAGACAAGAACCCTCCAAGGTCTTTGGCTTTCAAATTGCAGAGCATGTTGGAAAGCTTTGGCCAAACTGAATGACAGAAAGCAGCTCACAACAGCTTAGGAAGAGGAAGAGTGTGTCAAATGCAACTTTCTCCCCTTCTCCCCCAGTCTCATTGCATTATTTTAAGAGTTGTGCTATTTTATTAATCATTTTGAGCATGACCAAAACACAGCTCCTTGTAGAGTTCCTCCCATGTTTAACATGTATGACAATATGCTGGTGTTCAGGGTAAGAAATGGTAAAACTAATGGGCAAATGTAAATGGTATGCAAGTATCCATATCTGAAAGTCTTCTAGAACATCACCTTAATTCCCACTGTTACAAAAAGTCAAGGATTTGTAGTGTTCATTAAGAGCAAGGTTTTGTTCTAGTTTTTACAGCTAAAGAGTTACCTACTCTTTATACATGAAAAAATATAATAGTAAGTATGAATTACTGCTTGTCCTGCCCTTTTCCCCATGTCATATTGAAATAGGCAGAAATGTTATTACCTAATCTTCTTGCAAGTCCAAAGTCAATGAGTTTGATGCTTGTACCGGTCTTGTTGACACACATAATATTTTCTGGCTTCAAATCCAAGTGGACAATACCCTGCTTATGGATGTATTGAACTCCTTCTGAAATCTGCTTCATATATTTAATGCACTCTCTCTCTGTCAGCTCAAAGTCTTCATCAATGATTCGTTCAAAGAGTTCTCCTCCAGAAACCCTATGAAAGACAGAATGAAAAGAGGTCTTCTCTAGCATTTTCATTTTGAGAATAATCAAATTATTTCCTTTACACAAATACAGTTAGTTCAAGCTTTCAATAGCCACTTCGGGACACCTCTATGTTTTGTGATTTTGCATTTTCCATCGACAGACAGATTATTTAGGAAGAATCACCTCTTGTGTGTGGTTTGAATCAATAGATGTTTTCCATTCTGCATTTCTTTCCCAGGTTAGGACTGTCAAACACTCATAGTGTTGTCCCAGGCAGTAGGGATATATAGCTGGATTTACATCCAGCCCTTAGGATTCAGCCACCTGGAGCTGGCAGGGAAGCGTGTGCCATGTGATTGTCACCCTGCTGATGGGTGTTTATAACACTGCTCCAGCCTCGGCGCTTGTGGTTCACACCGCTGCCTTCCCTCCTGTGCTCCAGCACCACACAAGGGCAGATAACATAACTTAGAAATAAAGAAAAAGAAAATACATGGGATGGGTCCCAGGAAAAATGGACAAAATAACTAGTAGATAAGCAAAAATTTTGGTAGAAGAGAGACTGAGAGTGACAAAGAAAGGCTGAAGAAGGAAGAGTTGAAATGATTGGGTTATTGGAACGCAAAGCTAAATTACTGACCCAAATGAGCTCAGAGGGAATTTCCTCCTTTGCTATGACAGGACAAGAATGTAACCCACAAGTCTTTCAGTGCTGGTATTTTTAGTTGAACCATCCTCACACTCCTTGTAGGTCAGTTCCCTTTTTATGCTTATTTAAGATGAGAAATAATTGGTCTTTCCAGGGTACAATCTCTTGGATTGAACTGTTTGTGGAACTAAAGTGGGACATTTTTAACGTAGATTTAATAAAGCAAAATTTTAGTTGCAATTTATTATTATTTTTGGTTTTTTTTTTTAGATTCTGAGCAATCACCCAACTGCTTTATCTGCTTATGTCCAAAGAGGGGAAATACTGCTTTTGTAGGCAGTGGATGAATGGCCCATATAGAAAGGAGCAAATGGTGAAGAGCAGCTTTGCTTTTAGAATTCTGTTCTAAATTAAATGCTCCATGCTCTTTATATGGCTTAATATTTTGCAGTGCTCATGCTTATTGCCAAATGTAATTGTACATTTCAGTTACAGAAAAAACCCACACAACTGAAAATTGGCCTTGCAATGTTTTCAGGTTGTCAGATATATTATATCCCTTGTGTACTAAACTGAAATTGAGACATCTGGAGTTCTGTGCACATTTGTTGCTTTGGCTATAAGATTTCAGAAAATATATACTTAGAAATGCTACTGCAGTTTCCTATTAACATGAAAACAGCATGTTTGTATCCAGAACACTCTGCAATTCCAAATGATAACTAACTAATAATAAAAATTATCAGTTGTTTTTGACTGTGTAACACAGATAATGACAACTTATTTTTCCTATAAAAGTGTCATGTTTTTCAAATCTCTAAATTGAATTTTTTTCAGAAATCATACCATTGTTTCAAGCACCACTTTTTAGCATGTTATTTGGAAATTAACTATTTTTAATACATGTGCATGCCATTTTTACCCTGGGATGTCTAGACACTCCGGTAACTGTATTGGATTAAACTGCAATTGCCTTTATAGAATGTGTGGGTTTGCATTTATATCCTGGACCAAATCCAGTTTAATTTTTGCCAGGTTAGGAAGCTGAACTGAACCAATGCAGATGAGGTTTTACATATACAGAGAAGTGCGCTTTCTTCACACAGTCACAACTAGGTCAGAATCTATATGTCCCATTCTTTTCTTGATTCTCCTCTTTTTAGTCTTCTCTAAACGAGGTCACAGCAGAAAATATTCCTGTATATAGAGTCACAAAATACACATCTTAAAATATTTTATTCTAAGGTTTTGGTCATGGAAGAAGAGTGAGAAAAATCTACTTTAGGGTTGCCCAGGCAAATATACCCTTGATTTTAATAAATCTCCCTTCAAAACAAAGAGGAAACCTTAGCGACTTGTGCCAACTTAAATCATGCCAGATTAATGGAGAAACATGGAGTTTACTGCTGAAATTTTGCTTTAGTAACCTCAATTTGCAATACAATAATCTTCTTTTGATCAATGTGAAAATAAACTACCTGAATTATAAAAACACTTTAAGGCATTTAGCTTCCAATGCTGAATGCCATTCCCAATGTGCTACTATTTTTCAGATGTTATTTTTCCACTTATTGTGGAACAGGTGTACCACTATATTCGAAAAGCAAATGTCTGAGATTTGCCCCTGATGTGCAGCAAATGGTAGCTGGGAGGGTTTTCAGGTAGGAGCACATCAAATGATTTGAATCCTTATAGTGTCTGACTATAAATGAATGAAGAAAATGTCTAAATTTGTTCTAAATATGAAATCAAGCCATACAAACTAGTGGCATGACAAATACTGAGAGAAGAAAAAGTTCAAAAAGTTGTAAGAAACACATGGGAATAAAATGAAAATGAAAATTTTAGGGTGAATATCAGGAAGAAAAATCCAAAGGTGCTGCTCCTCATCAATAGCTCCAATTTGAGTGGGGGGCAGCTGCTAAATTCCAGTCACTGCTAAAATCTGTTTTAAAGGGAGACTGATGGGCAAATGAGCTTGACCCTTTTGAAGTCTACGCATTTAGACCCTGATGGGAATGAAGAAAACAGCTTGGATGCTAAGAATTTTGAAGGTATTTCCCACAACTTCTTTGATACGCAAAATATGAGCTTAATAGCTAAACCAGAAAGGATCCGTCAGTGGCAGCGCCGTGCTAGGACTGTGTCAGCTGAGTAACATGTGATGGTGTGGAGGCAACCAAGTCATCTGGCACGATGGTGTCACACAAGCATCTCACTGCCCAGAGCTGGTCCAGAGCAGGGACAGGCTGCTCCCGCCTGCCCATGTCCTGCTTTGAGAACCTCTCCTCCCGTGGCTCTCTAGAGACATTTCAGCATGGGGATTCAATAGCCAGAAAAGGTGGCCACCCCAAACTAAAATCCTAATTAGACTAATTAAGAAAACTACTTTAAATTTGATTGTACTTTTCTATATTTTTAAAAAGTGCCCCCCCCTTTGTTGGCAGGGGGGTACTAATGGAGTGTAAAGCCATATGCTATTCAAAACTCTTTATACATTTCCTTGTTTTCCATTAGGTCTGCCAGCTCGCAATTCCAAGCTAAGTAGGGCTCCATGCTCTTACCGTCATCAGCTTGCTCAACTGCTGAATCTAAAAATAAAAGCACCTTCTTGCACATAAGAACCAAGGTTTTATAATGGACATCCTGTCTCTGAAATATGCAACTGCAATAGCAGTCTGCACATAATGTAGGTGAGTGCCAAGGAAGTAAAATAGATGTGTAGTCTCTTTTGCTGCTAACAATTTATATCTTATTCACCACTTCCAGACAGCAAAAAACCTGCTTCACCTTCTTGCAGCAGACAGCACATGAAGTAGATGTGGCAGCAAAACAGTGACTGATGTAACTTTTTGGGAAAATAATCAGCACAGATCAGGATTTCATTATCTTTCCAGCTGCTACGGCTACAAGTACAGGAATCACAGTAAGCAGGTGCGTTTGGATGATGCAAACATGGGCTGCATTGGTCATTCTTATTGGTTTTGAAGTCTGACCATTACTTTCCATCCCATGTTGTGCAGATTATTTTCTTATAATGAATTCTGGTGCATGAAGAACATGTTCTGAACCTACTCTTCTCTATAAGTAAATATCTACTATCTTCAAATACAAAGATACTTAAGTCACAGCCCTGTGAGATGCTTTCATGCTGCTTTTCTGCTATTTTGCACAGTGGTGTGGAATAAGTAGCCCAAGGCAAACAGTTTCTGGGGGCTGTTGCTACCTTGCTCAGCAAGAACAAGACAGCAAGATAGGCTGGGTTGAAATTCAGCTTTACGTGACTGTATAGCTTTGGATGAAGAGTATGATGTCTTTCAGGCAAACGAGAAATCCCTTTTTACAACTGCCATGCCTGGACCGTCATGGAGAATCTGTATGTTGACATTAGGAATGGATCAATTCCTGTTTAATTAGGGTTTTTTTTGGTGAAACAATGAGTATGTCCAATCTTTCTGCTTCTACTGATCTAGATTTAGAACACTCACTGTGTTCACCTGCAGAGATTCTTCAGACAGCACTGCTTTATTATAAATAAATGTTTTGCAATCAGAGTATCTTTTAAGGACTCTTAAAATATAAAACTTGGATATAGCACTTGATGAAAAGTGTTCCAAATACCCGTTGAGTGCTATAAATTTGACTGGGAAATTTTTTTCACAGAAATTCAACAATTTTGTTAGATTGTAGCTTAGATGTTTGCATTCTCAAGCATATCTTTCTCCCCTCCAATCTGTTGTTCACCAACATTCAAGTCTCTGCAAGAGGCAACTGATCAGTGTTTAAGTGGAGTTTGACACAAGCTTCTTTGATATATGTTTAGAACTGCCTAGAGAACATTTTTTCTCCTCCTTAAACATACTGTTAGTTCTAAATGCAAGCGCAAATTGCAGCTAACTTTTTTCTTCTCCCCTTCCAAGCTGGCAATAAATGAGTGAGCTGCGGAAAAACAGCACATGTACTTGATTAAAAACTAAACAAACTAGACAATAAAGACTGTAACACATCTCTGATTTTGAAGAGATACAACACAGATTCACTTACACAGTTTAAACAAATTGGATAAATAATTGGTTAAAAACATCCAGACCCTGCAGATCCTGAAGTTTTCACAGTGCCATGTCTAGGTAAGTTGCTACTTTTGTATGTACAATTATTTTCATTGTTATTAGCTATGTTAGTGTGATCCACTTTATACTTACATTTCCAAGACCATAACGATGTTGGCTTTTTCTTCAAAGGCATCTACGCATTGGACAAGTTTTGGATGATGTAGACAGTTCATGATGCTGATTTCATCCCTTATGTTTTCTTTTTCCTTAGCAGAATATGCTTTGAAAAATTTTCCTGCCCAAACTTTTCCAGTCTTCTTTTCAACAAGCCTAAAGACTTGTCCAAATTTTCCCCTGAAAATATACAACTATTTCCGTAAAACATTTTTGCAATGTATGGGCCACCATGAATAGTAACATTTTACTAAATATTCCAGCACAACCACTCTATTCTGAAATAAAAATGTCTTCATATCAAGTACTATTCTGTACTGATTTTGTGCAGGAACTTTTGAATAAGTGCCTTATTTAGAGATGCCTCAGTATTCCAATTAGCACGTTTTTTTAAGTGGGTTCAAAAGTAGACTTCTACCAGGCTTTAATTCACGTGACTCCAGTCTTTCTGTGCACAGTTTTCTGTAGATCATACAGAAGGGCAGCAGGCAGGAGACATCTCAGGTGTAGGATATAGATGAAATCAGAAATTGAATGCTAGAGGTTTCAGTACTATTATTTCACATTGCTTTATATGTACAGTTCTACCTCTATGATACTTTTCTCAAGATTTATTAACAGCCACACATAGGATTCCCTGGCCTTCAGCACCGCCAGCAGCACAAGTTGCTGAAAGATTACCAAGGCATGCAGCTCACATAACAACGAGCTGGAGCACAGAGATACCCAGCCAGGCTAATCACTAACCTTCGCTGAGCAATACTATTAATGCTCTTGGGATTATGACCACTGTCAACAGAGATTCCAGCCCGTGGGCAGGATAATCTTGTTACCGCTAATGGATATAATGGAAATGCAAGTACACAATGTGTGCCTTTTTTTCTGCTAGCTCTCAGAACACTAAAATCGAATGAATGTTCTGTCTTTATTCATCTGTGGGCTCCATTTTCCTTGCCAGAAACACATGTAGTGCCTATTTGAATTATCGATTAATAATAATAATAAAGGATCTTTATGGAGTGGAGGTGAACAGATGTTAAAATCTACTTTAACTGCAACAGAGGAGCCCAGCTGGAGCATTGAAAGTGCAAGACACTGTCACATGAATACACATGATCTTTATAATTGACTGGCAGCCTTGAAAACTCCGTGTCTTCAAAAGTGCAATACAGTACTTACGATCCCAGTCTTTCTTCGATATTATAGACATCTGAAACTTTTTGTTCAGTGTTGATAGTAACCGTCCGGTACTCAACCTCTGTTTCTTTCCCTTCTGTAAATAAGTATTAAGGACCATGATTAAAAAACTCCATAAAACGTGAATTATAAACACAGCTTTGCATATGTCCTGATTGACACATGAACTTACCATCATCGGACAGCTCCGCTTCATCCTCTTTAAGTTCTACAATGAAAATAAAAAGGCATGAATAGCTTATTATATAGGCTATAGTACTTACAGAAGACAGTGAAATTATTCACAGTAACATGGGCAATTGGTAGACCCTATGGATAAACAGCAAAAAGCAGTCAGGGAGTTTGGGCATAAACTTAAAAATTAAAATCTCTTCACCACTTCCCTTGTAACTATTGACTATATGATCACAATCTAGTCAGAAGTTCTTAATAAATCAAGTTCATGTGTTTTGCAGTACTTGTCTATTTTACCTGCCTACTAGAAACATCAGCTCACTGAATCAGTTCAAAGTCATCTAACAAATAGCTTCAGGAATACTTAAGTGTAATAGGAAATAAATTTAAAATATTAAAATCAATAACAAGGCTTCATGTTCAATGCCAGCCTTTTCTGGGTTTTCTATGCATTTTGGGGATTGCAAAGCCAAAAGTAAAGAAAGTTTGTGTATGAAAAGATTTCCTAAAAAGCATCCAGACAAATTTTTCAGACTCGAGATGACTAGAAAATTTGGACAGCATGCACCTTCCTGAGCATGGCTGAATCTTCAAATCACTGAGGTCCAAATGGAGCCTCAGTTCTGCAGGCTCAAAGGCCAGCAGAGGTGTTGACAAACCCAGTGACATATGACAGAATGAAAACTGGTCTGAGTGCCTTGATTTTAATTTTTAATTTTCATGTGCATGAACTGTCAGTAGCAGCAGTTTGTGTGTTGTTCCCTGTGTTGCCTGAAGGTATGAATGGAAAGGGATTGTAGCTGGACTGTTGATACCTTTACTTACACTGCTTGGGCTTGCTCCTAAGACCTGTGGCTATGGCCAGTAATTTGAGAAACTGCAAAGGCAGTTGCACAGTGACCTGTACAATTCTCCCTTTAGCTGCTGAAGCTGCACTTCGCCATCATAGAGCGCCAGCCTGACCAAGTGATTTATCCCTGCTGTGTCAACAGATTTATGTCGTGAAACATTGATGCAGTACTCCGGACGCTGCTGGGTGCTTTGGAGTTTGGAGTTATATGCGGCAGATGAGAAGAAAACAACAGAAGAAAAGGGTGCAGGGTAAGCCAATAGCTGGTTTGATGCACAGGCATCACCTTTTGACATCCAACACATAATGCTGCATCTCTGTTCTGGTGACAAAGCCAATCAAGTAGATATAATCTATTACTAAAGCCCTTCTCTCTTTTTTTTTTCTGGATTTGCAACCCCTGCACGTCCCAGCACAGAGGAGCTGGTCTGCAGTGATTTACCAGAGGAGCAGGGCGGGAAACGAGCCCTCCCCGCTCAGGGGCAGCTGTCCTCAGATCTTCCCCAGCTAGAAACCACTCTTGCACAGAGCACAGCACATTTTCCTCCCCTTTTAAGGGCTGCATAAGGGAGCTGATCCCAGCCACGTTGCCAGTACTTAATGTCTGCCAAATACTGATTAGACAAAGAAGTCAGTTCCCGGTTCTACGACACTATGGTGAAGACATGAACTAGAAACATTTTGGTCCATCAGTGGAAGCCTAAATTAGATAAGAGGAACATAGCTGAGCTTGTAAGTGCTGAGTAGCTGTGTTAAAACCTTTCTCAGAACTCAGTCAACTACCAAATTTTCCGTAAACATGGCAATCTGTTGTGTCTTGCAACCTTATTTTAATAGCTGTTTTCTTTAAGTGCACACTGCAAAGTTATCTATGACTTTCTTTGCTAAGAGTATATGAGATTGCTAATATGCACTGGCCACCTCAGTACGAAAGAGAGTAATCAGTCTTTCTGGCAGCAATGGAAAATCCCTAGTTACTCAGCTCAGTGTTTACATAGATGGCAGCTTAAAGTCCTGACTTTGAGAGGTGCTGAACACATACATTTTCCACTGTCCTTAATTAAAGCACTAGTTACATTCACACACTTGAAAAATCACGCTTTATATGACTTGCCCTTTCTGCATGCTAGCTGTGGTATCAAGAACTGAAATCAAGAAGCTCTGGCATTGAGAGCACCAAGACAACCTACCATCCTGTAAATAGAGTACATTTTCTTTTCACTCAAAACAACTATATTTGTTGGTAAATCTGTGTAAGAAAACTCTCAGTCTTAAATAGAAAAATAACTTGTTACTTTGGCCCAGTGCAAGTAGTGCTTGCTGGAGCAAAAACAAATATAGTGAAGTCAGGTCCCAAACTGTTGAAGGTGTTTGTCCTGCAACTGAAGAAAGAGGGCATGCAAACACAGGGAATTTTATTATGAAGAGCCAATACCTTCTGGCTTTCTTTCAATTTTATTGGTGATCTTAGTGTTATTTTCCCCCTTTTGAAGAGAAGCTGCATCTTGGTTTAGATCAGGTTTTAAATCTTTAAAATAGAGGAAAATAAGTTCTCCTAATGCATCCAATTTAGCACTTGAAAAGAAATATGATTTACTTTTGTTTGAAAATGTCTGTTGAGAGGTTTGCACAGTTATATGATGCTGCACCACTTTGCTATCATTTTGTCTTTCTGTGGCAATAAAAGATAACATCAAAAGGATTATGTGGGACACTTAAAACTTCAAAGCCTTGCATACAGAAGTAAGGTGGGAGAGATACAACTCACAGTCCACTCCTTAAAGACAAAAATAATGGCAAAATACATTAGTCCAGGTCTGGGCTTTTTGGTGTGGTAGGGCTATCAAATGCTGAATTTTGTGTGTGTTTAAAATTTTGGTACCAGTTTCTGAATGATTTCTAAAATCCTCCATCTCTTCTGTTAGTCCTTTGAGAAAATCAAGCAAAAGATAAGAGCCAAAAGATACTAGAAAATATTTTTACAAGTGTGTGCAACTGTAATAAAAACACTCTAAAAAAATACTTTTAACACCCATAATGCTACAAAACCAACCTACTAAGTAGGAGAGCCTTGAATTCACAAGATTGGTGCACTGGTGGCAACAGGACTGAGGTGCACTACCATGCTGAGATTTGAAGCATAAGAACTACAATTAGGTATGAGAGGCTAATTCATTTTCCAACAGCAAATTTGGGATAGTGTTTATGGCTTGTTTTTCCATGATGTGTCCAGTACAGACTACAATGAATCCATCAGTATGTTTCAGGTAGCCACCAAACATAATTTTCCAACTGGGCATGGTCTGAATGTGTAGCTTATGCGCAAAAGGTTTAATCTCCCATTAAATGTGTGCTGAACTACACGAGTATGTCAGCCAGCACTCAAACAGCAAGCCAGAAGTTAAATTATGGGTTGATTTCACAAGGTAGTGTTTTAAAATACCTGAAGACAGGTTTCCACAATGCATGCATGCAAAACTTCCATGCATAGACATCCATGTGAAGTCTGCAAAGGGACTTCAGCACTTACAGCCGGCATAAGCATTTGTTGCACGAGGCACATGCAAAGGAGTGGGCACAGCTGCCCGACCTCACTGGGGAACTGTTAAGATATCATTTAATTGAACTTAGAATTTTTTTTCTAACCTTCTTCTTGTTTCTCTCCAACTTTTACCAGCTCAGACTCTTGGCTGGGCTCGCTGATGCCGTACACGTTAGCAGCTCGTACACGGAATTTGTACTCCCGGTCAGCCTGCAGGTCCTGCACGTTGAAAGAGGTGCTGCGGCAGGTCGTGAGGTCTGTCCATTTGTTGTCCACTGAGTTCCAGATCTCCACAGTGTAAGACTGCACCGCACTTCCACCATCATAAGAGGAACCGTACCATGAGAGAGTGAGGGAGGAGCTCCGTACGTCTGATGCGCAAGGTGTTCCTGCAGGTGGGTCTGGTTTATCTGTAACAATATACATGTAAAGCACATTAGATGAAGTCAAGGTAAGAGGTAAGACTTTGTTACGGTATTACTGGCCCTACCAAACAGCCCTTTTCTTTCCCTAACATTGCTCTGCTTCAGAGGTTTGTGCTACAGCGAGAAGGAACAACCGCAGCACAGACAGACTTACCTGAATTAGCCAACACGGATGCTGGTCCCATATGAGCTTCGGCGTGGGCTGTCCAGTTCCCTGGGCATCTTGCTAAGCCGTGCTGAACCCAGTGCCCTTCACAGCTATCACTACAGAAACCATTGAGACTAAAACCAGTCATAGCTATGCCTACAAGGAATGAAATCAAATCTCCCCCAATAGGGCAAACCACTCCACAGTGAACTTCCTTAGAACTTGACCCCTGTAACAGTCACCACAGCTGTGATGCTCTTTTTCCAGCTCCTTTCATCTGCTTCCAGACTTCAGGGTCACCATTAACCTTTCACAGCCTCAGAATGTGACACTTATCTGATTCTACCTGTGTATCTACAATACCAAAGCCAGCTTGTTGGTGTAGAAGAACAGATCTTGAAGGGTGCCAGCTTTGCCCATGTGCAGTTTTTGGAAGCTTAGTGCACTTTTTGATAAAAAATAATTGAACTTAGAATAGATCATTTAAATATTGAGGGATTTTTTAATCTCAAGTGCATTTTGGAATTTGTTGGGGAGGTGGAAGACAGAAACTTCTGTTTTTCCTCAGTTGGAGGCTTTCTCCTACAGTCCTTATTTGCATGAATAGAGCCAATATCAGCAGAACCTGGTGTGCAGATGAGCAACCAACTATGCAAACATCCAACACAATGCAAAATCCTTGCAGCTACGTGACTTTTTCAAAATGAAGTTTAATGATTACATAGTTGTTGAAATGAAGGTTTTCCTAAGACAGAAAAGTGTTGACGTTTTTTTTTAAAAACCGCACTGATTGAGAAAATAATTATGGAAGTTAAGTACTTCAAAAGACTTTAAAGGGAAAAAATATCTTCCTTGGGAATAATCCTCTCAGAGGTAATCTAGCAAAACCTACAAAATAATGATGATGTTGATCAGAATGAACCAGTGGCCAAAGGTTGAATGAGGAATCAAAGGAGGGATAAAGTGACAGAAGATTAAAAGAAAAAGAAAGAAATCGTGAGATGCTACAAACGGTGTTTACACTGGACATGGATTGATAAAATCAATCAACATTTTGCTGGTTAAAACTGCTAATAGACATTGTCACTTTTTAAGAAAGGCAGAACTGCCAAACCAGCCAAAAAATACAGCCACTTTCTCAGCAACAAAAGCATCCAAATGCTGGAGAAAACTGCTGTTGACTTTGATCAAAGCCTTACTGTGGGAGGCTGTATCAGTTATCTCTCCATGCTCAAATTATCATTCCACTAAGCAGACAGAAATAGCCACAGCTTGCCATAAACATGTTTTTAGCTCTTGGACAGAGGGACTTCTCTGATGGCTGTGGTTTCACTTATAGAAAGGGAAGATGGCGTAATCTAATCTGATCAAGACACTTAAACAGCAGTTCACTATTTGGAAGAATGCAAGTTCTGTTGACTAATGACTTGCCTGAAGAATACTTTTTTAATTCCTTTCAGTTCAGTTGTGATGGAAAATCCATCTCCTTGCACGACTAAAACAGATTAGAAGATACATAAATAGAACTTTTAAATATGAGGGAAAAGACTGGGAAGGAGGGAAATGGGCAGCAAGGGTTTGCCATTGCATTCAGCATGAGAACGATCAAGCAGAAGAAAAAGAGACTGCCAGAATGTAGGTTATCTTTATGCCTTTTGGCAACATTTAAAACACCATTCCACTAGGAGTCATTGTTACACAGAACATCCCTTGTTAAACACAAAAATCATAGACCAGATGTCCTTAACCTCTGGAATGGCTTCTTGCCCTGCTTAGTTGTCACATTTTACACTCCTAATTTTCTGGTAGAATAAAAGGGACTATTTAAACAAGAATGTATTTATAGTGTAGATATCATGAACTGAATCACAGATAGGTTAAATGGTTTGTCCAAGGTTAGAAAGAGAGATTGTAGCAAAGATGAGAACTGAATCTTGATCTCCTGGTTCCCAAACAGTGGCATCCCTCTTCCCTGTACTAGTCCTGCCCCAGCCTCCTCAGAGCTGCAAGAATGCAAATTCAGTGCTCACGCCATTCACAGTATCAGAATCCTTGAACAATATTACAGCAGCCACCAGGGATCTGGTTGTGAGGCACATGTGGATTATATGATTTTAGTCAAACAGCAGATACAGCCATCTTCTTTTCACTACAATCCATGCAGACCTTGTAGGGAATGATGCAACCTCTGTCCTCTTCAAAATCAGAAGAAGAATATTCAGCTGTGTGTCATGTTATCCTCCTGTATAATCATCATTACACTATCCCAAGATGTTGAGAGAAGAACTTGGAAAAGTAACAGCTGACTTATCCTAAATCCAAGAGAAAAGAGCTGTTGCTGATAGCAAGAGGAAAATACTTTGAAGAAAAAGGTAAGCCAGTAGCCTATCATCCTCCAGAGGCATCTGTTCGGGTTTGTCAAAGTATTGCAGATACGCACACAGCTAAATATGAGCAGTATGTGTTTATTTAAAAAAAAAAAGAGAAAAAAAAAGAAAAAAAAGAAAAAAAAAGAAAAAAAGAAAAAAAAAAAGAAAAAAAAAGTGTTAGCTTACTATAATGCTCTGCAGTGAATTTTACACTGAAGGAGGAAAGAATCCATATGCTTCAGTCTTTGCAGAGCACAGTAGCCTGCTTCCCATGCAGGACCTGAAAATACAGCCTCTCTTTACTGACCTCCAACACACTTCTGTTTCCAGATGGAACTCTGGGCATGATTTATTAGTTGCCTAGGCCACAGTTACTTTAGTGACCTCTCTTTCCATGACTCACCTAGATAACTACAATCCATTTGGCCAGCATAGTTTACAAAACCAAGGCTCAGGTATGTGAGCACTGGAGAGAAAATATTCATGGCCAAGGGGACATCAGCAGTAAAGAAAATGCTACATGGCTTTAGTCTAATATCTGCCAGCCCTGGGAGTATTTCTTCTTTCCTAATAGATTTTTCCCAGTAGACAAAGACAAAAACCTTCAATTCCGGCTGGACTCTCTTGAGCCACAAAGATGTACATTTTTGTTTGAAGTCTACCATGTGCCACTGCTTGCAGATCTGCTCAATGTATAAATACTGGGGTAGTAGCTGCTATGGGAGATCATAAACAAGAACAAAAGCCTAATCTTTGCTCTTTCTTAATATGACAGATGTATATGTACCATTTTGCTATGCTAAAATTATTTGGTATCAGGCCGGATGGTGTTCTACAGCTCTGCACATTCAGAAAATTTGCAGATGGTCTCTCCATGTGTCTGTTTTGTTTCTCAACAGTTTATTCTATGGGGATTTTAAAGGTTACTCTTTATTCATCTGTCTGTATTGAAAGCTAGGATATTTTGCCAAACAACATTCCCTTCTGGAATATGAAATCTCTATCAGCACAATCAACTGCTTCCAATAAAAATATCCAGTGGGTTGAGGAGGGGTGTGGAAGTCAAGCACAATTCTCTATTTTGTCCTTCTGTTTTCATATTTAGTATACCCTTGATGTCCTTGAGCTGCCCATCTTCAATACTTCCTTTGCATCTCGTGTGTGGTCTTTTACACACACAACTATACTTCATAGTTATGCTATATTATGAGGGCTTTACATAGGCTTCATCAGACCATAGTTTTGTTCTCCCTATTCTGGACCAAACCATAGCCACAACATGTGAACTAGAAGGAAGGAAGTTCATTCAAAAATACACCACTCATTGTGAACATTTCTTTAGGGAAGGCAATTAATTTAAAATATTGAGCTCTAACTCCATTTTCACTCTTACATGCAACAAAAGAAAACAGAAAACATTTATATATTCTCCACCGTGAGATGTCTTAACTATATGAAACTAGGTGTAGTCCAGTCTCGGCTAACTTACAGCGCGCATATAACACCAAAATGATATTCTAGATTGTCACGGTCAGATTGGCTGTATCCCCACAGTCTTGTTGAACTTCGTCAGAACCCTACAGACTCTACCTCCTCTGTTGCAGACAGTACTTACACCTCTTTTACTAGGATGCATGATCATCTCATTTGCTGAACAGTATGACTGCAGAGCCTAACAAGACAGCAAGAGGTTGCAAAATTAACTGCTGAGGAGGACTCAAGCACAAAGCTCCCTATGTAATCTCTACAAGAGTATCAGTCAGGTTGCCCGAGCTGGCTCCTGAAGTCTAGTGGCAGGCAGAAAAGATGGACAAACAGCTAATTTGGCCTTAACTCTACCTCAGGGACTGCTCTGCATAGCAGCACAGAGACTGCATAGAGTCACTGACACTAGTGGCACAGAGGAAACAGCACTAGCCACTCATATATGCCATACATCATGCATAGAGGAGCCAGAGGGGAGTGGAGGTGCTGTGCAGGAGGACTCTACTCCTTTCCTCCCTCTGTGCTCCAGCAAACTAGGCACAGAGTAAAAAAAAATACTTCCCAACAAAGGGAGACATAAATTACCACTACCCCAGAGCAAGGAGGTTAGATTCCAGTTTATTCTTTGTGGCATGCATTCCTTACAGCAGATGGTAAGGTCACGAGCTGGCCTCACATGAAATGTATAAGCCACATTTAAGACCATACCAGGATTGAAAAGCACACTTCTTATTTACTCTCAAATTGAATTCAGCTGCACTCCTTCCTCAGACAAAGTCTGAGAAGTATTTTTGTAAACACGTTTTGATATACAGCCTGCAGTAACCTTCAGTTAATTTGTATTTGTACACTCTGAGAAGCATAAAGCATAAGCCTGCT
This sequence comes from Nesoenas mayeri, assembly GCF_963082525.1. Classification (NCBI taxonomy): domain Eukaryota; kingdom Metazoa; phylum Chordata; class Aves; order Columbiformes; family Columbidae; genus Nesoenas; species Nesoenas mayeri. Next base: position 33,107,744 of record NC_137545.1, read on the forward strand.
GAGCCTTTAAATCATTGTTATTTATGAGAAAAATTTGACTTGAAGTCCTTGTCTCTTTTTTCAGTGGTGTGTAACCCAAAATTCCTCCTGATAAGGAAAGGGAATTTCTCTCTGCATAGGTGGTGAACCCACAGCTCATACAGGATGCCCACATAACATGAAACCATGCTATCCAGATCTCACCGCCTTTTCCACGTAGATTGGTTTACAGAGTCCGCAGAACACAAGCACCATTCCAGGAGACCAAAAAAGGCAGCAACCTCCTTATCTAACTCTGAGCGCAGGGAATAGAAATTGTTCTGCTACTTGCTCTGGGGGTCAGGCCGAGCTAAAGCAAAGCAACAGGACTTGCTGCACGTTAAGAGCTTGCAGGGCTCTGCTGGGCTCTTAAGCAGCAACGCTGTTCCAGCGGAAAGCCTCTGAAAACTGAGAACAGTATAACCACAGCCTCTGAAAAAAGTTATTATTTCTTTTATGAACAGAGACAGCACTAAAACAATGTCTCTGAAGTAGTTTTCTTTATCTGTTCTCAAAATTGGTTTGGTTTCTTTCTAAATCCAGTTATCGTATTACTGTATAATACTATTATTAGCTATGGTGATATTTGTCTGCCAGATAAAGAACAGACAGAAAGAAACATTTTAATTCCATTCCACAAGCTGTTTAGCCAGAGAAGGTATTTAATATGCTGCAAAAGCCAGTTGAACACTGTCCATGCCGACAGCACTGGCAAAGCCTTCATTTGAAATTCATCAGCAGGAGAAAAGCGAAACCATAAAAGGCCATAACTGAACTCTGCATTATTGCTGACAGGGCTCGGGGTCATGGCAGACCTCTCTGCTTTGCTCGGAAAACTATGCCCTGCAGCTTTTTTTCCGAGGGAGAGGAGTGCTACAAGTAGAGATACTATTACCCCTTAACACCCTGTAGCACCCATTAGGACCCTTCTGGATGTTAGTGTACCATAGGTTTAGCATAAAATTAAACTAGAGGAAAATGCTTGCATTCTGCAAAACAACACAGGAGAAGCTGAGCAGAAATTTTCTCCTAATGAAACAGCCTCCCCAGCAGAGCCGATGTCCACATGGACAAGGTTAGTTGGCTCAGGGGACCAGAGTTTGAAATTCGCCCCTCCCCTGTAACACACACTGCAGACTGCTGCTGGCCACCTCCGAGTGTGATCCCTCACCATATTGCCCTTCCTGACAACTCTGACATAAAATGAAGTTATTTAAAAGCTGCCCTTTTAAGACCTGTGGATAAAGTAGCTCACAAATACCGGAGGCCCAGAGCACCACCCCGTGCTGTTGTTCCCACTTTGCCAGTTGGGGTAACTGAGGCATAAAGGAGTAAAACGACCTTGCCCAAGGACATGCAGGCGAGCGGGGCTGGGAACGAAACCAGAGCTCACCACTCCCACGCAAATGCCCTCAGCGCAGGAACATCTCCTTCTGCCACAGGCCTAATGGAACAAACAAATATATAATGCATTCTCAGGAGCCTTTTTTTCTAAACCATCTGCTCCCGTGCCTGAGTCAACAAGCTATTTGGATTGCTCATGCGCTACGCATTAGACATCTGGTTTGATAACTGATTGAATTAGAGCTCCGATACCTGTCCACTGAAAAGCAGAATAAATTTTAGGACTTTCCCGAGTAAGACTGTCGGCAGGTTCCACATCTCCACCGGCATGACTTTGGGTCATAGGAATCCCATGTTCATGTGCAGGAGTTGTGATCAATAATTTCTTAGTAACTAAGACATTCCTAGCGTTTAACAGCAAGTAAAATACAGGAATTTTGTTGGGAGAAATGCTGTCATGATATTTCTTTTTCTTCATTAGAAGAATGGTGAATTTAAGTACCAGGAAAATAACTAGGCAGGGAGTTCTACTGGAATTTCTCCTAATAGAAATGACATTGAAACTAGATGGCCCTTCAAAGAATAAATCTGGATCAATGTACCGGAACTGATGCATAGAACAACGTAGGCTGTTTTCCTCTATACATTGTTATCTGTTTTGATACAGCTGCAGAGTTTTGCCACCAAGCATTAGTGGGGAGGCTGACAGGGGAGGTTGCAACACTTGAACTACAACAGCAGCAACAGCAACGTAAGACATCTCTTCCTTAACCACAGTCTAGTGGCCCTTTAACAATTAAACTGGTGACAAAAACCCTTCAGCAATCCAGAGGAATTTAAAAAGCTAAAGGTTATAGACTGAGTCCACCCACATATTCTTAGGAAATTCACTGCATTCTCAACCCGAACTGTAAACAGGGAATCACGTGGATACTGCAAGATGCTTCTCTAAAGAAGATAAAGTTTCATGCTAGCACTGCTGAGCTGCAGTATTCTCTGTAGAAGCATTTATGGTTGTTCTGCTTCACTCTCTCCTTACAGATGTCTGTTCTTGCTTTTCTAGAGAGAGAATGCACATTTTCTGACCACTCCTGGAGCCACTCAGTGTGAGCAACCAGCACTGAGCCAGCCTTCTCAGGCACTCACCAAAAACACCAGTAGTGCCACTCTGAACTGTTGGTTACGCTTCTACATTTACTTCTAATAGAGTCTCAGGGCAACGAACTGATGCTAAGACAAGCAATTAATAATTCTACCATTATATTCAATGACTACAGGTGTTAGTGATGATCAGATCTTGTTGTCAAGCTAAAACTGTATTTTCTCATTTTTACTTGGGAAGATTCTGCTCATACAGCTTCTGTTAAAGGCACAGAAGTAACAGTTTCTTTACAGAAAGTAACTTCTCCATCCCAAATCAAGTATGGAATTGTAACCTCATGCAGAGGAGCAAGAATTACTTAGTTAATTCACGTTATATTATTTCCATGCCTGTGTGTAGCATGCTTATATATGTTTCCTTTAGTACTTGGCTGATCACTGTTCAACAGCACATGAGGACACAGCACACAGTACATGCACAAATGCCTGCATTAATAAAAACACCGTAACAATTATCATTGGGCCTCTCAGGGTATAATGATATTGCTCTTATTCTTCTGTATATACATATCATATAGCTCACTAATCACCATGATAATTTTTTTATACAATACCACACCCGGAACAATACAAATCTAAAGGACTTAGACAAAGTTGATAAAAATCAGCCCCCATGTGCTTTTACTTCGGTATTAACAAAAGTAAAAGATGTCACTAATATCCAAAGTGTCCATAAAATACTGATCATCAGGAAACCCCTGCATACTTAGCATGGAAACATGAAGCAGTTTGCCCACAATAATGGAGGAATCTTGTGGCATAGCTGCAGAACAGAGTACTTCTCTAGTGCCAAATTGTCCTTGTTGAATACTCCATTATTCTTTTGACTCTTTGTCACAGTATCGAGATTTAGCCAGTATGAAAACCAAGTTCCTTCAAAATTCAAAAGTGGCTACAGATTGGGGTATTCTTGTCACATAGCAAAAATGTTCAGAACCAGAAATTGATAAATTTACCCATATACATCTAATAAATGGCATAAAACCAATGAATATTCCTTACTAGCACTGTAGACTGAGGGTTCTACTTCGCCTAAATCAGTCCTGTCTTACACTAAGCTCATCACTGGCTCGTTTAATGTAGCTTTAGCAACAAAAGTCCTCTTTAATCTGACAATGTCTGCTGTAAATCATTAGCTCAGTCCCACATCAGACCATTTTGGTTTTGGAGCAGAAACATGTTGCAAAATTTCCCCAGAGAGATCACTTGGCTAATTAATTTGCTTTTTTAAGAGAGCTAATCATAACAATAGAGGAGAGCTCACATGGACATTTTGGGACCAGTCAACCCTTTAAAAGAACGCATTGCTTAACTTGGATGTCTCAGTTCTACTGCCGCTCTCCCAGTGTTATTAGTGCTTATACAGACAAAGTTACACAATGAATCGATGTGAAACCAAAGATGCAGACCCTGCGGCTCACTGCTGTGTGCTCATCACCACCGCACTGCCCATCAATTAACAGTGTCCTCTAACTTGACTATAGATCTCTGCAGTGAGTGTGTGTACTGCAAACAGCCCATGCTCTAGGCTGAGGGTAATGGATATTTTGTTTGATGATATTAATTAAAATCTCAAAATAAAAAAGCAATACTTAGAATAAATCTGGGTTTCTTTCAAGAGCATCTTTTCCTAAGGCTCAAACTGCATTGAATCATGTACTATTCAAACTCTGTGTCAGAATCCCGGCTCAGTTCAGTTAAGCTTGTAGTTGAAATCTGAGCTTGACACTGTGAGCAGTTCAATTTAAGACTTTAGGAGCCAAATTCAAACGAATGCAAGGTAGATTTCTTTTCCCCTAGAAGTCATTATTAAAAATAATTTACAAAAATCCTACCCAGCTATAGTTCACAGTCTGGGACCCAGGGTTTAAATCATAGCAGGATCATTTCTGATTTGGGTCCTGGCAGATAAACTCAGTCCCTTGTCTTCTGGTTGAAGGTAAATCAATAACACTATTTTTTGTGAAAAAACATCTTTAACAACTGAAAGCATAAAACAAAGATCTTAAATATTCCCAGGAAGGTGTTTAGACCTTCTGCTCAAAGAAGGGTCAGCTATAAGGTCAGACCAGATTGTTCAAATGCTTATCTGGTCTGAACTTGAATACCCCCAGGGGTGGAGACGGCACAACTTTTCTGGGCAACCTGCACTCTGGCATGTGTTGTAGTCCAAATTTAGTTTAGGCAATGCTTATTAGAGTCTTTCACATAAGAAGCTCGCCCATTAGCATGAAGACTTTGCAACCCACATGGTTGTAAGGGGTAATAATAAAAGAAATATTTCTTTATTTCATTTTATATTTTAACAAATGCCATTCATTTGCTGAAATTCAGAACAGACAAGCCTGTTAGCTAACTCTTTAAGAAACATAGCTCTAGGATGGTTGAAACACACTCCTCCAGAGAGCAGATGTTCTCTATTTGTAGTTTCCCTTAATACATTCAAGACTCAGTTGTGAACTGTGGTCAGTCAGCAGTGTTTTGAGCACATGGCATACACATAGATGTGCCTTTTGTCAGTAAACTCATAGCGAGGCAGCTCACACAGTTTAAAGCCTTATTATAAACAGCTGAGGCAAACAGAGCCGATCTTTAGCACTATGGCCTGCTCCAGAAACACTCGCTATGAATGTGAGGTCAGGGCACAGAGGACAAGTTTCTTCCCAGTACTTTGCATGGAGCAGAGAGAAAAGACAAGTCAGAATTTAGAACTAAAGATGATCTTTGATGGACTAAGATCTCACATTTTGCATGTTTGAAATATAGTTTCCCTGTTTTGACTGGAGCAGGCTTTGGAGAAAAATACCTTCCAACTTGCATGAACACTTAACACCTTCCAAGGTGCAAACAGGGTGAAGGATTTAATCTCAGGAGTGAGATTCCAACCCACTTCCTAGAAGGAAGACAATTTTGCTCCTTTCTCCCATGTTTGAGTACCCAGATGGAAGAATCTGGCCTTAAAACACGTGTATGTGTAGCAAACTAGGAATCTTGAGGCTTTGCCATGCCTTTGGCAGTGCTGACATCAGCGAGATGTCTCACTGAAGAGCTGGGCAATTTTACAAGAGGGAATTTATTCTTTTCAGTTGGAAACAGATAGCTTGTCATCAGTGAAAACACATGGCAGACTCCAGCACATTGTAAGGATTCTTCACTAACTGTCCCAAAAGCATCTCTGGGAATCCCATGGTTCTCTGGCACATTTCTTATGGAAGAGCAAGGCAGGAGGCTGAGATGTAGCTTTATAAGGTTATAGAATTCAAAGACTTTCAAACCAATTAACTCCAAAGGATATAAACCAGTGACTTATATAATAATGACTCAAGGCTCACACAGTGACAAGAGAATAGGAATTGTCAGCCTAGGTCAGCTAAATAAAACTCCACCTTGCCCAATAACGTGCTGCAGTTCACAGCCTGCAGCAGCCGCCTAGGAAAGAGTGAAAAAAAAGGGAAATATAAAGAGCGATTAACCTCCTGCCATTCTTCTCGCTGCTAATCAGCTGTGTTTGGGATTTGGAGCCAAAAGCTCTACCCAGAACAATGTATTTTATGTTTATTCAAGGACCCATTTTTCATGGTTGTTATTCTTAACCTAGCTATACTTCTGACCTACACAGCCCACTGTTGGAAGGGCAGTGCAATTTATCTGTGCATAATGTGAAGAATATGTATTTTGTTTTCTTCTATTTGTGAATTCTCTGGCATGTTGCGGGAATCTACTTGATATTTATACTCATTCATTCAGTTATCTTCTAACTGCAATGAGAACCACGGATCAGGTGAAATTCACTTAAATAATCAGGAGGCTGCTATTGGTAATAGGCACAGCAGTACGCAGCTGATGGACATCCACCCTTTTGCAGTGGATATTGTACTTGTAAGTGTGATTCTGTTCATTAAGCTGTGTGTGTTATTCACTGGATTGCTGGAATGAATTTCCAGCCCAACTTCGGTTAATGATATTTACCATTGATTTCACTGGAGTCAATTTTTCATCTTTGACCTTATACCTGCATTTCTTTACTTGCTCACTAGCCTACATAACAGTTCAGACAGCAGAGCCAAGGCAGTTTTGAGTGGGTGATTAGGATGCAGCCTTGCCGGTTGAACTAGAACTCGTCCAAAAGCCCAGGCAAGCTCTGCCCGCCCCCACCTTGTGTCAAAACCCCTCTGCAGGCCACAGACAACAGAGCCCACAAACACCCATTCCACAGACTAACTCTTTAACCGCATCACCATCCTTGCTTGTAGAACTTTCCTAGATTTCCATGGAAACCATTTGCTGTGTTTCCACACCAGGCTGGGTTCATTAGCCCATTCAGAGCTAGATGTCACAGCTCTAGATTTTGCCTGATAGTCAAGCTAGCTGGTCTAGATTCAGGCTGTAGCTTTATCTGCAAACATACTGCAACTGTCTACCAGTGTAGAACCATCTGCAGCTGCCCACAGCCTCCTACAACAAAACTGATGCCCTGAACCTGTCATCTGACAAGGCTGGCTGGAGCTTTAAAATACGTGTGTGTAAAAGCCCATATATTAAGTCCTCCATATTCAAATTTGACTGCCTTTCTTCACTGCTTTCTGCCACTATGAAAGAGTAGATTATGATGGGAATTTCAGTTAAAAGGATAAAATCTCCTTCTCCCATGCAACAGGATATTTTCAAATTTACAGTCTAACAGAAAGCACCCCAATCCTTCCTGAACTAACAGTGTTAAAATTTGCAGTCCAACAAACATCAAATGGGAAGAAGATGTGATATCTAACAAAAAAGCTATTTACCAAGCTATTTTGTGCCTCCAGCTGTAGTTAGTAATTTTTCAAAATAAAACTCAGCCCTACTGAACTTGCTTACAGTCAAAATGCTTGTAGTTACAATGTCACTGTCCAGCCCAGGTATTTTATAAAGTGCTAGTTTTTCATTTCAGTTTTCTTAACTTATCTGATTATTTTATTTATTTCCTTACATATCATCATATATAAAGCAAATGTAGAGTGATGTCTGAAGAATGAGTATATGTCTCAAACATTATTATGGACTCACCGACAACTGTAAGGTTGACTTGTGCTTGTCTGCTGCCAAGTTTGTTCTCTACAACTAGCGTGTAACATCCACAGTGTTCCTGCTTTGTTGACGTTATTGTTAGCTTGCTGCTGTTTTCAGCATTCTCGATTTTAATGTATTCATTTTCTTCAATCTGCCAAATTGAAAGGAAAAAAATAAAGATTTTATGATATAACGCTCTTCCTATCTGAAAGAGTTCAAATTACAATACAAGTTTATCATATTGAGTGCTACCTGCAGATAACTCTGTTACAACAGTGAATATGTGCAACTCATGACACAAAACAACTAGAAATGCAGTGGAATATTATACTGGCTCCAGTCCTACAAAGACAAGAGGAGCATTGGTGTTGGAACAAGAATTTCACTTTCTGACTCCTCTTTGACAGGCTGAAAGTGCAAACTGTATAACTGGCAAAAGAACAAAGTCTGGTCTCGCATATCTCACAGAGACCTCAGTGGAACAACGGTTTAGCCCTAAATACCCTAATTCATTTGCCATTCTGTTTTAGAGGCCCAATGTACAAATCATCCCCAGCTGTGAGTTTTACCATCTTGTCTTAACCAACCTTATTCTGTACTTCCACATAAATCAGGGTAAAAATTCCTTTGGTTTAAACAACTGAAGTTGATGCTGCTTGAAAATGAGATGGAATCATAGAATCATTTGGGTTGGAAAAGACTTTTAAGATCATTAAGCAATGCTACAGCTATGTAGAGAGACATACAAAGAGCAGATTAGCTCTCCTATAGCAAAAATCAAAATCTCAGCTGAATACCATAGGCATATTATGAACTAGTTTTTAATTGAAACAAAGCTATCATAACATAAATGGCCAAGGAGACTTAGATTTTAATCAGTATTAGCTTGAGACATGACATTATTTAAAAACCTCATAATGCTATACTGCAATTATAGAAGCTGTACACTGCGTTCTTATGAAACAGACAACATAATGTCAATGCCCTTCTTCCTCCCACAACTTCCTTCTTAGATAAGTGACCCTTGCAGCTCATTCTCAGAATTTCATTATAAGTGAAGGCTATTTAGTTTGTCTTATCTTGTCTCATATATTCAGAAAATAAGAAACTACAAGGCTAAGAGCAGGACTTGTGCTGCTTTCTCCTCAGCTGGTGAGACGCGTACATTACTATATGCCCAAAAGTAACCTGAGAAAGATGCTCTTACAGTAACTTGAATAGAAAGTTAATGAGTGGGATTATGTAGGATTACAGTTTAAATTATACTGAAAATTGTTCCTCCCCACTCCTCTACTTTGTTCTTCTGAGCTTCTACGCTGTCTTATATATTTTGCTTCATTAGAATTAGTCGAAGGGTATCAACAATAAAAAAATCAGCCTACTAGAACAAAGTGTACATTATGCATGGAAAGCTGTGAAAGGATGCTCAGCTGGAACCCCATATTCCCAAAAGAAAGTCACTGGTTGTAGCTAAGAATCTCCAACAGTTATCAGTGTTAAACGATGGGTTTTGCTCCTCTGCTAAAGAAGAGGCTTTCAAAGGCTTTACCCTTTTTAGCTCAGCACAGTTCCAGCATCTCTCAGCTAGACTGCCATCCCTCCCGCACGCTGCAGCACATAGTGGCAGCGCTGAAATCACAGCTCACCACTTCCTGAATCTGCTCAAATCACTGCTACAAATAGCCCCCATGAAAACTGTGAGAACACCTGGGTGATTTTCACTTTTAGAACTGTGACTGGAACAGAGTTGAAATCAACCACGTTTATAGAAGAGGCAGAAATCCAAGAATAAAACAATGTGTGGTGAAGTATAAGCCAAAAGGAAAAAAATGCTGCAACACGATACATAGTCACTGGCTCCCCATTTAATTTAATAAAAGAAAGATTGCTGCCCTCACTTGTCCTCATACACTGTTAATTAACCTTCCTGAAGTTTTTTTCCTTTCTATATCACCATTAAAAAATTTAGATGTCATTTTAATGTATGATTTTGCAAACCTTCCATTTGTCTCATAATGAATAACTAAATGAAGTATAAATATGGTAAAAATAACCTTTTACAAAGAAAAAAAGGTGTAGAATCACAGGTTATGGATCTGATATGGCTGCTGTTCTCTGTTATCACACAGATTTCATATATAAAAATGGCCTTGAAATCTGTGTAAATAGGATTGCTGTATTCAACAATGAACTCAGAATTTTGCACAAACCAGAAACTCTCTTTTGAAGACTACATTTTACCAATGTGTTAATACAAAGCTCAATAAAACTGGACACTGAATGTCACTGGAGCTTCTGAGACCTATTTTTGTAGAAATGAGTAGGCCACTTTTTAACTCCAATCTTGAAACTGGAGAAAATGTAGGAGGTCAGTAAAAAAAAAAAAAATCAAACAAATAAACATCCTTTCCTCTAAAGTAAGAGTTTATTTAGGGTTAGCAAAGATGGACTCTGAAATACCCTTTGCACTAGCAAATTGTTTTGAATTCTTTCAATTAAATGCTGACACATCTAGATTTAGAGTCTAAACTTTCTTGTAGGAAGAGATGTTGTTATTTATGTTCTACAGAGTGCATAATGAGGTCAGAATGAAATAAACAGAAGAGCATCTACAGTACATATTTACATTTGCTTGTCCTAACATGGCACTTCATCTTCCAGTTTGTACTTGCATATTGGGTTATTCGATTTCGAGTGGTTTTATTATTTGTTAAAGCAATTCTCTTTAGAAACTGCCCTTATGGACACATATAATATAGTTCAAGGAAATTAATTCAAGTAGAAGTAACTTTAAACTTTGAGGGGTGAGAGCACTCACAGCAACATAATTGCGGTTGTGTCTTGCTTGGTGATGCCTGTGTTGTAAGGCATTTCACTCAGGCTTCTTATATGGCATTGTGCCCCTCTGACATAACTTTAGACCAAGCATCAATGAAGAAGAGGTTATTTTTGAAGGAGAGAAACATTTTCTGTGACAGGGACTTTTCAGATACCCATATCTTTCACATCACCTACCCTTTAATTACATTGTCTAAGCCTTTTCTCAAAGGAACAGTCATTTGTTATAGGAGGGGACAGGCAGCAAAGGCTTTAAACTGTAGCAGGAAAGATTTAGGTTGGCATTAGGAAGAAATTTCTAAAACTATGGATATTTAAGCACTGCTATAGGCTGCTAATGGAGGCTGTGAAATCTTTATTATTGGAAAGTTTTCAGCAGAGGTGAGAAAAACATCTGGTAGGAATTACAATGGACTTTGCCAGTTTCTAGGGAAGGGAGATGGACAAGGTGGGTCACTGGAGTTTCTTTCCAGCTCTACTTTTTCAATTGTCTTTAAAAAGGACCAGAAAACAATTTACCTGCTTACGGAATTTCATCCAGGTGCAAGTTATGGGTGTTGTTCCTACCACCTTGGCAAACAGTTCCACTGATTCACCCGCACGGACTTTTCTGTCTTCTGGGAACTGAGTAATCTGAGGAGGAACAGCTGATGGAAAAAAATAAATAAATAAAATATCTCTCTTTAGGTGACTGTGCTTTCTATTTTTCTTAAAATTCAAAACATATACACCTCTCAGCTGCACAGTTTCAGAGCAGCATTTGAAATCCAGATTAGTATTCTTTTGTTGCTTGCAATGAAACAATTGTGGACATTGTTAATTCTACTGTAGTGAAGCAATAACAGTCTACCCATCAGAAGTTTTCTCATGCAAGATCAACGTACAGAAATCCAAAGTGTTAAGACCTACCACCAATTCCAAATAGTCATACTACTCCATGTCTGGATCAGATATTTCTTCTCCTCTTCCCTCTCACTGCCTGAGTATCAATAAATGGCAGAACATCTCTTTTGCTAATGTGCTGCTCCCCAGCTCTTGGGTGTGATGCTGAGTGTGCCAGAGCCCTGGTAGCTGCTCAGGACAGATGCCAGAAATATCACAGCCTGGACCACTCCAGAGTGAAACCTGTTCTGTTGCTTTACAGAAGCAGCACAGTGGAAAAAATATTTGAGGGGGTTTGTGTACATGTGTATGCGAGCAGATTCGAGAACACTTTGACAGAAACAATCAATGGCATTCTCCAAAATTAGAACGACCTCCTGGCAAATGTAACATTCCTATCCGAAGCACAGGACTACTGGGTATGAAAATTGTGCTTTCTTTTTCTTTTCTGTGTAATTAAAACAAAGTGTGGTTTTGTTGTTGTTGTTTTGTTTTTTTCTTCTTCCCCTAGACTCGTTCTCTGAAAAATATTTTGTGATTTGAAATGCATGAAGCAAACTAGGCTGAGGCACACATATGCGAAGAAAAGAGCTTGAACAATTGGAAAGTCTGACAAAGTTTTAAGGCACTGAAATCTCTTTCACTGATGGCTCAGGTGTGTTGTTGCAATACTACTGCTGACATTTGGTAGGATCTTGCTATGGCTTATTCAATATAAACTTTTTTCCATGCTCGTCATTTAAGTCTTAGTGTTACGTAACCTTAAGGGCGAGTTTGAAAAATGGACTTTGCTTTCCAGTTTTCTCCTCATAAAACTTCATACTCACCCTTTAATCACATATCTAAACAAATTCAGTAGGCAAACAGCTCTACCTAAAAATGTGGTGTCTGTTCTTTAAAACATTACTGTTTTTTATTTATTCCTACAGGATGACACATGCAACAAATTACCTGCTTTTGGAGGAGTCTTTGGAGCTGGTTTCTTCTTCACTGTTGCTTCACCTAGTTAATTAAAAAAAAAAAAAAGTTAATTAAAAGGTGAACTTTGGAAGGTACCAACCTAAATGCAAAGCTTACATCCATAGTGATACTTTGTTGGCAGTTGAGAATCTAGTATGTTCTTTCAGCATATTAAACTCAAGAATTAAAAATACTTAAAAAAATCCCCTTTTATTATCCTGAATGATCCTCAGAACACTCACATTCGAAGCTGGAACCTTTTAAAGAATCAAAGCAATTTGCTACACATCTCCCATACTCTGTGATACTCCATTCCTTACAGCACTTTAACTGTGGTGAAAACATAGGGACAAGATCAGTCTCATACTGAATTTCAGCTCAGATTTCCAGCATTGTCAATGCTGAATGTGGTCACTTAAAATTAGGGCAGTTAACACCACATATTACTTCTTACACCACTGGTGAGCTAGCAAATACGCAATATACAGGCAGTAAACACTAGTATTGCCCCTCTGCCTCATCCTCTTCCCTGGGCAGGGACAGCATTTTGCTTTATTCACAAAAGAAAGAGTCAAAACCGAATTTTAAAACCTGGGCACACAAATATTGGGAAGACAATATTCAACAAATTGTGATTGGTAGGTAGAAAGAAGGAGAAGACAGGTAGGTAGAAAATGACTAGTAGCTATTTTTCACAAGGGCCACCAAATTAAGTTACTGGGCAGCAGGCATGAAAGTAGCAAAAGAAGCATTTAAAAACATAGCACACGTATGATGTGTTTGCAGACAAGTAATGTTTTGCAAGACAAAAATGTAAACAGGTTCAAAAGGTTCAGAGTTAGGTCTAGTCTGAATGCCTTCAAACCACTGAATTCCAGAAGTGGAGGGGTTCATTCCTTGGAGAGCACTCTCTTTTTATCTGCTATCCAAAGCATCCTTGTCAGAGGATGGCCTCTGCTCTGAAAGGACATTTCCTATTTTCTTCTGCTCAAGCAGGCAGCTTGATTGAAGTAGTCTGGCTTTGAAGATGTTATTGCCTCTGATGGAGGCAGTGTCTGCTCAGTGCTTTTGAATATCTGGCAGCATATACATATGTGCCTAGTGATAGTCATAACAGTCGCAAAAGGTCTGAATTTTTCGGTTCATTGTTTACTTATGTTATATCAAAGACACTGAGCAGCAAAAAAAAATCTTCAAAACTCCAAACCAATACAGACAGTCTTTTATTTTAACCCCCTTTGCCACAGCAAACTACCAGCTGTGCATGCTACCCAGGGAATACATCACCTGGCGCCCCATGAATAAGGAGCCATCAGTTGTGAACCCACCATGGGGTTCACATTATAACATTACAGCTCAAGCGACAGACAGATGTGAAGATTGATTTTAAATTTCAGAGTCACTGGAAATAGTAACTGATGTGCTATAGGTTGTTAAAAGACCAAATGCTTTAATAAATATATTATGGTTTAGCTGTTAACAGCACAGTTTGTTCAGTTCATTTTGGGGAATATTTGACTATGCGTTGTACATAGAAGAAGTTGTTGCCACCTTCTTTTTTTAAACTTTAATTTCATAGTAATTTTCTCTCAAAGTATGCTTAGCTTTTATATGTTCTGTCTTTATTGATTTTGTTGTAACCAGAAATGCAACATCGCAGAGGTAGGCTATTCTTGCAGTACTTATGGATGAGTCAAAATGAAAAGTCAGATGTGTCCCAAGAAGTCCTTCTGTAATGACTATTGGCTTAACAGAACTAATTAAAGGTTTAGATTCATACTTGTGAGGTGTTTACCTCAGTATAAGTGGACCGCCAGGGCATGATCTGGGTATCTGTCCTGCCATGTCTTCCATCTGACCTCCTGTTTAACTGGAGGCCTTCAAAGAGCTCTACTGCTTGTTGAAGAGACCCATTTTGGGCCACCAACAGACTGCCATGTACCCTAGCTGCTGTAGTAGTGACAGCAAATACATCTCCAGCTCCTCTGTCCTGCTCAAGCTATATCAGCAAAGGCGACAAGCGGTGTTTTGTTTTATGGTCACACCCTGGGCTAAAACTCTCATTTATTTCAGGCTGTAGTTACAGTTACATGGATGAAACTGCCTATATGGTCAGGTACCAGCTAGAAGGGCTGTGGAGTCTGGCCTATCACCTGCTGTTAAACATCCCTATTAATGGATGTAATCCTTTAGGTATTCATTAGGTGCATAATCCCATGAAACTAGCTCAGTTATACAATTTAAAAACATGTGAATATTTGTGTGTGTACGTGTGCTGTATTTGACATCAGATTCTCTGCTCTTCTGTAAACAGAGAATGAAATAGCTCTTGGGCATCTCTTCAGAACTACAATGGCTTTTCATACAAGCTAAAGCAATTAAATGAATTTGATTACTTCCACACTCCATTAGCCTGGTAAGAGCAAAGAGCACCAACAATGAGGAAAAACCACCATATTTGTCAAGTGCCATCTTGGACTGCAGATATTATTGCTATTTTTCAGAAATGTCACCACAGACAAATAGGAGAAAAAGTAAATTCCTTAATCCAGCATGATTTTCCATCAGCTGTCACCTCTTGGTCTACATTGTACATTTATTTGTAGCATCTAAGTTAACAAGCAAGGTGCTTGTGGAATCATCACACTCTCCAAATGTTCATGTTTCATTCTGATTCTTAATATATTATTTTTAATTTATTATTATTTTTTTTTTCCTCCTGGCTAACAATGTCACTCTCTGACTCTGCAAAATATATGCAAAGAATGGATACCTATATACTCAAGATACTACTCTCATTTTCTCTGCCTTCTATCAGCCACTTTCAGTTAATCACAGAAGGAACCTCAACAACATAATTTGTGCATTCACAACTACAGTCAGTGACTTTCAACTCATCACTAATAAAGAACAATGTTTCTATATAGGATAGGATGTATAATGAACCACCAGGTATTAATTTACCCTGTAAGTGGAATAAATGCATAGTGTCCCTTCTAGCCCTGGAAAACCAAGGGCTGTGCTTAAGACAGTTCAAAAGGCTCTCACCAAAATGAAGATTTCCATAGTGGCAAAGCAAAGAACATGAATCCATCACCTCATTCAGCTAGGGTACTACTTTTTATATGCAAATATAAAAAAAAATGTGTTTGTTGTTTAGTTTTTACCCACCAGGACATTACATTCACTTAACTGAGGATATACAGACTGTCACTGGACTTCATCAAACCATGCAGATTGCAAAGGGTTGCTGGAAGGTCTGTCTGAATATCCTGTTTTGCAGACACAAATAGCCCTGAGCAGAAATGAAAGGCAGGGGCAGTGTGGAAGGGGATAAATCCAAGGATGTGTCTCAGGGTCTGTGCAGCTGCCTTTGACTAATAGGGCACACTCCACTGTTCTTAGGTCTTCCTTGAGAATATCAGCTCATCTCATGCATTTTTTTTGAAATGCAACTTCTATTTCAAAACCTGCTGGAGACAGTTAGTGAAAAAAATCTAATAAGATTACCCAAAGTTGACAAGGTCAAATGATTGTTTTCATTAAAATATTTCAGCCTCTTGGAAACTTTAGTTCAAGTCTGCCTCTTCTGCTTTTTTAATTTTTTTAAAAAAAGGCAGTTTGTCTCTCTGGATATTTACATTGAAACAGGCTGAAGCTGAAAACCAGTCTGGAAGAAAAAGGACATAATATTTTCTCCTTAAATGAATCTGCCTTCTAGAAACAACTTAATGTAAACATTACAGGGCTGATATTTACATAACTCTATAGGCAGGTTTGCCTCTTAGAGAGCTTGTATTTGGAGGGGGACATAAACTAAAAAAGGGAAAGATCCCATATAGACCAATAGCTGTGGGATGTTTGGTTGTGCCATTCTTTGTCCTGATGTTGAATTCATGAGAGCAGATATGTTCAGAAGCCTCCGTCCTTCTTTTTTGTTTCCCTTTTTTGGAATTTTACTAAAAATAGGCATAGCCCTCCCCTGAAATTGCTCTCTGCACAACTTGCTTTCATAAAGCATGAAGTAAAACTCTTACAATCTGAAAAAAACATCAGTACTCAGGATAGCATTTCCAACCAGTCCATAATTCCTACTGTCTTCCTTGAGGGACGTGCCTAAAATTATGTGCATGTCTTCGACAGTGATGGATTTCAGCACCTTGTGCAAGAGTATAGTAAATACCTAACTCCATTAACATAAGGACCAAGACATTTCTCTGCTCTTTTCTGCTAGAGGAATAGCCTCATTTTAGCTCAGAATAGCAGAAGGGCTAATGACATACTCTAATACTATAGACACATAGGAAACTATTTTCTCCTCATGTAAAACTTTTAAAGATTTCATCTACTGAGAGTATCTAAATCAGTTTATTTTCAGTTTCCTTTAAGAGAAGCTGAAAAAAAAGAACTCATGTCTGCAAAGTGTCACATATCATGGTAACAAGAATATTTATACAGGAGATGGAAAACCCAGCTTCAAGTCTCTGCTCCTTCTTCCCCATCTCACTTGAATGCTTCAGACATGTGGGATGTGACATTATGAAGTCTCTCTCTCCCACGTGTAAATGAATCACTGTGCAACCTCCTTCAGATCCCTCTGGGGGTAGATATCAGAGGCTGAATCAAAGGTGACTGTTGTCTGTAAAGCTTCACTACTCACTGCTCTGCTGGAAAAAAAGGAGTGACTGACACCTAGAAGTACAGAAAAAATAAAACACTTGACCTTATGGTCAAGGCAATTAATTATTTAGTTCTATCTTCTGCTATAGACTTCCTTGATGGTACAGAAACTTATTATAGGCATTAGCACAGACAAAATGAAATAGGAGACAGATGATTGCTACAATTGTAGTAGAAAAAGACAACACATCATTACTTACCAATTTATTCATACATTCATGAACCTACACTAATTGCTATAGGGAAGAATGACAGTGACAATGCACTAGCACCAGTAGCCTGATTACTTTATCAAGGTTTGAATGCTTAAACAGTGCTGCTTCATTGCTTCTCAAAGAGTAAATTCCCCATACTGTTTCCAAATAACTGTTTATTATCTACATACAGTAAAATAAAAAGCAACTCTGGCTTAAATTTGATGACAGGCAGAAATTAAAAAACTAAATGCCATACAAGACACTTATTTGCGTGTGCATGTTTCAAAAGAGTTTTTAATAGCTTTTATATTTTTCATTAAAAACAACTGTCATTTTGTGGCAACATACCATATTTACTTTCTAAATCAAGCAGAGATTGTCCTCTAATTGAAAAAAAATTCAACCACCTCCTCAAAATAAAAATTAAAATCCAGGAAATACTCATGCATTCCAGTCAAGAGAGAGCTCACGTATACGAGCACACTAAGAGCTTCAATAATGCAACACACTACAGTGAAAGTGACTCAGGATTTTAAAACAGCTCAGCTGGAGGAAGAATCAATTCCACAGCACTTTCATAGGACAGTGCTTGAGCAATTTCTGCAATTAAAGCTGATCTGAGCAGAAGAGATCCAGTATCAAATAGAGCTTACAAAGAACCCAGCTCATGTGCATTCCACTAAAAGCTCTTCTGAGAGCAACACAGCAACGTTGATTTCTTAAATCTAGATTTCATTTTCATATTTCTCGTGTCCTGTGAGAACAGCTACAATTAGATGCTAAAATGCTGTGCCAAAGTGTGTAGGAATAGCAATCAAAACTAGATTACTAGCCTGATACTCAGTCTAGTAAGTAGGAAAATACTGTCAGGTCATTTGGACATTCAGAAGATCCAAATGATTTCAGTGGGAAAAGCTAGATGTTATATATTTTTGCACATTAATTAAGCCATTGGATTTAGGTCCTTGTTTTATAGAGGAGAAACTTTGGTCAATGCTTCTATTACATGCCTCAGTGCTGCCATTTCTAGTCAATAACTGAACTGGGAATTAATTGTGTGTGGCATCTCCTCAGTTCAAGGCCACGTTGCAAAAACTGTTCTCATTTCTCTCTGCATGAGACAGCCAATAAACATTTCTGTCTTCTTCTGTCAACATACAGCTATGTAGGATGGACTGTATGAAAAACACATGGAAAATACTGTTCTGTGACAATATTAACTCAGAAAATGTCAGTCTGGTGCAAGCTGTAAAGTAAGCTGGCAGAGATTCAAAATGCATACCTGGCATTAACTAAACAGTGCTGAACTGGGCATCAAGGAGAGGTGATTTACACAACAAATCAGTGTTTCTCCATTGCTTTCTTTAAACGTACAGTAACTGAATTTTCTTTCCATCTGTGGAGGCAATAAACCTTCAGAATCACCAAGTTAAATCTTACATCGCCTTCTAACTTCAGCTAGTGTGGTTGGCCTTGTGCCACAGCTCCTTATTCTTGGACTCCAGTCCTGAGGAATGATATCAGCACCTTTCATTATTCCGAGTTTCAGAGAAATAATATCTAGGTCTCAAAACCAGCTCATGGCAATTGCATTTACATAGACTAAAAGAGGAAGTTTCAGCTTCTCTTAGAAAAAAACATTAATTATTTTCCTTGAAAAAGTTTGGTCAGAGCCTTCCCTGGCAATGTAACTCATGTTCTTCCAACACACCGAGTACTTGCACTCACTGTGCAGAAAATCTCATAGGTCTTTTTGCACCAGCCATGAGCAGAGCAGCATGGACCTACTGGGAAATGAGTGGAACGGAGAGAACTGATATGAACGGCGTCGTTGACCCTTAAAAGCATCTCAGACTCCCTCAGGGACCAAAGAGGACGGCAGCAGCACCATCACCAGATTACAGCTGCTACACAGTGCTCTTATTTCTGCAATTGAAAGAACATCTCTGGCCTGATTATTTACTTCCTTAGTAACTGAGTTCTTCCCTTGGAAATCAGCATATTATATAGTGAGGACAAAACAATCTGACATGAAAGGAAGATTTGGAAATGTTTTGTATTCATATTATATTGATAGAATGGAAGGAGGTTTAGTTATATATTATTTAAACTGGACACATCAAGTCAAATGTTTTAATGATGGTGCTTTTGGAATTGGATTCTCTGACAAGATTGTTTATTGAAGAGTAAATAACAGAACTGCGTACTAATCACTTGGCCACTGACTCATAATTTTTCCATGGCAATTAAAATGCCTAGAAACCCACCCGCTATGGAAAATAAGATATAAATGACAAGGAGTCCTGTCTGACTTAGTTACATTTATGACACGCTCCTTCAGAGATGTCACTGCTCAGCCTTCTGTTTAAGTACCAACAATGTCAAGAAATGGGAAGATAACAGTGCAGCCTTGCAGAAGATTTGATCTGGACAATGTCAGCGGTGACATTTTATTAACAACTGTCAGCAAGAGAATGCATCATTACTTAACCAAAAAATATGTTTGACAGGAAATCAAATGGATTTTACATAGTAGCAGATATAACAGATTTATATCAGCAAGATACCAAATACTGCTAAGTAGTGTATTTTGGGCCCCTTTACTTGAAGGTGTATGAAGGAAGTTATTTTCTTTGACATAACTTTACTTTTAACTGAGCAGAAGAACTTTTACTTGTGCAATGAGGCTCTGTGCTGGGTCATCCCTTTAATATGTGTGGATTGGGTATGGGAACAGCTGGTTTAACAAGTGTATTACTCTGATGAGGGAACCCAGGATATCCTGTGAGGTTTTCATACCACTGATTATGACAAGTGATAGTTGCCATTTCTTAATATTTACTGGAAGTAGTGCTGTGAATTAGCCCTACAAAAACGAGTGAGCATTTCTTTCCAAACACTTTAATCCAATGCTTAGATTTAGGTGGGCTATTTTCTAAAACATTAAAGCCCATTCTGTTCTCAGTAGCAATGGTTGGGATAAAGGTTCTTCCTACTATAGTAAAGTTATGTTGCTTTGCTCAGCCCTGGTCAGGTTCAAGAAAGAACATTTAACTGTTGTAATATGTCTTTTTCCCCAGTACCTCTCTCTCAAAAAAAAAAATTAATTAAAAAAATCTGCCTTTTGGAAAACTTATGTTTTATGTAAATTTTTGGGATGTCTTTTTAAAAAAACACTGTAGTATTCTGGATGTGGCAAGCAAACTACTCGAAAGACTGAGGATGAAGAAATTTGAGTTCTAGGCCTGCAAATGAATGTGTGATCTTGGGCTAATTGCACATCTTATTTCAATGGGAATAGGGTGCCCAAAGACCTTTACAGCAGGTGCTCACTA